>NC_134572.1:203187276-203829419 GCF_050947875.1 Dermacentor variabilis | reverse complement strand
CACGCAGGTCGTCGTTGGCCAGTGATTGAACTCCGGCTTAGCTTATCGAGTTCGTGCGGCAGTTGAATTCTCGGGTTCCGCATTTCCCGGTTTTCTCGATGGTTGTTGCTTCGGAAATACATTCAGCAACAGTACTGGGCGGGTGGCGCATCAATCCGACGAAGAGCTCTTGTTTTATCCCACGCATGAGGAAGCGTACTTTTTTCTCCTCAGGCATATCCGGGTCGGCGTGGCGGAAAAATCGAGCCAACTCTTCGGTGTAGATCGCTGTGTTCTCGGTGGGTAGTTGTACTCTATTTACTAGCATAACTGCGGCGCTTTCTTTGCCCACGACGCTTGTAAATGTTCGCAGCAAGCCGCTTTGGAACAGGTCCCATGTTGGCAGGGTCGACTCCCGGTACTCTAACCACGTTCTGGCAGCGTCTTCTAAGGCGAAGTATACATGCCGCAGCTTGTCGTCGGAGCCCAGTTGTTGAAGGTTTCGATTCGTTCAGAGGTTTCCAGCTAGGTTTCTGCGTCTTCAGACGATGATCCATAGAAGGTTGATGGGTACTGTGGCTGTTGCAGAAGAATGGGGGACGCTGGGGCAGCCATTGGGGTTGCTGACTTGAGCTTGATCCCTGTGGTCTTCTCGGGAAGGGGTCCATATTCAGGTAGTCCTTGCTGCATACAGCTAGCTCGTGGGTCCTTGGCGACGTTGGCGTTGTCGTAGAGTTTTGTGCTGTGATCGCGACTTTGCGGAGGCGTCCGGTACATGAACGTAAAGCACCTCGACCAGATGTTACGTAGTAGTGATGGTAAAGAAACGGGCATACTAGGAATTACGAAATTTAATTGGGCGAACCTGTGCCCTCAAAAACAGGATACACTTGAAGAACGGCGATAGCGGTGAACAGAGTCGGCGATCGTCAGAAATCTGATCAACGCATCAAGCACCTCGGCTTTTATACATCAGTCATCTAACGTTCCAGAGTAATCGCTGGGACCCGCGTGTCTTCAAGAAACTTCGACACCATTCGCGTCGCGCGACGAAATCAGATTACACAAGGTTCGGTGACAGCAGAAAGCGGATAGAACCATCGATAACTTTCGAAAAACTTCTGATACATACAGGCTCGTCCAGCGCTGTGCGATAACATTTGTTAGGCAGTGAAACGCGGTCCCCCGATAAAGATAAACAAGTACACGTGCCAATATGTTGCCGATCACAATCTAAGAGCTAAATATTAGGAGTTACACGCGCGGGACCCAGGTTCTCGTGCTGGAGTATCTGGGTCCTGGAGAACAATAACAAGAACGATGAGAACGATGATGAAGCAGGAGAACAATGACACAGGAAAGCTAGCTTCAAAATCAAGAGGACCGGCAAGTTTGATTGGCCGTGAAGGGCCATATGCATACCTAATCGAGCTAAATGATGGCACCTGATGGAAAATTATAACACTAAGATGCATGAGTATATGAAACTAGGGTAAGCTCTGTGAGAGTCACATGTGAAACCGATGAATGGTGTTATAAGGAGCCAGCGTTGCTGAGGAGCACAAAGGGAGAAAATAACTTCTGCGCTGAAATAGATCACTTACCAGACGCTCCGATACAAGAGCTAAGGCAGCTCATAAGTAGCTACTCACAAGTTTTTGGACATAAACCAGGCAGCTGCGAAGCAGACGCGCACAGTATCCGCCTAAAATCAGAGTGAGCCCAAATGAGCCTAGAACTATCGTAAAGGATCTTCATTAGGGAAGTACGCGAGTACAACGTAAGAGAGAGCAATAAATTCTAACAAACTTTATTCGAGAAAGCGCCGCAAATATTGACACGAGCGCTTGTTTATCTTTTAAGGGTGAGTGATTTTCAGCCTCTAACGAATGTTATCGCTCAGCGCGGGACGCGCCAACATGTATCGGAAGTTTCTCAAATGTTATCGACTTTGCCTATTCGTGCACGGTCGTTGCCGCCCGCTGCAAGACTTCCTCCATCCAGGCATCGGATTCGGCTCGGGCCGTCCACACCGTAATATCGTCGGCGTAGAACGCGTGGTCCACGCCTTCAATTTGCTTGAGGAGATCCGGCAGGGGCAGCACGGCGAGATTGAAGAGCAGGGGCGACAAGACCGATCCCTGAGGGGTGCCCGTATCGCCCAGTTCAACAGAGTCCGACTTCTCCTCCCCTATCCTGATGGTCGGCGTTCGGTTTGACAGAAAATCTTTTATGTAGCCAAATGACTTTCGGCCACACCGGGTTTTGTTTAGATTCTGGAACACGCTCACGGGGGACACGTCGCGGACACGTGGGACACTGAGCTGCGCTCTCCAGAAATCAGAGCTGTTCATGATCCAACCAGGAAAATCCAAGAAGGAGCTGCCGCCGAACGTGATTATCACCATCGCCGGAACTACCATCAAGCCAACGCAGCAGATTAGGGTTCTCGGCCTACTACTTCAGAGCGACGGGAAGGCACAGGCCGCCATCACAAAGATCAAGACTTGAACCGATCAGATACTTGGTATGATTCGGAGGGTATCTAATAGAAACCGAGGCCTTAAAGAGGACGATGCCATGAGCCTGGTACGCATGTTCGTCGTGTCGCGGGTTACCTACTCCGCCCCGTATCTCCAGCTGACGAAGGCGAATAGGGACACCCTAAGCACGATGCTTCGTAAGGCAACGAAACAAGCACTGGGCATGCCCATTTACTCGTCCACTCAAAAACTGCTAGACATGGGCGCCCACAACAATGTCGAGGAGCTCATCGAAGCCCACCTCTCTAATCAGAGAATCCGGCTCAGTCACACGGAACACGGACGAGCCGTCCTGTGCAAAATAGGGTGACAGATCGAGCCAGTACCCATAAAGACGGCCCTTACGGCAGACTGGAAAACGATCATTCAGACAAAACCCCTTCCCCGGAAAATGACGCAGGGCAAGGACGACGAAAGGCGCACCGCGCGAGCCAAAGCCCTAGCCCGGAAGTTGGAAGACAACCCCAGGGTCCTCTACGCGGACGCCTCGCTCCGAAAACACAGTGACCGTGCAGCGGTGGTGGTTACAACAGACCCCGCAGTTGCCGAAGAAGCAGCCGTAGCCCTCGCACTCACACAGCCGAGTGTGGACACCGTAGTCACCGACTCAAAGACAGCCTACAGAAGCTTCAGCAGGGGGGTAATCTACTCCGCGGCCCGAGCCATTCTAGGCAAGCACAAGCCTCCGGGAAGAGCCATAGAGCTCGTGTGGGTCGCGGCTCACTCGCAGGTAGCAGGCAACACCATCGCCGACTACCATGCCCGAGAAGTGTCAATCCGGGACAAGCATGAGCCGGAAGAGCTACCGCACCCGGGTACCAGCTTTCGGGACATTACCCGGATGTACCGAGAGGAAAGGTGCAGACTGTCACAACGGCACCCCAAACTCACCATGCAACAACAGACGATCCTGCGTCGAGCGCAGGTGGGTCGCTTTCACATCCCGTACTCATGACCCGCATGTACCCTGCGGAATACGATATGCTCTGTCTTTTTTGCAGAAGAGAAAAGGGCACCCTGCCGCACGTCTTGGCAGAATGTACAGAACTCAAGACCCCCCCCCCCCCTATCTCCTGCCCACCAACACCCCCAATCCCCAACCCCTTGAGCGATGGGAGACCTTGTTTCCAGCCCCGCCCTACCGATTCAGCTCGCACTGACGGACAGGGGCCAGGAGCTCCTGGGAACATATGGGTCCCGTAACTAGGGAACCACCCCATCTGGTGCCTGCGACCACCCATTTATTTCGGGCCCAGTAAATGTTGCTTCATCATCAAATGTTATCGATGCTTCTGTTGTCACCGAAGCTTGTGCATTGTCGCTGTATGTGATTTCCCTCTTTACTTCCCTTTCCCTTCCCACAGTGTAGGGTAATAAACCGGAGGCTTTAACTCTGGTTAACCTTCCTGCCTTTCTCTTATTTGCATCTCCCTCCCTCCTCTCTCTCTCTCTCTCTCTGTTTGCAAGTGCGTCGCGAATGGTCTGGAACTTTCCAGAAGACAAGCAGGCACCAAATATTACTCTAGAACCTTCGATGACTCGTGTATAAAAGCCAACGCGCTTGACCGGCAGACCAGATTTTTGACGATTGCTCACTGTGTTGGCCGCTGTCGCCTTCCTTTGAGTATAGACTGTTTTTGAGGACACAAGTTCACCCAATAACAGGCTAGGTTCGTCATTCCCAGTTTTCCTGCTTTCTTCACCGTAACAACTACGTGACAGCTTCTGGAGGTGCTAGCGCGTTCATGTACCGAACGCCCCCACAAAGCCGCGAACCAAGCGTGAAACCCGAGGACAACACCAACGTCGCCACGGATGAGCGAGCTAGCCGTAGGCAGCAAGAAGTGCTACCGGAATACCGACTTCTTTCTGAGAAGACCAGAGTGAGTGAGTGAGTGAGTGAGTGAGTGAAGTAACTTTATTTTGGTCCAGAGAAGACGCAGGGAAGACCCCGCGCAACCCGGCTAGTCCCACGTAGGGACCGCCAAGCCCAGCTTGACGGCCCGATCGCGGGCACTCTGGACGGCCAGGGTTTGGTCGTTGAGTTCGGGGCTGCCCAAGAGCGCAGCCCACCTATCTTCGCTGAAGGAGGAGCCGATGGCTTCACACTCCCACAACACATGGTCCAATGTTGCCCTTAGTCCACAGGCAGGGCAGTCCGCACTGGGATATCTTTCAGGGTATATGGCATGAAGAACCGCGAGGTTAGGGTATGCACGGGCTTGTAGAAGTCGAAGGGTAACCGCCCGCGCCCTACATAAGTCGGGGTGCGGGAGGGGGAAGACCCGTCGTGACAGATAGTAGTGCGTGGTGATCTCATTAAACGTAAGCAAGGGTTCCCCGCGGGGCTGGGTGACTGCTGAGGCGGCGCGGTCAGTGAGTCCTCGCGCGGCCTCGTGTGCGCCCTCGTTAGGGTTAGAGGGAGAACCCTCAATCGACCCCAAGTGAGCGGGAAACCAAATGAGAGAATGCGGAGAGATACTTTTGGCGCTTTGGAGAATGCGGAGGGCCTGGGGGGAGACCATACCGGTTTGGTAGGCCTTAATGGCTGCCTTGTAATCACTATATATTGCCTCTCTGCGACCATCGAGCACAGCCAGCGCGATTGCAACCTGTTCGGCTACCACGGGCCTCGAAGTGCGTACCGTAGCGCAGCAAGTGAGCCTTGAATTGGAGTCTACGATGGAGACGGCGAATGCCTCTTGTTGGACATATGCCGCGGCATCCACGAAGCTTGCCTCAATGCGGTTATTGCGGACATGCTCGAGTAGAGCTGTACCCCTGGCCCGACGTCTGCCGACGTTGTTTGCGGGGTGCATATTGCGGGGAAGGGGCGCGATGTGCAGGTGAGACCTGATGTCGCCGGGAATCCGCACGGCGTCGGGGCACTGGTCGACAGGATTGAGGCCCATCTCGCCGAGTAACTTGCGGCCCGTCGGGGTGCCGGATAGCCTGAGCAGCTGTGAGTACTCTTGTGCTTCAGTCATTTCTTCGAGCGTGTTGTGGACTCCGAGCTTCAACAGGTTTTCGGTGTGAGTGCTTGCAGGTAAGCCGAGGGCGAGCTTAAAGACCTTTCTGATGAGTGAATTGAGCTTGTTCTTCTCTGCAACATGCCAATTATGGATGGCCGCCGAGTATGAAAGGTGGCAGAGAACAAAAGCATGTATAATGCGGATGAGGTTGTCTTCCTTGATTCCCCGATGCCTGTTGGCGATCCTCCGAATGAGGCCGAGAGCACTCTCCGTCTTGGCGGTGATCTTTCTGAGTGCGGTTCCATTGGCACCGTTAGACTCGATATACATCCCCAATATTCGGAGTGAGTCGACTCTGGGCACCGGAGACCCGTCACCAGTGAAAAGCCGTATTTCGCTTTCGGACGCCGGTTTCCAATAACGATGGCCGCCGCCTCTGGGTCTTTTCTTGTAGAGAAGTAGCTCAGATTTCGATGGAGAACATCTGAGCCCAGTGGGGCGGAGGAAGCGCTCGGTCGCATCGATGGCGCTCTGCATGGAGGCTTCAACTTGGCCGTCGCTCCCGCCGACGCACCAGATGGTGATGTCATCTACGTAGATGGTATGGTTGATTCCTTGAATCTTCGTGAGCTTCTTAGAAAGTCCAATCATTGCGATGTTAAATAATGTTGGCGAGATGACTGAGCCCTGAGGCGTGCCGCGTGAACCAAGGGTGATCTCTTGCGAAAAGTATCCTTCGATCTTCAGCTTGGCAGTTCTCTGGCTAAGGAAGGATCGGACGAAGTCGTAGGTCCTCTTCCCGAGTCCGAGGCCGGAGATAGACTGGAGTATGAACTCGTGTGAGATATTGTCGAACGCCTTCTGCAGGTCTAATCCAAGGATGGCTCTGGTATCACCCGTGCTCCGGTCGATGATCTGATGCTTTATCAGCTTCATGGCGTCCTGTGTCGAGAGGCCGGCTCTGAAACCAATCATATTGTGGGTGTACAGGTCATTGGCCTCGATGTGCACCGTGAGCCGGTTGAGCAGGGCATGCTCTGCAACCTTACCGACACACGACGTCAGGGAAATTGGTCTGAGATTCTCTATTCCTGGTGCTTTACCGGGTTTGGGGATGAGTACCGTGCAGGCCGCCTTCCACTGTGTGGGGACCTGTCCACTACGCCAGACTTCATTAATCCTCTCAGTGAGGAAGTCGATCGACTCATCATCGAGATTCCTCAGCATCCTGTTAGTGACGCCATCTGGGCCAGGCGCAGATTTAACGTTTAGTGAGAAGAGGACATCTCGGATCTCGGCCGCGGTAAAGTCCTGGTCCAACTCCGGCACCGCACACCCCGCGTAGTCCGGGAACTGGGTAGGGGCAGAGCTATCCGCGACCGGCAGGTACGTGTCTATGAGCCTGTCGACAATCAACTCGTCCGGGGTAGAGTCCGTAGCGAGGTGGATGGCTCGCGCGAGGGATCGTCTCTGGCTGGATCTGGTGCTGCCCTCATCGAGAAAGTGTTTGAGCAGACCCCAGCTCTTGCCTGATCTGAGCTGACCCTCGACGGATTCGCAGAGCTCATCCCATTGTTGCTTACACAGGTTCTTGCAGTGATGTTCGATCTCCCTGTTAACCTCCGAAACCTTCTTGCGGAGCCTCCTGTTATGCTTCTGCCCCTTCCATCTCGTGAGGAGGGCTTGCTTGGCTTCCAACAGGTGCGCCAACCTGCTATCCATCTTGTCGACGTCGAGTTCAGTGACGACTTCCTTGGTTGCCGCCGCGGCGTCATCCCTCATCCCTTTGCACCAACCTTCAAAATCTGTCCCGGCCATCGGTGCGCGCTCGGCTCTGATCTTGCGGAAAACGTCCCAGTCGATCAACTTGAATTTCCTTCTCTTATAGCGGGCAATCGGGAGGGAGACTTCGATGACGTAGTGGTCACTTCCGAGGTCTAGAGCCGTGTTTACCCACTTGACCTCCCCTACGTTCTTGACAAAAGAGAGGTCTGGGGTAGTGGGTAGTATATGCGGAGTTACCTCTCCTAGTGGGGAAATCCTTATCGGTGATAAGGGTCAAGTCCACTTCCATCACAGTCTGCCACAGTTCGCGTCCCTTGGGCGTGTCATGGGTGTACCCCCACACCCTATGTGGGGCGTTGAAATCCTCGACGACTACAAGGGGGTGCCCACCGGCCAGCCTGACGGCTCTCTTGAGGAGGGAGTTCGCCCTCGCTCTGCGGTAGCTGGGGCTGCAGTATACGTTGAGGATAAAGAGGCTGTTTTTTCTTAGGCCCCTTCTGGGTGGGTTCATGAGGATTTCAGTCATGACGTACTCGATGCCATCGCCAACTGCGCCGAGGTCGCGAGAGAGGCAATTGTACCTTTTGTTGACGAGGGTAGCAACTCCCCTACCACCTGAATGTGAGGATGCTACCAGATAACCTGCGAGTTTGATAGGAGTACTAGTTGCAACTTCCTGAATAGCGATGATTTGGGGCTTAACCGTGAGAGTTCTTAAATATTGCTGCAGAAGCGGCTTCTTATTGGGAAACCCTCCGCAGTTCCATTGCCAGATACTAAAGTTCTCGTCCGCACTATCCATGGCTAGGCTGAGAGGAGGCTTGAACGGCCCTGAGAATCGCGCCCTCCGTCGGTGGTGCCAGTACATGACGTCGTGCTGCGACCTGCGAAGGAGCGGGGCTGGGTTCTCTCCTGGCATCGACCTCCTCTAATTTGCTTATTCGTTCACTGAGTGCACCTAAGCCCATTTTAACGCGATAGCGTTAAGGAGCTCGTGTCGCAGAAAAGCCGGTGTCGTCGGCGTCGGTGTCGGGTGTCGGCGTCGGCGTCCGCGGCGTTGGCCGTGAGCGATAAATCATGGCAGGTACTTCATAAATAAAAAGCAACTTCCAAGATGGGCTGGGTGGGAATCGAACCAGGGTCTCCGGAGTGTGAGACGGAGACGCTACCACTAAGCCACGAGTTCGATGCTTGGAATCGGTACAAACGCGCTTTTAGTGAACGCGGTGTTGCCTTAAAAACGTGCCGTAGAATGTTATACTGCGGTGTATATCGGTAATTATGAGCACGTAACTTACAGAAGTCGCATTTACACGAATAGCGAAGTACGTTTCCGCTACATTTCTTCTCCGCTTACCGCACACGCAGAGCCATCTTGCGGCAAACACAGAAGACCCCTGCTCTCAATGTACGGCGCTGCCCCGACAGGTGGCGCGCCATGCGCGCATTGGGGCTGTGCTGTGCGCGGACCGGTGCCAGGCGCGTTGCGGCCCCGACTCGCTCTCCCCTGGCGACGCTTCGCCGTGCTCCCACGCGGGTTGCAGAATCAAGCGCCGTTCCTTTCTTTAGATTACTATCTGTCTATCTCTCTGCCCGTGCCGATCACGACGTTTGGCTGGCGTAGATCGTTTCCCCCTCCGAGACACCGAGTTCTTTGGTTCGTTCCGTTTGCTCAGGCGCATGTTTCGTTGCCGCGCAGAACGCTGCGTTGCTCGACGCTCTCCGTGTGATAGGTGGGCGCAAAGTCCGATGCGGGGCGCCTCGTAAGTGATCCCTGCGCCGTAGCGCTTTGTCTTACACCCCTTGACGGGTCGATGGGAACGCTGTCGCGTTCCACTCTTGAAGGCGAAGCTTAAGCGTCCTCCAATTTTTTGGGTGCGCTATAGCTTCCTCGACCTTTGCTAAGCTAGCCTGCATGCTGGCGAAGGCATTCTTGAGTTCTGAGAGCAATTTTATTTTCTCGTCTTCCTCTCTGTTCTCTACCGCTCGACGCTTGGGCGCGCGAGCCGCGTGGGATGTCTCGGACGTATCCATGGCGACCGGGGCCAAAGCAGGTTGCCGCGAGGAGGGTGAAAGCGCGAGCTTCCCAATCTCCGCCATCTCCGCAGCTAGCCTGCGCATTTCTTGTTTAACCTGCGCGTTTTCTTTCCTCAACTGCTCGTTAACTCGTCGCAACTGCTCGAGCTCGTGTGCGTGGTGCGAATCGCGAGGCGGGTCGTCACCTCTTGGACCTTCACGTCCCCCTCGAACCTTGTCGGCCCAGGAGAGCGTGAACTTGCTTCTAAGGGCGGTGGGCGTGCGGGAGCGGGACCTGGTCCGCCTCGACGTGTCGCGCCCCGGCCTGGAGCTGGAGCGAGGCCGAGAACCGGAGCGTCCCCGGGAACAGGCCCGTCCTTTGGACCCACGGCTGGAGCCGGAACGTGCCCTGGAGGTGGAGTGGCCTCTGGATACGGAACGGACTCTCGAGCGGCCCCTGGAACGGGAGCGTCCTCTGTGCTGAGTACCCGGAGTGGACGAAGCCTGGACGAGTTCCGCAGTGTCCGAGCGCCGCTGAGGGGACGGTGACGCGGCATCGGCCATCTTGGCGCGCTCACTGCGACGACGACGCACGATGTATGGGATCTTGAACCTTTGAGCACAGTCCTTATTAGCCGTGAGATGCTGGCCACCACAGCGTTTACACTTGGGGGTACACTGATGCTGCTCATCGGGACTAGGGGCACCACAGCCACGGCAAATAGCGTCACCTGGATTGGGACACACGTCGGCGCGATGACCGAGGCGGCCGCACGTATAGCACACGTCGATTTGCTTGCGGTAGAGTGAGCACTGCATGAGTAGCGGTCCATACCTGACAAAGTTCGGTACACGATGCCCGTCGAACGCGACGATGACCGTGCCGGTTTGAGCTATTCTCTTCGCTGCTAAGGCGAGTGGATTATTGGCGTTGACAATCTTGGCATCGATGACGTCAGGGCCGTCTTGAAGAGGGATGTTGCGGATCACCCCCTTGCACGTGGAGTGCGGGGCCGTCTCATAGGCACTGAGCTCATATACCTTGCCCGAGATGAGCATCTGCCTCATCCGGACGTAGCGGTTCGCATTCTCGCGCTTGGGAGTACTGGCAACCATAATATTTTGCTGTAGATTCGGGCATAAAGTATCTTGGCATAGATCTTCCTGACTGATGCCAGCGGCGGCGAGTATTGCGTTAGCCACCGTAACAACGCCAATCTTAAAGATATTGAGTCCACCTCTCGGCCTGATCACAATCTTGATGTCATCTCGAGGAAGTGAGGGCATTCGTCCCGCTCGTATAACTTTGGATTTTAGCGCAGCACCGTATGATTTGCCACGGCGCGCTCCCGGCTGGGGCGATGGCGCATTAGTGTCAGCCGTGCGCGTTTTGGCGCTAACTCTTCTGGCCCCCGCAGACTGCCAGCCTTGATCTTGGGTAACCTCTTCCGGGGAGATATCCTCCCCCGCCACTTGATACTCCATCTTGAATATGAAGCGTACCCCGCCTTCAAAGGGCCAGTACACGCCGGGCATATGCTTCACGAGGCGAAAAGCTCGGTCTCAAAGCTCGGGCACGGGCAGGAGGCTCTTGGCCGTGGCGCGAGGCGCGTCGCCTCCGGGAGCAAAGCTTGGCAATCCTCCGTAGGCTTAGCTTGGCGGCCGCCGCTTTGCTGCTGTCGAAGCGTGTAAATCTGTGAAAAATGAACTCGCAGCGCTGCGGATGGTCTCTCTGAATGCCGCTTTTCGAGCTGCGTCGAATGATGCAGATGTTCTGGCGCTTCCAGGTTGCAGTCCGCAAGAAGTACACGTTGAATCGGGAGCTCATGTGGAACAAGTCCGCTGAGTTGGCCCCCTGGCGGTGGCCCCCCCCAGAAGACCAGAGTGATCAAGCCCAAGTCAGCAACCTCAATTGCTGCACCAGCTTTCCCCATTTTGCTTCAACAATTTCGGGACCCACCAACCTTCCATGGGTCATCGTCTAAAGACCCTTAAATCTGGATGGAGACCTATATATTGACACGTGTAGTTGTTTATGTTTATCGAGTGACCGCGTTTCACCACCTAACAAATGTTATCGCTGAGCGCAGGACGCGCCTATATGCATCGGAAGTTTCTTGAATGTTATCGATGCTTCCATCCGCTGCCTGTTGTCGCCGAACCTTGTGTCATTTGATTGCATGTATGCGCGACGCGAATGCTGTAGAACTTTGTGGAAGGCACGCGGGTCCCAGTGATTACTCTGGAACATTCGACGACTGATGCATAAAAGCCGACTCGCTTGACCCACTGATCATATTTCGACGACCGCCGATCGTGTTCGCCGCTATTGCTCTCCATAGAGTGTAACTTGCTTTTGTGGGCACTAGTTCGCCCAAATAAACGCTGGTTTCGCCATTCACCGTTTTGCTTTCTTCACCGTTACTACCACGTGACATCTTGTGGAGGTGCTTTACGTTCATGTACCGGACACCCCCGACAAGCCGTAATCCAAGCCCGGACAGCAAAGACAACACTAACGTGGTCCCGGAACATCTACCAAGCCGCCGGCTACAGCAGCTGCACCCGGAACATGGACTTCTACCAGAGACGATGAAGAAGATCGTCCAAGAAGATCATCCTGAGGCGACCAAGAAGACAGCCCCAATGGCAGCCGCAGCGGCCCCAATAGTTCTGCAGCAGCCCAGGGAGCCACCGAAATTCCGCGGTACCACATTTGAGGACACGGAAAGCTGGCTGGAGACGTATGAGAAGGTCACTACGTTTAACAGCTGGAACAGCAACGACAAGCTACGAGATGTCTATTTCGCAATGGAAGTTGCGGCCAGGACGTGGTTCGAGAATCGAGAAGCCACCTTAATGACGCGAGACTTGTTCCGACCCGGCTTCCTGCAAACATTCACAAGCGTCGTACGTAAAGAGCGCACCCAAACGTAAGTCGAAACCCGAGTACAGCTTCCCTATGAGACCATAACGATCTTCACGGAGGAGATGGCCCGTCTTTTCCGGCACGCCGACCCGGAAATGTTGGAGGAAAAAGAAAGTCCGCTTCCTGATGCGGGGCATCAAGCAAGAACTTATTGCCTGACTGATTCGCGACCCGCCGAAGGCCGTAGGTGAGCTTTCTGCAGAGGCATCGACGATTGAGAAAACTCTGTAAATGCGCACGTTGTAATATAACTGCCAGGTGCTCACGCCGCAGTGCGCCATCCAAGGACTTGGCTCCGACGACCTTCAAGAGACCATCAGGGCCATTGTGCGCGGTGAACTGCGCAACGTCTTGCCTTCGTTGCAGCCTCAAGTGACCTCGTTTGCCGACATCGTGAAAGATGAGGTTCAGCGATCGCTTGGAGTTCCGGAGGTGCAACCTCAATTAGTGGAGCCCCAGCCAGAAGCGATGACCTACGCCGCCGTCGCACGCCGTCAAGGTCCCCCTCCGCGACCGCGCCAGGGCCCTGTAATGCCGCAATTCCGTCGTCCGCCGCCGCCACCGCCAGCACACCGACGAAGAAGCCGAAGAGACTATATCGACGCCATAACAACGAAACGCCAACCTCCCGACGAAGTCTAGAAGCAAAGAGTACGTCGACAAAGGACGACCTGACGATGCCACGTACCAGCCACAGGTCAACATGACGCAGCCGTGATCCTACGCCAAGACCTAACTGTAACGCAATAAAAAGATGTTGTTGATGTTGATGTTGAGTTTAATGGCGCATAATCAACTAAGGCGATCATGCGCCAACAGCAAGGTATAATGTAGGGAAAAGCTGGGTAACCATAAAAGGTCCTTTTCTGATAGAGGATACCGAGGATTCCAACAAATTAAATAAACACCTCAGCGTTCTGCTCAGACATGAGAAGGTGGATGAGGTGTGTCACTGGATGTGAAAGAGAACAAGGTCAAGTTTTACAATTTTTCAAGAAAACCGGTTTCTTCTAAAAAGCTAAATACATGAATTGTGCCAACCAGTGCATCTTCGCTTAAAATCAATGAAGGATGAAAAGGAATGCGTTCGCTGTAAAATGGCGTAAAATATTTTTTTCTCAATGTCTCAAGTCGTCTGCAGGAGAGTAAAATGTGGGTTACTGTAAGTTCGTCTCCGCATTTGTCACAAACAGGCTTGTCTTTTTTTTTGTCAACAAGTAATTATGGGTGAGGTGTGTGTGTCCAATGCGGAGTCGACATAAGACAACTTCAATAAAACGTTCTTGGTGTGAACATGACTTCCACTCTTCGATGATGGGTTTTACAAGGCGTAGCTTATTATTCGTTTGGTTGTTCCATGCGGACTGCCATTTTTCTTTCAGTTTATAGCACACTAATTTTATGCAATCTCTGTAAGGAATTCTTATGTTTTTGGTTTGCTTATTTCGAGCTTTCGCTGCACTCTCGTCTGCTTTCTCATTTCCACAGATTCCTACGTGGCTCGGCACCCAACAAAATTTGATGTTTTGTCCCCGCCTCGCGGTTTCTGTTATGTTGTGTAGGATGTCACCGATTATTGGCAGAACTGCATTCCTAGGCTGAAGTGCTGTAAGTATGCTTAGTGAGTCTGTATAAATGATGCTGTTTTCAATGTTTTCATGTAATATTCTTTCCACAGCCATGGAAATTGCATGACTCTCTGCAGTGAGAATTGATGCACATTGCGGCAGCCGTACTATTTCTTCCCAGCTATTCTGTATCACAGCACATCCCACGTAGTGTGCAGCTTTGGAACCATCGGTGTAAAATGCTGTGTATTCCACATATTTTTCTTTTAGTGCTAAATATTCTTGTAATATATGTTCCTGCGGCGTTAGTTTTTTCTGAAAACGTGTTAATGATAAGTCACAAACAGAAGGCAAGCAATACCATGGTGGCAGTGGATCGGGTTTCTGGGCAATATTAGGCAGTGTGTCCGTTACATGTTACTCTTGTAATTTCTCTTCAAAACGGAGAAGGAGTGGTCTGATAGCCTGGAGTTTGTTTGTGAATAATATTCTAGATGAGCAATTGTTAACTATTGGGTAACATATATGTTTTGGCAAGGAACGGATTTTTAGAACATACGAGCATGTCAGCATGCTTCTTCTGTCGGCAAGTGGGGGTTCGTTAGTTTCTACATACAAACTGGTTATGGGCGACGTCCTGTAGGCACCAGTTGACAAGCGTAAACCTAAATTGTGTACTGGGTCCAATCGTTTCAAATATGATGATCTGGCAGAGCCATACACTATACACCCATAGTCTAAGGAGGAGCGTATGACGGAGCGGTATATTTGTAGAAGGCATGCCCTATCAGAGCCCCAGAGTTTCCGTGAAAGGACTTTAAGTATGTTGAGTGCTCTAGAGGCCTTGTTTTTCACCGTGTTTATGTGAGGTAGGAATGTTAGCTTTTTGTCAAATGTAATGCCAAGAAATTTGTGCTCGTTTTTCACTGGAAGTTCGGTTTCATTAAGGTGTAGGGTGGGATCAGCCTGTAAACCTCGTTTCAGCGAGAACGTAACGGCCACTGTTTTCTGTGGAGAAAACTGGAACCCATTTTTATCTGCCCATGTTGCTAGTTTGTTTATTGTTAACTGTACTTGCCTCTCGCATGTTGATACGCTTGATGATGTGCAAGCTATCTGGAGATCATCAACGTAAACTGAATACATAATGGATTTCGGAATTATTTGTGCTAGGGAATTCATTTTTACAATAAAGAGTGTAGTGCTTAAGATACACCCTTGTGGTACCCCATTTTCCTGACTGAACTTCCTTGAGAGAGTTGAACCGAGGCGCACATGTAAGGAACGGTTGGACAAAAAGTCACGCAGGCAGTTTAACATCCTGCCGCGAATGCCCAGATCTACTAGGTCGCGGAGAATGCCATACCTCCAGGTAGTATCATAAGCCTTGTCTAGATCAAAAAAGATGGCAAGGCAGTGTTGTCTGTGGATGAATGCCTCTCGAATTGTGTTTTCAAGTCGAATGAGGTGATCAGTTGTAGAGCACGTTTTTTTTTAAAACCACACTGATGGATGTCGAGTAGTTCACGGGAGTCTAGAATAAACATCAATCTAATATTCAAAATGCTTTCGAAAGATTACGCCAGACAGCTGGTAAGGGCTATTGGCCTATAACTACCGGGAGATGTCGGTGGCTTTCCGGTTTTCAAAAAGGGTACAATAATAGCTTTTTTCGAGGCCTCCGGTATTTTCCCTTGTAACAGTACCTTGTTAAAAAAATTCAGAAGTGCATTTATAGCGGATTCGGAAAGCTGTGCCAGCATTTCATAATGAATTTCATCGGGCCCTGGTGCAGTTTGTTTCCCGGCAGACAGTACTCTAGTGAATTCTTGATGAGTGATTAAACTATTATACGGCTCATTTGTGCTGCCACTAATCGGAAGCCTTTGCTTTTCAGCCACGTTCTTATATTTTAAAAATGACTGAGTGTAGTGTGAAGAACTAGAGACTGCAGCGAAATGTTTTCCTAATATGTTGGCCTGTTCCTCTATACTTGTTTGGATGCCGGGGGTTGTCAGGAGAGGAATTGTAAATGGGGAGTAGCTACCATGGAGCTTACGTACCTGCTCCCACATGTTTTTTGATGTGACTGTGCTATTTATTGATGAAACGTATGCTTGCCATGACGTCTTTTCGGCATTACGGCGGATGTATCGTGCTTTAGCTCGTGCCTTTTTAAAGATTAGGAGGTTTTCCTGAGTGGGATATCGGCGAAGGACACCCCAGGCTTTATTTTGTTTTCGCTTTGCTTCTTTGCATTCCCGAGTCCACCACACCTTGTGATTTTGTCTCACCACTCCTGAAGTCTGGGGGATAGCTAAACGGGCAGTGGCTAAAATACAGGTTGTGAGTTGTTCATTGAGATCATCGACACTAAGGTCTTCAGAAAATACTTCATCTAGATTGGCTTTTTCTCTAAACAGTGTCCAGTCAGCTGCTTGGAGCTTCCATCGTCGTGGTTTGTTTGGAATGATTGCAGGTGACGATGGAAGAGTGATTATAACTGGTAGATGATCGCTTCCATATAGGTTATCTATGACGTCCCATTTAAAATCGTTAAAAATACAAGGTGAACTAAAAGATAAATCGATACAGCTCATCTTTCCTGAGCTTGGGGAGCAGTATGTTGATTTGCCAGAATTCAACAAACAAACATTATTGCTTAAAATAAAATCTTCTATAATTTGTCCTCTTACGTCTGTTTTCTCGCTTCCCCAAAAACTGGAATGCGCATTAAAATCCCCAACTACCAGATAGGGTTCTGGTAATTGTTGGAATAGGTCCTCTAACTCATCAAGGGTTATTTTTAGGTGTGGTTCTAAATACACAGAGCACACCGTAATCGTTTTGTATGAGAGCAAAGTGGCTGCCACAGCTTCAACTTTGGTTTTTATTTTGACTTCACGAGCTGCAATGCCACTTTGTACGATGATGGCTACCCCTCCTGAGAGCCTGTTTGCTTGCTCTCGGTCACGGCGGAAGACTTTGTATTTTTTTAGTACATTTGTATGCTGAGGACCTAAGTTCGTTTCCTGTAGGCACATTGCTACTGGAGAGAAAGAATTTATTATCTCTTTTATATCACTAAAATTATTTAGGAGTCCTCTGCAATTCCAGTGTATTAGGAACGCCATATTGATTTATGTGTGTGGGGTCGGGATACGTTTAATTGGTTTTCGCCCCGTGATTCGGTGGTTTTCTTTACACGCAGTATCTAAGGAGTTCCGCCGTCCCTGTGACGTTGACGGCACGGAACCACCCTGGCTCGTCGCCATTACCTCATCAGAGGCGCTGGAGGGTCGTGCAGACTGCACGTCGGTACTTTTTTCAGACCTCTCCTCGTGGGCAGAGGCCTTGAGGCTTGCCAACTCGAGGGACGGCATAGCCTGCTTTGCGGCTGGTGGAGCAGCGTGAGCTGCTCCCACCGGGGGCGAGGATGGCTCCGTCCCAGCCTAACTATGTGTGGTCTGGGCAGGTGCCGGAGGCCGGTGTGGTGGATCGCCCTGTCGCACCACATCGGCGAAGTTCATGTTCGGTTTCAGTGAAAACGTGTTTTTAACTAGGATGCGGTTTCTAGCCTCTTTGAATGAAATGTTCTCAATTGTTTTCAATGTAATGATTTCTTTTTCTCTCTTCCATGAGGGACAAGATCTGGAGTATGCAGCATGCTCTCCTTCACAGTTCGCGCAGCGAGGTGCTGCTTCGCATATTTCAGAAGCATGGTCTTTGGATGCGCATTTCGCGCAGGTTTTGCGACCACGGCAACTCTGGGAGCCATGGCCAAATCTCTGACAGTTGAAGCAACGTCGAGAGTTCGGTATGTATGGGCGAACTGCAACTTTCGTATACCCAACTTCAATTGTCTCTGGAAGTGTGCAGCAAGTGAAAGTCAAAATTAGATGCTTGGTAGGTAACTCTTTGTTGCCTTTTCTTATTTTAATTCTCTGAACGTTGCTGACATTTTGTTCGGAAAGCCCATTTAGCATTTCTTCTTCGGAGAGATCCAAAAAGTCAATTTCAGAAATCACTCCACGCACTGTGTTCAGCAATCTGTGGGTTGAAATTAAGACGGGGATGTCTTCAAACGACACGATATTAGCAAGTTTGCACACTTGAGCTTTGCTTTGGATTTCTAGCAGTAAGTCACCGCTAGCGAGCTTTGTTACTTTATAGTTGGTGCCTATGGCTTCTTTCAGACATCTTGCTGCTGTGAACGGGGATATTTTTCTAGCCGGTTTTTCTGGCTTTTCACTGTGTATCACGTGATACTTAGGGAAGATTTCTTTGGTTTTTTGAAAAAAAATCAGCTGTGACATCGGTCCGCCCTCTTTTGTGAGGGCGATCTGGTTTGGAGAGAGGAGGTGCCATGGGAAAAACGTATTATTCGGCCGCGGTGCCAGCCACCCACCATGGAGCCCTACAAGGGGACGGGAGAGGAACTTGTAAGCAAGTCCTTCCCACGCCAGCTGTACAGCGCAACTATAACCAAATATGGCTGAACTCAGGACAGCTCGCCACACAAGGTTAACCCTAGCCACCAAGAAAAAAAGGGAAAACGTAAGAAGAGATGAGGAGATAGGAGAGTTGTGAGAAAGGAGATAGGAAAGTGAAAGATATAGGGGAGGACAGGAAAAGGCGACTGCCGATTTCCCCCGGTCGGGTCAGCCCGGAGGTGCCGTCTACGTGAAGCAGAGGCCAAAAGAGTGTGTTGCCGCCGCTGGGGGGCCGTAAAGGTCCAAGCACCCGGCATTGACTCAACTCCCAGGATCCCCTTTTCCCCGGACACGGCTAAGCCGCGCACGACTACACGCGAGAGGGTCCAACCCTCGTGTGCTCGGGTACGTGGCGTCGCAACACACCAAACGCCTGCTTGCGCAGACGCCCCTGCGGGGGCAATACAAAGAACCACCGACCTCGAGTGCTTCCCGAAGACCACGCAGTCACCGCCTTAGTGGACACATCGCCACCCAGTTAAAGAAAGTCAAGACTGCATGGGAAGGACCTCAAAGTAGGACCGCTGGACGAAACCTCATTACGCCGACTCGAATATGCACGGCAACAATTGCCCCTCGTGACCGAGCTTACCTGCCACCTTAGTTATCCTCCAACAGTGTTCACGAGACGTCATTCTCGGCATGGACTTCCTGAACCGACACGGCACAGTCTTCGACCTGAAGTTGAAATCAATAACGCTGTCGGAAGATAAAGCCTTACCGCCGGAAAGCTCTCGCCGGAGAGCCTCGAGTGTGCTCGAAGATCAAGTGAGCATCCCCCCGCGTTCCAGCATTATCGTTTCCGTCGGTGCCGAAACACCCGCTGACGTAGAAGGCGTGATCGCGGGTGACCGATGTCTACTGCTCTACCATGAACTTAGTGTCGCAAGAGGGATCGCTAGAATGCACGGAGGGAAAACGAAAGCGTTGCTGACAAACTTGAGCTAGGACTTCAAGCACGTCAATAAAGGCGCGACAATCGCGGACATCGAGGAAACTGTGGAAACCTGCAATGCGTTTTGTCCTCTCGGATGCTGCCGCATCTAGCCTGACGACCATAGTTCCCGAACCAGACTTCGACATAAATCCAAGTCTTCCCATGAGTAAGCAGCAGGAGCTCAGCAGCCTTCTCCGATGATACAAAGTGTTTTCCGAAGTCATCGAGGATTCGACAAACACCAGTCGCAAAGCATCGCATAATAACTGAAGAGTGCGCTTGACCACTCCGTCAGAGCCCTTACCGAGTTTTGATGCGAGAATGTGACGCTATTAGGCAACGAGTCGACGAAATGCTGCGCGACGACATCATCCAGCTGTCGAAAAGCCCGTGGGCATCCCTGTAGTCTTGGTGAAGAAAAGGGCGGAATCCTACGCTTCTGCGTGGATTACCGTCGACTGAATAAGATAGCAAAGAAGCCTGTACACCGCCTACCACGGATAAATGACGCATTGGATCGGCTCTGCAACGCTAAATACTTCTCGTCGCTGGATCTCAATTCTGGCTACTGGCAAATATAAGTCGACGAGAGAGATCGCGAAAAGACCGCCTTCATCACTCGAGACGGCCTCTACGAGTTGAAGGTCATGTCATTCGGGCTGTTCTCGGCACCTGCAACGTTTCAGCGCGTCATGGACTTGGTGTTAGCAGGATTGAAGTGGCAGACCTGTCTTGTTTACTTGAATGACATCGACATCTTCTCCAGAAATTTTGACGATCACGTTAGGCGGCTTACGACAGTACTAGAGGCCAACAACTCATCAGGGCTTACTCTGAAGCCGGAAAAATGCCGCTTCGCTTACGATGAGCTTCTGTTCCTAGGCCACATAATCAGCAAATCCGGTGTCCGTCCAGACACGCAAAAGACAGCTGCCATCGCAAAGTTCCCGCAGCCCATCGTCAAGAAGGCAGTGCGTAGATTTCTTGGCATGTGTGCCTACTACAGGCGATTTGTCCAGGACTTTTCACGCATCACTGAGCCGTTGACACAGCTAACTAAATGTGACGTCGAGTTCAAGTGGGAAACGCCGCAGGCCAACGCATTTCAAGAACTCAAACGACGCATGCAGTCACTGCCCGTACTTGCACACTTCGACGAGGACGCCAATACCGAAATCCACACTAACGCTTGTAGCCTAGGCCGCAGTGCCGTCCTTGTCCTTAGAAAAGACGGACTTAAACGAGTGATAGCTTACGCTAGCCGGTCGCTGTCAAAAGCGGGAGGTAATAATTGTACGACCAAAAAGGAATGCCTCGCCATCATTTGGGCTACAGCAAATTTCTACCCTTGGTTATATCGCAGGCCATTCAAAATTGTCAGTGACAATGACGCGTTCTGTCGGCTAGCGAACTTAAAGGACCCGTCGGGACGGCTGACACGGTGGAGCCTCAGAAAACAAGAATGTGAAGTCACGGTAACCTCCAAGTCCGGACGTAAACACTCTGACGCCGACTGCCTATCACTTGCCCCCCACCCGGCGCCGTGACATGACGAGGATGACGGCGCCTTCCTTGGAATAATAAACGCCGAAGACTTCGCTGAACAGCAACGAGCAGACGCAGAGCTAAAAAGCCTTGTCGAGTATTTGGAAGGGCACATCAACGTTGTCCCTAAGGCATTTAGGCGAGGATTGTCTTCGTTCACGCTACAAAACAACCTGCTCGTGAAGAACTTGTATCATACCCCGTCATCCTTTACAGCATCCCATATCAAACCCCCACAAATTTTCGCCCGCCTCGACCATCCCTTCAAAGTGCGTCCCATGTTTGCGCGTACGAATCTCCTGCGACAATCACCGCTCTTTCTAGCTATTCATCACTGGAATAAGCTGCCAAAAGAAATTGCTTCTATACGTGATCATGACTCATTTGTAAGTAATTTGAAGCGCAGTTTTACGCATGTTGGGTAAAAGCAGAATTTTATGCCTTTGACGCATTGTAAGTGTATCTACATGCTTTGTACGAAGTGTTGTTTTTTTTTTTTTTTCATCAATGTATGCAATTCTCTCCTTTTTTCTTTTTATATTTTCTTGTTGTATTCGGTGATCTTTACCACGTTGTTCTATATTGCCTTCCCCCCCCTAATTGTGTTTGAAATATCCTGTTGTTAACCCCCCCCCCCCTCCCTATGTAATGCCCAAAAGGGCCTTTAGGGTATCTGAATAAAAAATCTTCCCATCAGTCCGCGCCAACTACCTTCTTGTTGTCCCCTCAGCGCTAAGTCCAGAAATACGGCGTGTCTTGCATGACGATCAGACCACTGGGCATCTAGGACTCTCCAGGACGCTGTCGAGGATACAGGAAAGGTATTACTGGCCGCGTCTGACCACCGACGTCACCCGTTGTATCAAGATGTGCAGAGACTGTCAGCGACGCAAGACACCACCGACAAGGCCAGCAGGACTACTACACGAGGGTTGCGATGTGGGCTTGTTGGTAATGCATAGTCAAGGGGTGTACGGTAGCGCAATATAAAAGACGGGACAAAAGAAGACACACAGGTACACAAACAGCGCTAACTTCCAACAATGTTTATTATCGAAAACCAAGTGGTACTTATGCACTCAGCCAACATGAGTCACAGCCTCGGGAACAGATAAACAATCAATCAGAGCAAAACATTTTTGTAAGTGATATATTAAGCCATACGCAAAAATTTCAGTTTGTTTTCAGAGAGACTCAGTGACGGTTTGTTGATGCATTAATCCCCTAGGGCCTCCATCTGCTAGGCTTCTATTATAAGTCCAGTGAGTTCGCACTTATTTCTACCAGTAATGGTTGTTTATTCGAAGAGAGGGGATCACTTATGCCGCTTACAATGAAGGAAGAGAAACCCATCTGATACAACTATGTCGACTTTATTTTTGTGTTCGCGCAGTCTCTCGTTAATGCATCTGCCCGACTGTCCGACGTAGTACATCCCATATGACAAGGGTTGTTAGATACGGAGCCGTTTCCTGGCATCGCTTAATTTCACCAGACCACATCGAATCGCCGTCGCACATAATTAAGGTCTGCAGAAGCGCGTCTGACGCATTCCCGGACCTGTCAGACAGGCTGGCGAACCCCCACCCAAGGCGACGCACGTCCAGACAAGTTGACGGCCCCCACCTCGTGCGCCGCACGTGGAGCTATTGTCCCACTGCTTGACTCTTGCCGAAAGTGAAACGGGAGCCTCCATTGTTTCAGGTAGTTGATCCTGGTCCCGAGCAAACTGCTGTGTAGCTTGGAAAGCTCGTTCGAAAACAACCCGTCTCCTCCAGCTGAGCGCTTTCAGACGGGCATGCAACACCAAGGCACCGCTGGCTGTAAGTTACCGTGCAGCCCTCAAAGCCACACCATCTGCCGATTGTGACGGCAGTTGCAGATCTGGAGGCAATACCGGTGGCAAGCCATCCCTCGAACATTGGAGCACTTGGGGCGGCACCCTCAGCCGCATGTGACTGCACTTGCACGGGGGCCTTCCATTGGCCGTAAATTACGACACCTCAGCGGGCTCGACGATTCGCCGAAAATGACGTGACCTCGAGACACCGAGGGGATTAAAAGCCGGAGACAGGGAGCAGAGAGAAGCATTCCTTCATTCATCTCTTTCAGGCTTCTTGCCACGGGCCGCAGCGTCCGATCTGCTGCCGGCCATCAATGACTTTATGAATGTTAAATACTTCATGTTTGTACTGTAAATAATGTAAATAAACCTCCAGTTTTCATCTCAAAATCTTCCTCAACGTCGGCTAACTCCCGCACTCAACGGCAAGGTGCAATAACTGGCGGCAGCGGTGGGATGAACCTTCGTCCAACGAATTCCTGAGGATCTGGGAACAACGAAGAAGAACGAGCCACAGAGTCCTGAGGAACCGGGAACAACGAAGACGAATAAGCCTTCGTCCAAAGAAGTCCTGAGGAACTGGGAACAGCGAAGAAGAAACAGCCACCGACCCAGTGAGTCCTGAGGAACCCAGACCGCGAAGAAGAAAGAGCCAGCGTCTAGAGGAGTCCTGAGGAACCAGGAACAGCGGACGGATGAACCAGATGCCGTGGTGCTGCATCCGTAAGTGAGCATGTGTTTTTTTTTCCTTTTGATTCTCCAGACTTTAAATGCGTGCTTATTTTGATAGTTCTAGGAACAGATAATTTGTTGCATATTGTGTGTTTGCCCAAATTATTTAAGAAAAACAGTTCCAACCACATGTCGGGGCAGCCGTCATGGACCTTAGAAGGTTGGCGAAGTCAGATTTGTTGTTGTGCGACGAGTTGGGAGTTGCGTTCGAAAAGGTGAAAAGGCCAGCTATCAATAAGGCAATTCAAGAGTGTGGCAATGATGATAAAAGTATTAAGTTTGCTTGGAACGTGACACAAGAAACGCGTGAGCGTGAACGTCAAGAACGTGAGAATGAGCGTGAGCGTCATCGTCAAGAACGTGAGATTGTGAGTGAGCGAAAACGGGAAAAGCACGAGAAAGAGATGGCAGCATTGAACAAACAGATACAAGATTTGCGGCAGTTAAACGCACAAAAACAACGGCTGCCTCAAAATTTTGTAGGTGGTACGAAGCAAAAGAATTACGAAGTATCTAGCGGATTTTCGCCAAAACCCGACGAAAGAAGTATTGCCTGTGAGATTGAAATTGATTGACATTGAAAGGTGAACGAAAAGAGCTAGCTGCCAACGATGCCTTAGTAGCAACAGAGGCCGTTAAAGGCCGTAGTGAGAGCGACCAGGTGCTGTGCCAACAGAGCACTGTAGAGACAGTTAGGCCAGCTGTGAAGGCATTGGCACAGTCCCCGCGCGTGTACACCGCAGGTAATGTTAACGAGGTCGTTAACTAAATAAAGAGTGCAGCTGACCCGGCAGACGCGAACACCCATGTCGAGTCAGGTCTGCGTGCCTAACTGAACTGCCAGCAGGGCGATGCAGTTCAGGGCAGTAGCCAGGATTGCGAGGTGCGTAGCTCAAGGGAAGACAACTGCGTGGTTCAGGGATTCGTGCAGCTGTCCGCCAGTCTAGGTAGCCGAGAGAAGGATGATTTAGTCATGAATGATTCGGACTGTGCGCGTGAGACAGCGATCGACACCAACGAGTTGTGCACCGATGCACAACGTGAGCTGGGCAATGCAGTAGAGGGCAGTTCGCAAGAGTGCGAGTTGCACAGCTCGAGTAAAGACTGCTTCATTGTTCCAGAGTCGGTTGAGCTGTCCGCCAGTCGAGGCAAAGAGAGAGTAGATTTAAAGGAAAATCACACAGATTGTGCGGGTAGGAGAGCGACCCAGGCCGACGATATGTGTACCGGCCAGCTAGAGGCGAGAGAAGGCGGCATGAAAGGGAGCTCGAGGAAGAAGTACCGTAGAAAGAAGCGCCGTAAAGATCGGAATGCGGTGAATAATGGAACACAATCAAGGATGGTGACATACGCAAAAAGGCAAGGCGCGAAGAAATGAAAGGTGTGGTCATCGTTGACGACGTGTGCGCATCAAGTACGTTCGAGCCACTGGTCAAAAATAGACCGAGAAGGATGTTCTGCGTGGACGCGGACAAAGGGCACGGGGCAGTTATGCTCGTTCCGTCGTTCTTTTCGGAGTGCAGCATGTAGTGCGAAGGAGCGCAAGGTGGCAAGACGACACGAGGTCATAGGGAGTCGCGACGTAGTTAGTCGAGTTCGTGATGAAAGCCTGTGCGCCAGGACACAAATTGGCAGGAAACTGTTACGTCTTGAAGGAGCTGATAGTGTGTCGGTCCTTTTTTTGTTCCTGCGTAGCCACAATAGCTTTGGAACCGCGACTACCTCGAGTACGGCTCAAAAATATCCGTCAGTCGTAAACGTGCGGAACGGGAGACGAAAACAACTTCCGTAGAAGTGAAACGCTTTCTTTTGTTTTATTTTTTAACCTTTGAAAATTTTCGCGATTTAAGACTAGTTTCTTTCAATATGTAACGTATGAACTTTGTTTATGTTTTCGTTTGTGAAGCTCGGACATTTGAATAAGCCGCTTTATGTAATCCTTTTATTTCGCGAGGTGTTAGTGAGTAGATTGGCTTCTCTTGCGAGTAAACTGAAGCGTTCAGGTTATCGGTGAGAGGCCTGTAGCAACGCGCGTGTGCATTAGTTAACCTTCTTTATTTTTAGAATTCTTTCTGAAACTTCTAAGGTTAAGCGCGTAGGTTTGCAGTAAGTGCATAATTTGTCCTGAGAAGCGTTCTTAGTTCCATTAGCGCGTGTCCTTTGCGGACGGAAGGAAGCAGAATGTTTATGACTGGGTCGCTCGTTTGTGTTGAGGACGGCCGCGTTCTGACTTACCTAGTAAGCGTGCGTGAAATTAGTTATTAAGAGACGCATCATTTTAAGAGTTCTGCGGAGTGCGTAAGTTACGCAAGCTTAGTTGCTCGTTTAAGTCACGTGTCCTGTGTGGACCAGAGGAAGAAACGTGAGCAGGCGCTATGAAACGTTTGCATACGACGCACGTGCGCGTTCTGAATAGGGACCACAAGGCTAGCGCGATTGTGATTACATATCTGTGGAGTGGACCAGACTCTTCAGTGGCACCAGTACGTGCGATAAGTACGCCACTGCGATAGGGTAGGAACAGTCTGTTCGTGAAGTTAGAACGCTTAAGTTATGTTCGGTTGTTTTCCTTAATGTTTTAACTTTCTCTCGTTTCGTTTGCAACGACAATATCATTCTGGCCTTGTCGGCATTCGAGGAAATATGGAAAGCTGTTTAGAAACCTGGTTGGGACTGCTTCCTCAAAATTGGGGAAAGAAAAGAACAGGGTTCATTTTGACATAGTAATAGCCTGGCGAGTCAGAGGTGAAGAGCCTGCGTTTGCACGTGGGGCAGCGCTATGTTGTTTCGTTTGTTTTGCGTACATTCTCCAGAGCCCGGGATCCCGAAGTTCGTCAGATGAGGCTCGTCACAAGTACCCTAAATGTTCTATCAGCGTTCCTCATGGCCAGCGAATTGAGTTCACCGGCCATTCCGAACTTTCGGGGTGAAGAGGAGCTCTTAGATACGGACCCTTTTCCTGGCATCACTCGAATTCACCAGACCGCACCGAATCGCCGTCGCACCCAATTAAGGTGCATAGAAGTGCGTCTGACGCATTCCCGGACCTGTCAGACAAGTTGGCGAACCCCCACACGAGGCGCCGTACGTCCAAACAAGTTGGCGGCTCCCACGTCATGCGCCGCACGTTGAGCTATTGTCCCACTGCTTGACTGTTCCCGAAAGTGCAACGGGAGCCTGCGCGGTTCTAGGTAGTTAATCCTGGTCGCGAGCAAAGCTGCTTTGTAGCTCGGAAAGCTCGTTCGAAAACAACCCGTCTCCTCCAGCTGGGCGCTTTCAGACGGGGATGCATCACCAAGGCAACGCCGGCTATAAGTCACCGTGCAGCCCTCGAAGCCACACCATCTGCCGATTGTGACGGCAGTTGCAGATCTGGAGGCAATACCGGTGGCAAGTCATCCCTCGGACAGTGGAGCACTTGGAGCGACCCCCTGAGCCGAATGTGACTCCACTCGCACGAGTGCCTATCATTGGCCCAAAATGACGACACCTGAGCGGGCTCGACGATTTTCCGAAAATGACGTGACCTCGAGACACCCAAGGGATTAAAACCCAGAGACCGGGAGCAGAGCGAAGCATTCCTTCATTCAACTTTTTCGGACTTCTTGCCACGGGCCGCAGCGTCCGATCTGCTCCCGGCCATCAATGATTTTATGACTGTTAATGACTTCATGTTTTTACTGTAAATAACGTAAATAAACCTCCAGTTTTCATCTCAACATCCTCCTCAACGTCGGCCAGCTCCCGCACTCAACGGCAAGATATATAATGGATGTCTTACAATCTCTGAACTTCTTGCTGTTTTTAACTTGGCAGCTAGGAGCACTTTCTTTCTTTTCTGGTCTTGTTTTCTTGCACAAGCTGATTAGTTCGTAGGTGCAAAAAAAGAACTACATCAGTGTTACCTCGGCGGGCACTTTTCTTTATGTTGTACGACAACCGGTGGATGTAAGGTATCACTGTTCGTCTTTTTTTTCCCGCGGTTACTATTGCTTTCCGCACGTTCAGAAGTCCCCAATTGCTGCACTTGCCTAAGTATACCCTCTGCAACTTCTGCCAGAACATGATTGGGATAACTTGCTTCACGTAGCTGCATGGCCTGCTGTGTGAACGCTTCGTCAGTGCAATGATGACATAATTTATTAAGTGCGTTAGTAAAACACATTTCCGCAATTCCTCTTTTTACCAGTTTCGAATGGGCTGTATGATATGGCAACAATGATTCATTTGTCCTGGGACTGTAGCGCCAGCAAGTTAGATCATCCGCGAAGGTAAATTTAACTTCAAGAAACTTGATGTTTTGTCTCATCGGCACTTCGAACGTAACCTCTAGTGGACAAAGGCACTCACGTATAATACTACTAACAGCTGAACGCTCGCAACCTTCTTCTGAGATTGCGCTCCTTCAGCAGGGCACGGGACCAGGATCCTGCGTGCAGCATGGCAAGCGCGACTTCTCAGGGCCCACCTCGGCGCACAAGTGCGCTGTAACTACAAGCCTAGTGTGCCGAAATGCCAAGTTCACAGGCACTCGGCTCTGACACATCAGGTCACGGAATACCTTTGGCAACATCAACGGAGGCAGCTCCGGGCAGAAGGTTCCATGGAGCGGCACGTCCCATCGAGCCACACAAATAGCAAGGTCCACATTCCGGAAGGACTCGCCCTGCCAGAAAAAGTGCGTCAAGTCTTGCATCGAGGACCTAAATTCGCTATGGAAGCTAACAGCACAAAACCGGAGCTACTCTCTCTCGTGCGGCAGATCTCCAGACGTGCACCGGAAGACGAAGGCGTGAGGATCAACTCTGAAGGCCTGGATGTCCTGAACAAATGTAAGCGCCAATGTTCCAAGTTACCACTGAGACGCGTTGTTTCGTACTTAGTTGAAAATGCCCTGTCTGTTCGACCTGCTGACAAAGAAGGAGACTTCGCATTATTTTCACATGGTGGCGACAACAAAAAAAGCTTATTAAGCAATAACAGCCGTGTTCAATGAACATAAGAAAATTTCACTCGCGAAAGAGCAGAGCTGTCGCGATGTGCCGAGACATGACCCCAGATAAAGTATTATAAGCAATAGGAAAAAGCAAGAAGGACATGAAAGAGCGTAGGTTTGGGCATGTTGGTACTCCATAACTTTTAGGTTTTTAGTGCACAAAAACGAGAAGAGAGACAGAGGTACGACGCGGACGCAGTGCTTACTTCCAACAATTGTTTTATTCTACAAAGCGGTATACATATATGTGTACCGCTATACACTACTATATGTTTTTTGTACGCCTCTGTCTGTCGTCCCCTTTTTGTGCGCTAAAAACCTAAAAGTCAAGAATGACAGTCTCGACGCATTTTTTTTGCGCGAAAACGCACAAAGAAGGTGTTCCATCCAGGGCAATAGTATCGGAGAAAGGCGTATGGCAGAAATCCATTGCAGTCTATTTATTGTACAAACCTAACTTACTCAAGACTAAAGATCCCTTCATCACGAAAATGTCCGAGCCTGTGTAGAGGCCAATTGTAACGCGGGACTAAAGGACTTCTCAGCAGATGTGAAGGACCTGTATTATTCTTTGCCCCAAAATGAATTGTTGTGTTCACTCATGTATGAAAGCGGGCACAACCGTTGAATATTTTTTAGAACTTCTAGACTTGTACATGAAGTCAATATTTGTGCAAGGAAATGACATTCCGCATCTTCAAAAACAAGGGGTCTGTATACAATCCTGCTTAGCGCCTGTATTAAGCAACCTGTACTTAGCTATAAAAGACAGACCTGTGTTCACGCATCCATGATACAAAAGTTGTTCAAATAATTAGGTAATTGTTCATGATTTTTTAGAGTGTTTGTCAACGTCAAGCTAGACAACTTTGACACAGAGTGTTCAGCAGTTAGTAATATTATACGTGGGTGCCTTCGTCCACTAGATGTTACGTTCGAAGTGCCCATAGAACAAAAGATTAAGTTTTTTTTATGTTAAATACACCTTCGGTGATGATCTAACTTGCTGGTGCTACAATCTCAGGATAAATAAACGGCTTTTGTCATATCATTCAGTCGATTCTAAACTGGTAAAAAGAGGAATTGCGAATATATGTTCTACTAGCGCAGTTATAAAATCATGCCATCATTGCACTGATGAAGCCTTCACACAACAGGTCATGCGGCTACATGAAGCAGGTTATCCCAATCATGTTCTGGCATCACTTGGAGAGGGAATACTTAGGCAAGTGCAGCAATCTGGGACTCCTAAACGTACAGAAGGAAATAGTAACCGCGAGAAAAAAAGACCAACGGTGATACCTTACATCCACCGGTTGTCGCACAACTTAAAGAAAATTGCCCGCCGAGGTA
This sequence comes from Dermacentor variabilis, assembly GCF_050947875.1. NCBI lineage: Eukaryota > Metazoa > Arthropoda > Arachnida > Ixodida > Ixodidae > Dermacentor > Dermacentor variabilis. Next base: position 203,799,728 of record NC_134572.1, on the reverse strand, counting down.
ACCCTGATGTGATTTTTTCTGCACCTAACAAACTGATCGGAACTGCGAGTCGGCCTAGTTGGAACAGATTCATCTTAAAACTTTTTATGCGCGAACAAAGAGGGCGAAGAATACGGGCAACACAAGGACGAACGCTAGACGAGGAAAACGATCGGACTAGCGCTAGACGAGCGCACAAGGATGAGGAAAACAACACCAGAAAAGAATGAAAGTGCTCTTAGCTGCCAAGTTAATACCCGCCGTGGTTACTCAGTGCCTATGGTGTTGGGCTGCTGAGCACGAGGTCGTGGGATCGAATCCCGGCCACGGTGGCCGCATTTCAATGGGGGCGAAATGCGAAAACACCCGTGTACTTAGATTTAGGTGCAAGTTAAAGAAACCCGGGTGGTCAAAATTTGCGGAGTCCCCCACTACGGCGTGCCTCATGATCAGAAAGTGGTCTTGGCACCTAAAACACCATAATTTAAGCTACCAAGATAAACACAGGAAGAAGTTTAGAGACTGTAAGACAACAAGTATATATCGTATACCCTTATCATGTGGGAACTATTACGTCGGACAATTGGGCAGATGCATTAACGATAGACTGCGTGACCACAAAAATAAAGTCGACAAAGTTGTATTAGATGGACTGAAGCATAACTGCAAGTCAGCCTAATTGGAATAGATTCATTATTGAAAAACATTTTGTGCGCACACAGACAGGGACAAATAAAAGGGCAACACAAGGACGAGTGCTTCCTAACAACTGGTTTTATTTTCGAAGAACTTCCTGCTTAAATACCCATAGATCTGCGCGATCTAGTCACACAGAGCACGCCTATAGCGCATATAACTCATGGGATAAAATGCCGTGTGGACCAAAGCCACCCGGTCAACATAAAAACATCAAGGCGCATCTAACAAGAAATTACGATGAAAAGACGTTATAGATGTGATGACAACAACGAATTTTCTTTATCCATCAATGAAACAGAAGGATGGCTGATGCATTTTTTCTTTTCTTTTTCAATCCAGTGCGCTTCCTCAATTTCTCTCGCGGTTTGATTCTTATGCCTATACAAAATTACAGTGCTACTAAGACGCGGTGAGCAATCGTCAAATGCGTACCAGGGCGACCTTTCAGACTGGATAAGTGTTCCCTTAGTCTCGTGTTCATGCATCTAGAAGTCTGCCTTACGTATATCGGACCACACGTCATAGGAAAATTATAAACAACGTTTTTCACGCAATCAACAAATTGGTTCTTACGCGGGTGTTTAACGCTACATTCATTCTTTGCATCATCCTTCCTTTCGAACTTATTTTTAACCTTAGAACACACACTACCTATCTTGTTTTTTGCCGAAAACACCACATTTACTTCGCAACTCCCAGCCACCTTTTTAACTCTATGTGAAAGGCCGTGAACATACTGAATCACTGTAACCTTGGAAGTCAAATCCTTCTGCCTTTGGTTTTTCGTGCATTGTTCTTTATCCTGTTTCAGTTTTTTCATTAGTCTATCGCATGACGCCAGCATCACAGCAAGCGGGTACCCAGCCTTTCTCAACCTATCAACTTGCTCAAGAAACGCAAAGTTTACAGTGTGGTGACATGTCTTCATCAATGCTGACCGGAAACATGAAATAACTATCCCATTCCTCACAAGCCTGGAATGGTTTGAGGCATAGTTCATTAGCGCTTTTGCAGCTCGGGGATATAATGACGAACAAACATGTTTCGGTAGAAATTCCAAGTTCACGTCAGGAAACTGTAGCTTATTATCTACCGGTACTTCCGCTGGCCAAAGCTTCGGTAAGCGATTGATCCAGGCCTAATGTTGATAGGACTGCTAAATATTTGGTTGAGAACGATCTTCGTGTGGTTCAAGCAGACAAGGAAGGCTTTCTGGTGGTTGTACAGAATGATTGTTATTTAGAAAAGGCTTTCCTAGCGGTGAATAAGTGCTTTAGGAAATGTGATGTAAATGTAGAAAGAGTTAAAAAGAAGGCGGTGGAACTATTGAAAAACAGTGACCAAGAAAAGCTTTCGTCACATATAAAGAACTCAAAAGGAACGAAATTGGATATATCTTTCAGGGCAAAAACGCACAAGCAAGGAATTCCTTTTAGGCCAGTTGTGTCCGAGCGAGGATGGTGGCAGGTTCTGGTAGCGGGGCTCTTGCAGAAAATGTTGAATTCCTTAGAAGTACAGGATTCGTACTTGTTAAAAACTCTGAAGGCCTAGTGAATTTTCAGGAATGGGATAGAACAAGTCGCAGCTGGGGATTCAGCATAGATGTTCAAGATCTCTACTATTCCTTACTGCATGGACCCCTAATGTGCAGTGTAAAAGACTGTATAACAAACGAGAATGACGAGGTGTCATTCCGCAACACGTGCGGGATGGTTATTGAATCCCTTCTTGAAATTCTACATTTTTACTTAGCGAATACACATGTAGGATTCTTTGGTATAACGCATCTACAGGCAAGGGCTGTGTCCATCGGGTCAAAGGTAGCTCCCATCCTTAGTAGCATTTCTTGGGAAGCATAGACAGAGAACTGGCAAAAGATTTGGGAGGTGTAGTATATAAGGTATACAGATATGTCGATGGCTACATTATTTTAGGCCTTCACGAAGACAAGTGTGCTTTCAGGAATAGGGTACTAGAAGCCTTTAATTCTCTGGGCAAGGCCTTGACATTTACTTCGGAAGTACCGGTAGATAATACGCTACAGTTTCTTGATGTCAGGTTAGAATTTCTACCGGAACATGCGTGTTCGTCATTCTCGCCCCGAGCTGGAAAACCGCTAAGGAGCTATGCCTCAAACCATTCCAGGCTTGTGAAGAATGGGATAGTCATTTCATGTTTCCAGTCAGCATTGATGAAGTCATGTCACCACACTGTAAACTTTGCCTTTCTTGAGCAAGTTGATAGGTCGAGAAAGGCTGAGTTCCCGTTCGCTGCGATACTGGCGTCATGCGATAGACTAATGAAAAAACTGAAACAGGATAAAGAACAATGCACAAAGTCACTGAGCACGTGCTGGTGGGCGAGTTGGTTATGCATGATTACAAAGAAGGCGCCAAATAAAACAACAGACGAAGGAAGGAGACACGAGACACGTAGGCGCACTAACAACTGAGTGTTTTATTTCTTGACATGGGAATATATAACTGCTGTCAAGGATCAAAACAAGAAGAAGAAACAGGGCCGTCATCTGCATCGCGCAAGGAAGCCACGATACAGAATAACTTCTAAGTGTGGCTGCCAAGATACGCCAGTTCCTTTGTCGAAAGAAAAACTGAGGCTTCACTGACCCAATCATCACCACGCTTCTTGATCTCAAGCGCTTCCAACATGTCCCTTGTCAGTTGATCATCAGTGCTATTGAAAACACACGTTCTATCAAAATCTGGAATGCACTTGTGAGCCTTACAATGCGCACTTATATTACCGGAGAGCTGGTTTTTTCTTTTTTTTTTTCCATCTACCCGCCGTGGTTGCTCAGTGGCTATGGTGTTGGGCTGCTGAGCACGAGGTCGCGGGATCGAATCCCGGCCACGGCGGCCGCATTTCGATGGGGGCGAAATGCGAAAACACCCGTGTGCTTAGATTTAGGTGCACGTTAAAGAACCCCAGCTGGTCAAAATTTCCGGAGTCCTCCACTACGGCGTGCCTCATAATCAGAAAGTGGTTTTGGCACGTAAAACCCCAAATATTATTATTATTTTTTTTCCATCTTATATCGATGCTCATGCAATCTGTCATTCAGACATCTGACCGTTTGGCCTACATATTACGAACCACACGACAGGGAAACCGAATAAACTACTTTACACATCCGACATGTTTCTGCCCATGTTTTTTTGCGCACACCTGTTTATATTCTCGATGCCCTGCGTTCACCTTGGCACACATCAAACCAAGACGTTTCGAAGCGGAAAATAAAAAAAATTGGAGGACGCTTAAGCTTCGCCTTCAAGAGTGGAACGCGACAGCGTTCCCTTCGACCCGCCAAGGGGCGTAAGACAATGGGCTACGGCGCAGCGACTACGCGCCCCGCATCGAACGCGGTGAGCGTCGAGCAACGCAGCGTTCGGCGCGACAACGAAATGTGCGCCTGAGCAAGCGACGCACGCCTCAGCCTTAGAAACAGCTCGTTTCTAAGGCAACACTGCGTTCACTAGAGGCGCTTTTGTACCGCTTTGAAGCATCGAACTTGTGGCTCATCATTCTACTTCCCGACGCGCTAGCGAACGGACGCAGGATCATGAGCTCCGCTGGAGCGGCGTTTGCGGCCCTCGCCGGCCGCGGAAACAGGAGCAGCGTCGAAGACGAAAAGGACTACGAGATCGTGCTGCCTACTCTGCCCACCGGTCGTGTTGTTTTAAACACGTTGTTTTTGCACGGTGACGTGCGGGTGAGGTCCTACAGGGTCGAAGATTTCCGAGACGCCCTCTCCAATGCTGGTGTGCTCCCCGAGGTCGTGGCGTTGGGAGCGTACCAGATCAACCATGTGTGGGCGGTGACGTTCAACAGCACGGAAGCCACAAGGAAACTGGCTGCTTTCAAGGAGCTGCAGGTTAAAGGCCGCCGCTGCATTGTTATTGACCCTGAGAACCAGCAGGTTAAACTGCGGCTGCATTGGATGCTCCACGGAGTGCAAGATGAAGACATCCGGACTGCTTTTGCGGCGTTGGGGAACGTAATCGAGGTGACGCGGGAGCTTTGGCGCGTCCAAGGCATGAGAGAGAAGGGATCAACCACGAGAACCGTGCTGCTCAAGCTCAAGCCGGGAATGAAGGTGAACGACCTGCCCCACCAGGTTCGAGTCGCCGGTGAGCTGGCCCTTGTGGTGGTACCTGGGCGGCCTATGCAGTGCCTGCGCTGCCATGGCACGGGCCATGTTCGCAGCGACTGCAAGGTGCCCAGGTGCACGAAGTGCAGACGCTACGGACACGCGGACGCTGACTGCGTCCGTACCAACGCGTCGGCTACCGGGCAGGGGAAGACGGACGAGATCGCGGAACTCATGGACGTCGTTGAAGCCGAGGATGCAGCGAGGGGAACGGACGAAGCCGGCAAGCAGACGGGGCTACTCGACTCGTCAGCGCCTACCGGCAGAGACACCCTCACTGGGGATGGTTCAGCGAGCCAACAACCAGCGGATGACTTGCATAGGTCGAGCGAGACAACCGGAAAGGATGGCGAGAACACTCCGGAGCCCAAGGTCGTCGAGCCCAAGGGTACGAACGAGCTGCAACCGGACAAGAGTGGTGCCCGCACGCCGACCAGCGTCTCCGCTGCGGCGAAGCGTTCCCACGCCCAAACCAGCGTCGACGGTGGCCAGACGGCAACGCCTGGAGCCGAGGAGCCCCCGGCAAAGGCGCCTCAAGGCCGGCGTTCATCGTTTCGGCCGCGCCCTAACGTTCCGGTAGACCAGCGTGCCGGAAATTCGGAGTCCCTAGGACATGCTCATGTTCTTCCGCCGGACCGCACCGGCGGCGATGGCGGCGTCTAGCCTCGTGCTGGACGCGAGAGGTAAGCACCATATTGCCGGTCTCTTGCCCTATTGTTAAAATGGCTCCAACGTGTCCGTTGAAAGTCGCCACTCTAAATGTTCGAGGACTGGCAGGGAAAAGAAAGCAAGGCCAGCTTTACCGACTTATAACGGAGCACGACATTGATGTGCTAGCCGTGCAGGAGACGAAAGTCGATGGTGAAGAAGAGACTGGCGTTATGGTGCGGCGTTTCACGTCTAGGTTTTCTGCCGTAGTCAGTCATGCGGTGGGCACATCCGCTGGCTGTGTTCTTTTTGTTAAGAAGTCGGGGCTAGAGGTGCATGCAATTTATTCGTGTGTGTCGGGCCGGTGTGTTGACGTTGATTTTTCGTTCAACAACAACGAGTGGCGTATTGTATGCTTGTACGCGCCGAATAAGGTGGATGAAAGGGCTCAGTTTTTTCACCAAATTGAAGAGCGTCTATGCAAGGGAAGACAGCTCATAGTAATGGGCGATTTCAACTGTGTCCTCAGTGCGCGGGATAAAACAAGCGTTCGTTGCTTTAGAGATAAAAGCACTGAAGTGTTGTCGCGAATCGTAGAGAACTGGGACCTTGAGGATGTGGCAGAGTGCCTCGAAGGAGCGCGTGCTGTGAAGTACACACGGTTTGAGGGCTCTAGTCACGCACGGCTCGACCGCATTTATGCGTCTGTTGACATCCTTCCGGAATGTAACAGTTACCAAGTAGTGCCAGTGTCTTTCTCTGACCATTGTTTAGTTCAGTGCTGCATAGGCATTCCAAAGCGAGGTAACACTTTCTCATGGGAAACGTGGAAATTAAATAATAAGCTTCTTCAGGATGAACCGTTTAACCGAGCAGTAAGAGAAGAAATAAGGAAAATAGACCCTAGTAAAAACCTTCATGTATGGCAACAGTGGGAGCTGAGTAAGGAAACCCTAAAAATAAAGGCTATAGAGAGGGCTACCTGTATTCGTTACGCGGAGAAACAAAAAGAGACTGAGTTAAAGGCACTTCTTCATAAACTGCTGAGGCAGGAATCTCAGGCACCGGGCAAATGGATAGAAGACATCAGAAAAGTGAAACAACAGTTAGAGCTACTTGAAGAGCAACGCTATCGGGGAGCCCTGGTGAGGGCAAGGGCTGAAGACACAGCTGCAGGTGAAGCGCCTTCGAAACGAGCGCTAGGGTTAGAAAAAGCACGCGCTGAAAGAAACCACATCGACGGAATAGAATGGCGCGGGACCTTATCAACGGACACAGACGACATCAAAGCAGCTTTTCATGAGCATTACCAGGCGCTATTCTCGTACCACAAAGTAGACGCTACCACATTTGGGAATGAGTTTTTACGTGCTATACCCCGACTGGACGACGAAAGAAAGCAAAGAGTGGAACTAGAGATAACAGAATCCGAAGTTGAACAGGCCATAGACAACTTAAACCCTGGAAAATCGCCTGGACCAGACGGCTTTAGCGCCGGTTTTTATAAAGAATTTAAGCACGAAATTAGCCCTGTATTGAATGTAATCTTTAACGAAGCTTACAAATGGAACACATTGCCTCCGTCTTATGGGTCGTAACACACAGTACTCATTCCTAAAACTGATGATGCAGCGAAATTAAGATATGTTACGGCGTATCGTCCCATAGCACTCACCAATATCGAGTATAAAATCTTTATGAAGATATTGGCGCGAAGATTGCAGACAGTGATACAGGACATCGTCGGGCCTCACCAGACATGTGGGATTAAAGGCCGGACTATTGTTACCAATATTCACAAAGCGCGCAGTGTACTTGAGTGCTGTGATGATTGTAATAGTCGGATTGCCATTTTACAGATTGACCTCGAGAAGGCTTTTGATTGCGTGGCTCATGAAATCCTGTTTGCCGTTTTAGACTATGCCAATCTCGGATCTGTAATCTGCGAGGGGGTCGCCCTGGCGTACCGTAACTGCACGACCAGATTGATCGTGAATAAGAGTTTAGGGGCTCCCATCAGCCTCCAACGTTCTGTGCGTCAGGGCTGCCCCCTCAGCCCTCTGTTGTTTTCTATCTACATTGAAACCCTGTTTATGAGATTGATTGAAAACAATAGAATTACGGTATTTAAGCTTCAAGCAGTTGAAGTGAAGCTGCTGGCTTATGCAGATGATATCGCTGTTTTTGCGGAGGATCAGGGGAGCATAATTGAGGCTGTCAAATGTGTCCGTAAATTTAGCCATGTCACTGGTAGTGGAGTTAGCTGGTCGAAGTGCCTTGGGCTCTGGCATGGATCATGGCCAACGAAGCCAGTTCATTTTGCCAACGTGCATTGGGTGACGACCCCAGGCAAGTACTTGGGCGTCCCGCTCGATGCCTATCGTGATAGCGAGCAGTACTGGAAAGGGCAGGTCAAAGACACGGGAGAGAGCTGAGAAGTGGAAAGGCACTAACCTTTCTATTTTTGCCAGAGCCACCGTTTGTAACCTTTTCTTTATCAGCAAGCTTTGGTACGTAATGCAGGTATTGCACTGTTCACGGTCCAACGTTCAGAAGCTACACAGGATTTTTGCCGTCTTTGTCTGGGCGTCGGGATGGGAGCGCTGTAGCCGGACCAACTTGTTCCGGAGGGTAAAAGACGGGGGGCTGGGATTGGGCCACCTCTTTGTGCAGCAGCTGGTAAACCGGTTCTTGTTCTTTAGGGACTCAACCGACCCTTTCTTGCGCACGGTATGTCAAATAAGGCTGAGTAGACAAATACCAGAGTATGTGGTTTCAACCGCAGAGTTTTCGGGAGGGATTCGAGGTTTTTACAAAGAAGTTGTATCGAGTGTTCGATTTCTTTCAGTGCGCTTCTCGAATGATTTCCTTTCCGTTGTGAACAAAAAGAAACTGTATTGTGCTTTGTGCGACGTCCTTTTCCCAGTGCCACTGTACAGGTCCTTGTACGGTGGAGGCCCAAGCAGCGATGTTTTAAAAAGAGTAAAGAAAATGCAGGTCCCGCCAGGAACAAAGACCTTCTTCTTTAAATTACACACGGGAACATTACCAGTTAAGAAGTTTTTGGAGGCAAAGGGAGTGTATTTACCGTGGGGAACACACTGTTTAATTTGCAAGCAGCCAGAGACAATAGATCATGTTTTTTTAAACTGTTGGGGAGGCGTGTTCTTCTGGGATGTATTGCAGAGGACACTAAAGAAAGAATTTCCACTAGACGCGTATGGCATTCGTTACTTAAGCATAGATAACGAGGACGGGGTGCCTTTTGACCTAATTATGCTCTTGGGCCTCCACTGTATTTGGCGCGCGAGAATGGCGGGATACCATGTTGATAAAGATGCGCGGCCTGCACGAATGTATTTCAGGGAACAGATGCACTGGTTTGTCGCTCTCCATAAGGCGACAGAGGAACCACCTGAGTGGCTCCCAAGAGTAGAGCCGTTGGTTAATTTGCGCGAATTTTGATTAGACTCAGCCAGTACGATACTGGTTGAATACGTGCCCAACAGCAAACGTATGTTGTATTTTGTTTTTTGTTTCGGTGATTGTTTCCTCTTGTAAATAGTTGTGTACTGAAAATCGGGCAATAAAGAAAAAAAACTTGTGGCTCAGTGGTAACGTCTCCGTCTCACACTCCGGAGACCCTGGTTCGATTCCCACCCAGCCCATCTTGGAAGTAGCTTTTTATTTATGAAGTGCCTGCCGTGATTTATCGCTCACGGCCAACGCCGCGGACGCCGACACCGACGACACCGGCTTTTCTGCGACACGAGCTCCTTAACGCTATCACGTTAAAATCCGAACACCAGCTCGTTTACCTACTTTTTTTTCAGATTGCGAGATATACCGTGAACATATGGAATGATAGCACACCTGGTTTCAGAAGGGCCTGTTCGACCCTGGTTTACAACGTCAGGTCGCTTGACCTGTCTGAGCATTTTTTCTGCAACAGATACGATCACATGGTGAGGATAACTTGCCCCTTTTAGGCAGCTGACCTGACAATGAAAACTGCTTTGCAGCCGATGCAAAGCTGATGCACTGCTTTGCAGCTTTGCAGCCAAGCGGCTGCAAAGCAGTTTTAGCGACACTTAGAAGTTATTCTGTATCGTGGCTTCCTTGCGCGATGCAGATGACGGCCCTGTTTCTCCTTGTTGTTTTGATCCTGGACAGCAGCTATATATTCCCATGCAAAGAAATAAAACACTCGTTTTGTTAGTGCGCCTACGTGTCTCGTGTCTCCTTCCTTCGTCTGTTTTTTTTATTTGGCGCCTTCTTTGTAATAATGCACAAAGAACCAAAGGCAGAAGGATTTGGCTTCCAAGGTTACAGTGAGGCCGTATGTTAACGGCCTTTCACATACACTTAAAAAGGTGGCTGGGAGTTACGAAGTAAAGGTGGTGTTTTCGGCAATAAACAAGATCGGTAGTGTGTGTTTTAAGGTTAAAAATAAGTTCGAAGGAAAGGATGATGCAAAAAGAATGAACGTAGCGTTAGATATCCGCGTAAGAACCAGTTTTTTCAATGCGTGAAAAACGTTGTTTGTCAGATTCCTATGACGTTTGGTCAGGTATACGTAGGGCAGACTTCGAGATGCATCAACACGATACTAAGGGAACACTTATGCAGTCTGAAAGGTCACCCTGGAAGGTATTTGGCTATGCATTGTCAAGAACACGATTGCTCACCAAATCAAACCACGAGAGAAATTGTGGAAGCGCACCGGATTGAAAAACAAAAGGAAAAATACATCAGCCATCCCTCTGTTTCATTGCTGGATAAAGAAAATTCGTTGTTGTCATCACATCTATAACGTATTTTCAACGTAAGTGCTTGTTACATGCGCCTTGATGTTTTTTATGTTGACCGGGTGGCTTTGGTCCACGGCATTTTATCTCAAGAGTTATATGCGCTACAGGCGTGCTATGTGTAACTGGATCGCGCAGATCTGTGGTTATCTAAGCAGGAAGTTCTTCGAAAATAAAACCATTTGTTTGAAAGCGCTCGTCCTTGTGCTGCCCTTTTCTTTGTGCCTGTCTGTTTGCGCACAAAAAGTTTTTAAATAATAATCGTTCTCTCTCTTTAGTGTAAGCAACATAAGTGCTCCCCTCTCTTCGAATAAACAACTATTACTGGTAGATATAAGTGCGAACTCACTAGACTTATAATAGAAGCCGAACAGATTGATGCCATAGGGGATTCATGTATCAGCAAACTGTCATTGATTCTCTCTGAAAAAGAACTGTTTCACTCTGATTGATTGTTTATCTATTCACGTGGATGTGACTCATGTTGGCTGAGTGCATAAGTATTACCTGGTTTTCGATAAGAAACATTATTGGAAGTTAGCGCTGTGTGTTTACCTGTGTGCCTTCTTTTGTCCCGTCTTTTAATTGCGCTACCATGCACCACTTGAGGATTACTACAGCCGATCGAACCTCCTTGCCGACCATTTCAGCAGATCGGGGATTTGCGGCGTTTGTGAAAAGCGCTAAACATCGTTCTTCTGCCTTTTATAGCGACACCGTCAACGTCGCTGCTGAACCTGTTGGGATCTTGGGCCACGAGCTTCGTACTGCGGCTGTGATCTGCGCATCGTAAACCACGGTACATCGACACAGCTGTCTACTGTGATCGCTAAGGACGGCGCTTACGTCGAATTCTGGCTCAGGTGATACCTGGTTAGCTCGATGGTAGTGCGGCGGCCCCGGAAAGGTGGTGGTCCCGGGTTCGCGTCCCGGACCAGGACGAATTTTTTTTCAACTGTGCCGCTTTTCTTTCGAGAAACCCGTATGGGTTTTCTTTGTAGCAATTGCTACGAACGGGTGGATGTCTGATTTTTCCTTTACTAATTAATTCTCTCCCCCTTGCGGGCCTCCGCAGAACTATTACGATACCAATATATAAAACCTGCGACAAAAACAAGCTAGCAAATTATAGGCCTACATCCCTTACGTCTGTTGTATGCAAACTATTTGGACGCGTGTTATCTTCTCAAATCATGCAGTGCATGGCTAGCAACCACATTCTATTTGCAAACCAGCATGGTTTTCAACGAGGCCGGTCATGTGAATCCCAGCTTCTTGAACTAACTACAGACTTTCACCTTAACCTTCCCGAACTTACACAAACTGACGCCATATTTATAGATTTTGCTAAAGCCTTTGACTGTGTGGCTCATAACCGCCTAATGTATAAAACGAAGCTCATTAAAGCTGACGGAAAAGTAATAACCTAGGATAAGGAATATTTAAGTAACAGACGACAAGCTGTCGCAATTAATAATGCCGTTCGTCATTCCAACCTGTTTAGTCCTGTGTTGCCTCAAGGTTCCCCTTTGAGACCCACTCTATTCTTAATTTATATAAATTATATTCGTCAGGGTATAGACTCAGAAATCCGGTTATATGCCGACGACTGCGTTCTGTATCGGCCATTAAAATGTAAGTCTCACTGTGATAAATTACAAAATGACTTGAACAGGATTGAAAGATGGTGCTCAGACTGGTAAATGAGTGTAAATACCTCAAAAACTAAACTTATCGAAGCCCTGCAGAAAAAAAATCATCGAAGCCCTGCGGAACCGTGCTGTGCGTTTTATTTTTTCGGATTACTCGCGTCACACCAGCGTCATTTCATTGAAGAATCGTGCTGAACTGTATGTGTTATCATGTCGCCGTAAAATAGCTCGCTTATCACTTCTTCATAAGCTCTACCATCATGCATCACTTCGCGAGGACTTCTTTAGCCCCCCCCCCCCCTGCCATCTTACCCAGCCGTGATCACCCTTTTAAAATCGAACGCTTCACGTGTCGCACACTAACTTATGCCAGATCATTCATATCGCGCACCATAACCGAGTGGAATAGCTTGCCATCACACATCGCAACCGTCACCTACATGAATGAATTCCAGAAACTTCTAACCCTTAATGAAAGTGCGTAAACCTTTATTGTGTCATGTCCGCCCCCCATTTTTTTTCCACTATGAATGATGTTAAAAGATGTTCTTGTCCTCTATGTAACATGCATATTTTTATGGTTATTGTTCCTAGTTTTATTGCGCTGTTTTGCCTTTTTCTTTTAAGTTTACGTGTTGTATTGTTTACTGATTTGTTACAGATTAATGGTCTGAGTGCTTTCTATGACCCAGATTACCCTCCATTTTTCGTGTTTGTGGTACGTATTCTCTTTTTTTGTAAACTTCTGATTATTATTACTACCACAATAATCTTATTGGTCTTGTATTATTATCTTTTGTGATTATTGTTTCTGAGTTCCCAATTTTTGTTTTCAACTTATTACTCACTTATTACATCTGTATGCGTTACTGCACCCGCCCCGCCCCCCCCCCCCTATGTAATACCCTCCTGCGAGAGGGCCTTTAGGGGTATTCTGAATAAAAATTAAAAAATGAGATTTACTACTTGCAGTGAAATTACGAAACACACATACTTTCTTGATGGTGAGGCTCTAGAAACTGCAGAATCATTTAAATATCTAGGTGTTCATCTCTCTCCGGCTTTGTCTTGGGAGAATCATGTGGGTTGTATTGTTTCCGCTGCATGCAAATATCTTGGCTTCATTCGTCGAACGCTTCGTCACGCTAATAGTGATACTAAGCTTCTTGCATATACCACCGTACTTCGTTCAAAGCTTGAGTGTGCCTCATTTATATGGAACCTGCACCAAACGCATCTTGTTAACAAATCAGAATCTCTTCAGAACAGGGCAGCGCGATGTATTACAGGTAACTACTCACAACATTCAGGCGTTACCAAAATAAAACATGACCTAGGACTCATTCCATTGCAGACTAGAAGAAAGATATCTCGGTTAACTTTCTTCCATCAGCTTTTTCATCACCCAAATATCTTCTCTCAGGCGCACATCTTACAAGCCAAAAAGCAATTCCCAAGAATTAATCATGAATTTAAGATCGAACAACCATTTGCACGTACTAAACTATTGCAGTTTCCATGTCTGCACTTAGCCATTTTGGAATGGAATTATCTTCCAAGTAATATAGCCGAAATAAATGACCATATTCTATGCAAACAAGCACTTAATGAAACATTCGAAAATTAAAAACACTAACATTTCTTCATACATTTATTCAGATGTCAAGATTATTGTTTGTAAAATGTAAGAATTATTAGCGTGTAGGAAAGAAATAACATTAATAAAGTGCCGGCAACCGACGGTTTAACGCGTCGTGACGCTGGCCAAGCGTCGACCCAGGGTTATACCCTACTCTACACTACCCCAGTCGCGCCCGTTTGTAGTGGGTGATGAGGCCTGTGCTTTTAGAGCGCACCCCGGGCCTGATGGACGGCCCATAGTTGTGTGTCGTTGTCTGCAGACTGCAGTGCACCTTGAAGTTCGGGCGGGTAAGTCTTGGAAGTAGCTGCTGTCGGGAACCTGGCACAGTCCCACATGATGTGCCATTGGTCCGCCGGACCCTTTGCACAAACACCGCACAGCCCACTTGGATAGGGCTCTGGGTGAAGAACGTGCAGCACTGCGGGCACGAGGAGTGACGCTGTCTGTATTTGCCTTAGGATTACAGCCTCCTCCCGACTGAGTGCCGCGTGGAGGGGCGGCATTGTCCGTCTAGCTAAGCGGTAACACTTGGTTACTTCGGCATAACTGGTCAATCTGTCCTTGGTTTCGAAACTCCACACGGAACGGTCACTCTCGGGGCCGCGGAAGGTTAGCGCTCGCGCCACCGCATGGGCCGTCTCGTGGTGGTTATTTTATTTATTCAATACTGCCAGCCGCCATTTGGTAACCAAGGCAGGAGTGGTCCAAACAAACATCGCTGTTCAACGCGATGCAACAAAGCGACGAAGAGCGACAAAGCCGGTGAGGATGCACCCTCGCCGGCGTGCGCCTGGAACCACTTGACACGGATGGTGCTACCGTGGTCACGAAGTTGGAGCTTGCCGATGATGGCGACCGCAACGACCACTGCCGCGAAACCTTCCCGCTTGTATTCCGCTGCGTCCACGTACCGGGCGTGCGGGTCTTGGGCGTGTTGTTCGGTGAGGGCCTTGGCCCGCGCCTGTCGTCGTTCTTGGTTGTACTCTGGGTGCATGTTCTTCGGGATGGCGTCCACGTAAATGTGGGCCCGCGCCTCCTCTGTGATCTCACACGGCTGCCAGCTGGGAGCTTGGGGTTGTAAGCCAGGGACGCCGGCATACTGCGGCCCGTCTTGGTGGTAGAAAGGCGCTCAATTTGCGCGGTGAGCTACGCCTTGGCTATTTCTTCTAGGATGTTATGGACGCCGAGCTGCAGGAGCCGAGCCGTACTCGTGGTCTCCATTAAGCCAAGCGCCGTCTTGTAAGCCCGTCTGATCAGCGTGTTGATCTTGGTCCTGTCAGTGACCTGCCAGTTGAGGTAGGCTGTAACGTAGGCGATGTGACTGATCACGAATGACTGGACAAGGCGCATGCGACTGTCTTCACGCATGCCCGCCCGTCGTGTAGAGAGTCGGTGTATGAGCCGGATGGCGTTCATGGGCTTTGTGGTAAGCTTTTTGATTGTCTCGTCGTTGCGGCCGCTCTTGTTGAGCAGCAGGCCCAGGACCCTGATCTTGGGAACTTCGGGGATGCGTTGCCCCGATGCAGTAACAATCTTGATGTGGTCACACTCCCGAAGGGGAGCGCGCTTCCGTCGCAGTCGAAGCGGTGTGAGGACGAACAGCTCGGATTTTGCGGTCGAGCACATTAGGCCTGTGCCGTCAAGGTGCTGCTCGATGGCGGTAAGCGCCGCTTGCAGCTATTGATCAATGCTGGCGTCAGTGTCACCGGCCACCCACAGGGTAATGTCGTCGGCGTAGATCGTATGCCGGACGCCGGACCCCGCTACTGCCCTCGCTACCCCGATCATGACGAGGTTAAAGAACAACGGCGAGATGACCGAACCCTGCGGAGTACCCGTACTGCCGACCTTGTGTTCGGGGAGCTTGAGGTCTCCGGCGTGCAGTTCAAATGTGCGGTTGGTCAAGTCTTGAATATAATTGTAGCTCGTTGCCCCCATGTTAGCGTTACTCCCATTATTTGCGTATGATGTTGTCGAATGAGAAGCGATGTAAAGGCTGCATAGCATTTACGACTTCATATAAGGATATTCGACTTACATGCACGTTACCTGATGCCTTTGTATATCAATTGTTCTCTCCCCCCCCCCCTATGTGATGCCCAAGCTGGGCCTTCAGGATAAAGAAATGAAAAAAAATTGTTGGGACCGTTTCCGACATCAACACCCCAAAATGAATGGATCGTCGTGGTGACGGACTATCTGACCCGCTTCGCTGAAACTAAACCTCTACCGAAAGGCAGCGCAGCCGAAGTGGCGAAATTTTTCGTCGAGAACATCCTGCTGCGACATGGTGCCCCAGAAGTCCTCATCCCCGACACAGGAACGGCCTTTACAGCAGAGTTCACCCAAGCCATTCTGCAATACAGCCAGACAATCCACAGGAGGACAACTGCCTGCCACCCGCAGATGAATGGTTTCACGGAGCGCCTGAACAAGACCCTCCCCGACATGATAGCAATGTACGTCGACGTCGAGCCCAAGACGTTGGACGCGGTCCTGCCGTATGTAACGTTTGCTTACCACACGGTGGTGCAAGAAACAACACAGATCACGCCGTTCAAGCTCGTTTACGGCAGGAACCCAATGACGACTCTCGACGCCATGCTGCTGCACGTCACCAACGAACAGAATCTTGACGTCGCCACCTATCTCCAGCGCGCCGAAGAAGCCCGACAGCTCGCCCACCTACGGATCAAGAACCAGCAGCGTACCGAAAGCCGACACTACAACCTCGGACGACGCTAGGTCCAGTACCAGCTTGGCGACGGTGTTGGGGTTTGGACCCCAATACGTCGACGAGGACTCAGTTAGAAACTATTGCGATACTATTGCAGACCCTACAAGATCATCAGACATGTTTGCGAACTGGACTATGAGGTCGTGCCAGATGTTATTTGGCATTCACAGCGGCGCCGCGCACGATCTGAAGTGGTCCACGAGGTGCGTCTGAAGCCCTTTTACGCACGCTGGCGAACTTTCTTACTTTGTTGTTTCTTTGCTACGGGTGTTTTTCCTTAATACTTTCGTTTGTTTGCAGCATCGGGTCGATGCTTCTTAAGACGGGGGGGGGGGGTATTGACACGTGTACTTGCTTATCTTTATCAGGTGATCCCATTTCCCCGCCTAACAAATTTTATCGCTCAGCGCAGGACGCGCCTACATGTATCAGAAGTTTCTAGAATGTTATCGATGCTTCTATCCGCTGTCTGATATCGCCTAACCTTGTGTAATTTCGTCGCAAGCATGCGCGACGCGAATGGTGAAGAACTTTGTGGAAGGTACGTGGGTCCCAGCGATTACTCTGGAGCATTCGACGACTGATGTATAAAAGCTGACGCGCTTGACCCGCTGATCATATTTCGACGACCGCCGATCGTGTTCGCCGCTATTGCTCTCCATTGAGTGTAACTTGCTTTTGTGGGCACAAGTCCGCCCAATAAAACGCTAATTTCACCATTCACCGTTTTGCTTTCTTCACCGTTACTATCACGTGACAATATGAACAAATTGCGACTTTCAACAAGTGGGAACCCGATGACAAGCTGCGGCATGATACTTTGCCTCAGAAGACGCCGCCAGAACGTGGTTTGAGAACCGGGAGTCGACCCTGACAACGTGGTACCTGTTCCGTAGCGGAAGGCAAGGGACGATGATATGCTAGAAGCCCGAGTACAACTACCCAACGAGAAAATCTTCAATGATCTTCGATGACCTTCAATGAGGAGATGACGCGCCTGTTCCGCCACGCCGACCCGGATATGCCTGAGGAGAAGAAAATTCGGTTCCTCATGCATGGGGAAGAGCTCTTCGCCGGATTGATACGCAACCAGCCGAGTACTGTTGCTGAGTTTGTTTCCGAAGCAACAACCGTTGAGAAGACGCTCGATATGCGTACAACGCAATATAACCGCCGAAACCACACCCATGTTCAAATACTCAGCAATGACAACGTGCGAGAGCCCATGAGCGGTCGTTCGCGAAGAACTGCAGAAGCTCTTCCCAAGGTCACAGCCCCGAGTGGCGTCAATCGCCGACATCATCAAAGAACAGGTAAAGTGATCACTAGGGGCTACTGAAGTGCAACCGCCATCGCCACAGCCCGTAGCCTGAAGCGATCACATACGCTGCCGTCGCCCGCCGCGAGACGGGGGATCCCCCTTCGCGCTCGCGCCCCATGGCACCGTCATTCCGTCGCCAGACATCACCGCCGCCACCTCGCCCACTTGTCGACCAGCAAATTGTGAATACTCGCACCTACTTGACTCATACAACTTTAGGAATACAATCCATGAACCTACTAGACTGTCACCAAGTGCATCTACAACTATAGACCATGTATTGTGTAACAGTGATAACATACATTCTGGCGTATACGATACGAGTCTCACTGACCACTGCCCTATTTTTCTGTTATTACACAGCGCAAATAATACCATTGCAAAAAAGACCATCTTGACAAATCGCAGGATTAATTACAAAATACTGTGCCAAAAAATTAAGGAAAAGGAATTTCAAGATGAATTTAGCAGTGACGCTCATATCGAATGCGCGAACTTTGCAAATGCATTAGCACGCATGATATCTCAGTGTACCACATATAAACAAAACAAATACGAGGAACCTTTGTGCCCGTGGATGAATAACACCATACTTACCGCAATAAAAGAAAAGGACTGGTGGTACGAAAAATGGAAAAAACAGAGAGATAACACCTATCATTTGCAAAATTTTCGAATATCTCGTAACCACGTAGTAGCTCTTATCCGGAGGCGGAAAAAAGAATACAGCACATTCTTAATAAAACAAGCACACGGCAATACCAAAAAAATGTGGGAAATTATAAAAGAAGTAATTGATAAACCAAATAAAAAACCGATCACTCCTGAACATGTCGATGCCAAGTGCGCCGACAGTTTTAATGCGTACTTTACTAGCATTGGCCCAAAGCTAGCGGAGCGTATTCCAGTTACTGCAAGCAATGTTGATTGCCCTATCATCTATGCATGTTTTTCCTTGGACAAAGTGGACGAGCATACCATAACCTCAATAATATCAGGCATGCCTTGGTACAAAGCTACTGGCCACGATGGCATTACCGTAAAAGCATTGAAAGACAATATGGATATTATTGTGCCAGTACTCACTAAAAATATTAATAACTGTATAAGCCAAGGCAGATACCCTGACATCTTAAAGATCGCAAGAGTTTCTCCTATATATAAAACTGGCAAGGTCAATGACCCTGGAAGCTATCGGCCTATCTCTGTGCTTAGCATAATAAATACTGTATTTGAAAAGGTCATCGCAGCTCAACTGAAGCCCTACCTAAACGAAAACAAGCTTCTAACAGATTCCCAACATGGATTTAGTGCCAATCGATCAACGTCATCAGCAGTGTTAGAACTAACCCAGAGTATATACACTGCTCTACACAAAAACGAGATTGCCGTAGGATAATTTTAAATTTAAAGAAAGCATTTGACAGGGTCTTTCATTCCATACTTCTAAAAAAATTACGAACTTATGGTTTTAGAAAAATTAAAATGGACCTCTTTCAAGCTACCTAAATGGTCGAAAACAATATGTGAAATTTGGCTCCTTTGTTTCCCAGTATACTACTATAGTTACAGGAGTTCCGCAAGGATCAGTTTTGGGGCCCATACTGTTCTCCCTACATGTAAATGACCTCCCAACAATACTAAAGTCATCAAAATGTATCATGTAGGCTCACGATACCACGCTATTATTTTCAGGTAAATCTCCTGGCGTATTGCAGAACACTATAAACAGCGAGTTATCCAACATATCAACTTCGTTTGCATGTAATAAATTAACACTAAATAGAGATAAGACAAAATACATAGTATTCAACTCCCGTTATTCCAGGGGTGACACAATAGGCATGCAAATTCACCTTCTAGGTGAAACGATAGAACAGCTCGACCACATAAAATATTTAGGGGTATTACTGGACTGCAACTTGAACTGGAGACCACATATATCTAGTATATGTGCGAAATTAGCTTCGGCCTGCTATTTATTAATAAAATGCAGGGAATATCTTGACCTTAGCGTACTTAAAGTTGTTTACTTTTCCATATTTCACAGTTACATCACATACTGTTCTGAATCATGGTCGAGCACGTATAAAACATACATAGATCCTGTCTTTCGGTTACAGAAAAAGGCCTTGCGAATTATGACATACACAAGCCCACATGATAATACTGACATACTGTTCAGTCGTCTCGGTATATTACCATTATCTCTGGCATGCGAAATGAAAGTTGCCATTTTGATTAACAATATTTTACGTGGGAATCACTCAATATCACCAAGCCTGTTTATTACACCTAATCGCAATACAAAGGGTGCAATAAATATAAATTTCAACCTACCAATCACTCGTAACACGTATGGCCAACGACTACTTGAGTTTCATGGTGCCAAAATTTGAAACACAGTACCTCTTCAGGTAAAAATGGCCAACCATTTCGTGTCTGCTGTTACAAAGCTATACCTATCAAAAAGTACGTGATTTTTCGTCGGTCTGGTTGTCCACCTATTTCATACTGTGCAAGAGTATTCCTTCATGGATCTATTTAGAAAGCCTAAACCCTTCAGCACAGACCCTCGCAAATATGTTACTTCTACGTATAATATGCTATTTCGTTTTTTCTTTCTCTTTATGTATGTGCATGTATTCTCCTGACAGTCTGTTTTATTACCAGTGATTGATATGCAGTTTTTTTTAATGGTTTTAATTGTATGTATCCACCTAACTGTATTAGGTTGTATCATTAAAAATTAGATATGCGCATGACATTGTAGCTGCTACTACATATATGACTATGGGCCCACACTAGCCTTTGGGTACAGGCCCAACAGTTGCTTTGTACAAATTACTATCAATGAAAAATAAACTGAATTGAATTGAAATTGAAACGCCCCGAGCAAGACAAATTTGGCACACCCGCGACCACCGCCCGTTCTGCTACCATTGCGGGGAATCCGGCCATGTGTACCTCCAATGCCCAATACCATGACTTGGCACTGTCGCCGTCAACGCGCCGCGTCCACAGCTTCGGGAGCGCCCTCCTGACATCGCCGACTACCTCACCGCCACTAAGTAGAGTTCTCGACGACCGTCCCGTTCGCAGTTAGCGGGCCGCTACCTATCAGGCAACAACGACCATGCATTGGCCCAGCCCGAGGCCGGTCTGTGAGCCCATATCCGGAAAACTAAAAGCAGTAACGGATGGAGTTGACGAAGATCCTCCGCTACCGACGAAGTCACCGAAAAAAACTATCTCGATGACATATCAACGAGACACCGCCATCCCGACTAAGCCTGGAAGCAAAAAATACGCCGACAAAAAACCTGACGATCGACCAATCCAGCCACAGCTCAACACGACGCAGCCGTGATCCGATGCCAAGACCTAACTGCAACGCAAGACAAAGAACCATCGACCTCGACGTGCTTCTCGACGGCCACTCAGTCACCACCTTAGTGGACACAGGAGCCGCCTACTACGTCATGAGTGGACCTATCGCCACCCAGTTGTAGAAAGTTAAGACTGCATGCAAATTCGTACAACTGGAGGACACCTAGTAACGCCAACTGGAATGTGCACAGCAAGAATGATTTTTCATTAACGGACCTACTCTGCCACCTCCTTTGTCCTCCAACATTGAGCACGAGACGTCATTCTCGGCAGGGACTTCCTGAACCAAAACAGCGCAATCATCGACTTAAAGTCAAAGTCAATAACGCTATCCGAAGATCAAGCGATACCGCCGGAGAGCTCTCGTTGTCACCACGCCTTGAGTGTGCTCGAAGATCAAGTGAGCCTGTGCCTCTCTCCATCATTGTTATATACGTCGGCACCGAAACACCCGCAGACGTACAAGGCGTAATGAGGGTGATCAACGCCTACGCCTCCATCGTGAAATTTGCGTCGCAAGAGGGACCACTCGACAGCATGGAGGATAACCGAAGGTGATGCTGACCATCTCCAGCCACGAGTTGATGCATGTCTACAAGGACACGACGATGGCATGCATCGAGGAAATTGAAGAAACCAGCAATGCATTCATCCTCCCAGACCTGAGTCAGCAATCACTGCGGCAGCTTGCGACCTATTTCAACGATAATGTATGGTCGGACGACGGGGCACTGCCAGAAGAATGCAAAGATGCTACTATCATACTGATACCGAAACCGGCTAAACCCAGAGATCTGCAAAACTTGAGACCAATATCGCTCACGTCGTGTGCAGGGAATCTTTTTGAGAAGGTGATCCAAACACGACTGAGCAACTACATCGAGCGGAATGAACTTTTTGCCCACTCTATGCTCGGCTTCAGGCCACACGTCTCGGCACACGACGCTTTTCTTATGCTTCGCGACGAAGTTTTGGACTCGCCACGAAGCAAAAAAGCCACGATAGTTCTGGTGCTCGATGTCAAAAAAGCATTTGACACGATCTCTCACGAAGCAATCCTCGATGGTCTGGAAGACATATGTTGCGGAAGAAGGGTGTTTCGGTACGTCCTTACCTTTCTTCGCGACAGGAAGGCAACGATTGGGTTGGGCAGTACGCGCTCTGACGTCTTTGCGATGCCCAACCAAGGAACTTCTCGGAAAATTATTTCTGTGCTGTTCTTTTCCCATTTCATTGTAATTCTACTCCTGCTTGGGCCACATTGGCCAGCAGTATTGTGAAATAAATAAATAATAAAACTCCACAGGGCTCAATCTTGTCACCGCTTCTTTTCAATGTCGGTATGAGGCGACTGGGCCTAGAACTCCAGCAAGCACGGGACCTCGGATGTACGATCTACGCCGATGACATAACGTTGTGGGCACACCGGGGTTCCTATGGAGAAAAGCAAGACCTATTACAGGAGGCCATAGACAAGGTAGTAAACTTCACCAAGCACGCGGGTATCGCGTGCGCGCCCGAAAAATCAGAGTTCATGTGCGTACGCAGCAAGCGTCATAAGAAAACTGCCACACCAAGGATAGACTTACATATCGACGGCAAGGCCATTCGTGAAGTCGCGCAAATGAGAGTGCCTGGCCTACTTATCCAAGAGAACGCAACGTCAATGCCACAATTCGGAGCTTAAAATCAACCGTTAAGAGTGTGGCACGTATGATATGGCGAGTTGGACGCAGCCGCAACGGACTAGCGGGAGAAGGAACTATTAGGCTGGTGCAAGCATTTGCGATCAGCCGCATTACTTACGGCCTGCCGTTCCAAAAACTTAAACCAAAATGAAATGAAGAAGGTGGACACCCTTATCAGAACGGCATACAAACCTGCTCTGGGACTCCCGAACACAGTCCGCATGGAGTGCCTGGAGCGGTTGGGTATTTACAACAAATATGAAGAACATGCCACTGCAGTTCTGATATCGCAAAGAGAAAGGCTGAGCTCTACGCCCCAGGGCCGCTTCTATTCTCCAAAGACTGGGATACAACGCTCGACCCCTGTTCTGCGGAGACGAAACAGATTTGTTGTCACGAGATTTGAGGGAGCACGTCCATGTCTCACCTACACCAAGAAATATGAGTTCCAGGTACCACGCAGGCCGCAGACAGGCCAGGACGAGTACTCTACAGAAGCGATTCGGC
Organism: Dermacentor variabilis; assembly: GCF_050947875.1. NCBI lineage: Eukaryota > Metazoa > Arthropoda > Arachnida > Ixodida > Ixodidae > Dermacentor > Dermacentor variabilis. Next base: position 203,776,489 of record NC_134572.1, on the reverse strand, counting down.
AAGGATCCGGCCGTCTACTACACGGACGCGAGTGCAAGCACTCGCAGGGACTTCTACGTGATCGCCGCAACCAATAGAGTCACCACGATAACCGCTACGGTTAAGACTACCTCGGCATGCACAGCAGAGGCAGCGGCAATAGCGCTGGCGATACGAGACTCCGACATTAAGGGTCAGTCGGCTCATGTGCTAACAGACTCGCAGGCTGCGTGTCGACTCTTCATGCGGGCAATGCTACCGCGCAGCGCCCAAAGAATACTCGGCTCACGACTGGACCTGGACCACGGCATTACATGGTGCCCCGCGCACAACGGACTCGACGGGAACGAAAGGGCAGACCGCATAGCTCGAGGAAGTAACGACCGAGCAGCCCCCAGAACCCTAGAGGAACCACTGTCCGCAGTGCGCGATTATTAGAGAATCAGAGGAAGGAGAGACGGACCTACGGCCCTCCGCACTGCAAACTAAATAGAAGACAAGCCCAAGACTCGCGTCGCATACAAACCAATTCATACCCACACCTAAACCTCTTACACAAGAAGCACCCGACATATTAAGCCGACACCTGTCCCTGGTGTGACGCAAAACCCACGCTGGTCCACATAACGTGAGGATGTACGGCTCGGCCAACCAACGTCAATTCACCTTTTCTAAGCGTCACAGACTTCATACGGCAGTGGGAGGCACTACTCGCAAGCGAGGATCAGGGGAGCCAATTGACCCTGCTGGACCAAGCTCAGTGAGCCGTAAGAGCCAGTGGAGCCCTGGACTGAGGGCCGCACCCAGACCTGCCGTACCTCCGATTAACTGAGCAATAAAGTTTTTTTTTCTCTCTCTCTCTCTCTCTCTCTCTCTCGCGACTATGGCTTGCGCACTATGACGACGAGCCCCAGATACCCCCAGGCAAATAGGGAAGTAGAAAGGATGGTCCAAACAACTACACGGTTGAATATATAAGCTAAGGACCCCTATCCCTCATCCTTGGGATGGAAAATAAAGGCATTATTATTATTATTATCTTTCGCTGCTAGCGTAGAGGGACACCCAAGGACCACTTGGAAAAAGCTATGCAGAGCTTCTGATGGGCAGGCGGCTACGCACAACAGTTCCTGTCCCTCTATAGAGCCTTCTGCCCCAGAGAGTGAGCTTGAAAAGGTTCAGAGGTCGCGATGTAACCATCCGACAGCGGCAGCGTAGGTACTTCAATAGTGGTCATAGGGCTCTTCTGCTGCCAGTGCTCAAACCAGGAGCGGAAGTACGGGTGACAGACTGCAAAGTGAAAGCGCGAGTCTTGCGTCTTGCACAACGTCCGAGGTCGTATGTAGTTAGAACTTCTACTGGCGTAGTTCTAGAAAGACACAGGAAATTCCTGGTTCACTTTGTTTCCCAGCAGAATGACTGCGAGGAAGAAGGACGTAGCTATGAGTCTCCGCAGGCTTATGATAGTCGGGTAGAAATGGAAAGGCAAACTAATCCATCTAAAAACAAGGCACCTACCGATCCATCTAATACTCCCTTTCCACTAACTGACCCTCCTGGTGGTTGTTATCGTGCCGGGATCGGAGCCAGGCTCAGTTCCTTCCTGCCCGCTGCCCGGCTGCCCTCGGCGTCCGGCTAGGGCCGAAACACCACAAGGCCAGCGGAATTACTACCGCCGATCGAGACTCCCTGTCAACCATTTCAGCAGATCGGGATGGACTTGTTTCCGACGTCAACAACCGGAAATAAGTGGATCGTCGTGCCGACGGACTACCTCACCGGTTTCGCTGAAACGAAAGCTCTGCCTAAAGGCAGCACAGCGGAAGTGGCGAAATTCTTCGTCGAGAACATCCTGCTGCGACATGGTGCCCCAGAAGTCCTCAACACCGACAGAGTAACGGCTTTTACAGCGGAGCTCACCCAAACCGTTCCGCAATACTGCCAGACAAGCTACAGGAGGACAACATCCCACCACCCGCAGACGAGCGGTCTTCAGGAGCACCTGAATAAGACCCTCGCCGACATGCTAGCGCTGTACGTCGACGTCGAACCCAAGACCTGGGATGCTGTCCTGCACGGCAGGAACCTGACGATGACTCTGGACGCCATGCTGCCGCACGTAACCGACGAAGAGAATCTTGACGTCGCCATCCACCTCCAGCGCGCCGAAGACGCCCAACAGCTCGCCTGCCTGCGGATCAAGAACCAGCAGAGGACCGACAGCATTACAATCTTGGACGACGCCACATGGAATACCAGCCCGACGACCGCATTTGGGTTTGGATGCAGACGAGGACTCAGTGAGAAACTATTGCGACGCTTTTTTGGATCCGGCAAGATTATCCTATGCATTGGCGCACTAGACTATGAGGTAGTGCCAGATCGCATTTCCCAATCGAAGCGGCGCCGCTCGCCAGCTGAAACAGTCCATGTTGTGTCCCATAAGCCGCTCCCCCTGTGCTAACGAAGTTTTGGACTTTTTTTCTTCGTTGCTTTGTTACACTTTTTTTTTCTGACTGTACTTTTGTTTTTCGCTCCCCCGTTATGTTTGCGGCATCTCGGACGATCGTATTTAAGAGGGGGTTATTGATAAGGTTACTTGTTATCTTTATCGGGTGATCGCGTTCCACCGTCTAACAAATGTTATCGCTCAGCGCCGGACGTGCCAGCATGTATCGGAAGTTTCTCTAACGTTATCAAGGGTTCTATCCGCTGTCTGTAGTCACCGAACCTAGTGCGATCTGCATAATTGCAGGTATGTGCGACGCGAATGGCGAAGTACTTTCTGGAATACCCCTGACCACCAGCGATTATTCTGGAACCTTTGATCACTCGTGTATAAAAGCCCCACAGATCAGATTTTCGACTATCGCCGACTGTGTTCGCCGCTATCGTTGTTCTTTGAGTAATTTATTTTCGGGGGCACAGGTTCGTCCATTAACGCGCTGGTTTCGTAATTCAGTTTAACTGCCTTTTTCATCGTTACTACTACGTGACAGTATAGTCCAGCCAAATGGGCCACAAGCCATTGAACGGGATACCCGACTTCTTTGAAATCTACCCGCCGTGGTTTCTCAGTGGCCATGGTGTTAGGCTGCTGAGCACGAGGTCGCGGGATCGAATCCCGGCCACGGCGACAGCATTTCAATGGGGGCGAAAACACCCATGTACTTAGAATTAGGTGCACGTTAAAGAACCCCAGGTGGTCAAAATTTCCGGAGTTCTTCACTACGGCGTGCCTCATAATCAAAAAGTGGTTTTGGCACGTAAAACCCCATAATTTAATTTTCTTTGAAATCTCAAGTATGTGAAGGCGCACCTATGGTCTATGCAGTATACATGGTGGCACTTCAGAGATGACGATAGGTTGGAAGCCTGAGGAAATGATATGCTTATGAGCAGTAAAAACACGGGGAAGGCGGTAGATGGAAATACAAAACGATGAGTAAAACAAGAACAAAGTGAAAGCAAGAGCCAACGTTTCGACAAGTCCACTTGTCGAAACATTGGCTCCTGCTCCTGCACCCAAACATTGGCTCCCGCACCCCATCGCCGCTTGCACGGCGATGGGGTGCAGGGCTCCCCATTGTTCCCGAGCTCGCCGGACCGGTTGGTCACGTGAGTCGCCGGAGCGTGATGAGGGACGAGGCGGCTCGGCGAGCGGGGAGAGTGGTTTGGAAGACGGAGCAGCGTGGTCGTGCACCGGCAGACAGCTGAAGTTGTGGTCGGCAGGCTGAACTCTCCAGGCCGAAGCCTTCGCCGGTCGATCGACAGACGGCTCAAGTCCGTCAAGATATTTGGCAGCGAGGAACAACCAACCTTTGACAAATGGCGCCCGCAGGACAGGACTCGCTGACCGCGATCTTCCGTGACCACGAGACATAGCGGGCGGAACAGACGCGTAGCGCCGAGAGCGTGAGAAGGCCGAGATATGACTGATGGACTGCTCGATGAATTGGAGCGCATCGTGGCCGTCGGGAGGCAGGTGGGCCTTGAGGGGCCAGCGCTCCGGGAGTTTTTGCGCGACATGCGCTCCAAAGAGGCAGATCGCCGTGAATGCAAGAAAGCGCGAGAGTTGCGACAACGCGAGGCCAGCGAGTGCGATGCGGCACGGTCTTCCCAGCGCGTCCTCGAGATGGAGAGGGAAATTGCGCTCTTGCGCGCGGAGCACCGCGTCGAGAGCATTCGTAACTGCCGGGCTCGGCCGCCGCCGCTCAGAAACCTCATCCCTCTAGAGTGAGCCTTGCTCAGGTTTGCACCCAGCCCGTATCCTCCCTCGTGCCTCAGCCCTTGGGTGCTGGGGCCTTCGAAGCGAACGAGAGGCCGTTGCTTCGAGAATTAGGCGGTGTTGAGAGTGACGATGGTCAGAGGCCGCCCTCGAGAAACGTCAGCCTCTGCGCATGCAAATGGTGCCGACATCGCAAGCCGAGAGAGGCGGCGAAATGTGTGACCCGGCGGAGGCTGGCGAGTTACCACACACCGCGGGAGCACGAAGTACAGACCACCGGAAGACTCCGGAGAGTGAGGAATAGGCCGCGCAGAATGACGCAGAGGTCACGGAGGCGTCGACAGAGCTTGGCGGTCGCGGATCGTTGCTCGTCGCCGCGAAAGAGAGCGCTAGCGAGATATGCAGTTTATATGCGGCAGATGCCACTGAGCCGCGTCCTTCGTAGCACCCGGTTGGTCAGGCGCTGCGCGTAGGTGTGGACCGGGAAGGGGTTCGGTGTACCCCAATCACCGAGCCAAAAGCAGGCAACCGGGGCGCGAGGTGACATGTCGCTGTGGAGCAAGTAGTGCGTCTCGCCACCTTCGCGTCGGGAAAGCTCGGGGGACGGCAGGAATGCGACCCCAGCGAGTACGACTGAAAAGAAGCAGGTATTGAGAAGGGCAGCCGGCACTGCATTGATAATTTAGTTTTGTTGATAGTGCCACGCTACTTCTTTTTATGTTTCACTGCGTTTGTTGTTTGGTCTTGCTGCCCTTCAATACACTGATCTCTGATTTTTTGTTCATGTTTTCTTTGGTGTGTGTGATAAGTGTTGCGTGTAGAGTGCGCGTACCGGCTCTGCCGTGGTTTGCGCCAGTCACACGGCCCAAGGGGACAATGCCTTATCACATTCATTTTGAAGTTGCGGATTCTCGGGACCATTATTTCATCGCTAGTTTTCTGTTATCTTCATGCGTTTGAGTTGGGTTTTGGCGTGCACTGACTGGCTGAGGGCGAGGCGGCGATGTGTGCGGGCAAGTGCCTTGTGCGGAGGACTTCACGAACCGTGACCCACACGGCGATGTGATTGTGCGCGTGACCTTCGAGTGCGTAGAGAGTGCGGTCTCCTTAAGGTGCGCGTGCACGACTGTGTGTGAGTTTTGAATGTTATTAGAATAACATTCTTGTCATCGGGGTGCTGTCACAAAGTGTGTGCCCACGCCCCTCTCGAGTTGGCCGCCATTGCCGCAGCAGCCGCAACGCCGCTTGCACGGCGATTGGGAACAGGGCTCCCCATTGTTCCCGAGCCCGCCGGACCGGTTGGTCGCGTGGGTCACCGGAGCGTGATGAGGGACGAGGTGGCTCGGCGAGCGGGGAGAGTGGTTTGGAAGACGGAGCAGCGTGGTCGTGCACCGGGAGACAGCTAAAGATGTGGTCGGCAGGATGAACTCTCCAGGCCGAAGTCTTCGCCAGTCGATCGACAGGCGGTGCAAGTCCGTCAAGACCTTCGGCAGCGAGGTACCAGCCGCCCGATGCTCTTGAGATCGGGATCTCAGCAAGCACGCCACAGATAAGCCTCGTGTTCCGGCCCACTCTCAGAACTTTCCGCCGGGCTCTTCTTATTTTTAAATCGCGTTTCATCTTTCATCTATTATTCGCCGCGTGTTAATTCTTGTATGTCTTGTTAGTGTAGTGTATACCGGTTTATTGTCGCGTGTGTTTTGCATTTGTGTCGCGTATTTTTTTGTTATTTCGCGAGTGCTAGGAGTTCCCACGTGGTGGGCTTAGTGTCGCGCGAGTGGCGTCAGGGCATGTGTTGTGTGACCCGCACGCCTTCCGCGAGCTAGGACCCACTGCGTGTAGTTTGTATGTTCTTTTTTTCATTATATCTCGGACATAATTTTACTTTATTAAATTGAGCGTGTGTTTATACGTCGCCCTCCATCTCATGCCTCTCGTTCACGATCGATCAGGCGTGGACCTTATCGCTGGTCAGCAGTCGAACCCTCAATAAACGCACGAGGGGAGGGTTTGTTGTCGCCCCATCCCCTCCGGTTCGGAGAGTGCGACTAGCTTACCACCAATCCTTGACAGAGTGACTTGTCGGAGGTGAACTAAAAGTGGCTCACAAGACATGTAACTTTCACTTCGATAGGTCGGGATTCGTGTCTAGTGCCGGAAGTCTATGCACATCATGTATGTTAGCAGAGCTTGGGCCTGAAAGCTTTCCAACGAGGGGAGACATGTAGAACGTATATTGGAAAGCACCGGAATGCGGTATCGTAGGCACCTGATATAGCTCCAGATGCTTTGTTCAGAGGAGCCCCATCTGAGTCCAGGTACAACACGAAGAACGTGTGTAAAAGTAGGTAGTTTGTTGCGCAGTGCGCTGACTAGCTTCAACAAAGATAGGCTGAGGTCAATGACGATACCTAAGTATCTATGGTGCCGGGATCACAGCTGCGCCAACGAATATTGGATACCGCTTCATAGATTTACTTCTAAGTGCCATTGTAGAGCACATTTTACTGTAGAAAATTCCAGGCCTTGACGGCGCAAGTATTTCCATGTCGCGGTTGTGGCCCATGGCACTGTAGCCTTGCACGCATTTGCGGGCGCGTTACTCCAGATGCCCATATGCATATGTCACCCGCGTATGCGCTGACGCTAACATTGTCTTGGAGTTGAGCTCCAAGGCCAATGACCATGATCTTGAACAACATAGGACTGAGGACCGCACCTTGCGGAACCCCACGGCAAACTTGATGTCTGCCCGTTTCAGCGTCAGCCGTCGATACAAAAATTGTACGTCCGCTAAGGTAGCTGAAGATCTGCGCGCAGAGTCGGCCACCTATACCAAGGTCTTCAAGCGTATCAAGAATGGATTCACGAAAGGCGTTATCATAAGCGGCATTTATGTCCAAAAAGCGTGCATCGACTAATCACCTACGTTTTTTTACCTGTTCTACGCATGAAACGAGGTCAATAAAGTAGTCTATAGATAACTGCCTTGTACGGAATCCATTCATAAAGCCTGGCAAGCTGGCATTTTTCTCCAAGAGCCATTCCAATCTTGTTAGCACCATGTGTTCCATTACTTTGCCGACGCAGCTGGCTAGAGCGGTAGGCCTATAGGAAGCAAGCTTGTGAGTGCACTTTCCTAGGTTCAAGAGAACCACTATACGGCTGCACTTCCAGTTGACTGGAACTGTCCCCGTGTCTGACGTGTAATTGTAGAATAACAGAAGGACATTCCGCGGTTCCTGGCCCGGGTGACAGAGAGCACAGTAGGTGATGCCATCAGGCCCTGGTGCGGACGAGCATCAGGAGGCAGACATCATAGCATGCAACTCATGCATAATGAACGGCAGATCGAGGCCATCGTTAGAAGATGGCGGTGAGTGGCAATATGAAAGTCATGCCGGTAAGGTGGATGCTGCTACGAGTCATTCGCCATAATCTGCAGCCACTTACACTTCACTACGTCCTTGCTTTAGTGCCGCGGCTCGGAAAGTTATTTTGTGGGTGCCTGACGGCTCCGTACAACCTGCCATATTCTAGATACGGATTTTTTGGAGGGTCTAGAGAACCCCAAAATGCCCTGCAGCGTTGCTTATAGAGTTTTTCAAGGTGCCAAAGCACGTGTCGTTGGGCTCCGCAACAAATAGGTAAGTCTGATGGTGACTTCGTTCTCCTGTACTTTCGTTCGGCGCCGCGACGGATTACGCGGAGGTGTTCCCACTGCGCGTGAATCAGCGACCTGGGTCTGGTCACGTTCACACGCCTTGTCTTCTTTTTTTTTTTGCAATTAGGGCGGATGGAATAACATTTGCGATTTCCGAAAAAGATTGGATGCCGCTGCACTTGACCTGCAGAGAGACTTGAAAAGCTAGAGGAGCTCAACGACAGAATCATTCTAGCTGTATGCATGTCGACAGATTGTCGCTTACGTGTGTTTCTATGTCCACTCGCCAACATGTAGTAGACAAAAGGCTCCTTGAAACGAAAGAAACGTCCACGCAGCTGGCGTACGATGCGCCGCGAAGGAAAGTAGGGGACCCATCGTTGATGGACGCGAGTCCTTGATTCAGTACAAAATCAGCCATGTCCCTTCCGCAGGCGTTCATCGTAGTAGAGCCCCACATTGGTTGGGGGATTAAAACACCTACTAATATGTAAGGACCTGGGAAAGCTTGAATAACGGACAAGAGATTACAACAGTCTATGCGGTTTCTGAGGGGGCATGTAACCACCTATGACAGAGATTAAACCTCGCTTGTATTTAAAAGTCAGACATGAAAATTCATTAGAGGTATGAACAGACACCTCATGTCTCAGGTAGCTGACATCGCAGCTCACGCAAATCATTACTTTGCTGGCACTTCAGTCGTCACGAGACCACAGTGCCACGTACCCAGATATGCGAAAGGAAGCGGCCATGTTCAGTTAGCACATAACAATCACTGGAAATTTATATTGCTACGGACCGTCAGAAGAGGACGATTTGACGTGTAGAGGTGGAGTCTTGTTTATGCATTGTTGTCTTTCTTGCAACTATTGTAAATACGTATACATACCCACGAGAAACAACAACAGGACTCCGCAGTGGTCGTCACCTGGGACTATACATCTTGACGGACGAAGCAGAAACCGACATCGCGCCGCGCACATCAATGCCTATAACCCCGATGGTTGTGCTGGCTCAGCCGCGAGATCCAAGAATGTTCTACGGCAACGATCACCTCGACGAGGAGACTGGATCGCCACGTATGAGCGTGTAAGTGCCCACAGATCCGATGATTAGGTTGGCTGACTTTGTATTCTACCTGCGAGGCACGGCGAAGGTGTGGTATTACAACCACGATGAAGAGCTTAACGACTTCGACACGTGCAAACAGAAGCTGAGGGATTTGTTTGGCCGTCATGCCGGGCGGGAGAGCACCGCTAAGAAATAACTAGCGACGCGCAGACATCCACAGAATCATACGCCTGTTACAGCGAGGACGTGCTGGCTTTGTGCCGTAAGGTCGACAGCGATATGGCTGAGTCAGACAAGGTTGGGCATGTACTAAAGAAGATCGCTGACGGTGCTTTCAACCAGTTCATGTGCAAAAATTGGTAAACAGTCCAGGACATCATAAAAGTGTGTCAACGCTTTGAGCAGACCAAGAGCCGCAGCATTGCAACGCCGTTCACAGGCCTGCCAAACACAGCTGCGACATCCTGTTGTGATGACAGGCTAGGAGTGCAGCGACCATCATCACCATATGATCTGACAGATAGTGCGGCGAGAACATGAAGCCTGCAGCCCCTTTTTCCCACCCCAGTGAGCGGAACTTGCAATTTGTGCAGGCAATAGTCGGCGAAGAAGTCTCAAATTTTGTAGTTCATTCTGCACGTGCCGTCGCCTTTTCACAGCTGTCTCATACTCTCGCTCCATCGACTGATCTGCCGTGTCCTGCACGCTACCGAAATACAGCTGAGTGGCGAACCGCAGGCTATCGGCCAATCCGTTTTGCCTGCCGACGTATTGGTCACGTTGCTTGCCACTCTAACAACCGTACGGTCTCCTCCACTCTGCGACCGCCATTCGCCATTTATTATCGCCCCGAACAGAACGAGCGTCGTTACCAGCCTCCATTGGCACCGAAACAACGTGGGCACCGCGATGTTGTGCATGCGTCCCGGCTGAAGCCTTAAGTTGCCGCGACTTCTCCCCCAGTATAGTTGACGCCGAGAGGGCGCCTTTACCGGCGGGGGTTACGTTACGGCGTAACAAAGAGTGGCGCCAGTCAGAAGAAGACAATTTGACATGTAGAGGTGGAATCGGCCTCGACAGCTATCCTGCTTATGCATCGTTCTCTCTCTTGTAAATATTGTCAACACATCTTTATATGTAACTTCTGCAATGTAACAATATTTATATATACGCTGCGCATAGGGAGACAGCCGTCTTCTTAGCCCTCTTGCATTCCATTCTCTGCATATCATTCTCTGCCATCCCTCCAAGCCGAAGCAGAACTTATCAAACATAACCCCGTTCATACAGCACGCATTACAGATGATATTGAAGTACGTTTGGATGACGCCGAAAACAGGTCGCGACGTAACAATCTAATTTTCTACGGCCTTCCAGACGCCAAGCCATCTGAATCGTATGCCGAATCTGAGCAAATAATCATTCGACATTGCCGTGACCACTTAGGTGTAGATATTAACCCTAAAAAAAATCGACCGTGCGCATCGCTTAGGCCGCCACACAGGCGGAAGATGTAGGCCGATCATAGCGAAATTCGCGTTCCACAAGACGGGATTCTTTCAAATGGACGTAAGTTGAAAGGAACGCCCTATAGCTAGGTGAGGATTTCTCACACAGGGTTCAGAACGCCAGAAGTCACTTGGTCAAATTTGCAAGACAGAAATCTGTTACATTTTCCCTACGCTATAAAACACTTCACATCGGCTCGAAACGCTATCTATTCAATGAAACCTCAAGAACAGTGCAAGAAATCCAGTAGCAACCATATCAGCGTCAAGTAGTTATCACCAGCTTTCACCCTAGACCAAAAGTTAACCTCTCTTTTTCCATATTCTTCACTAACATTCGAAGTTTTGTACCCAAACGTGAGCACCTGTCTCATTTTGTCAAGTCTTCAGATAGCAGTATTCTGATACTAACCGAAGCATGGCTATCAAGTGATGTTGCCGACGCAGAAGTACTCGCCGTTTTTACCAAATTTCAATGTCTATCGGAATGACCACAAGAGCACTCGCGAGGGCGGTGATCTCATTGCAGCCAGTAAACAATTACCATGTTCTGTAGTTAACATTGACTCCCATTTGGAAAATTTATGGATATTATTTCAAGCTTTACCACAATCTGTATTATTGGGTGTTTGCTATAGGCCCCCATATAACTCCGGCGCATTTTTAATCTTTCCGTCCCCATTCCCTTTCCCCAGTGTAAGGTAGCCAACCGGGTTCAGTCCTGGTTGACCTCCCTACCTTTCATTTATCATTTTCTCTCTCTCTCCCGCGCATTTAATAATAATCTAAACCGGCTTACCTTGACGTATCCTAAAGCCGACCTCGTTCTTTTTAACGATTTCAATTTTCCTGGTATTCATCGGAGAGAAGAAACTGCAACGGCCAACACAACTGAAGCTAGAGATTTTTTTTATGTTTGCCTTGACTATAATCTAACGCAGTTAGTAACTCAGCCAACACTTGCCACTTGCGATTCCTCTAACATTTTGGATTTAATACTGACAAGCCATCCCCGTGGCCTGCCTTCGATTCACTATCTCCGTGAAATTAGTGACCATAAAGTTATTCATGTAGATTTCAGTTTTTGCCCTACTGCCAATCTGTCGCACAAGAAATGTATAACCTTATACAATAGGGGAAAGTATGATGCCATAAATAACGAACTTTGCACCTTTTTACCGACATATGAGGCGAATTTTTACCATTGTTCCCTTCAGGAAAACTGGCTCACATTTAATCAGAAGCTAACCGCGCTAATACACATGTTCATCACTAAAACTGCTATCCGTGTAAACAGCCAAAAACTATGGTTTAGCAATATTTTGCACCTCCTAGACAACAAGAAAAAACAGTTATTGTGGAATGCCAAACTTAAAGCGGGCGCCCAAAACTGGGAGAAGTATTATGCAGCTGAAAAATTTATCTCACGGGAATCCGTAACGCCAAATTCACTTTCTCTAACAAGGATTTGCCTAATATGTTAACTAATAACCCTCCAAGTTCTGGCAGATAATTAACCCCCAAGCAGTGGCTTGTAACACTCTTACCAACGACTCTGGAGAGGTTATTTCAGAAGCTGAATGTGCCGATGCTTTTAACAAGGCCTCTTCATCTGTCTTTACTAAAGAAGCAGACGTTTCCTTATATATGTTTTCATGTCGTATCACAACTTCCATGCCTGAAATCAGCTTTTCTGTTTATGCTATCTCATCCCTCATCGAAAAGATCAAGTTGTCAATTTGATCTCGACTGAACGACATTCACGCTTAAGTGCTGAAAAATATAGGTCACATTGCTTCGGCTTATCTTGTCTTATTATTTTCGCAATTTCTTTCAACAGGTATCATTCCAGATGACTGGAAAATGGGAAAGGTCGTTCCCATTTTCAATTCCGGTAACAAAAACTCACGTCTGAACAACCCACCAATTTCCTTGAACAGCGTATTTTGAAAACTCATGAAACACGTCATTTACTCTTACATCATGAATTTCCTCTACTCTCATAACTTCTTTTACCATTCTCAATATGGGTTTCATAAGGGTTTCGCTTGTGAAACCCAGCTGACCATCTTTGTTCATGACCTTCATGCTAACCTTGATATTAACGTACAAACTGACTCCTTATTTCTTGACTTCGCCAAACCCTTTGATAAAGTACCCCACAAACGCCTAATTTTAAAATTATCCTTCCTTAACTTGCACCCAAATGTACTAAATTGGATAAAAGAATTCTTCACTAACGGTCCGCAAGTAGTGTTTAGACATAACAAATTAGCCAGCCCACTTCCAGTGTCATCGAGGGTGCCTCAATGCTCTGTCCACGGCCCTCTTCTGTTCCTATTATACACTAACGGCCTACCTTTGCATGTATCTTCTCAAATCCACATGTTTGCTGACGACTGCGTTATCTACCGAATCATTGCTAGCCCACCTGACCATATGATTCAACAACGAGATCTCGACCACATAGTACAATGGTGTGATGACTGGCTAATATCCCTAAACCCTACTAAATGCAAGCTCATTCCCTGTACTCGTCGTAAAATTCCCCTTCACTTCACTTATAGCATGGCTAACGTCCCTGTTGAATCAGTAACCCCTTATAGATACCTTGGAGTTACCTTATCTAGCAATATGTCTTTGAACACGCACATTGCTAAAGTCACGTCATCAGCTAACAGAACTTTGGGTTTCTTAAAACGTCATTTAGGTAACGCTCCGAGACACGTAACACTGCTTGCTTACAAATCATTAGTGAGGGCTAAGTTGGGAGTACGCATCTGCCATCTGGAACCTACCTGAAATAAGTCTCACTAATACCCTAGAATCCGTTCAAAATCGTGCTGCTAGATTCATTCATGCTTCGTATTCATATGAAATCAGTGCTTCATCCGTCAAAGCCGAGTGTAACTTATAACCTTTATTCTGTCGCCGACGCATTGCAACCCTCTCTCTATTTCGCAAGTTCTTTCACTCGCCACTTAGTTGCGCTCCTTAGATTATGCCTGTAGCTCACATATCTCATCGCACTGGTCATGCGTTACAAGTTGCTAGCCCACGTTCCCGCACTAAAACATCTTCTGCTTCATTTTTTCCCAGAGCAGCAAAACACTGGAACGGCCTTTCTCGTAACATCGCCACTCTCACCTCATCAAGCCCATCAAGCTTCATGCATAGCATATCAAATATAACATCGCACTGATCGTTGTCAACAATACTCTGTCTAACAAAGAAAACCCACCCTTTCTGTAATGCGCCCTCGGGGGGTCTTTAAGGAAATAAAAATGAAATAAAATGAAATTTATTTATTTACTTACCTCACAGGCTCCAGAAGGAGTATTGCGTGAGGGGAAGATACAGGGAATTAGCAACAAAAAGGAGTACTAAGAAATTATACATTGTTAGCTCAGAAACCTCAGCATTGCTCAGTGATGCAATGAAATGCATTATAGCAGATGCGCGTACACGCTCTTCAAATGAGTTCGCCCTTCTGTCTTAGGGAAGCGCTGCCCGAAGCGATTCCAGCACGTTGAGAACTTGGACTGCTGCCTTGGCAGCTGGCATATGCAGCTCACAAAGAATTACACGTATTGGCTCTGTGGTATAAAGTTTGTAAACAGGGATAAGGTGCCTCAGAAAGGCTGGCCAACGTTTCGATAAGAGGACCTATCTTTGTCAAAGGCGGCCTCGTCATCCTCGGCGTGTTAGTTTTAAGGGTCAGTGCAGTGACGTCACGTGCGGGTGTTGTCGCTGGCGGCTGGTTTTAAAGAGAGAGATTACCAGAGGAAACAAGCGCTGTCGTCCGACGTCTGTGAGCTTCATTCCCAAGACGAGGGGACAAGAGCGTGAGAGTGGATACGCGGGGAGAAAAGAAAAGAAATATAAGCAGAAAGAAAGAAAAACGGGGGTGGGGGAAGCCAGGGCGGCACCAAGACAGACAAAAAAGGGGGGGGGGGAAGAGTGAAAGAAAAAGAAAGAGAAAAGTGAAATTTTTTTAATAAATACGGGGACTTGGGAGCGTGTTGGGGATGCGAAAGGTTAGGAGGTATTCAGGGGGAGTCGTTGGCGGCATGTTTTTGAGGCATTAGAACGGCCGGTCAAGCTGTCAGTGCGTGAGTAACACAAAAGACACCTCACCTTAACCTCACCTCACTTAATCCCTTAACCTCACCTACTCTTCCATTTAGAAAAAAATTTTTTCCTGCCTACTACTCAATTTAATGTACTCTTTCAGGTTTTTACGTCTATACGAACTGCACAACCCCCTTCTTCCATGTACACTTGCCCCCGCCCGCTTCTGCGCGCGTCACCCTCCTGTTTGTTATTCCGGTTTCGGTCCCCCCTCTCCCTTCCCTTCCCCCCCTTTTTTTTCAATCTACTTTTTTTGAAACCCCCTCACCAACACATTCCGAAGTCAATATGCCTTTTTCGGCGCCTCAACCCAGAGTATCGCCATTTCTGGATGCCGCCGTGACGACACCTACGATGAGCGACTGGGGCAGTGCCCCTTGAAAGACCATGCCGCTGCCTTTCAGTCAACCCATACATTGCACCGCAGACTCCTCGTCGCCATCTTAACTATTTCAAAATTACTCGACGTATTGCTGCTATGCTACTCAAGTCACTTTCAACTCATGGTCTTTTTTGTGTGTGTGTCTGTTTTTCTTTTTTTTTTGTCTTTTGTGTTACTCGCGCACTGACAGCTTGACCGGCCGTTCTAATGCCTCAAAAACATGCCGCCAACGACTCCCCCTGAATACCTCCTAACCTTTCGTATCCCCAACACGCTCCCAAGCCCCCGTATTTCTTAAAAAAATTTCACTTTTCTCTTTCTTTTTCTTTCACTCTCCCCCCCCCCTTTTCTTTGTCTGTCTTGGTGCCGCCCTGGCTTCCCCCACCCCCGTTTTTCTTTCTTTCTGCTTATATTTCTTTTCTTTTTTCCCCGCGTGCCCACTCTCACGCTCTTATCCCCTCGTCTTGGGAATGAAGCTCACAGACGTCGGACGACAGCGCTTGTTTCCTCTGGTAATCTCTCTCTTTAAAACGAGCCGCCAGCGACAACACCCGCACGTGACGTCACTGCACTAACCCTTTAAAACTAACACGCCGAGGATGACGAGGCCGCCTTTGACGAAGATAGGTCCTCCTATCGAAACGTTGGCCAGCCTTTCTGAGGCACCTTATCCCTGTTTACAAACTTTATACCACAGTGTGCTACTCCATCTGTCAGCCCCTTTCTTGTTTTTGGACGTATTGGGTCTAGCACGTTCTTCGGCATGCTCCGGATATTTTCATAGTCTTGCCTATCATTTTCAGTCATCTTTGGAGATGCAGCCCATGATGTAGTCTTGCTCACTGCTATAGATGGTAGCGAAGGTCAATCTACCTCTGAAGCAACTGATTGCGAGGCTGCTCCACTTTGCGATTCCCTTGGACGGGACGCAGTTGAGACAGTTGTAACGGCTTTATGCTGGATTGGCAGTGCCTGATGGGGTGGTGCAAATTCTTGTGCGGCATATGATCCATTATTCCAGCAGACACTGCGGCTGCGCTGGCCTCTGCGTCTCGAACGTTGTCTGTGACGGTGGATAGATTAGACAGCCTCCCTGTGGGTCGAATTGCCCCGTAACATCTTCCGCAGGATGCGCTTTTCTCCCTTTATCTTCGGACGATCTTTAGATGTCGCTTAATGTGCCACGGAGCAGTTTCAGCATTTAAGCAGTGCAGAAGCGTCGCAGTTCTCCATTGTGTGAGGTCCGCCGCACCGCTAGCAAGTTATTCCGCTTTCGCACACTGCACTGACGTGCCCCAGCTTGCAGCAGTTGTGATATTGCAAAAGCCCTGGCACATAAGGAGGCACAGCATGTCTGACATGTCCAACCTTTACGTAAGCTGGTAGATTCTCATAATCAAATACTAGGTTAATACATCGAGACTGTCCTAAGCGGTGTATGGTCATGGTTAGTATTTTCGACGTTAAAAGCTTCTGCAGGCCGGCGTAATTGATGTCAGCATCCACGTTGTATAAGACAAAAGTCGCCGTTCCTTTCCCGTGAGCAATGAATGAGCGCACTCAGATATTTTCTATCTGTTTGACGGACTTCAGCGTCTCGAGGATATTGTTCTTTATGCAAAAAAATGTGAGGCGTACTGACAGGACACAAGAGAAGAGAAGTGGACAACACGAACGCCACTTCTCTGGTGTCTTGTCTGCATGCCTCCCCTTTTTGCATAATGAATCCTTACCAACTAGCTCAGCTTTCTGTCATTCTTAGTCTTCTTTGTCACGTTCACTGACGGAATATTCTTCCTGCCCTTAAAGGGAATCTCATTTACCTGCGCAGGAGCGATTCGCTGAAAATATTCAATTAAAGACTGCCTGTTAAAAGAGTTAAATTTGTCTGACGCGGTTGTGCCACGTGAGAGATCATAACAGATTGCTTGCCGTTATACGTCTCGGGCTGTGAATCCCTTCACGTCCTTCGCAGGTTCCTTTTCAAACGACGGGTGGTGAACGTTGTGAAATCGGCCTCTGATTCCAGCTCTTTCTTCGATGCGTTGTCGGAGGACTCACTAGCAATGGATGCGACGTCGACTCGTTGACCCATCTTCGGTCCATCAACAGGCGAGCCGTCAATGTCCACGGTGCCTTTGGGTGACAGTTCCCAATCATGGAGGAGGACGCCCTCCGCCTGGTTCAATATTATCAAAATTACGACATAACAGAGAGCGATCCAAGTGTTTTTTATCTGAAGGTGAGAAGCTCGAATTCGCTTCCTTCAGTACAATACATCTTCAGGCTTCGAGTGGCGCCTGACACCGGCAAAAACACCGAGAGCAAGTGGGGCTGTACTAATTAGGAAGGCTCAAACTAGGAAGGCCCACTAAGCTTCATCAAAAGATACTCCCTCACTAGTACAATAATTGGCCTCCCTGGTGCAGTATTGGCCATTCTCTCCCAAATGACTCATTCGATAACCAATGGTCCTCAGTCCCCAGCAGCTGCGAAGCACCTCACCAAGGCGGTGGTCAGGATTGTGACGCAGTAGGCTGGGCTAAATATCCCTGGACGCGGACAGGCCGCCAATGGAAACTGACACTTTCAACGTTTAACACCCGAACTCTCTCGAGTGTAACTAGCCTAGCAGGAATCTTTGAGGAACTAACGGGCATTACTTGGGATCTCATTGGCCTTAGCGAGGTTAGAAGAACTGGTGAGGCATATTCAGCACTGACAAATGGCCACTTCCTCTGGTATAGAGGGCTACTAGGTAAGAAGCAGTTCAGAATAGGATTTCTATTATATGAGGACATAGCGAGCAACATTGACGAATTCTGCCGCATTAATAAGAGGGTAGCAGTAGTAGTAATAAAGCTGAATAGCAGGTATAGAATAAAGTTAGTACAAACCTACGCTACAAACTTAAGTCACGATGATGCAGAAATACAACAGTTTTATAAAGATGGTGAATTAGCGATGCGAAAATTGCAAACTCAGTATACTGCAGTCATGGGCGACCAACGCAATAGTGGGGGGAAAGCAGGCTGGTGAACAAGCGATTTGCAACTAAGGCGTGGAATCTAGGAACACTCGAGGGGAGATGTTGGTAGCATTCGCGGAATGGAATAAGCTGCGAGTAATGAACACCTTCTTGAGGAAACTTTGGAGCAAAAAGTGTACCTGGAAAAACCCTAATGGTGAAACAAGAAATTTTATTTATACAATACTGCGGACTCCTAGCAGAGTGAGCAAAATACAAGGGATTATATTTATTTATTTATTTATTTATTTACATATACTGCCATCTTGCATAGCAAGATATTGCAGGAGCGAGTGCATACATATGTCAATCAATTGAAGAATACATTTGAGTGGCAAAAAGAAAACAAACAATAGAAAAAACAATATCAGGAATAGCTAGTTGATTAATGAACATGATTAGGTAATATGTTGGCAAATACATCACTTGGTAACTCGCGCAAGGACCCCTCAAGGCCATTCCAAATCACAATTGTATGCGGAAAAAAGGAAAACTTAAAACAATCAATCGTTGCGTTCAAAGGAACAATGTTAGGATGATGACTTCTTCTGGTGGGCCGAGAAGAAGGGTTAGTGAAAACAATAGGTGCATTGGCATAAGTTTTCCCGTGAACAGTTTTATGTAGCAGAACAACACGGTCACAAGTACGTCTATGGGCCAGTGGCTTTAGTAGTAGCTTACTTGCATGTGTTGTCGGTGAGAAATGGCGCTCATAACGATTATATATAAACCTTATGGCCTTTTTCTGAATAGTCTCAAGCATGTCTATGTCTTTGGAATGATGTGGCGACCACACTACCGACGCGTATTCAAGTAGAGGCCTTATTAGTGATCTGTATGCCGTTAATTTACATTCTTTAGCTGCATCTCGTAAGTTTCTTTTAAGAAAACCCAGTTTTCTCAACGCCTTGTTGGTTATACAGTTAATGTGAGCATGCCATTTTAGATCAGGGGACAAAGTAACACCAAGGTATTTGAACGTGTGGACGCTTGCAAGCTTGTGCGCTTCATTAAAATATGTAAATTATAACGGTTGTTTTTTGTTCGCAAAAGTCATTGATACGGTTTTCTTAAAATTAAGTGACATTTGCCATGTTCTGCTCCATTCGCAAAAACGGGTGAAGACTTCATTCAGCTCCAACTGATCATGATTACTACTTATAGTAGAATAAAGACGCAGTCATCAGCATATAGTCTTATTTTGACAGAAGTGCCCGCGGTTACTTCAACGACATCATTTACATAGACTACAAACAGCAAAGGACGCAAGACAGACCCCTGTGGTACACCGGATGTAACATTGACACGAGATGAGTGAACATGGTTAAATGCAACAAACTGGGTTCTTGTACTTAGGTAGTCCTGTATCCAAGCTAGTAATTTATAATCATGAATTATTGCCCTGAGTTTAATCAGAAGCTTTTTATGGCACACTGTGTCAAAAGCTTTACTGTAATCAATAAAAATGGCATCAAGTTGTCCTCTAAGGTTAAGTGTGGATGCAATATCATGGGAGAATTCTGGAAGTTGTGTTACCGTGGAGAATCCGCAACGGAAGCCATGTTGAGCATGCGAAAGAACATTATCTTCAGATAAGTACTCAATGATATATTTATGAATAATGTGTTCCAATAGTTTTCAACATGTTGATATTAAAGAAATATGTCTGTAGTTAGATATTTCCTGCTTATTACCGTCTTTGTGAATGGGAACAACCTTACCACATTTCCAGAGTATTGGAACAGTGGATGATTCTACAAATTTCGAAAAAAACTAGGGATAAGTACCGAGAGCTCCATTCAGAATATCGCCGTAAAAGCATATCTGGTATGTTATCTGGCCCCGTACTTTTCATAGTATCGATCTTGAGTATAAGATTATGTACACCAGCTGAAGTGATTACCATAATAGGAAAAGGTGATGACGAAAGAGTAGTGCAAAACGTGGGGGTAAGTCCATCATCACAGGTGAACACTGATTTAAAGTAATTATTAAAGGCTTCAGTAATGCTAAGATTATCTGAGCATGGTTGATTAGCAATTATGAATGAAGGAGAGCTCTGACTTGGTGGACTGATGGTTCGCCAGAATTTTGATGGTTTGTTTTTAATAAAGTATGACAAGGTGCTATTAAAATAGAAACTTTTCGCATTTGACATAGCAAATTTTAAGTTGTTTTTAAGTGTGGTCAATACTGAAGCTTTCATTGGATTGTTTGCATAGAGTTGTTTGCGCAGACGCCTGATGCGACGAATTAGGTGTTTAATTTCACGTGTGTACCAAGGGTGCTTGGGAGTGCGCTGTATACACTTGCTTGGAATGTAATCAGTTATACGTTCATTGACAATTGAGCAAAAACGGTTCACTAACATGTTAACAGAGGAATGGTTCACGCAACTCGAAAACTCATCAAAAGAGCATGCGAGTAACTCAGTTATGGAGTTGTCGTCAGCCCGCTCAAAGTTCAATACTGTCTGATGTGAAGGGCGCTTAGGCATAGTTGCTAAATTCAAATAAACAATGACCCCCTTATGGTCCGAGAGGCCTTCAACGATAGTACAATCGTAACCATTTTGTCTAAGTTGCTCATTAATGAAAACAAGATCTAAAATTGAGCTTTTTCGGATTGCGGAATTCACAATTTGCGTCAGATCGAAAGAAATAGACATGTTAATCAAGTAATCACAAATTGCTTTGTGACGGCCACTAGTAGATAGCGTTGACCAATCTATGCCAGGGGTGTTGAAATCAGCAGCAAGTAACATTTTACAACAGTTAAGTTTATGTTTGGTTATATAATCGGTAAGATCGGAAAAGACACTGAGATCCGTGTCAGCGGGTCGATAAACAGCTCCCACAGCCAAAGTTAATCCACAAAGCCTTATTTTGCACCATACTGATTCGCAGTTAGGAACGTCAGGCAATGCTGTAAACTCAATGTCTTGGTTTACAAAGAGTGCCACACCGCCACCGCGCCGGTCACTTCTATCTTTGCTGAGGACGCTGTAACCTGGTGGTAAAATTTCAGAATCTAAGATGTAAACCTAAGATACACAGAAGAGCAAGATGAACCAAGTGTGTAACACGTTTTTCACAGAAATAGTTGGTCATATGGTAGACGATCAACAAAATTTTAAACTTAATTACAATAACTGTAATTAATACGAAAAATAACAAGAATATTTACACGAATGGTGTACAGCTCACGGGCGCTGGGGGTATGCTTCAGTTAGTTTATTCTAGTAATGTATTGTTTGTGCAAAAAAGAGTACGGGAAAGTGTCAGTCCTTGCGAAAATTGGTGTTAGAGAATCAGGGCAGTAGTGTCGATTGGGTCTGCTTATCAAGGGGGATACGTATTTTTCGGTGTCTAAGGCTAGCCTATGATTAATTAGTTCATGAACTAACTATATCAAATTATGTGTGAGCATTATGTCAAACACAGTACTTGCATGATTGGTATTGGTTGAAAAGGTCTCAAAACCTTCCCAGTCTACTCCAGGCAGATTAAAGTCGCCAATCAAAAGAACTTTCTTTTCTTGGTATTTAGACATGTGTACCTTTAATTTTAGCAAATATTCAAGAGTTGAGTGAGGCGGCCTATATAATGCGTATAAAATGAATGAGCGGCCCCGCAAGGTTACTTTAATGCATATACATTCAAGTTCTGGTACGCCCTCCAGCAAGACAGCGTCAAATACGTGTTGGATCAGAACGGCCACACCACCTCCCCTTGATTGTCTGTCCTTACAAAAGACCATATACAAAGGCGGCAAGATGTCGTCATCATTCACTTGTTCATATGTAACCACGTTTCAGTTATTACGGTAATGTGAGGATCGTACTGCAGCAGCAAAATTTCAAGGGGCTACGTTTTATTCCTAATACTACGGGCGTTCGAATTAAAGAGACGAGGTTGCTTGTCGTGCGCATGCAAATTACGTCAAGTTTTCGACGGCTGAGGGGTGGTGCTGAGGGGTGGTGCAGGTGTACTATTACAGGCCAATTTCCCACCTACTTATCAAGTCTATGGATACGCCCAACCGATTCCCATTTAACCTCAAGTTTGTCGTGAAAAATACACTTGACAACCTCGATCTCTACTTCTTCTTCTGTATCTACGGAGCTCGCAGGTATACCATGAATAATTAAATAAGAGCGTCTGCTATGGTCTTCCAGGTTTGTTAGCTTTTTTGTTTGAAAAGACATCACGTGTTCAAACGATTTAAATGTGGCTTGCATTGATCACTATTTTCATGCTGCACTAAGCGCTGAGACAACATATTTTCCACTGTACACCTAAAGTCGTGCATCTGTTCTTTCAGTTAAGCAAAATTAGTTTGTATGTCTAATAGTTCCTTGCAAATTTCTGTCTGACCTTGAAGTAGTTGCTCGTACAGTCCCTTCTGGGTAGGTCCTGGGTTTTCCTCGACGTCGCTGCAAATTAGTAGTTTCCAAACGACAAAGCAGTCATACGCTATCATAAAACAACGCCGTGGGCACGGCAGAACCACTAAGCCTCGATAATCACTACGTATTGAACTGGAACGGGGACTAACCTGCCGTAAGCAGAGAAGCGTTCCGTTTAGCGACATCGCAGCTTTGGATCCACCGTGAAATTGATTTCATATTTTCTGCCGATCCCAGCTGAATGCAGGATGTAGAAGTGTTAGGTAGGGTAAAGTGCGGTGATCATAGGTTAGTGAGCGCTAGGATTCACCTCAGTTTGAAGAGAGAAAGAGTAAAATTGTTCAAGAAAATATAGGCCGAGGTAGACGCAGTAAGGGTAAAAGTAGACCAATTCAGGTGGGCACTTGCAAACAAGTATACAGCCTTAGAACAGAGAGATTAAAATGACATAGAGGCAATGAATGAAACCGTAACTGCGCTGGCTTCAGAAGCAGCAATTGAAGTGGGATGTAAGGCACCAAACCCGTAGGTAAACTCTGCCAACTAACAAGGGACCTAATCAAGAAACGATACAGAATGAAAGAGATCAGATAAAATTCACGGAACTGGCAGAACCGATCAACAAGGAGAAAATAAGGGATATTCGAAATTATAACGTGAGAAAGACTCAGGAAGCAGTAGAAAAAGATTACCGACGATTATATTACTTACTAATGTGAAATATGAGCGCAGCTCTTCAGCTGTTCCGACTCTTCCATATATTCAGGCAAATAATTTGAGTAAGACATGTATGTCTAATAAATATCAAGGTACACATACTTCTTCATCCAAGGAACTGCGAATGCCTTTTGTAAGCATGTGATCAGTAATTGTTTATCGTTCTTCAGATACAACTGTATTACTGATTTTGTAACCCATACACACGTATTTCTATCTTCTGGTGTATCGAATGTTTCTTCTTTTACTTAGTCTGGTATTATCTAGTCTCTATATCAGAGCGAATTGTGTTAGCTTTGTTAGTAACCCTTACACGAATACTTCCACTTTTCTGATGTATCAATTATGTTTTTTCTCTTAGTCTCTATATTATTTTCGGTCTTGTTATTGTGCATCTATGTAATTAATTAATTCTGAGTGTCAAATAATCTGACGATTTTGATGCAGTCACCATGTGTACCTTGTAACGGACCATCAGCCTAGTCAAGCTGTTTTTCCAACAGCTTTTAGCCCTTGGTATCCACCAGAACATTTGTAATTCTGGAAATAAAAATAAGTTGGAACTGAAATTGTATAGTTACAGACAACTTTTTATTTTTCACACACATTCCTTCTTCAAGAAACACTCCTCTCCAAGTTATTGATTGCCAGGAACGAAGCTTTGTGGCCGGAGAACTAGATGGATATATGCTCGATTTGCTGCACCAATGCCTGGTATCGCGTAGCTCCGCTCTGGACTCTTGCGGTTACGGCGCCTCTGCTCTGGCAGCTCGTTTAGCAGCAGCGGCAGACGAAGGACTTCCACCGGTTGCCTCGCTCATGGCTCAGAACTGGCTGAGAATAAGCTATTTATCTAGGCGGATTATGTTATAAAGCGTCTGTGAGTCTCGGGCGATCCATCCCGTGCGGAAAAATTGGAGGACGCTTAAGCTTCGCCTTCAAGAGTGGAACGCGACAGCGTTCCCATCGACCCGCCAAGGGGTGTAAGACAAAGCGCTACGGCGCAGGGATCACTTACGAGGCGCCCCGCATCGGACTTTGCGCCCACCTATCACACGGAGAGCGTCGAGCAACGCAGCGTTCTGCGCGGCAACGAAACATGCGCCTGAGCAAACGGAACGAACCAAAGAACTCGGTGTCTCGGAGGGGGAAACGATCTACGCCAGCCAAACGTCGTGATCGGCACGGGCAGAGAGATAGACAGATAGTAATCTAAAGAAAGGAACGGCGCTTGATTCTGCAACCCGCGTGGGAGCACGGCGAAGCGTCGCCAGGGGAAAGGGAGTCGGGGCCGCAACGCGCCTGGCACCGGTCCGCGCACAGCACAGCCCCAATGCGCGCATGGCGCGCCGCCTGTCGGGGCAGCGCCGTACATTGAGAGCAGGGGTCTTCTGTGTTTGCCGCAAGATGGCTCTGCGTGTGCGGTAAGCGCAGAAGAAATGTAGCGGAAACGTACTTCGCTATTCGTGTAAATGCGACTTCTGTAAGTTACGTGCTCATAATTACCGATATACACCGCAGTATAACATTCTACGGCTCGTTTTTAAGGCAACACCGCGTTCACTAAAAGCGCGTTTGTACCGATTCCAAGCATCGAACTCGTGGCTTAGTGGTAGCGTCTCCGTCTCACACTCCGGAGACCCTGGTTCGATTCCCACCCAGCCCATCTTGGAAGTTGCTTTTTATTTATGAAGTACCTGCCATGATTTATCACTCACGGCCAACGCCGCGGACGCCGACGCCGAGACCCGACACCGACGACACCGGCTTTTCTGCGACACGAGCTCCTTAACGCTATCGCGTTAAAATTTCGCACCAGCCGCCGTAAACGGAGCGTAGCTTGGCGCAACTGGCTCGCTTATCAAGAGGTCGTGGGAGGTAGCGCGTAGGCGCACAGGAACGTTGCCCAGCGGCCTTGTGTTTCGCCTTGAGGAGCGCGCACTGCGGATACCAAGCCGGCGATTCAGCATCCGGAGAACGCCGCTCGCTCTCGCGCCTTAGCCGCCCACGGAGGGAGGGGGGTTGCACGCTGTGGCGAACGGCGGCGTCGTTTCAGCACATCATCGAGATCAGCCGCCACCGAGCCGGCGCTCTGATTGCCGCCGAAGGGAGCAAGACTCGCGCCGAGAGATGGCTCCACGAGTGCGGGCAGCTAGAGCAGTGCCCCGGCTACGGAGCTGGTTACGGCGAGGGTTACGGCAAAACGCAACAACGGGCGCCAAAGAGCTGCGCTCTAAAATGGACGCAGCATGACATCAGCGAGAAGGACACTTGCCATAGGACAAACCAAGATAAGCACGGCAATATCATCAGCAATCTTGAAGATATTGTACCTGCAGCGGAAGAATTCTATACTGACTTGTACAGTACCTAGACCAGCCACTATACCTCCATTCGAAGTAGTAGTGAACAGGTTACAGAGGCTCCTTCTCTAACTAGCAATGGAGTTAGAACGGTCTTGCAAGACATGAGAAGTGGAAAAGCGGCCGGAGAAGATGGAATAGCAGCCTTTACATGAACTGTCTATTGACTTCAAGCGTCCCAGAGAACTTGAAGAATGTCAACATTATACTAATCCACAAAAAGGGAGACGTTAAAGAATTGAAAAATTATAGGCCCATTAGCTTACTTTCAGTATTATATAAAATATTGCCCACTATAATCTATAATAGATTGAGGGCAGCACTGGGCTTCAGTAAACAAAGGGAACCGGGTGGTTTCAGGGAGGAGGACTCTACAATAGATGACATCGATGTCATTCGCATGGCATTCGCATATTTTAAAGCTCTGGTAATGTGAGCAGGGAGACCCTCTATATACTAATCTTTGGCCCGTAGGCCGTGTAAACGTTTTGGCCAGCACATGCTTAACCACAACCAAAAAAGATAGAAAAAAAAGCGGCGCGGTTGCCCATTAGGGACTAAATAGTGGATATGGCGTTGCGCTGCTTAACTCGAGCTCACTGGTTCCAGCCACGGCGTGGAATTCGATGGAAACGAAATGGAAAAACACTCGTTTACTTCTGCTTAGGTGCATCTTAGAGAACCCCAGGTGGTGAGAACTCCACAGGGTGCCTGATCATCATATCGCCAGATGCCACAATTTGTTTAATTAAAGAAACATAAAGGTAGCTGCGTCCTCCGCCTTCTTTTCTAGGCGTGTAAACAAAATAAAGTATTCTTAAGTCTGATTTCTGAGAAAAACTTGTTACACTTATCTTATGTAATGCAATTCCCGATTGCACGTCCACGCAACTAAGCAGCTTCTGTATTATAAACGGCTGCTTTAAGTTGTCTGGTGCACTGCCTGTAGAAGCGCGAAATATAAGGAAGGAACGACGATAGACACCGAATGAAAAGAGCGCTGACTTTCAACACTTTATTCTAATGTCGTGGCTATGCATATTATACATACCAAGCGCCAGCAGGAAAGGCAAGAAAGAGAAGAAAGGAAAAGAACAACAATCAGCATGATTGGCACAAGGTGATATCACCATGCTCCTAACCACCAACCATCTAAAAGCCGTAGCTCTTTTTGGTCAATGTAAGTGATGGCATGCTTACACGCCTCTCTCATCCACGAGGAATCTTGACCGCCTCGATAATATCTCTGATGCACTCATCCTTGTATCTAGAAACTATCCCGCTTTTTCCGAACTCAGTCACGCAGCGCTTGGTACGATGACGCGTAGACTTATCGCATGTATGACAGCGTAAGCTTAGGTGGCCCTAATTACCGTTACTTATATTCTTGTCGTGGTCATTTAGTCTGGTGTTTATGCGTCTGCCAGTCTGTCCAATGTGTTCCCGTCCGCAAGACAACGGCAAGCAATAAACACCCTCGTCGCAAGAGACACAACGCTTTTTGTGTTGAATCTAGCATGACTTTTTCTCTTTACTATTTCACGGGTTTGTTTTCCTGCACAGGATTGAAAGTTTTAACGGAGCCGAAAACACATCAATGCCTACGCGTTTTACCATTTTTTTCTTTCTTTCTTTTTTTATTTTGAGGCTGTGGGAAGCTTGGTGGATATACGGAATAATGGCTATTTTCTTGCGCGAAACCGGACCTGCGACGTGTTGCTTATCAGATTGTCGCACTGTTTTCGTTTTTCGCCACGAGCCCTCGGCCACAGAAACCACAAGAAATTGTGGGTACCCTGTGACAGAGAGCCATCTAATTTAAAGTGCGAGGCTTTCTTCGAGCATGGATGGATGGATGGAGTAACTTTATAGAAAGGTCCTGCGAGCTACGGGGCGCAAGGTCCCATAGAGCGGGCTACTCCCACGTTGGGACCGGGAGTTGTAACTCCCTGGCCGCATCGTGGGCTCGCTGGACGGCCCAGAGCTGCTCCGCCAGGTCCGTGCTGCGTAATGCGTCTTGTAGCCTGGCGGAGTCTTGATCCTTGTTTGCGTGGGTCCGACCACACGGCCAGAGCAAGTGATGTACGTCTAGTGTTCTATGGCAATTTTCGCAATATGATGTTTTGTATAGGTCAGGCATGTAGTGGTGTAGTCTGTTCTGCGTGGGGTACGTGTTTGTTTGAAGCATTCTGAACGTCAGGGCTTGAGGCCTGGTGAGCTTATTGTGAGGTGTGCTGTATATTCTGCGGTCTAGATAAAAGTGCTTTATGATCTCGTTATATGTGGAGGGAGGGTCCCGATTCTCGCTGGGATGGTCACGACCAGAATAGGGGGCGTCGCGGAAGGTGAGGTCTCGCGCGCTCCTGTGAGCCATCTCATTGAGATTGCGAGGGGCGTCCTCGATCTCTCCGAGGTGTGCCGGGAACCAGCAGATGGTGTGATGCTGCAGCGGTGCGGATCTATTGATTATTTGTAGTGCTTGTCTTGCAACTGCTCCTTTCTGAAAGGCTTTGACGGCCGAGCGTGAATCGCTGTAGACGTGGGTGGTAGTCGCGTCTGTGAGCGCGAGTGCAATGGCAACCTGTTCTGCTATCTCGGACTTGTGGGTCTTGACTGTGAGAGCGTTTCTCACTTGACCTTGCTTATTGATCGTGGTGGCAACGAAGGCTTTCCTGGTTGGGTACTGTGCCGCGTCAACGAAACAGGCTAGGATCTTCTTATCACGTATTTCGCGCAGGATGAACGATCCGCGTGCCAGCCTTCTGGGTTGATGGTGCGCCGGGTTCATATTCCGCGGCAGTGGGCGAACCGTGTAAAAGTTGCGTGTGTCCGTCGGAACGCTTTGATATAGATTCTCGATTACTGTGGTGTCATGACCTAGTTTGGCTAGGATGTCCATACCCGGTTTGGTTCCAGAGAGTCTTGTCCATTGAGCCCGTTCTTGAGCTTCGGCGATTTCTTCAAGTGTGTTGTGTACCCCCAGTTGCAGCAGGAGCTTTGTCTCGGTGTTCTTTGGGATTCCCAGCGCTAGTTTGACTAGCTTCCTCAGTTGTACATTGAGTTTGTCCTTCTCCGCTACCTTCCATCTGTGCATGGCCGCCTCGTAGGTGAAGTGACATAGCGCCAAGGCGTGTGTTAGCTTGAGAAGATTTTCTTCCTTAAGGCCGTGTTGTCTGTTGGCTACGCGTCGTATGAGGTTCAATGCATTATTCGACTTTGTCACGATCTTCTCCACTGTAGCGGCGTTAGAGCCGTTGCTCTCAATGAACATCCCAAGGACTCTGATTTTGCTGACGTGTGGAATGGTTCCTCCGTCTTTTGTTCTGAGAGTAACGACGTGTGTGTCTCTGATTTCGTTCTTTGGTTTGGGACCGCTCCTCGATGGTTTGTAGACGAGGAGCTCCGACTTCGCAGGCGAACATCGCAGGCCGGTGGGAGCGAGGTATTCCTCGATCACGTCGATCGCTTCCTGTAGAGCGCTTTCAATTGATCCCAGGCTACCTCCGGGGACCCAGAGCGTTACGTCATCGGCGTATATCGTGTATTTGACGTTCTCGATTTGATCCAGTTTCTTGCCTAGGCCGGCTAGCGCAAGGTTAAAAAGCGTCGGAGAGATGACAGAACCTTGCGGGGTGCCCCTGCCTCCGAGTTTGTATTTCTGGGACTTGATTTCCCCTAGACGGAGGGTGGCCGTTCTGTCGCTCAGGAACGATTTTGTATAAGCGTAGAGTCTCGTGCCGAGGTCGAGGTTGGAGATCGTGTCGAGTATGTAGTATGTATGTATGTAGTATGTATGTAGTATGTAGTATGTAGTCGAGCATATTGCCGCAGGGAACTCTACACACGCCAGTTACCAGCACTCTCGCGGGATACCTCATTGCTAAAGTCCCTTGGCATTACTCATTGCGTCGCCATTAGAAGAGCGCCAGAAACGGCTCGCGCATGGCAAGACAGCACGTGTCTCTCGTGCACGCGACAGCGCCCAAGTCCGCCATCCAATGGGCAGTCACGGCGTGGGTGCTAGTCTTCAGGGCGCATGAAAGTGTGTTCGGTTTAGAGACGTGGTTCACTGTTGAATATGCTCCTGTTAACTTTTCTTGTAACTTGTGAGTTTGCGGGCACAAGTTCGGCCCACATTAAGCCAGTTTGTTTATTGTGCCTCATTCAAGAGTGCCACATTTCTGGTGGAGGTGTGGGGTATGATTAGAAGTTCCCAGTTCGTAACAGAGCGTAGCCCCGACACTCAGCGATTGGAACCCCGAGAAGTGTCTACAGTACACAAGCGCACAAGCCGCCGCCTCCGTGGAGACCCGCCCGAGTTCGGACGGCTTCCTGTTGCTGCAGCAGTGTAGGCAACTGTTACCAGCGACGGTGCAACCATGACCAGCCCCGTGGCATCGTCCCAGCTCATCGTGCACCCGCCACGCACACTTGAGTCCATCCACGGCGATACGTTCGGAGATGTGGAAGACTGGTTAGAACACTTCGAGCGAGTCGAAGATTTCGATGGTTGGGACGAGGCATGGAAGCTTCGCAACGTGTGCTTCGCGTTAGAAGAGTCAGCGATGACATGGTACGTGAAACATGAAGCGGCGCCATCTTCATGGGAAGAATTTCGGCGACAGTTGCCTGTCCCGTGTACCAGCACCGATCGGCGAGAGAAGGCAGAGCACGCTCTACAATCCAGAAATCAGCGCACTATTGAGAGTGTCAGCATGTATATCGATGACATGTCATTATCTCTTCAAGCGCACGTATCCAAACATGACCGAAGAGAATAAATTACGCCATCTGATGCGTGGCGTAAAGCAAGAGCTGGTTACAGAACTCGTTCGCAACCCGCCACACGGTTTTTCTGAGTTTCGCGCCGAAGCGAGGGCTATAGAGAAGGCACTGCAGCAGTGTGCCCATCACTGCACTCGTGATGTCGACAGCGCACCAGCCCACCTCCTGCCACCAGACCCCAGGCCGTAACACCGAAGCGCCAAGAAAACTGGTACGATCAGACGTAAAGGAGGAGATTCGAATGCTTTAGCAACCGCAAGCCACGCTGAAAGTTTCAACTCTCGGCGCCGTCATTCAGGATGAAGTGCGGCACGCCATTATGCAGCCAGAACTTGAGGCACCGCCTGTTCATCTTGAACCACCCCACCGGTACATCGCGGGCCGACGTACACTGATGTGTTATGCCAACCGACCGCGTATAGTGCTCCACTCGCGACCTCCAGCAGCCACTAGCCGACTCCGTGCAGTGGACCCCTCCTAGCAGATCTGAGGCCACGAAAAAGCGACGTGTACCCGACTGAACGCCACTCTGTTTCCACGGCGGAGAAGCTGGACACCTCTACAGACCATATCGCGGAGCAGGTCTTCATGGCTTTCCGATAAATGCACCTTGTCCCCATAATGGTGAAAAACCCATCGAAATTGAGGACTACTTGACCAGACAACAAAACCCAGCTGCTGCATACCAACACCAGCCGCCATTGCCAGCGTCTACACGCTACCGATCACCAAGTTCACCGCCATCCTGGATTTCACCAAGGCGTCGTTCCCTGAGCCCACGTCAGTAAACCTGAAGCTATTGACCTGTAGAGGCGAGGCCGCTGACGTTCGAAAAAGTCAAGATCCTCCGTCAAGTTTGCCGAGGAGCAGCGACGGACAGGAGCAGAAGAATAAGATAAGTTAATAGAGAATTGTTTCAGACTTGCGTATTGCCATAGACGGTCGTGAATTGAGCGCATTATGACCAATATTAGTGCGCTTCTGTGTGCATTAGTTGACACAGGTGCCGATTATTCTGTCGTAAGGTATGCACTCACCAAGGAACTGAAAAACGTTTTATGCCATGGAGTGGACCCTATATACGTACGGCCTTTGGGCACCTCATTACACGTCTGGGAGATGTACAGCGAGAATCGGAATTCAAGGTTTTTGTTACGTCGCTGATTTGGCGCACAACCGGAATGTTCGAAGGATGTAATACTCGGAATGGACTTTCTTCTGGCAAATTGTGCCATAATGAAGCTGCAGAATTCTGATGTGTCCTTTTCTACAAAGCAGGCTATAAACATGCAAGAGTCGGAGGAGCGAAAGCACGTTGCATTGCGGGTTAGCGCCGATGACAAAACCGTGCCACGACAATGCAGCATGCTGGTTCGCTTAAGAAAAGAAGCATTAGACGACTCGGAAGGTATATCGGACGGCAACGTCAAGTTACTGTTGAAGAAAGGTATTTGCGTAGCACGTGGAAATGTTCAACTACGCGATGGGTGTGCTGACGTATTGCTGTCGAACTTTGGAAGTGAATTTCAGCATGTCGCAAAGCACACAGTCATTGCCTTCCTGCAGAGCGTTACTGCAGTCAGGGATGTATGTAGGTTACCGCCAAGGCTGCTTGCTGTACAAACTACGCATGACGCCGCAACATCAGTTACAATCAACCCAAGTATGTCGCCAGCCCCGACAAAAAAAAAAACGATGGAGAGCTTTACAAAAGACTTCGCAAGATGTTTCGCCACATCGTAAAAGCTACGGATCACACCGATTATTAGATACCGTATAATAACAGACGACGCGACCAGGCCAGTATATGGACGACCAACTTGGACGACCAACTAGCCCAACAGTCAACTCTTCCAGTGTACCAACATCCGTGCCGAGTATCACCGGTTTTACCAGAGGTCACAAATAATGTTTTCCTTGCCTGAATGAAGTTAGCATATTTACGGGATGCCCCCAAACGGCGAATTTATGTTTTATGACAACTACGAACTTCTTCAGCAGAAGCCATTAGCACCCGTGCGTTAATTCTCTCATGAACAAGGCCACGGCTCTCCAGCAGCACAATCATTCAGAATAAGAGTCCTCACTTGCAACTGCCCCCCCCCCTTTCGAGACTTAAACCTGCTGTTATGCGTTAACTTCGAATGGAAACGGCTAATGGATAATTTTTAATAGTGAATTCTGAAGTCGAATACGATCTGAATAGGAAATACCATTTGATCAGACTATATGTTTCTACTTCATTTCGCAATGCTGGCGCCTTGAAGGACATGGCCAGACAAACCACCGAGATCACATTGGTAAAGGCACACCGAGGATTCAGTCTGAGTACACAGGCAATACCTTTTCCCTAACACTGTTGTTGATATTAACGTCCAATAATTGCATTGATTACATTTCTCGGAAAGTCGATTGGTTCACCTGGCGCTGGTCCAGCGTTTAAAAGAAACGCGCTTATTCTGGTTGGCAGTTCTCACTTTTTCATTCAGTGCATTTAAAATATTTGATAATGTTTCTTTTACAGATTATGTCGTGGATATCTATGTCGATGTACTCTTAGATTTACCTAGAAGTGCATTGGTCGTCTGCATCTCTTCGCGCCCGCAGTTGATAAGTGTGGTTTATTTCACTATAGTATTCTTTTCTTTGATCATTATCCATGATCAATATTCCACAAGCAAGAAAAGTGCGTAAAGTGACACGATATCAATAAAATTTTCTTACGTGGGTTCATGTTCCAGATAGGCGGCTTCTGTGGCAAAAAATTACGTGCTACGTTTGGAAAGCAATCTTAAATATAGCAGTTCACCTGGCTAAAGCTACAGTTGCTACCAGCAGACCAGTGTCGCGGGCGCACCAAAGCATGCAAAACCATAAACAAATTTTCCTGCACAGACATTCTGCAAGAAAAACTGGGGGCCTGCCAGCGTCCGCAGCAACGAACGCGCGCTCGCTATAGGAGACGACGCCTTCGACAACGACAACACAATTGAAGACGATATGTTGTAATACCCACGCCTCAAATATGTATGCGTAGCAAGAATGTGTCAATATAAGTTTGCTGGCGAAATAAAGGGTCATTTTAAAAGGGTCCACGTGCAATTCGTCTCAGCACCCACAACGAAATTCCGTTGAATATGCCGCAAAGCGCGTTTCCGCCCCAATGCAGTTAGCTCGAAGCGCCCTCGCACAAATGCTTCCACGTGCGGCTCCTCAGCGGGGGAGCACCGTTCAACCCGCTCGATCGTCCTCTAGTACACTCCAGGCAGCAGCTGCGCATGACGCGGCCGCGCGAGCCGTATGTTGAAAGCGTGTGCAATGTTCTCTGGCAGCAGTAAGCCACACCTTAAAAGTTCCTTGTTTACGCAGTTACCCTGACTGGACACTTTTCACCCCTCCACCCTCTGTCTCAAACGGCGATCTTCGTGGTGACACATCGACGTACTGCCCTCCCGGACGCTGAATCATCGCCATGTAGTGAAGCTGCCTCTGCGTGAATACATCGTGGCCTGCTGACAACATCAACGAGATTACCACTGGAGGTCGCTGCCCGGAGCACCATACCTTCACTGGCAGCAGTGGCATTGCACGAGCCACATCTTAAAGGTTCCTTGTTTACGCAGGCACTCTTACCAACTCTTATTTTTCTTTTTCTTCTTTTTCCATACCACTGCCGTTGCTGCCACCAACTATGTGCTCCTCCTTCTTGTGTTCGAGTTTAATTTTTATACCATGCCAAGTAATGCTGAACATTTAAAAATACATCGAGGATTTAGAGGCTAAAATTAACAGTTTAGCTAAAGACACCTCTGATAAGGTGTTCGGCAGGTTCTTGCTAAAAATGAAAGATTCCGGCATTGATGTTGCGGAGTTAGTGAAGGAAGTTGAGTCCCTTCAATCAATTGCACAACACTTGAATCAACTTGTCGAGGACTTACGTGGCCAAAATACCTCATTGGTAAACGAGAATAAAGAATTACAAACTCCTCTCACTCGTAAGGTCGAAGAACTTGAGCAATATTCATGTCTCAGCCATGTCGAGATCAAGGGCGTTCCCTATTGTCAAGGGGAGGACTGCGTCGCAATCATGGAAATGCTAGGGGAGAAAGCTGGATGTGCCATATCGCCTAATGATCTCGACATTGTTCATCGTGTGCCTACGCGGTCTACTGACAAAAAAATCATTGCACGTTTCTGCTCTCGAACTAAGAAATCCGACTTCATCAGTAAAGCATGTAATGCCAAGCTTTGTGTCAGTGATCTAGGCTTCTCTGGCATTTCTAACGCACCCATCTTCATAAACGATCATCTGACCCATGTAACAAGGCCCTGTTTTCCAAAGCCCTAATACTGATGAAATAAAAGAAGTGGAGGATTCTTTGGACTGACAACTGTGAAATCGAGGCTAGAAAGACTACTAACAACAGAGTTTTGCGCATCCGTGAGCATTCCGACTTGACTCGAATAGGCTAACAGCCTATCAACCAGTGTTAATTGTCGCACCGCTTATCATATCAATAATGACTTTTTTCCTGGAACTTAATTAGGTTAACTCTTTCATAGGCGGATTTCATTCCGTCATTCATTTCAACGCTAGAAGTATTCTCAAACACTTTGATCAGATTGGTCATTTTCTTTTATCATCTTCTAGCTCATTCTCATTAATTGCCTTGACTGAAACTTGGTTATCAGACAATGGAAAAAATCTTTATTTCTTCCTCACTACAATTCAGAATATTTTAACAGATTAACTAGCAGTCATGGTGTTGCGAAAATATATATCTCTCCGGATCTTACTTATCGTAGACGACATGCTCTACACTTAACCATCACTAATTGAGAATCTGTCTGGATTGAAATAGTCAATTCTTCTCCCTTCAATGATCACAGAGATTTCATATTTGGTTGCATTTACCGTTCCCCTTCATCATCAGTCGATGGCTTTTTTATTATCTTTATCATACTTTACATACCCTTTCACTAGAAAATAAAAATGTCATTATAATGGGTGATATTAGCATTAACCTACTCAATGACACATCACCAACAGTTATTTCTTACACCAGTCTACTACGAAACTACGGATATGAATGCTTACTTGATGTTCCTACACGACAGGTTCCTAATGGCACAGAGCCGTTGATTGATCACGCCCTCTCTAACTTAATACCTTCACCAGAGGTGAAAGTTCTTGATATTGACATAACAGATCATTACCCATTGCTTCTACGCTTTAAATACAACTCGAGTCCTTGCCCCCTTCCACACTCTAAATACGTTAAGGACAAAGAGAGCTTCATAACTGCCATCGCTAATATAGACTGGTCTGAAATTGAAATTGTAATGATCCTTAGAAAGCATTTTCTAAATTTCTTACTGTAATTATATCACTAATTCATAAATTTACTTGCAAAAGGAAATGTACAAAAACCATCGCATTCTATCACAATCCATGGAATTTCTAAAGAGTTATTAACACCATTGCGCAAACGCGATAACCTGTACAAAAAACTAAAAACTAGCCTTTTAATACCACATTAATTGCCCGATATATAAGGTTACGTAACTCTATAAACAGCCAGTTAAAAGTGGCAAAACGAACGATTATATCTTGAACAAAAAATCTTACAAGCCGGCAATAACAGCAAATTGAAATGGAACATCGTCAACTCCTTCCTAAACAGGAGTTCTAAACCAGAACAGGCATAAAAATTATATACAATAACTCCGAGTATAACTCCTCTATCCCAATAGCCAACGCCTTCAGCTCCTATTTTTTTCATAATGACACACCCTCTCCTTCACAAGTAACCAGACTTAATCGTCTCCCTCCCTCACTCATTTCTTTCTTTTCCCCACAACGCCAGAAGAAATATATAACGTTATATGTCTCCTAAAACAAACCAGTTCGGGAAAATATGAAGTTCAACCTGCTACCATTAAAATGATTGCCCACCTAATTTCTGATATCATGTCTTATATTACTAATTCGATATTCAAGACAGGTGTGTTTCCTAACGAACTTAAGTGCGGTAAATTCATTCCAGTTCCAAAAAAAAGGGGACAGCACGTTAATACATAACTGCCGGCCTATTTGCATTTTACCTTTTTTCGGCAAAGTTCTGGAGAAATTAATCGAATTGCGCCTAACCAAATATCTCACTAAATTTAACATTCTCTCCATGCCAATTTGGCTTTCTTAATGGATACTACACAGATTTGGCACTCATACATCTAACTGACCAATTAAAAAAAATAATTGACGATGGTCTATTTGCAGGTTCAGTTTTCATCGATCTAACACAGGCATTCAACTGCTTAAACCACAGTATCCTTTTTGCTAAGCGTGAAGGTATCGTTGTTCGTGGTCCTGCGCTCTCACTATTTAAAAGTTACCCATCAAAGAGAGTTCAGATAGTGTCTGTGTCTAATGTCTATTCGAGAGAATAAATCACTAACATTGGCATACCTCGAGGATCCATCTTAGAACCACTACTGTTTTAACGCGATAGCGTTAAGGAGCTCGTGTCGCAGAAAAGCCGGTGTCGTCGGCGTCCGTGTCGGGTGTCGGCGTCCGCGGCGTTGGCCGTGAGCGATAAATCATGGCAGGTACTTCATAAATAAAAAGCAACTTCCAAGATGGGCTGGGTGGGAATCGAACCAGGGTCTCCGGAGTGTGAGACGGAGACGCTACCACTAAGCCACGAGTTCGATGCTTGGAATCGGTACAAACGCGGTTTTAGTGAACGCGGTGTTGCCTTAAAAACGTGCCGTAGAATGTTATACTGCGGTGTATATCGGTAATTATGAGCACGTAACTTACAGAAGTCGCATTTACACGAATAGCCAAGTACGTTTCCGCTACATTTCTCCTCCGCTTACCGCACACGCAGAGCCATCTTGCGGCAAACACAGAAGACCCCTGCTCTCAATGTACGGCGCTGCCCCGACAGGTGGCGCGCCATGTGCGCATTGGGGCTGTGCTGTGCGCGGACCGGTGCCAGGCGCGTTGGCGTGCGTCTAATTGTACAAAAATCCATCACGTGACCTGATCCTAGGTGCCTAGGGACAGGATCGTTTAGGGACTTTTCTGAAGGCATGATGGTTGCGCCGAGCGACGCCGTGGCGTGTTCGTTCTCGGCGTGATCCTTCATCGGCTCGCGCGGACCGCGCGTTGTTCAGCGTTGCTTATGTGATTGTGCTTGCGTTGCTTGTGTGTTGGTTGTAGGTACTTAGCGGGAAAGCCGCGAGTAGTGGTGATGCGACAGTGCGGCTTTCGCCATCTGTGCTTTCGCCTCGGTGAGCTCTGGCAGTATAGAATCGGCGTTGTGTGACCCGTGCTTCCTTGACAATTGAAATGTCGAAGTGGCCTAGCGCCTCGGCAGCGAAGTTCTGCGAACCGCGATGCCGTGGCGTGCGTTGAATCTCCGGCCCACGCCGACCGCTGGTCGTGTGTCTCCGCAGTGGGTTCAGTATTTGTTGGCTAAAAGTCGCGCAGTAGTAGTGGTGTGGCATGTCGGCTTTAAGTCTCGGTGAACTCTGGTGATGTGAGATCCGTATTTCTGAAGAATGCATTGGTGCTGACGATTGAAATATTCAAGTGGCGTAGCGCCTCGGCAATGCAATTTGCGAACCGGCGCTGTGCAGCAGCGTCGTCGTGTTCGCCCCTTTTCGGCAGCGTCATCACATCGCACATGCACTTTTACTTGACGGTGCTCGTAGGCGGAGGTATTGCACGTGTTTTTCGCCACGACTTGCGTAAGTAATATAATGCTTAAGGTGGTGTTTGCTCACAACTGTTCACGCGTCCTTGAAATAGGGCAGCGCATGTTTTCAATCGTGTTCAGCGCTAGTGCACTATCCGTCACTTCATGTGATTTACTTTTATCGTGGGCTTTACGACAATTATCGCGTAGTGCTGTGAGCATAACGGAGCTTTAGTGATGTCACATGATCTGCCAGAATTCCACGAAATGCAGAGCAGATGTTTAATATTATTCGTGCTAAGGGCGCGATAAGCACAGTGAGGTGGAGCCTAATACTGTGCCCTGTAATCTTCAGCTGCATCTGTGCCCGTTTTTCGCGCTCTTAGTTTTAGCAACGGGACGCAGGGTTCGGTGCAAAGTTGGGACGAATGAATGTGTATATACGTCTGCAATAACTTCACCGCAACACATTTGTTACCCTGAACATACTGCCCCGCCCGCTTTACTATAATCTCAGGTGCTCTCGAACTCTCAATTTGCCGGTATCTTTATTTTCACGTGCTGAATGGTCCTACCGCAATACATATATATAGTGAGGTGAAGCTGATTAATGTTGCCAAGTGCTTTGACAGTGTCAGATCTAACAGTTATAGAATGACATGGCCAATACAACAGCTCACACCTTCACTTTAACAATTCTATTAGGACTGTCAAACTAATCTTACAGCACAGAAAAGCAACGTAAACACCTCAAGAGTTGATTAGCAAGTAATACTGGAAAGTTCAAGTCTAGTGACCAAGGTTGTGGTGAAGTGCTTTAAACATTCAACCAACACACCTTAAGTGCTTAAAAATTTCTAGCATATTGATGCAGGCTGATCACACTTACTTTGATATTGGTTGTTTTACAATGAAAATAATAGTACTGCATAAGAGGACGCAAGCGACTCTTGTGCTGCTTGGTTATGCAAACCACATGGGTGCCAGAAATACCCAAACATGGTGCTTGTTTACACACGCTGCTTGCGTCCACTAATCTAAAGCTCTCTAATGTCAGCAATATAAAGAGAGGCTGTAAAAATATGGCTTTGAATTTCACAACTCCAATTTTGTTTCTTCTGTACTTGTACAACCTATGGTTTCGTGACAGCATCTGCCTAGCTCATTGCCACATTTTGCGACAAAAGCAGTGATGATTCAGTCAGAGTTGCCTGTCCTAATATTACTCCAATAATTCTTTAAACAGTTCATTTTTTAAGCATGAAGCATGTCATGCCCAACTAGAAAATTAACCATGCAATAATCTACTAGAAGTGGCTAAAAAATCAGCAGTCTTCTGAAGTCAGCTTGATTTGCAGCT
This sequence comes from Dermacentor variabilis, assembly GCF_050947875.1. Taxonomy (NCBI): domain Eukaryota; kingdom Metazoa; phylum Arthropoda; class Arachnida; order Ixodida; family Ixodidae; genus Dermacentor; species Dermacentor variabilis. The sequence goes on along the minus strand of NC_134572.1, from coordinate 203,737,156 downwards.
GCTAAAATTGGCTATTATTGAATTAGGGCAAGGAAGAAACTGCTTGAATGAACATATGTCTCATCAGAAAGTTGCGGTGGTGTGCTGCAGGCTAAAAGCTGTTTTGGCATTGGTCTACCTCTGTCCCAAAACCAGGCGACTTCACTTGGCTTTGACAGCTTCAAATTCGCTTTCACAAGCACGTAATACTCAGTCGAGGTGAGCTCAATGCACATCACCCACACTGGGGATGCAAAGACATACGGCCGAGAGGATGCCACCTTGACGAAGCAGACACCACAGACCTCGAATTAACAAATGACACCAACTATCCCAACTGGTATACCCTCCATTCAAACCAGAAGGGCAGTACACTTACCTAGCATGGGCAACTAGGGCCTTCATCCAGAGTGTCAATGCGACTCTGCCCCAAGAGGAAGCGACCATTATGTGATATAATACTTGATGTAGGGGTGAAAATGTGCCACATATAAAAATCGGGGTTTCAGGCTGGGACCATTTCCGTGATGCACTTGAGTGTGCAGAATGTGAAGGCGTTGAAGAATCGCTAGCAACACGCATCCTTTACTTACTGCAAAGAGCGACATGCTAACTAGAGCTTACTGGGCGCGTCATTTAAACATATAGGCCTCAGTAAGCTGTAACACATTCTTGGCTATAACAGGATGCACCAAATACTGTAATACTATTGAAAACATGCTGCTCGATTTTCAGTGCACATCTGAGAAATTTGAGGAACAAGCGGCAGATGTTTTCCCCGACCACCTCACACTGACTGACCATCACCCGAGTTGTACACACCTTAATGACCACTTGCCAAGGAAGGAGTGGAAAGCCTCTGTATACGATGGCATAACCTGTTGTTGCTCTCAAGCATGTCAACACTTAAAGTGCACATGGCAAAGATGGAGCCATTTTTCAGATGTTGAGGAATCTTGCCCAAACAAGGAAGCAAGCACTATTGCTTGTAATCAATGAAATCTGGAATATTGGAATTCCCCACAGAGTGGAAACACTTGGTCATGATGCCACTACCGAAACCAGGCAAGAAACCTGACACCATAGACAACCTTTGATCAGTCTCACTCACATTGACAGTGTGCATATTGACTGAAGGAATGTGCCTCGCGAGGCTGAACCAGCATCTGGGAAAGACAATAGCCTCTTTCTGCATCAAACCATCGTCAATGCCAGCCGCTTTGGAGGAAAGATGTATGGGTTCTTAGTCACAGTCCAACCAAGAAGGATGTTGAGCACAGTCTGCAATGAGGAGGTACTGGTGGCCTTTCGTGAAGCCTGCCCAGTCATTAGTGGAGTGAAAGCCTCTAATGCAACCATATGTTTGAATATGAAGTTATAGTAAACAGCCAAAGACTTTTGCCAACTGCACAGGTGGAAATGCAGGTAAAACCCGGACCAGCACACTTGGTTGCAGGAGTGATTCGCTGATGAGGTAAGAAGGTGACTTAACAGTTGGTGATAAGGTACACCGAATGCAGTTATGCGCAGTATGTATACATACTGTTAGGCTGAAACAGATTAATTTTCTCCAAAGCAATATCAAAAGCTCAATTTTGTTTAGGATGCCACTCATGTGCTTTAGGTAAGTGTGGACATCATCATCATCAGTCTGGTTACACCCACTGCAGCGCAAAGGCGTCTCCCATACTTCTCCAACTACCCCGGTCATGTACTAATTGTGGCCATGTTATCCCTGCAAATTTCTTAACCTCATCCGCCCACCCAACTTTCTGCCGCCCTCTGCTACGCTTCCCTTCCTAGCAGTGTGGACAGGGTTATATACAGCAGCATAGGCAAATGACACAACTAGGTACAGCTGTTATGCGTAATATTTTTTTCTGGACTAAATTCTTGCTCCTTGAACTCATTCGAGATCATTAACTGTAGCACCAAAGTAGTGGAGCACTACCGAACAAAGGCATGTAGCGTGCACATCTCAATTCTTCTTATGCCAGTCTTCTTTTTTACACCAATAGCTGCTATGGGCCAACTCCCCTGGTTCTGATGTCTACTGGTGTTGTCACTCTAATTCCCAAATTTATTGCTAGAATATTGAAGATAAAGTTCTCATTGTGATGTGTGGATTTTAACATATGATCAAAATATTGGCAGTCCACAATTCTGCATTTCAGCCACTCTGCTGAAGGTACAGTCGTGGCGAATACCGATCCTGGAGAGTGCGATCTAGCCAACAGGTGCCATGATTGGCTAACACCTGTTCAATGTCTGCGTGCTGTATATAGAGCTGGCGTCCACGCCTTCAAATTCTTACTCATCACTTTCCCCACTTGTGAAGGCAGTACGGTAATTTTTCTTTGTGAAGGCAGTACTATGTTAATTTTTCTTCTGACATGTAATGACAGTGATTGGGTGCATCTGCTTTATTAATCTTCTAGTGCTTGGCTTCTCAGATTTACTGGATGGGGCTGGTTGATGGGGCAGAGCACGAGACCTAGCAATGGGTAGCTCAAATATAGATTTGAGAAAACCAAATTAATTCAGCAGTAAGAAGCTAAAGGGTTGTTTTTCTGGAGACCAGAGACCAAGTCTGGATGTGAAAGAGGAGGAACAAAACTTGTCTTTCCACTTCAACACTGGGAGGCACAACTCCCACTTATTTTACTTCTTTAGAGGAGATTACTGACTTGCACTGGCAAGTGTTCACTTCAACAAACACCGAATGAAGCAAGCTTCCTGCGCATATTTCACCATTTATTGCATCACTTTCACAGTATGAGTGAAACTCCAATTTTCGTTATGCCACAACTTGCCCAATCTTGTGTTTTGCAGTAGGATTTTAGCAGTGCTATTAAGGCACGTGAATAGTAGTAGAGAAAAAAAGTAAGAAAACAGTGGCTCTTTGTGCATCGACTATGCATGCGCCTGGTGTTCTCAAGTCCATTTTTTCCGCTATCTGCTAAACTATTCTAAACAAGGAAAGCTCATACACAATTATTGTGCAGAGTCAGACAACTAAACCAGTATCCTTGGTAAGCAAGGTTTATTTATTTGGCGACATTTTCTGAGGCCCTGCTATTGGGCTTTCCTTTCATCCTTTTCCGCTGTGCAGATTCATTAAGAAGTGACAAGACAGTCTGACAATTTTAATCATTGAAAGACTTAGCGAAACCTTTTTTGGGTTGTTTTTCCTTGCTTTCAGACTCTGCACATTGCCTTTTAAGGCATGTTTTAAATGTTTCTTTTTTTTATGGAGAGGGCATGTTAACATCTTTTACACCATGTCAATTATGTGGTGCCATAGTGTGTTCTTGGATGGAGTCTTGCCCTTTCATTCAGTACAATATAATGTCGCTTTTTTGTGTCGTAGGCCTTTTTACATTTGAGTATGAGTGTAGCATTTCGCTAAGTTTTGCCTCTGTCACCCAAGCTTGCTACCCACTGCTGTTGACATGTGACACACATCTGACTTTTGTTCAATAAAAGGAAGTCTGTCACTTATCCTGTGCACTGGTTGTCTTTTTGAATTACAATTTGTTGCCTATATTAGTTCTTTTGTTGTATCTCAGATTAGGAATGGCTATCACAGTTGACATCATTTAATCATATTGCACACAATGTGGATGATATGTACTTGCAATATATGGCCTCCATAAATAGAAGTCAATTCAAGAATAGTGCCTTTGCATGGTGGGGCAGCCATGAATTGTAGCTATAAGTTACCAGCACTGCAAGTAGCACTGTTTGTGCAGAATATAGTTCAACTCTACTACTTTCAAACATCATTGTTTTTATCTGCATTTGTATAGCTCCAGTTCCTGTGAACAACACGCATCTGGCGGAAGAGTGGCTTGCACCTGCAGTGGGGCCCAATGAATAGCCAAATTTCTGCCCGTTTTCATGTTATTAGCATATTAGTTGAGGCAGTCGTTCTTATAGTAAACTGTTTGCGCAGTGTAGAAGTCACTGCGGGTGTCAGGATCTTGTACACATCTTCAGCTTTGCAGGGGACACAGCATCTGGCACATAGTTTGTCACAGGCCATGTTTTTGGGGCAAGTTGGGTTTATTCACTTGCAAAGAGAGAACCAAGCTTGTTGGATATGAATTAAACCGCCTGTACACTCGGTGGCCTTCTTCATTTTGTGTGACATATATGGTTATAGCTACCCTTGCTTTATGCACTTCTTGTCCGGCAGCAGTTTTGCTTTTGAAACACTCAGGATAGCTTTCAGCAAGCTGGACAGGAATAGCACTGAAAAACCAGCAGATGTTAATTGTTGTACTTGTCATGCGAAGCTTCCTACAGTACGATGAGGACGGAAATTAATGAAGGTGTTCCTCAAGGCCTTCTAGCTTGTCATGAGTTTGGAGCAACGTGACGTATAGCACTTTTCTGATCGCATACTATAGGTTCAGCAGGTGTGGCCATGGTTGAAGTGCAGTGCAAGGTCAAGAAAACAGATATCTATGAGCAGCACACTGGTAAAGGAGGCGCTGGGAAAACTAGTGGGAAGCCTGTTGAACATCTAATTGACCAAGTTGCTGGCTTCATCAGGCAAACTGTGATAAAGAGAAGGAAGTCGTCAACACATCAGAAGGTTTTTGCGTATAGACACTGCTAAGGTTCTCAGGCACGTCTCTTGTAACACGCCAACAAATCTTAGTGCGCAGGCTATGCATGACCAACTACATATGCCTTCTGTTTGGACAAAGAACTGCTCATTGTAACTGATGGAGATGGAGTGGACAAAAAAAAACGGCAGCTCAACTAATCTGGTTTCACTGGTATCAGCAGTGCTTTGAAAGTATGCATCGCCATACTCCCCACTGCCTTCTTGGTTGACATCAGCAAGGACCGGCTTGAGGCAAGGGGTAATATCAGTGGCGTAGCTAGGTCGTCTGGCACCCGGGGCCTTTGGCGCTTCTGTCACCCCCCCCCCCAAGTGTAGTCGAGGAAGGCGAGGATATCGACAATTTTCGGGTGTCTTGCAACGTATATGACACCCCCCTCCCCCCTACTGGCCCCGTGCACCCGGAGCCCACGGCCCCCCTGTTGCTACGCCACTGGGCAATATACATCTTTACAAGCTAAAAATGCATGCATGCATGGAGAGCACATTGTGTCCAAAAAGTAGGCACTTCACAGGGGCACTGGAGAAGAAACAGATTATTGACAGTGGCCAAAGGCAAGCTTATCTGCTACTAAACACCCAACACTGTTACCATGTGACACCTCTGAAACAATCCTTCTGAAAGAAGAAATCATCCTTGTGCATCCATAAAGAGGGCGGATAGGCAAAGCCCCTTCAGCAATGCTGCCAGCTTCAAAAGGCCCACTTGGCACATCCTGAATGCTTCCTTCTTAGACTTTGCTGGGTGCAAGCATTCTACTGTCCAAAAGTTGTCATTGAGAGCACTGTTGGTTTGGTGGCAATACAGTTCAGAAGCGATTGCAAGAAACCTTTCTTCCGAGTTGGTCTGGAGGCTCATGGTGCTCACAAAGCGACACCATGAGACAAGCAAGGTGACCGGATGCCTCCAAGCCCTTGTTCGTGTATCACACTGTTCTGTTAGTAACAACCATCAGATCTGAAACCAACAAGCTCAAGTTCAGCACTCATGTGGTTACTGTGGAGGATCCATAATAAAAAGCATAAAACAGAAAACTGAAGGGAAAGGATAAGGCACCATTTAACACCTAGTATTGCTGCAGCCCACCCCTTTTATTTTGTCTGGTCATGCTGCATTTTTTTCTATATATAGGCATGAACTTATCCTGTGCACAGCTTACTGCAGAGGTGATGCAGAACATAGGTGCTGCAGAACATAGGTGATGTTCCCAATCGGTGTCCGATTTTTATATACACTATATGCTGGCTCAAAGATGCTCGAAACACTGCAATGGAAGCTCCTAATAGAAAAGGTGCCTGGAAGAAAAAAAAGCTATGCTGCAACCACCTTGGCAACATCTTGACCCCTTAATAAAAATTGTGCTTCCGTATAAACTTCAGCCCTCCAGTTTAGAGTAAAGTACCAGTGCACTTATGAAAAACGAATCAATTCTCAAAGAGCATGTGCAGTCCAGCCAGAAACATAGGTATGAATCTGCATTGTGCTCCTGCATTGAAGGTGAATAATGCGTTACAAAATGACGAATGTGCCTTAGTAAGCTTCCCTGCAATATGAATTTGTAATGTACAAAGAATTGTCAATTAAGCTTACCAAGAGCACAGATGCACTTGCAAATTATATCACAATTGAAAATAATGAGCAAACCTATGTGCCCTTTCCACTATTAGTATGCTTTACTGCACGATGCTTATTTCCACCTCTGTATTGCGGTGTAGCAAGCTACGAAAGAAACGTTGCATAATTGAGCTTTTTAAGATTACCTTTTTTTGCAATACACCTATGTTCTGCGGTGAAGCCTAAGCAATGTACTGCGTTGAAGCATACTAAAAGTGGAAAGGGGCCACTGTCACTGGACATAAAAAGAGTTCTTTAATTATACCCTATGATTATACACTCGCGCAACCGCCGCCTCTCAGGTCGCCTGAGTGGACATACTATGCTGGGTGATAGCGGCCCCCTCTCACTTTTAGTATCCTTTACCGCGTAACTAAAATGCACTGCGGCGAAGAAGCGGTACATTTGTATTGAGTGAATAAACAAATGGTTTTTACAACAGTACAGAAATAAACGCGCACCATGCATCAGTCTACCACATGGAAGAGCGTCGCAACAAAAGGTAGCTGATTCACACAGGCTGTGTAGTCCACTTATCAGTCGTAAAGGCTATTCTGGGTAATTCATAATTTCACACACACAGAAATATGTTTATATGTTTACGTTCGTACTCCTTGCGTAATAAGACTTCCAGAACTTCCACAACAGGAAGTAATTTACAACACACAAACGAAAACAACAGATACATATGCCTTGTTTTCAACTCGGTCGTCATGCAAATGACATATAGCACGGAAAAACGTGAACATGCTGTGTGTTAGCATCGTAAACTTCATACTAGGCAAGGAGCACACCACAATCCCGCGAAAGCCGCTAATGAGACCAAAACGGGAGCACATATCTGTGAACGTGCAAATGGAGACCCTAAGCCACTCTGCTCCTCCACCACCCCCCGCTGCACGGCTGAGCCACTCGTTTCAAGCATAGCACACCTAACACACATTCAGCACTGAACAGTGGGCGGTCGACGCAGTCGCATTTACATGACTTGTAGCGAGCAGCACATCCCTCGATGTCCGTTAAGCAAAGTCGGACACGGCGACGCCACATCGCGGTTCGCAGAACTTCGCTGCCGATGCGCTAGGCCACTTCGACATTTCAATTGTCAAGCAAGTACGGGTCACACAACGCAGATTCTCTACTGCCAGAGCTCACCGAGGCGAAAGCCGCACTGCCGCACCACCACTACTCGCGGCTTTCCGCCAAGTAACGCAGAACCTACAACCAACACACAAGCAACGCACGTATACAATGACATGAGCAATGTTGAACAACGCGGGGTCCAGAGAACGATCACGCCGAGTACGAACACGCCACGGCGTCGTTCGGCGCCAGCATCGCGCCTTCTCAAAAATCCCTAAACGATGCTGTCCCTAGGCACCTAGGATCAGGTCACGTGAGGGATTTTTGTACGACAAATAGACGCACGCGGCGCGTTGCGGCCCCGACTCGCTCTCCCCTGGCGACGCTTCGCCGTGCTCCCACGCGGGTTGCAGAATCAAGCGCCGTTCCTTTCTTTAGATTACTATCTGTCTATCTCTCTGCCCGTGCCGATCACGACGTTTGGCTGGCGTAGATCGTTTCCCCCTCCGAGACACCGAGTTCTTTGGTTCGTTCCGTTTGCTCAGGCGCATGTTTCGTTGCCGCGCAGAACGCTGCGTTGCTCGACGCTCTCCGTGTGATAGGTGGGCGCAAAGTCCAATGCGGGGCGCCTCGTAAGTGATCCGTGCGCCGTAGCGCTTTGTCTTACACCCCTTGGCGGGTCGATGGGAACGCTCTCGCGTTCCACTCTTGAAGGCGAAGCTTAAGCGTCCTCCAATTTTTTTATTTATATCAATGACCTACCTAATTATTGTCGTCTACTAAGTGCATTCTGTACGCTGATAATACTACCATATTTTCCTCTGATAAAAACATGTCACTTCTTATTACCAAGCTAAATACTGATTTAGAAGATGTTTTAAGTAGATGCAATGCTAAGCTATATTCTATTAATGCCACCAAGACTAAATTAGTCGTAGTTTCCTCACATCAACCACATTCGGCATCCTCCAATTTAACTTTTGGCTCACACACTATTTCTCCCAGTCCATGCTCAACTTTTCTGAGGATTTCGCTTGACTGCAACTTGGAATAAATAGATCACATTTCTCACATCAAAAAGAAAATAGCATACGGTATTCGAGTTCTAATTAAAACTCGTCCCTACTTTATACATAATGCATTATTCTCGCTATACCACTCATTCATTCACTCTGATATTAACTAAAGCATAATATGCTGGGGTAACAAATATAATACTCACTTGGCATCCATCCAGGTAATCAAGAACCAATATATAAGAATTATTACAAGAAGTTCACGCTTTTCGAATGGAAAATCACTACTACATGAAACAGCATCCTACATGAAAACAACATCGTTTCGCTGTTTCAGAAAAACGTGTCGCTCGTGCAGACCAACTCGAACAAACCGTTAAATCTCTAGAAACCAAGATAGTGTAATTGGAAGATACGAGTAGGCGTTCCACTTTGGTACTACTTGGCCTTCGGGAAAAAGCCGCTGAAACAGAAACCGAGCTTAAGCAAAAAATTGTGACTGACATATTTTCCCATATGCTAAACGTAAATTGCAGCTCGATTGGAAGAATCCACCCTTTAGAGAAGACTGGTAAATAAAGACCCGTTATTATGTTCTTGCAGGACTTTAATGAAAAACGCGCAATATTAAGAAACGCCCACAAGCTAAAAGGGACTAGAATTCCTGTAGAAAATGATTATTCACATGAAACCCTCAGAAAACGTAAACTGCTTTGGGACAGTGCGAAGGCTGAAAAAAGAAGAAGGCAGAAAAGTCAGTTTGATAGACGCGAAACTGCGGGTCAACAATGAATACCTTAGATGGAACGATGCCACAAACCCCAAGCGTAAAATCCATGACTATCGCAATACTTCAAAAAAGGACTGACTTGCTCCCCCTCAATAATTCCGAATCTTTAATAAATATCAATGCACGCAGTGTTATCAACAAGAGTGATCAGCTTGACGTGATTATTCTTGTGCGTAACCCACACATTCTCGTCATCACAGAAACATGGCTGCATGACGAAATAGAAGATACGGATGTCTTTCCCTCTAATTACCGTGCTTTCCGTTGTGATATACCTACTAGAGGTGGCGGTGTTGCTATTTTGGTGAGACAAGATATCTCGGCAGTTCTCCTACGTCAAGCTGATAATCTTGAAGTCAACACTTTAAAAATTTTATACCATAATGCCTCTGTTTTTATTTTTGCAGTTTACCGAGCTCCCGATTCCGGTTCGCAGTTTCTCAATGATCTGCGTGAACACATGGCGTCTTTTGTGCACGACAAAATTTTTCTCATAGGTGATTTCAATCTTCCGGGAGATGATTGGATTCGCGGAACTCCTAGCGCTGATGTTATTATTAATATTGAGCAGTTGCGTGACATCAGCTTGATGCAAAACTTGCAGCAAGTGGTTACCGAGCCAACACAAATTAGCACTACTTCTGCCTCAATACTTGAGCTTGTGTTTATTAGCCGGACTTTAGATAATTATTCGGTCTCTGTTGAACATGGCATTTCTGATCATGAACTTGTGGTTTTTTCTTGCTACCTTGATCCTCTGAGATCTACTCATTGTAAAACTATTACTGCTGAAGATTTTGCACGCGCCAGGGATGAGAGCATGCTGGATTATCTTGATTTCGTCTTAGCAGTTTTGGGGGACAAGACACTGTTCAATTTTGGCATGAATTTAAGAACATTTGTATGCACTGTATTGACAACTTTATTCCAAATCTAGAGCTACTCCCTGGATGACGCGTGACATAGTGCACATAAAGAGAAAAGTCAAACGACTAAGACGACATTTCTCGTGACATATTAGAGCCCTACCAAGCAAAAGTAAATGAGGCTGTCAGTGTTGCTAAACATCGCTATTCCCAGTTAACCCTTCCTAACTACATCAGAACTACTCCTTCCATGTTTTGGGGTTATCTTAGTTAAAAAGAAGTAAATCAGTTGATATATTATGCATGACGGCAATCCTGTCGTCGCTAAACAAGATATCGCTGTTCACTTCAATGCTTATTTTAACAGTGTGTTTTCGAACTCGCGCGTTTCCCCTCGTGTGAATGGCGCAGCACACAACGATGATTTTGGCTTTATTTCTTTGTTTGGCGTCTTTTCTATGCTTTTGAATATTAAAATAAGATAATCTCCTGGTCTTGATAACCTATCAAGCGTGTTTCTTCACAGGTATACCGAAATGCTATGTCGCTTTCACGTAATTACCTTTCGTGCTTCCCTTTCATCGGCGGTTCTGCCTAACGACTGGCTTTCTGCTCGTATTGTCCCGATACTAAAGACAGGCGATCCATCACTAGTGGCAAACTACCGTCCCATTTCACTAACCTCATCTTGTTGCAAACTTTTAGAACGCAGTATTGCTTCTGAAATCAATAAATTTTTTGATGATAGAACCATTCTATCTCCTATGCAGCGTTGTTTTCGAAAGGGCTTCTCCACTGTAACCCAATTAACCACTGTAATTCACAGTCTCGCTAGCACTATCGACAAATCAGGGCAAACTGACATCATATTGTTACGCAGAGTTGCGAAGAAATGGTTTTATTTACAGGCGAGGGACGATGATCGTAGCGTGATCGTAGCGCAGTCCAGCATCTCAAACGCCTCGTTCTCTTCATCTTCTCTTGTCTCTTCTTGTCCGCGCCTTTCGTATCCATTACATTTCCCCGCAAGCAGGCGAAGCCCGTGGGGCGAGTCAGGATGGACAAGCAGGGTAGAAAGGCTTCAGGCGAGCAATATGAGTCAGCTGAGTTCTGCTTGATCGCCGACCATTGCACAGGAGGAAAGCTATGACGGGAGTGAGTTCGCTCAGGCTGTCCACACCTACAAATGGGCCTGAATATTGCGACAAGAACTTTTGGCACAATCCACGCTTGCGTTGCGGTGTCCAAAGAAGGACGAAGTCCCCTTTTTCCAACGATACTTGTACGTGACAGTCGTCGTATCGCTCTTTCGAGCGACCTTTCGAGGCCAGAGTACGAAGACGAGCTATTCGACGGGCTTCTTCGGCGAGACACCATGTCTTCGATACAGAATCGTCACTGGGCAGTACGAAAGGTAAGAAAGTGTCCAGAGGGCTTCGCGGTAACCTTTCATACAGGAGATGAAATGGGCTATAGTTCGTGGTTTCGTGTTTCGCCGTGTTGTATGCGTAAGTGATGAATGGAAACACGTTATCGCAGTTCTTATGATTGGAGGAGACGTACATGGCAAGCATGTTGGTCAGCGTTCTGTTCGTCCTTTCAACGAGGCCATTGGTCTGTGGATAATACGGCGTGGAATGACGGAACTGTGAAGTGCAGAAACGAAGTAACTCTTCAATGGCATCAGCAGTGAACTGGCGACCACAGTCGCTGATGATGACACGTGGTGGGTCATGACGAAGGGCCACGGAACGTAGCGGGAAGACCGCCACGCAAGCAGCGGTGGAAGACGGTATGGCTGCAGTTTCTGCATGCCGTGTAAGATGGTCTATACAGACAATTATCCGGCGGTTCTTGTTGTTAGATAACGAGAATGGACCCAAAAGGTCAATGCCTACTTGGTCGAACGGTGTACTGGGCGGTGTCAATGGCCGAAGGGGACCCGGGGCTGCGGTGGTCGGTCGCTTGTGACGTTGGCACGCTTCACAACTAGCGACATAGCGCTTGGTTGTTTCGTACATCTTGGGCCAGTAAAAGCGCTCCTGCGTGCGGTGCAGCGTTCGTACGAAGTCGAAATGGCCTGATGTCACATCGTCATGCATGGCGCGTAGAACGTCGGAGCGAAGATTCTCGGGGACAACAAGCAGAAAACGCGCCCCATGCCCGGAATAATTAGTTTTGTAGAGCAATTTATCACGGACAGTAAAGCGACCGCTGCCTTTAGAAGTACGGGCGGCGACAAAAAGCGGATCGAGGGTAACATCATTCCGTTGTTCTCGCTGAACGCGTGCCGCGTCAGGAAACGTAGAAGTAACAGCAGCGAGACAGCCGTCGAAATTCTCAGCATCGCACTCGGTGGTAGCAAGAGGAATTCGAGAGAGGCAGTCTGCGTCAGCGTGACGACGACCACTCTTGTACGATACCACAAAGTCGTATTCCTGGAGGCGCAGCGCCCAACATGCGAGGCGACCAGAGGGATCACGGAAACCGACCAGCCGGCATAAATAATTATCATCATCATCATCATCATCATCATCATCATCAGCCTGGTTAAGCCCACTGCAGGGCAAAGGCCTCTCCCATACTTCTCCAACTACCCCGGTCATGTACTAATTGTGGCCATGTTGTCCCTGCAAACTGCTTAATCTCATCGGCCCACCTAACTTTCTGCCGCCCTCTGCTACGCTTCCCTTCCCTTGTTATCCTTTCCGTAACTCTCAATGCCCATCGGTTATCTTCCCTCCTCATTACGTGTCCTGCCCATGCCCATTTCTTTTTCTTGATTCCAACTAAGATATCACTAACTCGCGTTTGCTCCCTTACCCAATCTGCTCTTTTCTTATCCCTTAACTTTACACCTATCATTCTTCTTTCCATAGCTCGTTGCGTCGTCGTCAATTTAAGTAGAACGCTTTTCGTAAGCCTCCAGCTTTCCGCCCCGTACGTGAGTACTGGTAAGACACAGTTGTTATAAACTTTTCTCTTGAGAGATAATGGCAACCTGCTGTTCATGATCTGAGAATGCCTGCCGAACGCACCCCAGCCCATTCTTATTCTTCTGATTATTTCAGCCTCATGATCCTGATCCGCAGTCGCTACCTGTCCTAAGTTGATGTATTCTCTTACCACTTCCAATGCCTCACTACCTATCGTAAACTGCTGTTCTCTCCCGAGACTGTTAAACATTACCGTAGTTTTCTGCCGATTAATTTTTAGACACACCCTTCGGCTTTGCCTCTCCAGGTCAGTCCGCATGCATTGCAGTTGGTCCCCTGAGTTACTAAGCAAGGCAATATCATCAGCGAATCGCAAGTTATTAAGGTATTCTCCATTAACATTTATCCCCAATTCTTCCCAATCCAGGTCTCTGAATACCTCCTGTAAACACGCAGTGAATAGCATTGGAGAGATCGTATCTCCCTGCCTGACGCCTTTCTTTATTGGGATTTTGTTGCTTTCTTTATGGCGGACTACGGTGGCTGTGGAGCCGCTATAGATATCTTTCAATATATTTACATACGGCTCGTCTACACCCTGATTCCGCAATGCCTCCATGACTGCTGAGGTTTCGACTGAATCAAACGCTTTCTCGTAATCGATGAAAGCTATATATAAGGGTTGGTTATATTCCGCACATTTTTCTATCACCTGATTGATAGTGTGCATATGGTCTATTCTTGAGTAGCCTTTACGGAATCCTGCCTGGTCCTTTGGTTGAGAGAAGTCTAAGGTGCTCCTGATTCTATTTGCAATTACCTTAGTAAATACTTTGTAGGCAACGGACAGTAAACTGATCGGTCTATAATTTTTCAAGTCTTTGGCGTCCCCTTTCTTATGGATTAGGATTATGTTAGCGTTTTTCCAAGATTCCGGTACACTCGAAGTCATGAGGCACTGCGTATACAGGGTGGCAAGTTTCTCTAGAACAACCTGCCCACCATCCTTCAACAAATCTGCTGTTACCTGATCCTCCCCAGCTGCCTTTCCCCTTTGCATAGCTCCCAAGGCTTTGTTTACTTCTTCCGGCGTTACCTGTGGGATTTCGAATTCCTCTAGACTATTCTCTGTTCCAATATCGTCGTGCGTGCCACTGATACTGTATAAATCTCTATAGAACTCCTCAGCCACTTGAACTGTCTCATCCATATTAGTAATGATATTGCCGGCTTTGTCTCTTAACGCATACATCTGATTCTTGCCAATTCCTAATTTCTTCTTCACTGCTTATAGGCTTCCTCCGTTCCTGAGTACCTGATTAATTCTATCCATATTATACTTCCTTATGTCAGCTGTCTTACGCTTGTTGATTAACTTAGAAATTTCTGCCAGTTCTATTCTAGCTGTAGGGTTAGAGGCTTTCATACATTGTCGTTTCTTGATCAGATCTTTCGTCTCCTGCGATAGCTTACTGGTATCCTGTCTAACGGAGTTAACACCGACTTCTATTGCACACTCCTTAATGATGCCCACAAGGTTGTCGTTCATTGCTTCAACGCTAAGGTCCTCTTCCTGAGTTAAAGCTTAATACCTGTTGTGTAGCTTGATCTAGAATTCCTCTATTTTCCATCTTACTGCTAACTCATTTATCGGCTTCTTATGTACCAGTTTCTTCCGTTCCCTCGTCAGGTCTAGGCTAATTCGTGTTCTTACCATTCTATGGTCACTGCAGCGCACCTTGCTGAGCACGTCCACATCTTGTATGATGCCAGGGTTAGCGCAGAGTATGAAGTCTATTTCATTTCTAGTCTCGCCGTTCGGGCTCGTCCACGTCCACTTTCGGCTATCCCGCTTCCGGAAGAAGGTATTCATTATCCGCATATTATTCTGTTCCGGAAACTCTACTAATAACTCTCCCCTGCTGTTCCTGGTGCCTATGCCATTTACCCCCACTGCTTTGTCTCCAGCCTGCTTCTTGCCTACCTTGACATTGAAGTCGCCCATCAGTATAGTGTATTTTGTTTTGACTTTACCCATCGCCGATTCCACGTCTTCGTAGAAGCTTCTGACTTCCTGGTCATCATGACTGGATGTAGGGGCGTAGACCTGTACAACCTTCATTTCGTACGTCTTATTAAGTTTCGCAACAAGACCTGCCACCCCTTCGTTAATGCTATAGAGTTCCTGTATGTTACCAGCTATATTCCTATTAATCAGGAATCCGACTCCTAGTTCTCGTCTCTCCGCTAAGCCCCGGTAGCACAGGACGTGCCCGCTTTTTAGCACTGTATACGCTTCTTTTGGCCTGCTTACTTCACTGAGCCCTATTATATCCCATTTACTACCCTCTAATTCCTCCAATAGCACTGCTAGACTCGCCTTACCAGATAACGTTCTAGCGTTAAACGTTGCCAGGTTCATATTCCAATGGCGGCCTGTCCGGAGCCAGGGATTCTTAGCACCCTCTGCTGCGCCGCAGGTCTGACCACCGCCGTGGTCAGCTGCTTCGCAGCTGCTAGGGACTGAGGGCCGGGGTTTGATTGTTGTGTTCATATAGGAGGTTGGGACCAAGTACTGCACCAGGGTGGCCAATCCTGGTCTGGTGAGGGAGTGCGTTACCGGTTCTGGTCACCGGGATCAGGCCACACTCCAAGCCTTTTTATGCAATTTTATCAACACGCGGATTTTTCTTTTTTTTATACCGGTGGAAAATTGCGCGGCACCGGGATTCGAACCACGGACCTCTTGCACGCGAGGCGGGTGTTCTACCTCTACGCCACCACTGCACCGACATAAAGAATGATGGCCGGTGTTAATCTTGAATGGTCTATCGTAAAGATAACACCGAAACGTTTGTATGGCGAAAACTGCTGCCAGGCGTTCCTGTTCCGTAACCGTATAATAGCGTTAAGCTTTGCTCAGGCAACGGCTGGCATATGCGACAACATGTACTGCGCCACTGTGACGTTGTACAAGCACCACTCCTATCCCGATTCCACTAGCATCAGCGTGAACTTCAGTCGGGCAAGATGGATCGAAGTGACGCAAGAGAAGTGCTGACGTTACTATAAACTTCAGTTGAGAGAATGATGCGTCACACTCTGGTGTCCAATTGAAGGATGCATTCTGTCGCAAAATACTTGTCAATGGGTAAACGATGTCGGCAAACCAGGGAACAAAACGACGAAAATACGAACATAGGCCAATGAATGAGCGGAGTTCTCGTGCTGACTGCGGGGGTTTGAAGGAGCTCACCGCTTCAATTTTACGAGGATCGGGTCTGACGCCATCCTTGTCGACTAAGTGTCGACTAAGTGTTTGACGTTCGCCGAACCGACACTTTCTTGATTTTAGAACCAGTCCAGCTTTCTCAATGCAGTCGAGAACGAGGCTGAGGCGTTCGTTATGTTCTTCAAATGTGCGGCCAAAGATTACAACATCATCGATGTAACACATACATATCTCCCACTTTAGCCCACGTAATACTGTGTCCATGAATATTTCAAAGGTGGCAGGAGCATTGCAAAGGCCCAAAAGGCATAACATTAAATTCGAATAGGCCATCTGGAGTCACGAAAGCAGTCTTTTCCTTGTCGGCAGGGTCCATAGGTATTTGCCGATAGCCCGATCACAAATAAAGTGTTGAGAAGTAAGAAGCAGCGCGTAAGCAATCAATGACGTCATCAATTCGCGGTAGTGGATAGACATCCTTCTTCGTCACTGCGTTTAGATGTCTGTAATCCTCGCAGAATCTCCAGGAGCCATCTTTCTTACGCACCAGGATTACTGGGGCTGCCCATGGACTAGACGACTCTTGAACGACACCTTTGTTCATCATCTCCTTGACTTGCTCTACAATAACTTTACGCTCGGACGATGACACTCGGTAGGGCTTCTGGCGGATGGGGTGTGCTGAGCCGGTATCTATTCTGTGACGAGCGCGGGATGACGGTAAATGAAGGGGTGCATCTCCATGCGTGAAGTCGAATGCAGCCTCATGCCTGGCAAGGACCTGTACTAGTGCTTGCCGTTCCTATGTACCAAGAGCCTTGCTGATCATGCCAAGCATCAGCTCTTCAGAATGGCGACTATCACAAGGAGAGCAAGCTGTAGAGACGTCCATAGTTAGTGCCGCTGTTGAGCTACAAGCGGCTTTATCGAAGAGAGCGATTTTCATACCGCGAGGAAGGACAACCGGCGTGGCGGAACAGTTCAGCGCCCACAATGTGGCGACTCCTTTCGTCATGCATACGACAGAGCAGGGCACAAGTATATCTTTTTAGCACAGTTTAAGCGGAGAGGCCTAACTACAACGTCAACACATTCAGCATCAACAGTAGTTTCCGAAACACTAACGGGCTTCAGGCACCACGACGAATCACTTCATCAAGAACACTGAGTGTGTCTGAGTCCCTGTCTTCACAAGGCGAGCTTTGTTCGGAATGTGCTGATATAAATAACTTGTTCAATGATATTTCGCAACAACCACAGTCCACGGAAGCGCCGCACTGTTCAAGAAAATCGATACCAAGAATAACATCGTGGGAACAACGAGAAAGAACAAGGAATTCCGACACAAACACTTTCCCAGCCAACAAAACACTCACAGCACCAACACCAAGGGGATGAAGCCACTCGCCGCCTTCTCCACGAAAGGTAATACCGTCGTTACAAGAAAACATAACTGTGTGGCCTAGACGGTTTTTGAAAGCGAGGCTCATCACAGACACAGTCGCCCCTGTATCAACTAACGCCATGGTCGGTATTCCGTCAATCGAGACATTCACTTTATTTTTGTGCATCAATAAAGGCAGAGGTATTTCTTGCAAAGACAGTCCGGCGACCATACCTCCATTGGCCGCGGATGCTAGTTCCCCGGCGGCGGTGAGGAAGAACGGCGCCGAGGGGATGGAGAGCGACGGGGACGGCTATTTGGTGGCGTCAAACTCCGCTCAGATGCTGGCGAATCGCTGCGTCTGGTCTCGTGTGAGAAGTGATCCCTTGGAAGCAAATCGGTCGTCCGCCAGTCATATGAAGTGCGGGTTCTGGGTGGCGAGAACATCGATGGTGTCCTACGTGATTGACGGGCTTGGCGACAATACTGGCACATGTAATATTTAACGGGCGACCACGTTTTCGCCGCCTAACAACTCTTATCCCACAGCGCGGGACGCGTCTGCATGTATCCGAAGTTTCTGGAAAGTTATCGATGCTTCTATCCGCTGTCTCTTGTCGCCGAACCTTGTGTTATCTTATTTCATCGCGTGACTCGAATGTTGTAGAACCCGCCGTGGTTGCTCAGTGGCTATGGTGTTAGCCTGCTGAGCACGAGTTCGCGGGATCGAATCCCGGCCACGGCGGCCGCATTTCGATGGAGGCGAAATGCGAAAACACCCGTGTACTTAGATTTAGGTGCACGTTAAAGAACCCCAGGTGGTCTAAATTTCCGGAGTCCTCCACTACGGCGTGCCTCATAATCAGGAAGTGGTTTTGGCACGTAAAACCCCATATATTAATGTTGTAGAACTTTGTGAAAGGCATGCGGGTCCCAGCGATTAGTCCGGAACTGCTCTATAAAAGCCGACGCACTTGACCCGCTGATCAGATTTTCGCCGATCGCCGAGCGTGTTCGCCGCTATCGTTGCTATAAGTGTAGCCTGTTTTGTGGGCACAGGTTCGTCCAATAAAAGTTAGTTTTGTCGTTCACAGTATTGCTACTGTGTTCTTTGACGTCACCACCACGTGACATCTGGTGGAGGTGCCTTACGTTTATGTACCGGACGCCCCCGACAAGCCGTAATTCAAGCCCGGACCGCAAAGACAACACCAGCGCCGTCCCGGAACATCGAGCAAGCCGCCGTCTTCACCAGCTGCCGCCGGAGCACGAACTTCTACCTGAGACCAAGAAGATTGTGTCCAAGGCAACTCCAATGGCAGCCCCAGCGTCCCCCATCGTGCTGCAGCAGCCCAGGGAACCACCGACGTTCCGCGGTTCCACATTTGAGGACCCGGAAAGCTGGCTGGAAACGTATGAGAGGGTCGCTACGTTTAACAGCTGGGCAAGCGACGACAAGCTGCGACATGTTTATTTCGCATTGGAGGACGCCCCCAGGACGTGGTTCGAGAACCGAGAACGTGGGACGTGGGAATTGACGACGTGGGACCTGTTCCGAAGCGGCTTTCTGCAAACATTTACAAGCGTCGTGCGAAAAGAGCGAGCCCAAACTTTACTGGAGACCAGAGCGCAGCTGCCGAATGAGACGATCGCGATCTTCACTGGAGAAATGAACCGTCTGTTCCGCCACACCGATCCGGAAATGTCCGAGGAGAAGAAAGTCCGCCTGCTGATGCGTGGTGTAAAGGAGGAACTTTTCGGCGCAATGATACGGAGCCCACCGACGACCGTAGACGAGTTCCTTCGCGAGGCCACCAGCATTGAGAAGGCACTCGAAATGCGGAACCGGCAATTCAACCGCCGCACGAGCTCAACAAACTACGCCGGAGTTCAGTCACTGGCCACCGACGACCTGCGCGAGACCATCAGGGCAGTCGTACGAGAGGAGCTTCAAAGGATCTTCCCGTCATCGCAACCTCAAGTGGCCACAGTCGCCGAAATTGTCAAAGAAGTTCAGCGATCGCTCGGAGTTCCCGAGTTACAACCACAGTCATCGCAGCCCCAGCCAGAAGCGATGACCTACGCCGCCGTCGCCCGCCGTCGAGGTCCCCCTCCACGACCGCGCCAGGGCCCTGCAACGCCGCAATTCCGTCGACCACCGCCGCCGCCGCCTGCACGACCACCCGTCGCCCAGCGCAGCTACCCGAGGAAGACAGACATTTGGCGAGCCCCCGACCACCGCCCGCTCTGCTATCACTGCGGAGAAGCCGGCCATGTGTATCGCCGATGCCCCTACCGCGACTTGGGACTGAGAGGGTTCGCCGTCAACGCGCCGCGTCCACAGCTTGGAGAGCGCCCACGTGACATCGCCGACTACCTCGCCGCTACTCAATGGAGCCCTCGACGACCGTCACGTTCGCCGTCAACAAGCCGCTACCTGTCGCCGCAGCGCCGACCATACACCGGCCCAGCCCGGGGCCGCTCTGCGAGCCCATATGCGGAAAACTAAAAGCAGCAACCGATGGAGTTGCGGTTCCTGTTCGTCGAACTGACGAAGATCCTCCACCGCCGACGAAGAAACCATCTCGACGACCTAATGACGACACGCCGCCATCCCGAAGCAGTCGGGAAGCCAGAACTACTCCGACGAAAGACGACTTGACGACGCGACGTTCCAGCTTGAGTTCAACACGACGCAGCCGTGATCCGACGCCAAGACCCAACTGCAACGCCAGACAAAGAACCACCGACCTCGACGTGCTTCTCGACGGCTATGCAGCCACTGCCTCAGTCGACACAGGGGCCGATTACTCCGTAATGAGTGGACACATCGCCGCCCAGTTGAAGAAGGTTAAGACTGCATGGGAGGGTCCCCAAATTCCGACCGCTGGAGCACACCTCATTACGCCGACTGGAATCTGCACGGCAAGAATTACCGTTCATGACCGGACTTACCCTGCCACCTTCGTTATCCTTCAACAATGTTCGCGAGACGTCATTCTCGGCATGGACTTCCTGAACCAACATGGCGCAATCATTGACCTGAAGTCGAAGTCCATAACGCTGTAGGAAGGTCGAGCGATACCGCCGGAGAGCTCTAGTAGTCACCATGCCTTAAGTGTGCTCGAAAGTCAAGTCAGCATCCCGCCTCGCTCCAGCATTGTCATATCCGTAGGCACCAAAACGCCTGCCGACGTAGTAGGCGTCATCGAGGCTGACCAACGTCTACTGCTAGACCGTGAAATTTGCGTCGCGAGAGGGATCGCTCGACTGCATGGAGGGAAAACTGAAGTGTTGCTGACAAAGTTCAGCCAGGAGTTCAAGCACATCAACAAGGGCACGACGATCGCGTACATCGAGGAAATTCTGGAAACGAGTGATGCGTTTGTCCTCTGGGATTCCGCCACATATACCCCGACGACCATGGTTCCCGAACCAGACTACGACATTAATCCAAGCCTCCCCGTGATTAAGCAACAGCAGCTCAGAAGTCTGCTCCAACGATACAAAGGCTGCTTTCCGACGTCATCGAGGATTCGACAAACACCAGTCGCCAAGCATCGCCTAATAACCGAGGAGTACGCTCGACCACTCCGCCAGAGCCCTTACCGAGTTTCGCCGCGAGAACGTGAAGCTACAAGACAACAAGTCGATGAAATGCTGCGCGACGACATCATCCAGCCGTGGAAAAGCCCGTGGGCATCCCTTGTTATCTTGGTGAAAAAAAAAGGACGGCACCTTACGTTTCTGCGTCGATTATCGTCGACTGAACAAAATCACAAAGGATGTATACCCCCTACCACGGATAGACGACCCATTAGATCGGCTCTGCAACGCAAAATTCTTCTCGTCGATTGATCTCAAGTCTGGCTACTGGCAAATAGAAGTCCACGAGAGAGATCGCGAAAAGACCGCCTTCATCACGCCAGACGGCCTCTACGAGTTCAAGGTCATGCCATTCGGACTCTGCTCAGCGCCTGCAACATTCCAGCGCGTCATGGACACGGTGTTAGCAGGATTGAAGTGGCAGACCTGTCTTGTTTACTTGGATGAAATCGTCGTCCTCGCCGAAAATTTCGACGATCACGTTAGGCGGCTTGCGACAGTACTAGAAGCCACCAAATCATCAGGGCTCACTCTGAAGCCAGAAAAGTGCCGCTTCGCTTACGATGAGCTTCTGTTCCTAGGCCACGTCACCAGCAAGTCTGGAGTTCGCCCCGACCCGCAGAAGACAGCTGCCATTGCAAAGTTCCCGCAGCCCATCGACAAGAAGGCAGTGCGTAGATTTCTTGGCATGTGTGCCTACTACAGGCGATTTGTTAAGGACTTTTCACGTATCGCTGAGCCGCTGACACAGCTAACTAAATGTGACGTCGAGTTCAAGTGGGAAACGCCGCAGGCCGACGCATTTCAAGAACTAAAACGACGCATGCAGTCTCCGCCCGTACTTGCGCACTTCGAAGGGCACGCCGATACCGAAATCCACACTGACGCCAGTAGCCTAGGCCTCGGTGCCGTGCTAGTCCAGAGAAAAGATGGTCATGAACACCTGATAGCTTACGCTAGCCGGTCGTTGTCAAAAGCGGAAGGCAATTATTCTACAACCGAAAAAGAATGCCTCGCCATCGTTTGGGCTACAGCGAAATTTCGCCCGTACCTATCTGGCAGGCCATTCAAAGTCATCAGTGACCATCACGCTTTTTGTTGGCTAGCGAATTTAAAGGATCCTTCAGGACGGCTGGCGCGGTGGAGCCTAAGACTACAAGAATATGATATCACTGTAACCTATAAGTCCGGACGAAAACACTCTGATGCCGATTGCCTATCAAGCGCCCCCATTGACTCGCCGCCGCAAGGTGACGAAAATGACGACGCCTTCCTCGGAATTTTAAGCAAAGAAGACTTCGCTGAACAGCAGTGAGCAGACCCGGAGTTGAAAAACCTCATCGAGTATTTGGATGCGCGCACCGACGTTGTCCCTAGAGCATTTAAGTGAGGATTATCTTCGTTCTCGCTTCAAAACAACCTACTCGTAAAGAAGAACTTCTCACCAGTGCGCGCCAACTACCTTCTTGTTGTCCCGTCAGGACTGCGTCCACAAGTATTGCACGCCCTACACGACGATCCAACCACTGGGCACCTTGGATTCTCCCGGACGCTGTCGAGGATACAGGAAAGGTATTATTGGCCGCGCCTGACCGCTGACGTCGCCCGTTATTTCAGAACATGCCGAGACTGTCAGAGACGCAAGACACCGCCGACAAGGCCAGCCGGATTACTACAGCCAATCGAGCCTCCTTGCCGACCATTCCCGCAGATCGGGATGGCTTCCTGGGACCCTTTGCGACGTCAATAACCGGAAATAAGTGGATCGTCGTGGCGACGGACTACCTCACCCGCTTCGCTGAAACTAAAGCACTGCCGAAAGGTAGGGCAGCCGAAGTAGCGAAATTCTTTGTCGAAAACATCCTGCTGCGACATGGCGCCCCAGAAGTCCTCATCACGGCCTTTACAGCGGAGCTCACCCAGGTCATTCTGCAATACAGTCAGACAAGGCACAGGTAGACAACTGCCTACCACCCATAGACGAATGGTCTTACGGAGCGGCTAAATAAGACCCTCGCCGACATGCTAGCAATGTACGTCGACGTCGAACATAAGACCTGGTATGCCGTCCTGCCGTACGTAACATTCGCTTACAACACGGCGGTGCAAGAAACAACACAGATCACGCCGTTCAAGCTGATCTACGGCAGGAACCCGACGACGACGCTCGACGCCATGCTGCCGCACGTCACTGACGAGGAGAACCTTGACGTCGCTATCTACCTCCAGCGCGCTGAAGAAGCCCGACAGCTCGCCCGCCTGCGGATCAAAAACCAGCAGAGGACCGACAGCCGACACTACAACCTCCGACGACGCTTCGTCGAGTACCAGCCCGGCGACCGTGTTTTTGTGTTGGCCCCGATACGCCGACGAGGACTCAGTGAAAAACTACTGCGACGATATTTCGGACCCTACAAGGTCATCCGACGTATTGGCGCACTGGACTTTGAGGTCGAGCCGGACGAAATTTCGCATTCACAGCGACGCCGCGCACGATCTGAAGTGGTCCACGTGGTGCATCTTAAACGCTTTTACGGACGCTGACGAACTTCCTTATTTTATTGTTTTCTTTGCTAGGAGTGCTTTTCTTTTATTACTTTCGTTTGTTTGCAGCATCTGGTCGATGCTTTTTAAGAGGGCGGTATTGACACGAGTAATATTTAACGGACGACCACGTTTCCGCCGCCTAACAAATGTTATCGCACAGCGCGGGACGCGTCTGCATGTACCCGAAGTTTCTGGAAAGTTATCGATGCTTCTATCCGCTGTCTGTTGTCGCCGAACCTTGTGTTATCTGATTTCAACGCGTCACTCGAGTGTTGGAGAACTTTGTGGAAGGCATGCGGGTCCCAACGATTAGTCTGGAACATTCGATGACTTCGAGCATTCGAACATTCGACGATGACAAGCCGACGCACTTGACCCGCTGATCAGATTTTCGACTATCGCCGAGCGTGTTCGCTGCTATCGTTGTGCTATAAGTGTAGCCCGTTTTGTGGGCACAGGTTCGCCCAATAAAAGTTAGTTTTGTCGTTCACAGTATTGCTACTGTGTTATTCAACGTCACCACCACGTGACAATACCGAGCTATATGGCCTGTGGAACCACAGTTGTAGCACACCGGAGGGTCGCGATTCACAGCGTCTTCCTCGAAACGAGTGGTAGACGGCTGCGGGCGGGGAGAAAGTTCGTGGTCATGTGGATAACGTGTCTCTGCTGCTTGCTGAAATCCGTTATATCTTTCATAAGTCGCGTCGTGACAGTAGGGTCGGTGCTGTTCTTGTCGCGGCCTGACAGAAGTCGCAGGGCCTCGGGGGTAAAAACGCGGCAGCTCTCGTTGCGGCCGAGCGTCATAAGTCGTAGGGACGTGGCTGCTGCCGGGGCGCGAGTTCATAATCCGCAGGATACGGGGAGAAGGCTGCCACGTTTGGCTCAAGATCTGGTGGTAGGCGGCAGCTATGAGTGCCTGGATGTGTCACTTGCGCGTGCAGGCTGAGTTCCTCCCGGTCTATTTGTCGGATCGTTGATGCAAGATCAAGGGGCTGGTTGCTGTCCACGCTTGCAACTGTCGTCACATCGGCTAGTCTGCCAAACTTCGGCGTTATGCGCCTCGTCTTTAGTTGCTCGAAAGTGCGATAGTGCCGAATGATGTCAGCGACGGAAGCCAGGTTGTCTTTTGCGATGAGGAAATTGTAAACATCTTCGGCGATTCCTTTTAGGATGTGCCCAACTTTGTCTTCCTCGGACATTCCAGAGTCCACCATCCTACACAGTTTTATTACTGCCTCAATGTAGGTCGTGCAGGTTTCGCCTGGCACTTGCGCACATTGCAGTAGCGTCTGTTCTGCCCTTTTCTTTTTCGTTGCGGAGTCGCCAAATCGCTCTTTGATTTCTGAAACAAATCTTCCCCATGTTGTGAACGTTTCCTCGTGGTTGTCGAACCACAACAGCGCCGTATCCGTTAGAAAGAACACGACGTTCGAAAGCTGAGAAGCGCTGTTCCACTTGTTGGCGGCACTCACCCGGTGATAATGGATGAGCCATTCCTCGACGTCTTCGTCCGATCTTCCGGCAAAGGGTCGCGCATCACTCACTTGCAGAACAGAACTTGTCGGGGCAGCAGTTGGAATGGGCCGTTGTTCGTCTGCGTCGTGGGACATATTCAGCTCCTGTGGATTCGGTGGGAGTCCAGCAAGGCGATGGCTCCGTCGAAGCACTTGTGGTTCAGCTTCCGTCTTCGGGTGTCGACTACCCCGCACCTTCCACCACAACTGTTACGAAGAGTTCCGAAGAAATGGTTTTATTTACAGGAGAGGGACGATGGGGGGATCGTAGCGTGATCGTAGCGCAGCCCGGCCTCTGAAACTCCTCGTTCTTTTCGTCTTCTCTTCTCTCTTCTTGTCCGCGCCTTTCGTATCCGTTACAATATTTTTGGATTTCAGGAAAGCATTTGATCTTGTATCGCACGCAAAGCTAATACAAAAACTTGAACATCTCAACATTCCTTCACATCTCGTAAATTGTATTCGCGCTTATCTTTCTAACTGTACGCGATTCGTAGTAGTTGATAATTGTTCTTACATTATCCTTCCTGTCACTTCTGGTGTTCCCCAGAGTAGTGTTCTTGGACAATTATTATTTAACATATATAAAGATGACATTGTAGACACTGTTACTCAACCCGTACAAATAAAGCTATTTACTGATGACTGTCTCCTATTTAATGAGATCACCTGCCAACAAGATCAAGTTACACTAAACTCTAACCTTCAAGACCTACTAGCTTGGTGTGCGCGCTGGGTTATGCAGCTTAACATTGATAAAACAGTATTTATGAAGATCACCAGAAAAATTTATAAATTGTCATTTACGTATAGCCTAGCATCCAAACCTTTTACGGAGGTGAATGAATATAAGTACCTCGGTGTTACAATAGCCAGTAACCTTAGTTGGAACTCGCACATCTCTCATCTTTGCGACTCAGCTTTTAAAAAGCTTTGCTACCTCAGGCATAAATTAAAGCACACTCCTTCTGAAACCCGTCTTATCGCCTACACCTCTCTTGTCCGTCCTAAACTCGAGTATGCAGCTATTGTATGGGATCCCTATACATCGATGCGCTAGAAATGATACAACGTAAAGCAGTAAGGTTCATCTTCTCTAAATATCGCTCAAGTGATTCCCCAAGTCAGTTAATGGCTGAACACAATATTCAGTCTTTGCAACTAAGAAGAAAAATTCACAGGCTTAAATTTCTCTTCTTACTGAGTAACAATAACCTATCTCTTTCTCCCGAACCTTACATAACACCCGTTACTGCCCCCGAACAAGACATCGCCACGCTGTCTCATTATCGCCTTATAATGGTAGAACCAACGTCTTTATGTATTCCTTTTTCCCTCGCACAGTAACGGAATGGAACAGCCTACCTTATAACAAACTTCTCAGCACTGACTCAATAGCGTCTATTACTATCTAATATTAGTGCTTGTTACGAAATTTCGCTTCAATTTGTATCGTTGTGCAATATTTAATGATTTTGGCGTTGTAATAATTCTGAATTATGCGCTCCTCTATTTTTCTATTGCATTTCCAGTGCTTTGACATTGGGCTTGTGAAACAGTGTTTCAATTTGTGTCTGCCGCTCTCTCTGTATTATTTAGGTGCTTTACTCATCATGTATTTGTACTTTCTATTACATTTTTTCCGGTGCTTTTTCTACTCCTTCGTCAATCTATTGTGTTTTCTTTTGTCTTTTTGTATGCACCATTCGCCTCCTGCATGGACCTTCTAAGGCCTGCAGTACTCCTAAACAAATTAAAATAAATAAATAAATAAATAAATACCCATTTCAGAACTCACCAAACATATTCTAGGGATTTTATTCTACAAATATATGACTAAGGAACTACCATCGATCTGCTTCTCACCTTGTGACCTGATAGCTCATAGTCGCACTAGATTTGCACTCAATAATGATTCCTGTCTACCTAAAGTGCGAACTAACTGTGGTAAACAAGCGGCGGAATTTCCCTCGATATCGCCTTAAAATACTCTACCACTTATAATCAAAAATGCAAAATATTTATACAAATTTCAAAGAGAACTAAAAGCATTCATAATAAATACTTACTGACAATGTCCATTTTTTGAAAATTTTATTGTTTTCTTTATATTGTCATGCTGTTAACAAGTGTTTTTATTACTCATATGCTATAAAAATGTTTTGATATTATTCTTAGCTCTCATCTCTACTACTGTTGCTTTAAACATTGTATAACATCATAACTGTCTTAACAGGAGGTCCTGATACAGTCTTTGACTATGGCACCTCCTTATGTATACTACGCACATGTAATTATCTGTATTTTTACTAATAAATAGATTATGAAATTATGAAGTTAAATTAGGAAATTAATCTGTACCGAGTCAAGGTGCGTCGGCGGCTCACAGGTTGGTGTGCGCTGCGTTCTCTCCGCATAGATCGCGTTCGAGCGAGAGGAAGCACGAAGCTGAATCCGCTCACTGTTGCTGCCGCTCTTCCTCACGCCAGCGTTTTAACGCGATAGCATTAAAGAGCCCGGGTGGCAGGAAATCTGGCGCCGGCGTTCGGCGTCGGGCGTCGTTTAGGCAAAAATATTTAGGCAAACGACAGAACGACAGAAAGCTGAGCTAGTTCGTAAGGATTCATTATCGAACCACCTACGCCCAGGCCATTTGATGCAAAGAATTTACGGAATTATTTGAATTTCTCATGATAAAATACCTGGAAAAATCGTAAACTATAGCTTACACACAACCTACATACATACTAGCTCGCGGATTATAATTTCACTATGCGAGAAAACAATTCTGTTATGCGAAAACTCAAAGAAACCGCCTTTCCAGCGTTTCTAGCATTCGCTGACCAACCGCGGCGTCTGCCATTCGCGCGCGCAGGTGCCTTGGGAGCCGCGCGCGTCCGGTTTCTTGCAATACCTCCAGCTGGCGCTCGCCTCCGTCGCGTCGCGTGGGAAACCGGCAACCGACCACTGATTGCTGTCTGATGACAGAAGGAATTCATGATAAGATGAGAGAAATGGCCATCGATGAGGAAGGGGACAGCAGCATAGGGAGTGACCATAAACGCATCATTTTGAAAATGGGACATGTAGTTGGGAAAGAGAGCAAGGAGCGCCAAATGGCCAGTCCAAATTTGAACGCTGAACAAATAGCAAATATAGTCACTAGAGACGAGGAAGAACTTGGCAAATGGCCAAGTAAAGAGGGAGAATATGGTGAGCTTCTATGTGTCATAACGACAGAAACACGGAAACAGAAACAACATGTTCGTTGGAAAGGCAGAAAGAAACCAAAAAGCTTGGGGAACAAGGAGATACGAGAAGCGATCGCCGAACGACAGAAAGCATCTCGAGAGCACAGGCAGGCACAGAAGGCGCAGTTGCCGCAGAAGGAAGTAACCAGTAAATGGGAAATATACCGGGAGAAAAATCTATGGACCAAATACTGGTACAAGCAAAATTAAAAGGTGAAAGTGAACGTTGGTTGTCAGAAATACGTGAGAAAAAGAAGGCCGCGCCTAGAATATTTTGAAACCACGTAAAACTATTAGGCAGGAAATCAACAACAATGCAACAACATATCCTAGACGAAGATGAAAACAGACTGGAAGGAGAAGGGGCAATAAATTACATCCCAAAAATAACAGTCGAATCTTTCCAACGCAATGACGAGGTTGTATTTGAAGAAAAAAATAGCATGAAAGAGACCTAAGGGGCAAAGGAGCAGGCGCTGACAAATTTCAACTGGAAGAAGCTGAAGAGAAAATTCCTAAGCGCACAGCCACAGGACTAGACGAGGTTCCCGTTAGGCTGATAAATGAACTGGGACCAAAAAGTAAGGAAGCTCTGGTGAAAGCAGTAGAAAAAACTTTAAAAGATAGACGAATACCAGACAGTTGGCGACAAAGTAGAATGAATTTAATTTATAAAGGTAAGGGGGAGAAAGACAGAATTCACTCGTATAGACCGTTTACCATTACACAGGTAATATACAGGGTAGCAATGCAGGCAATCAAATTAACGCTTCAAACATGGGCAGCGAATAATGGCATTTTGGGAGAACTTCAGAATGGCTTCAGAATAGGTAGGCGTTTAGATGATAACTTATTTGTTCTTACTCAGTGTATTGAAACATCAAAAGTAGAAAGTAGACCGTTATTATGTGGCCTTTTTAGACATTACAGGAGCCTATGACAACGTAGACCGCAACACTTTGTGGGATATTCTGAAAGAGGAGGCTTATGTGACGATTTTCTACAGCTTTTGAGAGAGATTTACCTATAAAATACCGTTGGCGTTGAATGGGAAGGGATGAAGGGCGAGGAGAAAGGTAATATCAACAAGGGACTGAGGCAGGGGCGCCCTTTATCCCCGCGTAATGTCGGGTTTCATCTCTCATACAAACAGGCGGGTACAGTAATAGAGCAGCAGCTCCCAGGTTTATTTTATGCGGACGACATTGTGCTGCTAGCTAGGAAGGCAACAATTTAGGTTTGAAATTTAGTGTTAGAAAATCAGGTGTTATGGTATTCAATGAAAACAGTGAACAGACAGTGTATATATAGGGCCAGGAAATACCTCGCGTAACAGAATATAAACACCTTGGTATATGGATAAACGAAGGAAATAGATATATGGAAATGCAGGAAAAAACAATAACAGTGAAGCGGAAGAGAAATGCAGCCATAATGAAGCACAGAGCGCTATGGGGATACAATAGGTACGACGTCCTCTGAGGTATGTGAAAAGGTGTAATGGTTCCAGGGCTTACTTTTGGAAATGCGGTTGTTTGCTTTAAATCAGGGGTACAATCAGGACTCCATGGGAACCAAAGGTCAGTGGGTCGCCTCGCATTGAGCGCTCACGGGAAGGCTACAAATGAAGCTGCGCAGGGTGATATGGGCTCGACTAATTTTGAAGTGGGGGAAGCTCGCAGTAAAATTGTGTATGATGAACGGTTGAGGAATATGGAAGAAAGTGAACGGGCTAGGATAGTGTTCAGATATCTGTACAGGAAAAACATTGATTCACAGAGGAGGAAAAGAACTAGGAAGCTTACCAGCAAGTATGCGGTCTGTAGGGTCGGCAACACAGCAACAAAGAAGGTCAAGCGGAAAGTCAGAGAGGCTGAAATAATCTCATGGTTGGCGTCAATGGAAAAGAAACCTGCCATGAGTAACCACTTAAGAGGAAAAAACGAAATTAGGAAAGAAACAATTTATGATAACTCAAAGGGAAGCTCATTACTTTTCGAAGCGAGATCGGGATGCCTTAGAACACGCACCTATAAAGCGAGATATAAGACGGAAGAAGAAGCATGTGCTTGCTGCGGTAAAGCTAGGGAAACGACGGAGCATATTTTATTAGAATGTAAAGACATCTATCCAGCGGTCGATTTAGGCACCACTGGCCTCCTTGAAGCCCTTGGGTTCAGCGGGAGCAATGGTAAAGCAAACAGGTCCGCAATAGACATCAGTAAGAGGCGATTGGAGGTTTGGTGGAAGAAAAGTAGGGAAACGACAAAAGACGGAGACGTACAAAAGCACAGTACGCAATAGGGTATCAGAAAATTTGGACGTGGTAGTTCATAGGTTTTTTTTCTTTTTTTATTGTTTAACCTAGGGAGGACATACGGCACTATAATAGCAAGAGCTCGGTGGCGCAACCCACCGCCCCGTTGCAAAGGGGACGCTCATAACATTCATCCATCCATCCATCCATCGTAGCGCCATTCTTAGATCTTTCCGCCACCCCGCTCACCCTGGCGTTTTCTCGTCCACGCCTCCTGTCGTGCCAGCCTACTCCGCTCCCCCATTGGCCAATCTGTGTCACGTGGAAGCAGCCGCCACGATTTTGTATATTTTTTTTCTTTCCAGCGCAGAAACAGGTGCCGTGGTTTTGTATATCGTTTTCTTTCCAGCGCGGAGGCAGGCACCGCGCTTTTGTATATTTTGTCTTTCCAGCGCGGAAGCAGGCGCAGCGCTTTTCTATATTTTTTTGCTTTCCACCGCAGAAACAGGCGCCGCGCTTTTGAATATTTTTTTCTTTCCACCGCGTTCCGACCTCCATTGTTGGCCGTGCGCGACGAAAGTACGGCAGACGGACTGATCGAGTTCGTTAGCGGAATGGGCGTCTTGCGCTGGAGTTTGAGGTATAGTAGCGGCGCCTGGTGGCGGCGCGCGAAACGTTATCTGGGTAGTACCCGCTTGGTGGGTAGTATTGACCCCTGGCTGTGGCGAAGCACGTTTATAAGTCGAGTTTTACGTCGATTCGCACTTTTTTCTGCCCTTTTGCGAGTGCGGAAAGGCTCGTCACTTCTCACAGAGCACGCCGTACGTGCCACGCTGCGAGCTAGCCGCAGCCTATTATTTAACGAAAACGGACTCTCCGTGAGACGTAATGCTGGAAGCAGAAGGAATCGGCGACGCCGATCCGGAAAAACATAGCTCAGCCTCGAAGAAGCGTCGCCGTCGTAACTTCTGCATCGTGGGCTGCCATGAACAAGAAGGCCTCAATCCCTACATCAGAATCTACCGTTTTCCTTCAAGGCCTCATGAAGCGGAGCGTGGGGCGCGCTGGATAGCTGCAGTTCGTCGCGCAACTTCGCGCCATGCTGACTGCCTCACCTGTCCTGAAGCTTGCTTGATTATCTGCGTTCTAAAATTCGGTGTTTTGCACCTACAGTCCCGACGGCAGACCGACATATAGCACCAGGCATGGCTGGTGATTCACGATTCGAGACCCGGCCACAGCGACAATCCACAATTCGACTGGTGCGAACTGGTGAAGTAACCAGGTGTGTGCAAATGACCACAAATGCTCGGGCTGATTCGATGACAATTAATTCACTACCCTACTACGAGCAGCACACGTTAGAGAGTTACATGTGCTCATCCTTGACCTCAAGCCAGCACGCTAAGGCAGCGCAGCAAGGTAGTATTTATTGCAGCACATCGATGTTCGAGCGCTGTCATTAAAACCTACATCAAGCGAGCAGCGCACGAGCTCGCGCTGCAGCGCGACTCGCACGTACGTACTGCGAGCTCATATGCATTGCGCCAGTTATTTATCAATTGCTAAAGGGACAGATGGCCGCTACTACAGTGCAGGCATAACTACTTGTCTAGCGGCATGCAGTCAGCAAAGATTGCAGGAGGCCCGCCGTTTCGCGGCATGTTGAAAGACCGCTGCCGTCGCGGCACGCACCGTCGTGGGCTCGAGCAGTTCCGTACACATAATGTCTGGTTATCGCTGCTGTGAATTAATTTATAGCAAGCATTCCCTCGCATTTGTGCGCCTGAATCTAGCAGCGCGCAAACCTTCCAAGAAGTTCAACTTCGTACGCGCCTCACTTCACTTGCGATTTACACCGCGCTAGAACTTCGCCGCTTATTTCTTGAACTGCGTAAACGTATTCGGCGTTGCATAATTTATTGACTTTACGCAGCGTGCTGCCCCCGAAAAAATCTTCGGCGCCCGATATTCGCTGCAAGCCATGGTACAACAAAACCGAAAGTGGCGGGTCCGTATTGTAAACGTGCTTTCCGAAGCAGACGACCGAGCTTGGTACTACCCAGTTCAGGACAGAGGGCGCTTTTTAGCACCATTTTCGCAGCGCCCCCTGGGCAATGCAAGAGCCCCACAGAATGTGTTATGGCCGAGAACTTAATTGTGATGCCGTGCTGCTGCGCCTTCGGTTATCGCAACAGACACAGCAACGGCAAAAAGCATTTTTCTTTGCCATCCTGCAGGCGCAACTCACAAAGAAGAAATGTGTGGATACACAGTATCGGACGGGCTGACTTCGAGTAAGTGCAAAAATGCACGGCTTTGTGAAGTAAGTGCCACGGCTCCTCACAACATCTTCTTTTGAGGCTAGTTCACGCCTTCCGCTTCGAGAAAGTGCGTGTTCATGCTCTGCGTGGTTTTTAGCGCGTTTAAGCTGACTTTTTTTCGAACGTGCTCTCTTTGTTTCATGTAGTTTCGTCTTGCGGTGAACGTGTGTGCGCTGCAGCTGGCCCGTGACATAAAGGCGACTTTATTCAGGCTCTGTTTTGAGCTCCACTAGAAGTTAGCACATTCTCAACGCTTTTGCAAGGCTCAATATGACTTACGGATGCATTCTTTTAGCTTCGAATGTACGCCTGCATGTATTGATTTGGTTTGCTGTGATTAACGTTTTTAACGTCCCAAGGCGACTAAAGCTATGAGGGAGGTCGTAGTGGATGGCTCCGGATGACTTTATTTAGGTCGCCAGGGGATGTTTAACGTGAACTTTCATCGTAAAGTCTTACGTGGGCCGGTAAATTTCTTATTTGCGTTTCGTAATTCTCGCGCGGGTGCGGCAGCGCTGCGCCAGAATTTGTCGCCTCGGCACGATTGTATTTCTTTAATTGATTTTATTCACTAGTTGTAACAACGTGTCATTATTTCGTACTATTGATGGCGCCTCCAGGGCACCAAAGCAGCAACGGGAACACCAAAGCTAGAACCAGGGCTGGATGGGGCTCGCCGAAGCCTGTGCATGCCATGCGGGTATAAGATCGGCTGTCCGCGATAGCGGACAGCCAATTTTGTGTGCGAACAGTCCCTGCGCCGCCTGCTTTATTGTAATGTCTCGTGCTCTTCAGAGGCCTCCGTTAGCCGCTACATGTGCCCTCCTGGAGCAGTACTTGTAAAAAAATTAAAAGAAAAAGTCGATCGTCACGATTACCAAAGAAAGCACCCCGCAATGAAAAAAGCGCACCGCGACTGCTGCAACATACCACGCCCGTGCGCAGAAAATTACGGAACACCAACGAGGAATCTCCTTACGGGCCGCTTGCATTTCGCCTCTATCCCGGCTGCTGCCGGACGCGTGCTTGGTATTGGAGGCATGAGCAGCGGCCACTCGCACGTTTTGTGTGCAGGATTATAATAGCCGAGAAAGGCCGCAGAGGACCGCAAGCCCGCTGATAAGGATTAACATTTTTACTGCTGAGCGTTAACATTTTTATGCGTCCAATTCAGTAAATGGGTATCTCATGCGTCACATGCACTGTATGTTGTCTTCCATTTCTTTGCAAATAATTTCGTATTTTTGATTATGGAGTGCGGACAGGGTTGCCGTGGAAGCTGCGTATAGCGATGTTATATAAATCCGTTTTCTTTTTCAATTCAGTATTGAAATTTCTTGTCTCTCTACTCAGGACCACTTCGCTGAAGATCTGAAGATCTGATCAACTGCATTATAATGAAAAAAATGCTCTCAATGTCTTTTGCACTTGTTTGTGTTTACCAAGTTTGCATCCCTGTACCACTTCAAGAATTAGTGCATCTCTTGCAATCCGCTTCAATACTTCTTTTTTCCCTTCGGGTTTGATTGCTTGTGCAGCTCAGTGGACTGTGTGTATTTGTGCTGTATACTTGTCTGCGAGACTGTGATAAGCACCTTTATTAAACCCATTTAAAGAGTGCTCGGTCCTAAAGCCACATTGTTCTATCTGTCTCTATACCTGCCGCGGCCACTAAGCCACCGCGGCGGCCGCACTTCGATGGGGGCGATATGCGAAGACGCCCGTGTCCAATGCATTGGGGGCGCGTTAAAGAAGCCCAGCTGGAAAAAATTCATCCGGAGTCCCCCCTTACGGCGTGCCTTATAATGAGATCGTGGTTTTGGGATGTGAAACCCAAGAATCAATTTTTTTTTTTCGGTCTTGTGTGCTTTGACTGTTACAGTTAACGCAACACTGCTTACTCCCGAAAACTTACAACGCAAAAGAACACAGACGCACGTTGTATACAGATATAAAATTAGCACTTCAATAAAACTGTTTCTGGTGCCAATGACGGGGAGGGGGATAATTATTTTCGGAACTTCTGTCCAGTTGTCCCGTCAAGTTCCTTCTTTTCTTGCTATCAAATTCGAGCCAGTGGCATTTTAATGAATAAATAAAAACAATTTCATGTGCTGGTACGTTGTTCAAATCATCTACACCATCTATGTGTGAAAACGTTGCTCATGGCCGCCACAACCTTAGCATGATCTACACACATATGTAGAACGCGCGGAACAGAAGCGGCCCTGTTGCTAGGCATTGCTGACCGCAGACAGTCGGAATTTCTCAAGCGCCGGCCGAACAAAAGTATCCTGCAGGTACGTAAATGAACCTACGAAACCACGTACACATACTTTCACGCTGTCAAAACCTGAAATTCTGGTAATTACGCGCGTGTTTGAGCACACCGCGTGCTTGCGTCGTGTTTCAGCAACACGAACTCTCAACGTACGCGCGCTTTACGCCTTAAATGATGGTGCTTTTCTCTATTGCTTCCGCAATTCCAACATGACACTCTTAAGGCCAGTTACCGACTGACGAAGCAAGATCTCGATTCAAAAAACTGCTCCGTAGGGCTCGAACACGAGCACATCATAATTGGATTTCTCCGCTCTTTCTGCGCGTGCGCGAGGAGCAGTGCTTGCGAGAGAGAAATGTGAGGACTTTCGGTCCTTGAGATTTCTCTTCACCTAGGTACTACGGGGAAGAAAGTTGTTAGCTCCGTTTATCCCTAGCCGAGCTGGCAGACAGAATGCGAGGCCAGAAAGGCGAAGAAGTCGTGTCCGAGGTGAGTTTGTTGCTATTTTGTTGCGACGGTAGCATATTAAATTTTTATAGACGCAGCGGCATACGTTTGGAAGTGAGGTGTCTTCTCGGATGACTTTAGTGGCAAGGCATTACGTCGTGCCGATGCATTGTTCATTAGTGTCGTTGAGCATACCAAACACTTCAGGGGAATCGCGGGAACGGAAACAGTTTCTCAATGTAACTGAGCATACAACACACTTGGATATTTGTGGGAATGGAACAATTTGTACTCTGAATGTGAAAGTACTAAACTTGCGTCGCCATGCAATGTGAGCCGTAAATGTTTGTCAGAGCTGTACAACCACACTGGCAGAACACTACGCCCTGCGGATGAATACGCAACAAATGTACGCTAAAGAAATTTGTCCTGACGCAATTTCATAGCAGTAAACCCTTGTGGAAGTTGTACAGTAACACTGACATTGGCTACGTGGCGAAAATTCGTAGCGATTCTGAGGTGCTTGTTCGCAAGGGTAATTAATGAAGGAGTGCGTATTACTAAACCCAGCTGTTACGATGTCTAGCTCATATACGTAGCGCTCTATGTGTGCGAAACAAGGGCTCAGATCGCTACAACCGCGTGCGAAATAGCTCTGAAGGCCCGTCACTACACTTTTTCGGCGTCTCCGCGCTTGTACTGCGACAGGAGACGTGACGGCTGGGGCGCACGTATATCACACTATTGGGGGCGAGGAGTTACGGAGTCGCCATTTATTGGAAGCGCCTCGCTAGCGTAGTATGAGGAATCACGCGGCGCGCTCCTCATAGGTTTTGCTGTCAGCGCTCACTGGAAACACCTCGCGCGAGCTCTCCCGGATATATCTGTAAGTACTTTCGAAACGAGGGAAGTTGTTTACTGTCTAAATAATGATCTTGGGCAAACTGAAAGCACAGAATCGTTTACAGACGCTATCTCTTTGCCGAATACGTGCAGTGAACGCCACTGCGCGCGGGCGCCGCGATGGAGCCTCCCGAACCGGCTTCTTGCGTGAAAGGTAGGTAAACGCTGAGAGCAAACTATGTGAAATATGCTGTTATAGTGTTTGTATAACTAAATGGAGCGTAATAGAATGAAGCCTCAATGCAGCGATCGCACAGATTCGCAAAGACCAACTGCGCGTCTGCATGCTTGTCCGTGCACTGTTTCGCTTTCGCCGCGTGCGCGTTTTCGCACCGTGCCATGAGCTTTAGGCCGCAGAATATGAGCATTTGACAGTATACAAGCAACCATTGTTGCGTGGGCGGTATCAGAGCAGTTCAAAAATAATCTCATTGTAGAGACTTCGACGCCTACGGGGACGTGCCGTCGCGACGATCCAATCTTTTTTTTTTCTTCTAAATTCTTGGACATTTCAATATTATTTCTCGAGTTGCGTCGCACTGTGTGTTTATCAATGTTCTCAGCGTGCGATTTCCCGCTGCTTTTTTTGTAATCCAGTGCATTAATTCATAACACAAACATGACCATATGTCATACTTTTTTATAATGTGCTTCTTACCGCTACCTTTCCACTCCAGTGAACTTGCCAGTATCTATAGCATCGACAAGTTCGTAGACCAAACCGTCATGACATTAGTCGGGCCGCGGACTCAGGCGAGCGTCTCAGTGCGCGTTTTCCGAAGATCGCAGACCCGGCACCGTAGCACAAATCTTCCTCGCGTCTGTGCTTGCTGCATACCCGAGTTGTAGCCGATGAGTTTGCCGGTTTTATGTTTCGCGAGCCAAGCTTCACGCAGCTTGTCCTGCGGCTACATGTGGATAAGGCTGACACCGGGCTCCGTTGTACGTCCTGCATTGCGGCACCGAGCAGTAGCCTACCATGTTGCACACCTTCAAAGGCAGCCACTACCTATTGTAGTGCTTTCAAGTGTTGTAAAGGAGACACTCGAAGCGGGAAAATCTCGCCACTAAATGAGGACCGCAGCGTACGAGCGAATATAAGCTCTCGTTTTCAGCTCGCTTCGGCGCAGCAGCCGACGCGGCCGCTGTGTTCCCGTGATCCCTCATAGCACGTCACGCTGACGGTCGCGTCAGCTTTTCCAGTGGTGGAGCTCGACGCCAATTTACTCTGACAGTGGCCGCTTTCCACTTTTGGTATACTTCGCCTAATACACTACACATGCTTGATTGCGCGACACTGGTGCCTTGCGGCCAAGATAACTTTATGCAAACTGCATTGTGCAACGCTCGAGACATCTTGTCCGTCACTGCGGATGGAAAACGCATACACGTTCAAGCTATTTCAGCTGCACCATTTGGTCGATGTTTACCCCTCTTTACTAAATGAAGAGGATAACTTACGCCTGTGTGGGTGATTTAAAAGATTGATAAAATGCCTGGTAACCTGTGTGCGGTAAGTTAGCGGTAAGACGGAAAATAGAGGAATTCCAGATCAAGCTAGAGAACAGGTATTCCGCTTTAACTCAGGAAGAGGACCTTAGTGTTGAAGCAATGAACGACAATCTTGTGGGCATCATTAAGGAGTATGCAATGGAAGTCGGTGGAAACTCCGTTAGGCAGGATGCCAGTAAACTATCGCAGGAGACGAAAGATCTGATCAAGAAACGCCAATGTATGAAAGCCTCTAACCCTACAGCTAGAATAGAACTGGCAGAACTTTCGAAGTTAATCAACAAGCGTAAGACAGCTGACATAAGGAAGTATAATATGGATAGAATTGAACATGCTCTCAGGAACGGAGGAAGCCTAAAAACAGTGAAGAAGAAACTAGGAATTGGCAAGAATCAGATGTATGCGTTAAGAGACAAAGCCGGCAATATCATTACTAATATGGATGAGATAGTTAAAGTGGCTGAGGAGTTCTATAGAGATTTATACAGTACCAGTGGCACCCGCGACGATAATGGAAGAGAGAGTAGTCTAAAGGAATTCAAAATCCCACAGGTAACGCCGGAAGAAGTAAAGAAAGCCTTAGGAGATACGCAAAGGGGGAAGGCAGCTGGGGAGGATCAGGTAACAGCAGATTTGTTGAAGGATGGTGGGCAGATTGTTCTAGAGAAACTGGCCACCCCGTTATACGCAATGCCTCATGACCTCGAGCGTACCGGAATCTTGGAAGAACGCCAACATAATCCTAATCCACAAGAAAGGGGACGCCAAAGACTTGAAAAATTATAGACCTATCAGCTTACTGTCCGTGGCCTACAAACTATTTACTAAGGTAATGGCAAATTGAATCAGGAACACCTTAGACTTCTGTCAAGCAAAGGACCAGGCAGGATTCCGTAAAGGCTACTAAACCATAGACCATATTCACACTATCAATCAGGTGATAGAGAAATGTGCGGAATATAACCAACCCTTATATATAGCTTTCGTTGATTACGAGAAAGCGTTTGATTCTGTCGAAACCTCAGCAGTCATGGAGGCATTGCGGAATCAGGGTGTAGACGAGCCGTATGTAAAAATACTGAAAGATATCTATAGCGGCTGCACAGCCACCGTAGTCCTCCATAAAGAAAGCAGCGAAATCCCAATAAAGAAAGGCGTCAGGCAGGGAGATACGATCTCTCCAATGCTATTCACAGCCTGTTTACAGGAGGTATTCAGAGACCTGGATTGGGAAGAATTGGGGATAAAAGTTAATGGAGAATACCTTAGTAACTTGCGATTCGCTGACGATATTGCCTTGCTTAGTAACTCAGGTGACCAACTGCAATGCATGCTCACTGACCTGGAGAGGCAAAGCCGAAGGGTAGGTCTAAAAATTAATCTGCAGAAAACTAAAGTAATGTTTAACAGTCTCGGAAGAGAACAGCAGTTTACAATAGGTAGTGAGGCACTGGAAGTGGTAAAGGAATGAATACATCTACTTAGGACAGGTGGTGACTGCGGATCCGGACCATGAGACGGAAATAATCAGAAGGATAAGAATGGGCTGGAATGTGTTTGGCAGGCATTCTCAGATCCTGAACAGCAGGTTGCCGTTATCCCTGAAGACAAAAGTGTATAATAGCTGTGTCTTACCAGTACTCACCTACGGAGCAGAAACCTCGAGGCTTACAAAAAGGGTTCTACTCAAATTGATGACGACGCAACAAGCTATGGAAAGAAGAATGATAGGTGTAATGTTAAGGGATAAGAAAAGAGCAGATTGGGTGAGGGAACAAACGCGAGTTAATGACATCTTAGTTGAAATCAAGAAAAAGAAATGGGCATGGGCAGGACATGTAATGAGAAGGGAAGATAACCGATGGTCATTAAGGGTTACGGACTGGATTCCCAGGGAAGGGAAGCGTAGCAGGGGGCGGCAGAAAGTTAGGTGGGCGGATGAGATTAAGAAGTTTGCAGGGACGGCATGGCCACAATTAGTACATGGCCGGGGTTGTTGGAGAAGTATGGGAGAGGCCTTTGCCCTGCAGTGGGCGTAACCAGGATGATGATGATGATGATGATGATGAACCTGTGTGCAGTCAGTCAAAAAACAATATTTATGCAGGCGTCCACGCTCCTGTAAAAAAAAATGCAATTCAGTGATTGTGCTGCCAGCTCGGCTAGGGACGAACGGAGCTAACAACTTTCTTCCCCGTAGTACCTAGGCGAAGAGAAATCTCAAGGACCGAAAGTCCCCACATTTCTATGTAGCAACCACTGCTCCTCGCGCATGCGCAGAAAGAGCGGAGAAATCCAATTATGATGTGCTTGTGGCTCGAACGAACTTTTCGGCGTATTTCCTCCCGTAGCGCGTTAGCAGTCGTCTGCTACGGCAGGGCCAGCGCCGGCGGCGCAACTGTCGAAGCCACGCCGAGCGGAGGGAAGTGGTTATCGATGGGTTGGCGCTACTTTGGGAGATTGAGGAGAGTTATCGCGGCCTGCACCAGAAGCCTTTCTAACGCGATAGCGTTAAGGAGCTCGTGTCGCAGAAAAGCCGGTGTCGTCACGGCCGCCGTCGGCGGCGTTGCCGTGAGCAATAAATCCCGAAAGGCACTTCATAAATAAAAAACAACTTGCAAGACGGGCTGGGTGGGAATCGAAACAGGGTCTCCGGAGTGTGAGACGGAGACGCTGCCACTGAGCTACGAGTTCGATGATTCAAAGCGGGATAAAAGCGCCTCTAGTGAATGTGGTGTTGCCTTAGAAACGTGCCGTAGAAACTTATACTGCGGTGTATATCGGTAATTATGAGCATGTAAATTACAGAAGTCGCAGTTACACGAGTATCGAAGTACGTTTCCGCTACATTTCTTCTGCGCTCTGCGCACACTCAGAGCCATCTTGCGGCAAACACAGAAGACCACCCTCTCCTCGCAATGTGCGGCGCTGCCCCGACACGTGGCGCGCCATTCGCCCGCTTCTCCCCTTCGGACAGTGCGGAGACCGGTGTGAGGATGCCCCAATACCCTTGCGTTTGATAAGTTTTCTCGCTCTCTCTCCTTCCAACTTCCAGCGTGCGTCGCTCGAACACTCGTGATTAGGCGACGCGGCTCCTCTTTCCGCTCACAGCGCGATTCCTAGGTGCAGCGTCCAATGCGGGACGCCTCTGACGTGATCGCTGCGCCGTAGCGCGTCTGATGGGAAAGCGTCCCCTGCGATGTGTGCCGAGCTGCTTCCGAGGAGTCATGCGCCTGCGTGGTGCTCCCAGGGAAATAGAGGACGATCCCATCGACGCGTCAGCCCAAAGCCATGGTCAGCCCCATGATCGCGTCCGCTTTCATGGCGCATCGCGGCCCGCCTCTCCGTGCCGATCACGACGTTTGGCTCGCGTAAATCGTTTCCCCCTCCAAGACACCGAGTTCTTCGGTTCGTTCCGCTTGCTCAGGCGCACGTTTCGTTGCCGCGCCGAACGCTGCGTGTGACCCAAGAGCATGGCGAGCGAATGAGCGGGCGGTGCTAACGGGGTGCGATAACGCTATC
Source organism: Dermacentor variabilis (assembly GCF_050947875.1). Lineage (NCBI taxonomy): Eukaryota > Metazoa > Arthropoda > Arachnida > Ixodida > Ixodidae > Dermacentor > Dermacentor variabilis. The sequence continues at coordinate 203,695,455 of NC_134572.1, read as the reverse complement.
GCGTTCCACTCTTGAAAGCGGAGCTTAAGCGTCCTCGAAGGTTTTTTACGAGAACCTCCGTGCATAGCGTTCGCGGCCAGTGTTTCCCGGTAAACATTGCGCTTGCGTACGTTCCATTTGTTGGGAAGCAATCCGGGATCTTTGAATGCTATCGCGTTAAACTCTTAAAGGCGAAGCTTAAGCGTCCTTCACTTTCTTTTCAAAGCGAATATCCGGGCTCATCGAATGAGATGTGTTTCTGTTAAAGTGCGTGCATGACACTAAGCTTGCCAATTTAGTTAGCGAATGTTTACGAATTTACACGGCCGATAAAGCTACTAAACTCGCTCTGCATAGCTGTGTACTAATTTGCTATCGCAATCAATGCTCCGCCTTCTGGGCGAAACTGCACCTGTTTTGTGGTTTCTGTGATATCCAATCCGAACCGTGGTATGAACCTGAAAAAAGCGTTCGCGACATCTCATCGACGCTACTTAACATGCAGCTATTTGAAGACGCCATTGGAAGCACACATAGGTTGTGTAATATTGTTCCTTATGAGCAACGTCCAATAATTCGGAAGTTATATAATTTTAATGCAAAGGTGTCGGTTCTTCCGGCCCGGTGTAAACTAAAGCAGTCGGGTATCCGAATATTTCTGCCTAACCACGCGTGTTTCCTCGGAAGAAGTTGAACGAAACTGTGAAATTGAGCAGTCAGCAGTTTCAAATTAGGTACAAAAATTATTTATAAGCAAGAGTGTTAAGTGCTATGTCTACGTTCTTTCACGTGACAGTGTTGAAATAGGCACGGGAAATCATGCATTAGATCAAACCAGTGGTATTTTTTGCTTAACCTTGGAAGCAAGCCTATGCTACACAGTAGCTATCGCGGCCTTGACCAAGGATAACAAGCGTCATTCCTTTTAAAATATTTATTCTATATTTCAAATGCCACGTGGTAAGTGGGGTGATTTCTACTGACTTGTCGACACTTGCAATGCAGATGTCACTGCCTTCACCGATACGTGGATGCCCCTATTAGCAACGATGAACTATTGGAATGTGACAAATCGTTCAATATCTACCGATGTGACCATGATGCCGACTAATAGGAGGCGTTTTGATCGCTATTTCTGATCCATTGTACTCATATATTATACCATTTCAGTGTCACCTGTAATTTGATAGGGTGTGCGTTAGTATAAGTCATCGTGACATCGCTTCATATTGCTATATTGTCTTCCCGGTTCTTCGACGACAATCTGCGCAAGTTTTCGTGATATATAAAATGAGATCTTTGTAAGGTTCCCGCATGTCCCTTTATTCTGACTGGGTGACTTCGATTACCCAGATATACAGTGGTCGCCTACCAGACTAATCGCAAACAATTCAATGTTTTCTTATCTTTTTTAATTTGTGCCATTATTTTCATTTTACTGAGTTCGTAACAGAGCCAACTCGAACACGTTCAACGAGTGCACATATGCTCGACCTCCTCGTAACTACTTCTGTAACTGACCCCTGTTTTTCATAGTTAATCGTCTAAATTTGAGCAAACAGGGTAGCTGTGGAATTATTCTAGAAATATCCCAAGATATTTACGCACGCCTCCTGTACTTGAATACGCAATGGCCTCATGACTACTGGTATCTCGACTAAATCAAATTCCTTTTCATATTCTATCAAAACCGCATAGGAAAGATGATTAATTGTATTCCGCAGATTTCCCAATTACCTAATTACGTCATCAATTGTGGAATATGCCTTCCCGAAGCCAGCATGTTCTCTTGGCAGATTAAAGTGAAGTGTTGTTTGACACTATTTTAAATTATCCTAATTGATGAATATTTTATACAATAGTGAAAGCAAGCTCATGGGCCTACATTTCTTCAATTCTTTAACGTTAAGCGTAATGTCGGCAATCTTCCAGCTTTCTGGTTCAATTGAAGTCGTGAGGCATTGCGCATAAAGGGCCGCCAGTTTCTCAAGCATATATCTGCTCCATCTTTGCTAAAATTGACTGATATTCTATATTTTCCCGTCGCTTTTTTCCGGGACATATCTTGCATGGGCCTTCGAACTTCATCGCTAGTTATGGAAGGAAGTCTAAGTATCCTCTTCAACACTACTTCCAATGTATGTTGTGTTGCTGCTATGAGCACTGTACTGGTAAATGATCATGGAAATTGCTGATGGAATAACCTTGCTTATCTTTCATTGCATACATCTTGCCCTGTCCTATGCCAAGTTTTGTTCTCACTGTTCTTATGCGGTGACCATAAATGCGAATACCGCTTACTTCTTTCTCGTTTATCAGCTCCTACAATGCAACGAATTCTATCAGATCTATTGATTTAGACCCTATTATGAGTCGTCGCTTCTTTATTAGGTTCTTTTTTATTTGCGAAAGCTTAGTTAATGGCTGACTTCATGCCCTACCTCCCACTTCAATTGCTGCTTCTGAAATCACCCTAGTTACGGTTTCATTCATTACCTCTATGTTATGTTGATGTTCTGTGTCATACCAGTACTCACGTACGGGGCAGAAACCTGGAGGCTTACGAAAAGGATTCTACTTAAATTGAGGACGACGCAACGAGCTATGGAAAGAAGAATGATAGGAGTAACGTTAAGGGATAAGAAAAGAGCAGATTGGGTGAGGGAACAAACGCGAGTTAATGATGTCTTAGTTGAAATCAAGAAAAAGAAATGGGGGCATGGGCATGACACATAATGAGGAGGGAAGATAAGCGGTGGTCATTAAGAGTTACGGAATGGATTCTAAGGGAAGCGAAGCGTAGCAGAGGGCGGCAGAAAGTTAGGTGGGCGGATGAGATGCAGAAGTTAGCAGGGACAACATGGCCACAATTAGTAGAGGACCGGGGTAGTTGGAGAAGTATGGGAGAGGCCTTTGCCCTGCAGTGGGCGTAACAAGGCTGCTGCTGCTGTTGATGATGATGATGTTCCTGTTTTAAAGCTACATATTTCTTCGCGAGTACCAGTCTCATAGGGGTATTTGTAAGCGTATGATACACAGACAAGGGAGTGAACACACACAACACTAAACTTACGCCTGAAGTTTGGTTTCCTGAGCTCCGCTACAATTGCACATGATCAGAAAAAAGATGAAAAGACGGCGAGGAACTAAGTGGTGATCAGCCGCAGGGGATCACCACTTAGTGGTGATCCCCTGCGACAAAATAAAATAAAAGACAAAATAAAAGCCATCCCTGCAGGCACTCCCATATCTCTGACGTCGTGGATGGGGAAGCTTTTTTAACGGGTTATTCACACTCACCTTCAAAACTTCACAGAGGACAAGGGCCTATTCCCAACCACTATGGTAGGTTTCCGCAGTGGCCTTTCCACTCAGGACTCATTCCTCCTATTACAAGGGGAAGTCCTGAGCTCCGTACTCAAAGGAGGAGAACATTTAATACTAGCCCTTGATCTAAAAGGAGCGCTCGACAATATCTTGCATAAGCACATCCCATCCGACTTAAACAACATCGGATGCGGTGGAAACACCTTAAATTACATAAATGCTTTCCTAACAGGGAGGAGTGCTACAATAAGCGCAACAGGAGTCACGTCGGAACCTTTTCAGATGCCATACAAAGGTACCCCTCAAGGAGCCATCATCTCTCTTCTGCTCTTTAATATCGCCATGAGAGGACTCGCGCGGTACTGGTTGATTTACCGTGGTTGAGATGCGGATGATGTCGCTTTATGGGCAACGCGCGGATACCTGGCTAGCAAGGAGCAGACACTCGAAGAGGCTGCAACAGCAGTTAAAAATTTCGCCAGGGCCAGCGGGCTCAATTGTGCCCCAGATAAATACGAAATTATCAGGGTACATGAAAAAAAAATACAAAAGTAATCGATACATAGACATACAAATTGAAAGAGTCAAAATAAAAGAGGTAACCATTGCAAGAATTCTGAGTTACTGGGTTCAGAGTAACGGAAGAGCAGACCACACAATAAACATGTTAAAATCAGCGACGAAACAAGTTGCCAAAATGATACAAAGAATAGCGTATCACAGAAAAGGAATGAAGGAGGCGGATACAATTAGATTAGTACAGGCCCTTGTATTGAGTAAGGCAACGTACAGTCTACCTTTCCACACGCTGAACAAAAGTGAAGAAGCAAATATCGAGTCTATTATTAGGAGCGCCTACAGGGTGGCCCTAGGGCTACCCGTAGGTACACCAACCCAAAAACTATTAGAGCTCGAAATACATAATATCTACTCCGAGCTAAAGACGGCGGTACTGACCGCGCAGAGAAGTCGTCTAAGCCAGGCGAGGGCGGGGAGAGAGATACTCACTAGGGTGGGCTTCCCACTGTACCCCCCTAACCTGTACGAGGTAGTGGTGGCAATCTCGGATCACGTCCGATGCAAGATCTCGGTCGTTCCCCTGCCCAAGAATATGGACCCAAACCAAAACAATAAGCGGAGGAGAGAGTGAGATGGCTTCGTAAACACCTAAAAAACAAGACAAATGTTTTGTATGTGGACGCTTCCAGGTTCAACTGCAGTTGTACAACTGCAGGTACAACTGCCGTAGCAACAGTAATTGGCAGCGACAGGAGAATTTTGTCGAGTGCCTCCCTGTACACGTCCTCCATCGCCAAGGCTGAATGCTTTGCCGTTGCCCTGACGATGAAGAAGCAAGAACGGAGGGAGGAACCACACACGATTATCATCTCCGACTCGCAAGATGCGCGCCGTTTCTTTTTGAACGGCCACCTCCCGATAAAAGTTAAAGATTTCCCGGGCGGGATATTGACAAACGGATACAAGTTGATCTGGTGTCCGCGACACACAGGCCTCGAGGTAAACGAGAGTGCGGACGCTTTTGCTCAAGGGCTCATGAACCGAGCATAGCCTCGACAGCACTGCCAATCCTCCCAAACATTCCAGGAGGAGTGAAGCGAGGAGGACAGTGAGCTATCCCGAATGACCCCTCGCGAATTTCTTGCTCACCAGCGCGGCACGCGACCAAAATACAGCACCGCCCACAAATCATTAGAAGGGGAGTACGCCATAGACCTCCGCAGGATTCAAAGGGGGTCTTTCCAAAGGTACAAATATGAAACAAAATATTTCCAACGCTGTATGGGCACACCTGTCCGTGGTGTGGCGGCCCGCCATCGCTATATCACATTTCGTGGGGCTGCCAAAGAAGACCACCAAATTTATATACCTTTTTAGGGAAATTTTACTTATCGAACACTTTGGAGCAATGGGAAGCACAACTCGCCAGCTCTGACCCGGAGGCGCAGCTCGCGCTTTTGGATCACGTCAGGCAGGCGGCAGCAGCCAGTGGAGCCCTGGACTTGGGGCGCCACCCAACGAGCTCATAACCTTTCATCCCAACCCTTTCAATAAAGTTATTCGTCCTCCTCATCCTCATCTACTATTCCTAGAATCGATGCCATACTTGCCGATTCTTGTTCACCAGCCTAGTTCTTCCCTACTCTTGCACTGAAATTGGAGCGTAAGCTTGTACCGCCTTTCACCTGTACTCCCATTTAGCTTTATTTTCACGACACTCTCATTATTGCTGTAGAATTTGTCAATGTTGCCCGCTATGTGCTTATGAATGAGAAATCCTACCCCATATTCTCTCTTATCTAGAAAGTCTATGTAACAGAGGACCATTAGTAAGCACGGTAGTACCAGTGCTTTTAAATTCACTAAGGGCGATGATATCCCAGGCGGTGCCTGATAATTCCTCAAGTAGCCCCGCTAAGCTAGCCTCACTCGTCAGCGTTCATGTGCGTTGACACGTTCAGTTTCCAGTGGTGACCTCTCCGGATCTAAAGATACTTAGCACTCTCTGCCGTGGCGCAGGCATCACTGCCGCCTTGGCCAGATGCTCCGAAGCCGCTGAGTACTGAATGCCACGAGTTTATTTCAAGAGTCATCCGGCAGGTAGTGACCAAATACTACACCAGGGAAACCAATTCCTGTTTGGTAAGGGAGTGTCTTTTGTTGAAGCTTAGTTTGGTTGCACTGGTAATATTATAGCTCCACTGGCTCTCGGCATTTTTTGCCGATCTCAGACACCAGTCCAAGCTTTAAAAATGTAGTGGCCTGCACGAGGATTTCGACAAATGACCTTCAGATTAGAAGCCCGGTGTTCTAACTCTGCTACGCGCTACCACCTCTGTTGCACATACTCAGTGACTAGACAAAAAGAAAGGAAGCTTAAAATAGCAGAGTGTAGGGTCAGTTGGTAATGCAGGTTTGGTCACAGTGAATCGTCATAGACGGGGAAAAAAAGGCGAGACAGACGGGACAAGCACTTGTGTCGTCAATATTGCATTCTGTCCAGTCTATCGCCATTCACCGCAGTAAAGTAAGTTAATGAAAGATTCCGTGAAATATATTTAACCATACCGCTATCAGATCGGCGTGCCCTGGAGACGTCTGTAAGGGGACATTGAATGCTCAGGTATTGGGGGCGGACCAATATTTTTTGCTACTCAGAACAGAGATGCGCATACCTGATCAGCATAGAAGAAGAACCATATTAGCCACTTCACGGTTTCCTTTAAAAACACCTTATATATATATATATATATATATATATATATATATATATATATATATATATATATATATATATATATATATATATATATATATATATCTAGTGCCTAAACCCGGTTTCGTCAATGACACGTCTGTGTGTTGCACAGCATTGCACCAAACTTTCAAAAATTCTTCTGAATTTGGCAGGACCACAAGATGGCTGAGGTTTCTCCCCACTTTAGCGAAGTGCCATAAGCGCGCTTTCTTGCATTCATTACATCCATACTGTCTGCTCCAAAAAAAAAAAATTGCTACTAATTAACGCTTCTCCTCTATCTGCCTTGTCTTCGGTTGTGCACTTGCTGATACGTTAAAATATGAAGAAAGCTCACCATCAACACAGATTATCTGTCTGTCTGCCTGTCGGTCTGGCGATAACAGCGTCGGTATTGATCAATTGGCCCTTTGGGTTATCCACATCTGTGTTGCTAACACAAGATAGGAAGTGTAGCTTTCTTTCACACGCGCGTAGCTTCAAAGACTACGCTACAGCAAAGACTCTCACCATCGAGGCTGGCCCTTGTTACGCTAGCCTGCAGGGGCAGCAGGCTGGCCTGGAGCACGGTGGCGATTCGGTTGTGCGAGAGGTCGAGCACGCGAAGCGCTGGCAGCTCCTCGCCGAAGTCGACAGGCAGCGTCGTCAGATGGTTCCGGCTGCGCACGGGCACAATAAACATAAAACACGTTGAAGGATCGACATTTGGGCGAGTAGGTACTGGCTGAACATCTTGAACATTATGACGTAGGGAAACACCAGGTACAACAGAACCGGCATGGATCAGCCCATTTTTTAACTATTTTATTTCCAGTAGAATACAGACTCTTAGGGTGTCCCAACTAACGTCAGCGAAGCTGTTCAACAATACAAGCAGGTTAAGAAACATGTTACAAGATACTATTTCAAGACTTCAATATGTTCGGTCAAGCAAATACCATAGGAGTTATAATTGTATCTTGCATCGTTTTTCGAAATATTTTCAACAACTTAGCTAACGTTAGCTGGGACACACGGGTATATAGAGGTATACAAAACATGTCCTTTCCCATGTTCGCCTTTCCATGTTGGTTCTTCATTTCGTGGTCTTTTGCTGCACTCTAATTCTGGCACAAGATTGGCTGATCCATCTTAGAGAGGAACTGGTCATAATACGAAAGTGAAACGTGTAGTCTAAGAAGCTGTACAAATACATGCATATAAATGTTCGGTCTTATTAATTGCAACCTATTTAATAAGGTCATTTGCTTATGACTCATACATCTAATTAGCCGATATGAAACATATAGGATCCCATAGAAAATCCCGTTTTTCGCCTGCAGCATAGTATGTTATTCAATATGGGAGTTATGGGGATTACGGGTTTCTTTCAGTGGAGCAGTATCGATAGAAGGGTGAAGCAGTGACAGCGAAAACAGGCACGGAAGGCGTCTGCTGCTGCGTGGCCTAAACACCACCTCTGAGCCTACCGGGTGTCATAGCTTCGGACCCGACGCTATGCTAAATGTGTATGTGGCGAAACAGCGTCGTTAGGCCTTACCCACACCGCCGTCAAACGTTCCGCCTCGTCACTGTCACATCAAAAATAAGTACAACAGGCGCGACTGAGAAGTGTACTAATCGGCGACGGCGGCGTTGACGTCGACAGCAGCATTGTTTTCTGTTATCGTACAGGAACATGTGAGGCTTGGCTAACTCAATTAACGATTGGACGTTGAAACGCCCTTCGTCATTGTCCATGTCGCACATTTCAGCACCATTTAAACGCACAGCTCAATATTCGATGTCCCCCGCCTGGAACACAGATATGAACACAGTAGCAGCCGCTGCTATTGCCAGCTTCAGCTTTGTAAAATGGCTGATTTTGGCGCCAAATTCTTAATTTCTGATTGGTCCAATTTATAGTGACGGGGCTCCGTCACCGTGATGGTGACGGAAACGTAAAACGCCGGCGACCCGTCTGTGAGGAGAAAACAACTCGGAAACCCTCTCCCTTCAAGAAAACCGGTGCCGTGACGATGACCCAACGGAACGTTTGACGGCGGTGTGTACGATTGTGTGCATCCAAACAATGAATGTGGGTTGTTTGGTGGCGCAAGGACCAGGAACATGTGCGTACAATCGTACATGCCTATCGCTATGCGGTACACGTTAGCACGAAGATGGCATTTGTACTCCGGCGAAGAAATGGTAAAACAGACAAGCATGGGCGATCATGAAGTCAATAGAACGTAGACCAATTTCCACCTGGCGTTAGATGCTACGAGGAAAGTGCTGTGGAAAGATGGCCCGTCCTGGAGATAGCGCATTCTAATATGGCGCCTCACTACGCGAACTGTCCCAACGAAAAAGAGGAGAAAGTAACGCGGGAGGTGCCTCAAAGAGCAGGCTGGCTTTCCAGCACGAGGAGTATGCGTGCGATCGTGTCGTAAAATGCTTTCTTCAATAGAAAAGCAATAAAGCAAAAGACACTATCTTGGCGTATTGGTTACATCGCTGTGTTTGACATCAAAGGCTCAATTTCTCGATCGGTATAACATTATTTCGACCTAGTGCAGCGGTGCACTACCGGCACCGGTGACCAGAACCGGCAACGCACTCTGTCACCAGAGTGGGATTGGCCACCCTGGTGCAGTACTTGGCCACAACCTCCTATATGAACAAAACAATCAAACCCCGGCCCTCACTCCCCAGCAGCTGCGAAGCAACTGACCACGGCGGCCGTCAGACCAGCGACACAGCAGAGGGTGCTAAAAATCCCTGGCTCCGGACAGGCCGCCATTCGAATCTGAACCTGGCAACGCTTAACGCTAGAACGTTATCTAGTGAGGCAAGTCTAGCAGTGCTATTGGAAGAATTAGAGGCCAGTAAATGGGATATAATGGGGATCAGTGAAGTTAGGAGGCCTAAAGAAGCATATACAGTGCTAAAAAGCGGGCACGTCCTGTGCTACCGGGGCTTAGCGGAGAGACGAGAACTAGGAGTCGGATTCCTGATTAATAAGAATATAGCTGGTAACATACAGGAATTCTATAGCATTACCGAGAGGGTGGCAGGTCGTGTTGTGATACTGGCCACCCTGTGTACGCAATGCCTCATCACCTCGAGCGTACTGGAATCTTTGAAGAACGCTAACATAATCCTAATCCATAAGAAAGGGGACGCCAAAGACTTGAAAAATAATAGACCGATCAGCTTACTGTCAGTTGCCTGCAAACTATTTACTAAGGTAATCGCAAATAGAATCAGGAACACCTTAGACTTCTGTCAAGCCAAGGACCAGGCAGGATTCCGTAATGGCTACTCAACAATTGACCATATTCACACTATCAATCAGGTGATAGAGGAATGTGCAGAATATAACCAACCCTTATATATAGCTTCCATTGATTACGAGAACGCGTTTGATTCTGTCGAAACCTTAGCAGTCATGGAGGCATTACAGAATCAGGGTGTAGGCGAGCCGTAGGTGACAATACTATAGGATATCTATAGCGGCTCCAGAGCCACCGTAGTCCTCCATAAAGAAAGCAACAATATCCCAATGAAGAAAGGCCTCAGGCAGGGAGATACGATCTCTCCAATGCTATTCACAGCGTGTTTACAGGAGGTATTCAGAGACCTGGATTGGGAAGAATTAGGGATAAAAGTTAATGGAGAATAGCTCAGTAACTTGCGATTCGCTGATGATATTGCCTTGTTTAGTAACTCAGGGGACCAACTGCAATGCATGCTCACTGACCTGGAGAGGCAAAGCAGAAGAGTGGGTCTAAAAATTAATCTGCAGAAAATTCAAGTAATGTTTAATAGTCTGGGAAGAGAACAGCAATTTTCAATAGGTAGCGAGGCACTGGAAGTGGTAAGGGAATACATCTATTTAGGGCAGGTAGTGACGGCGGATCGGGATCATGAGACGGAAATAATAAGAAGAATAAGAATAAGAATTACCAGTGCTCACCTACGGGGCAGAAACCTGGAGGCTTACGAAAAGGGTTCTACTTAAATTTAGGATGACGCAACGAGCTATGGAAAGAAGAATGATGGGTGTAACGTTAAGGGATAAGTAAAGAGCATATTGGGTGAGGGAACAAACGAGAGTTAATTACATCTTAGTTGAAATCAAGAAAAAGAAATGGGCATGGGCAGGACATGTAATGAGGAGGGAAGATAACCGATGGTCATTAAGGGCTAAGGACTGGATTTCAAGGGAAGGGAAGCGTAGCAGGGGGCGGCAGAAAGTTAGGTGGGCGGATGAGATTAAGAAGTTTGCAGGGATGACATCGCCACAATTAGTACATGACGGGGGTTGTTGGAGAAGTATGGGAGAGGCCTTTGCCCTGCAGTGGGAGTAACCAGGCTGATGATGATGATGACATTATTTGGTTTCTATTAAATAGGGGGTAGGCCGCAACCTGGCACCTACCCAGTGGCGAGTTTGCAAGAATGAGTCAAGGAGTGTTTCACATTAACAAGCACAGGGTCTATCGTAGCATACCAAATCACGCGCACGCACACAAAAGAAAAGCATTGTGACAGGAATCAAGTACACGTCGTCGGATGAACAAATATAAATCGAAACAGTTCACTGGCTGAGCAGCAGCGCAACCATATTCAAGGAGGGCTGCAATACGGCATTGTTTGTGACTTCATACCAATCAGTTACTGCCCTTGGGGAAAGAAAGCCGAGTGTATCAAACAGTTATGGCGACTGTAAATACATCTCACTGCTCGTGCGTGCCTTTCCTTATTAGCTTGTCCCAATACAATAGATCACTGACCTTCTCCAACTACGTTATACATGATTTTCCTTATATATGTTGCTTGTATTTACATACGTGTATTAATGTCTACATATATAGGCTTTGATATGTGTGTATACATGTGTGAATATACTTGAATATGTCTACTATGTATGTGTATATATATGCGCGATTCAAGTTGAACGTTACTTGAACGAGTGTAAAATCGAACCTTATTCATAGTAAAATATTTTGCGTGCACAATTGACAAGGACACAGTGAAGGGGGACACACGAGCGCTTACTCACAACTATTTTATTTTCAGAAAGATACAGAACATATTGTCACGTGGTGGTGACGTTGAAGAACACAGTAGTAATACTGTGAAAGACAAAACTAACTTTTATTGGGCGAACCTGTGCCCACAAAAACAGGCTACGCTTATAACACAACGATAGCGGCGAACACGGTCGGCGATCGTCGAAAATATGATCAGCGGGTCAAGCGTGTCGGCTTTTATACAGGAGTCGTCGAATGTTCCAGACTAACCGTTGGGACCCGGGTGCCTTCCACAAAGTTCTACACCATTCGCGTCACGCAATGAAATCCGATAACACAAGTTTCGGCGACAACAGACAGCGGATAGAAGCATCGATAACTTTCCAGAAATTTCGGAACCTAGGGTTCCGTCCTTTTTCTTCACCAGGACAACAGGGGATGCACACGGGCTTTTCGACGGCTGGATGATGTCGTTGCGCAGCATTTCGTCGACTTGTTCTCTTATAGCTTCGCGTTCTCGCGGCGAAACTCGGTAAGGGCTCTGGCGGAGTGGCCGAGCGTGTACTCCTCGGTGATTATGCTAGACTTAGCGAATGGTGTTCGTCGAATCCTCGATGACGTCGAAAAGCAGCCTTTGATCGTCGGAGCAGACTTCTGGGCTGCTGTTGCTTAATCACGGGGAGACTTGGATTAATGTCGTAGTCTGGTTCGGGAACCATGGTCTTCGGGGTAGATGAGGCGGAATCCGAGAGGACAAACGCATTACTCGTTTCCAGAATTTCTTCGATGTACGAGATCGTCGTGCCCTTGTTGATGTGCTTGAACTCCTGGCTGAAGTTTGTCAGCAACACAGTTTTCCCTCCATGCAGTTGAGCGATCCCTCTTGCGACGCAAATTTCACGGTCGAGCAGTAGACGTTGGTCGCCTTCGATGACGCCTTCTACGTCAGCGGTTCTTTTGGTGCCGCCAGAAATAACAATGCTGGAGCGAGGCGGGATACTCACTTGATCTTCGAGCACACTCAAGGCGTGGTGACTACGAGGGCTCTCCGACGGTATCGCATGGTCTTCCAACAGAGTTATCGATTTCGACTTCAGGTCGATGACTGCGCCATGTTGATTTAGAAAGTCCAAGCCGAGAATGACATCTCGTGAACACTGTTGGAGGATAACGAAGGTGGCAGGGTATGTCCGGTCATGAACGGTAATTCTTGCCGTGCACATTCCAGTCGGCGTTATGAGGTGTCCTCGAGTGGTCCGAATTTGAGGGCCTTCCCACGTAGTCTTAACTTTCTTCAACTGGGCGGCGATGTGTCCACTCATGACGGAGTAATCAGCCCCTGTGTCGACTAAGGCGGTGACTGCGTGGCCGTCGAGAAGCACGTCGAGGTCGGTGGTTCTTTGTCTTGCATTACAGTTCGGTCTTGGCGTCGGATCACGACTGCGTCGCGTTGACCTGTGGCTGGTATGTGACGCCGTCAGGTTGTCTTTCGTCGTCGCATTTTTTCCTTCCAGACTTCGTCGGGACGGCGGCGTGTCGTTATGTCGTCGAGGTAGTTTCTTCGGCGTCTTCGTCGGTGGCGGAGGATCGTCGTCAGTTCGACGGACAGCAACCGCACCTTCATCGGTTGCTGCTTTTATTTTTCCGAATATGGGCTCGCTGACCGGCCCCGGGATGGGCCAGTGTATGGTCGGCGCTGCGGCGACAGGTAGCGGCCTGGTGATGGCGAACGCGACGGTCGTCGAGAGCTCCACTGAGTAGCCGCGAGGTAGTCGGCGATATCGCGAGGGCGTTCACCTTGCTGCGGGCGCGGAGCGTTCACGGCGAAACCTGCAGTCCCATTTCCCGGTATGGACATCGTCGGTAGACGTAACTCCCTTCCCCGCAGCGGTAGCAGAGCAGGCGGTGGTCAGGAGCGCACCAAACGCCGGTCTTCCTCGGGTAGCTGCGCTGGGCGACGGGTGGGCGTGATGGCGGCGGCGGCGGCGGTGGTCGACGGAATTGCGGCGTTAGAGGGCCCCGGCGCGGTCGCGGAGGAGGACCTTAACGGCGTACGACGGCGGCGTAGGTCATCTCTTCGGGCTGGGGTAGCGGTAATTGAGGTTGCACCTCCGGAACTCCAAGCGACCGCTGAACCTCATCTTTGACGATGTCAGCGATCGAGGGCACTTGAGGCTGCGACGACGGGAAGATCTTCTGACGCTCCTCTCGTACGACTGCCCTGATAGCCTCGCGCAGGTCGTCGGAGGCCATTGATTGAACTCCGGCATAGTTTGTAGAGTTGGTGCGGCGGTCGAATTGCCGGTTTCGCATCTCGAGTATCTTCTCGATGCTAGTGGCCTCGCGAAGAAACCCGTCGACGGTCTTCGGTGGGTTTCGTACCATACCGGCGAAAAGTTCCTCCTTTACACCACGCATTAGTGGCCGGACTTTCTTTTCCTCGGCCATTTCCGGGTCGGCGTGGCGGAATAGGCGGCTCATTTCTTCTGTAAAAATCGCGGTGGTCTCGTTAGGCAGCTGCACTCGGGTTTCTAGTAGTGGTTGGGCTCGTTCTCGGCGTACGACGCTTGTGAATGTCTGCAGGAAGCCGCTTCGGAAAAGGTCCCAGGTCGTGAAGGTGGCTTCTCTGTTCTCGAACCACGTCCTGGCAGCGTCTTCCAATGCGAAGAAGACATGTCGCAGCTTGTCGTCGCTGTTCCATCTGTTAAATGCAGCGACCCTCTCGTACGTCTCGAGCCAGGTTTCCGGGTCCTCGAATGTTGAACCGCGGAACGTGGGGGGCTCCCTGGGCTGCTGCAGCACGACGGGGGACGCTGGGGCTGCCATTGGGGTGGACTTGGTGGCAATCTTCCTGCTCGTCTCAGGTAGAAGTCCGTGCTCTGGGGGCAGTCCTTGCAGTCGGCAGCTAGCACGCTGGTCTTGGGCGACGTTGGTTTTTTCCTCGGGCTTCGGGCTCGGATCGCGGCTTCGCGGGCGCGTTCGGTAGATGAACGCACAAGCACCTCCACCAGATGTCACGTGGTGGTGACGTTGAAGAACACAGTAGTAATACTGTGAAAGACAAAACTAACTTTTATTGGGCGAACCTGTGCCCACAAAAACAGGCTACGCTTATAACACAACGATAGCGGTGAACACGGTCGGCGATCATCGAAAATCTGATCAGCGGGTCAAGCGCGTCGGCTTTTATACAGGAGTCGTCGAATGTTCCAGACTAATCGTTGGGACCCGGGTGCCTTCCACAAAGTTCTACACCATTCGCGTCACGCAATGAAATCAGACAACACAAGTTTCGGCGACAACAGACAGCGGATAGAAGCATCGATAGCTTTCCAGAAATTTCGGATACATGCAGGCGAGTCGCGCACTGTGCGATTACATTTGTTAGGCGGCGAAACGTGGTCGCCCGATAAATATAAGTGCACGTGTCAGTATATACCCCAGCTATCAGCGCTTAGCATGTGCAACAAGAGTGGTTAGTAAAACAGAAACAGATTAAAAACAGATTAAGAATGTTGATCCAGTATTTAAAAAAGCGACTTCATTTGCCGTGATTACAACCGATGCCTAGCTTATGCATTTTTTCGCGCACTTTTTTATATGAAATGCTTCTGTGATTTCACGTGTTAGTTTATTTGTATCTGAAAACAAAATGTCTGTGTTAAGAAATATCGGATCACAATGACATAGATTACAGTGGTTCGACAAGTCCGAACAGTTTTCTTTTCCGAGAGGACGTTCATGTTTTTGTAGACGGGTGTTTATGCACCGACCGGTTTCTCCTATGTACATTTTGCCACAGGTCAACGGAAGCCGGTAGACAACACCTGTTCTGCATTTTGTGAATTTTTATCGTCTTTTAGGTCGCAGCTGCATTTTTTTACTCTATTGTCTAACTTATTGGAAATAGCTTTGCACAGTTTTTGCACCTTGTTAGGACGCTGAAAACCACTTCAACGCCATACCGGCTGGCAACATTCTTTAACCCATGGGAAAAATAATGGACGTAAGGTACAACTGCAAGGCGCTTTTTATTCGTGCTAAGCCTGTTCCTTGAATCTATGGGTTGTACACCATTTACTATTTTTATTACCTTTTCGGCCGCTCTGACTGTTTTTAATCTGTTTCTGTTTTACTGACCACTCTTGTTGCACATGCTCAGCGCTGATAGCTGAGGTATATACGTTCTGTACCTTTCCGAAAATAAAATAGTTGTGAGTAAGCGCTCGTGCGTCCCCCTTCACTGTGTCCTTGTCAATTGTGCGCGCTCAATATTTTACTATGAATTCGCACCAACTCACCCAACTAACAGTTCTGCTGCAGTTCGAATCTTATACCCACCCCTTATGTAATACCCCTGAAATCGGGGGGTCCTTAAGGAAAATAGACTCAACTGAACTGAACTGAAATGGTGTGCGTTCGAAGTTTTTATGTAAGCGCTACTGGCAGTTTTCATATGCTTTCGATTTCACGAATTTCTTGGTTTGTCAAATGAAAAGGAATGATTAAAGCGTAGTCTAAAGTTCACTTCGGAATTGCAATAAATGCCAAAGGGCACAGGAGTATTCAACCTGAGTGCTTGCCTTAGGAAAAAGAGAGGGTTTAGGTTAGAACAACTAGACACCAAAATGATGTGCTTTCCATACCACAATTTCAGAACATCCCTAAATAATAGATTACAGCAAATCTGTATATGGCTAGGGTTATATGCATTTTTGTTCTCTATGAACAAAAACTATCATCATCAATGGCTCTTGCCCCGATAAATATTCATGCTCCCGTCATCAAGCAAAAAATGCAATGGCTCATTGCCCCGTAAGGCACAGGCTACAAACATTCATCAAAGTGAAGCCAAATGCGATTATATTCTTGCTAATCACGCATACAACATACAGAACAACATGCCGAAAACTGTCATCATCAATGCTTCGTACCCCTGTGAGCAATAGCTCATATCTCCGTAAGCAAGCAAACAATGCAATGAGTTATAGTACCATAAGGTTCATGGCTACTCAATTTGGGTGACTTAGCTGCGATGACACTACCCGTGCTTTTGTCGGCGATTTCAATGGGGGTGTGTCAGTACCGAAAAGGCAGCGGTTTACGCGTTCCGTGTTGCGAACACAATGCTTGCGATTGCACACCGATCCGGCTCAACCGACCGCCGGATCGGTGTGGCATCGCAAGGGGTATGTCTACAACAAGGAAAGCGCAAACCGCTGCCTTTTTGGTATCGACACATCTTCATTGAAATCGCCAACAACGACAATGGGGGTAGTGTCATCGCGATCCGGCCCAACCGACCACCCAGCGGCGTACTTGCAATGATCTGACATTATCAAAGATTGTGATTGCAGTTGCGAGTGAAATAATGACCACCGATCAAGAAAACAAACGATTATGCGTACCTTTCGTCACCATGACGACCCATCACAAAGTCGAATGGCTCATAAATTTCAAGATGAGCCTCTGTCTTCTTCTGAGTAAAAATTCGTTACGACAATTACGACAGTCCCTAGTGCGAAATTTGAGCGGTGATGTATACGCATTTTCATTTCGCAACATATTGGCTGGCGCGGACAATCTGTCTCGTGTGGCACGTTCCAAATGGAGCGAAGTGTGGTGCGACTGCCTCGGTAATCGGGAGGCAGGGCGTAGGTCATGCGCAGCCGCGTTTAACGACAGCCGCCGCACACAGAGCTCCCGTTTCGTTTTCAGTAGACGGTCAAAGCTGGTGAGCAAAATTTTACAGAACATACGGGCTACGCCAGAGCCAATGAAGATGCCCTGCTTCTGTATGTACAAGTCATTTGGGAAAGAAATTAGGGCAGCACCAAGATCACTTTTCGGCAGCTCGAGGACGTGTTTTTTACGGCGAGAACACATAAGGAAGGAATACCATTCAGATGTATCCTCAGAGAACAAGGGGCTTGGCAGAGCCATGTTAGTGGTTTCCTGCTAAGGAACCTTAATAGTTTAGATGTTGAAGACCCATTTTCTTGCAGGAACTCTCTTGATGTTGTTAAATTTTTGAATGACAATAAGCCTTCAGGTTATATGTTTTCTATTGACGTTGTTGATCTGTTCTATTCTATCCCACAGACTGGGTTGTTAGCCGCTGTACGGTCATGCATTGAAATGTACGGTTTCCTTCCAGAACTCTGCCGGTGTTTCTTTCGCGAATTTCTTGGCAATGTCAGAGTACTACTTGTCTTGCACGGTGGTAGTATTTGAAAACCAGATGTTTCTTCAGAAAAAAGGAATTTGCATTGGTTCCTGCGTGGCTCCTGTGCTATGTAACATCTTTCTTGCGCAGATGGACAGGTCACTGGCGGATACTTTTGACGAAGCTAAAGCGCTGAAAACTTTTAGATATGTTGACGATTCTTTAATTATTTTAAAGAAACAGGTTTCCTCATCTTACCTACAAATAGTGGAAGTTTTATCTCGTTTTAAACTACTTGGAAAAGGTTCGGACTTCACCCATGAGCTTGCCCAAGGCAACAGATTGCAGTATTTAGACATTGGAATCACCCTTAAAGACCTAAGCTTTTGCTGGATGTATCGCCCTCGCGCACAAAAAGAACTAATGCCCTATGATTCCTCACATTCAAAAACAGTAAAGCGCGCCATTGCTCAGATGTGCCTGGAAGCGTCACTGAAGAAATCTTGTTGCCATAAGGCAGAGGAAAGCTTTCAAACCCAGATTCGGAAGTTGGAAAAAGCAGGCTTTCGAACTTCGGCTTTAACCGGAGTAGCTGAAGCCTTGGTGCGAAAACGGAAGAAAGAAAGTAGAAAAAAGGGCGACCAAGATGAGGTCACAAAAGGAAAAAGTAGACCCGTTGTCATCCCGTACACCCATAAGGTAGCGCATAATTTGAAGCATGTGGCGACAAAATATAAGGTTCCTGTGGTTTTTTCCGCCCCAAAGAAACTGGCTGGCTTGTGCGTTAAAACTGATCCCAAAAAGGTAAACAAAACTGAATGTAAAAAGAGACATGCAGCTCCGCTTGTTAAATGTGCCGTGGGAGTCGTATATCAAATTCCTCTCACATGCGGAAAGAAGTACATCGGACAAACAGGCCGCTGTATTAACGACCGATTAGCGGAACATAATCGGTATTTACAAAATGGCACTGGTTCTCATCTGCCGCATCATTGTAAAGCCTGCGGAGAAGAAAAGAAGATTGAGTGTGTGGCAAGGCTGAAAGAAGCAAAGGTTTTAAACAGAAGTAAGGACCAGACAGCCCGTGAACTGTTGGAGGCCTTTTATATTAAAAGAAACTGTAGCGATTGTGCGAGCGCCCCATCTATCTCCATTTATAAGAATGAAACTGCTTTTTTAGATACACGGGCGTGAGATACGTGTGCGCCTCACATATGTTTTATCTGCTTTTTTTGTAAAACCCTTGCGCGCATGTATGGTTCTTGCTACCCATCTTGATTTGTCCTTTTATTCATTCGCATACGCGGTGAATAAACAGAAGTTGCGCCTGTCCCGTCTAGCTTGCTATGTGTTGTCTTTTTCGGCGCTACAACCCTCTTCTGGAAATGGTCAGTAAGTTCAGTCACAGCTCGAAAGTGCCCGTCGTGTGGGACAGAGTAAAATAGTTCTTCGGCGTCGATGCAGTTCGCTCATCTGATACATCAATGTAGAAAAACTTTCACACATTTGGAGCTCCTGATCTTGAAGGGATCCTCTGGTGACAGCTTGTTCAGGTGCTTTAGGTGGTAGCTGCTCAGACAACCTGCCAGCAGCCCCTCTCGGAGAGCACATGCGGGCATGTCGCTCTCACGTGGGTGGCTTCCTTACTCCAGGATGCCATGGCCGTCGGCCTGCTCGATGAACCAGTTGTATCTGGTCCTCCGGGTCAGCGCTGGTCAGCAGCTCCTTCCACTGCTCTTCAGATGGCGCTCTGTTTGCTGGCACCTCCATGACACCATTGCACCCGAGAACTGACAGTTGTATTTGTATAGCGTGGGATGCGTCTCGTGTAATAATGTGGCCTGTGGGAAGGGATTTGTTTGGAGTCTTCGTAGGTTCACGGCTTCTTCCCTACTAAGAGTGGGATGAGGTAATGGGTATTTTTTCCTGTTTAACCTGTAATGTTCTAAAATGTTTCTAAATGTTCTAAATGGTAAGCAATGGTCTATTCGCCGGGATTAAAAAAAGTTGTCCCTAGTGAAGTATTTCAAACAAACCAGCATGTAGTGTCAGTCACCTTTTCCCAATGCACACGTTTCCTATCGACGTCGCTCGCCGATGTGTGTCGTCTGTTTCTTTCGGAAGACGATGAAATTATACTTTGCTGTTTCTCCACCATGATTACACGCACAATGGTACACAGCGAGTCTTTCGATATCATTTTATTTTTTATTACAGCGAAGCTGTCTGTGGCTACGATCTGGATAAAAGAACATGTCGGAGATGTTGACAAAAACAATCATGTGGTCCGATCCTGGTGATTGTGCAGAAAGGGTCCAAGCTCATACCCCATCACATACCCCTATGGGCTCTGGAACCTGTAAGGCGCCCTTGAACTGCCCTTGTCACACATGGGTCTCTTGTCACACATGCGACCCAAAGAGGTCCTGGGCACATGGGTAAAAAGAAATGTTATTGGGGAAAATGTGTTGTACAACTTTCTTACAAAACGAATTCTAGGCGCCAACCGCGCAAACGCTCTAGTGCCACTGCTCGCGCGTTCGTCGTCGTCTTCTTCTTCCATAGCTGGCTCGGCTGTGCAAAAAACTATCATCATCACCAATGGCTTGAGCGTTGTCTTCTTCCACAGCTGGTTTCGTTGCCGCTCATCATTCCAGCGTAGAATTTTACTTATACTGTGTCGTCATAAAGGGGAGGCCGCGTTTATGATGGTAAGCCATTCCTTAAGGGGCTATGAGCCATTCATTATCTTACGTGACAGACACATTTTGCAACAGAGGTAATACGCGAATGTGTGTACGTAGCTATATCACCGCGTTGAGCACAGATTAGGACAATAAATATGTCCATACCTTTGTTCAATATTCTGGGTCACCTCTGTGTCATGTGCTACACAGCTTCGCTCGTCATCCACCTTCACAGAGTGAAATGGCTCATGATTGTTGTTGTCTTTTCTTGGCGGGGGAAGTGGGGCAGGGGGACTGCGCGCGGCTACACCACGACCATCTGACAAACCACGAGGCAACTTTTCAGAGCAAGCCGTATATGATAGCGTGTTTTGTGTCAAGCCTGAACCGGCTGGTTCTTGGCGCCGCCGCTAGGTGGTAAATAGTAAGGTGGACTCGCTAATAGTTTCAATTCCGACGTACATTGCCTGGGTTGAAAGGACTAAAGGCAGCGAAACTCTGCCTGACTAGGTCCATCCACCCATACATTTGCTCAGAAGCAGTGGAAAAATATATATAGAACAATGGCTCTTCACATTAGAACACTACAAAAAATAGTTCAAATACAGGATTAACATCACGAACAAGCGTCTTAAATTGTGACACAGAATCAGCAAAAACTTATCACAAGAGCAAAAACACTCAAAAAAAAAGCTATAACCGGCACGCAATAGTAAAAAGTACAACATGGTGCTAGCTAATGTAACATAACAATTTGTAGCAAACTCTAGAGAATATAGCAAAGTACAAAGGATGCATCATGTAACCGCGCAAACAACAAAGGACAAAGAAGGAAACACAAAGGACAGGTGCGGAACTTCAACTTCAGACAGTTGAAGTTCAGCGCCTGTCCTGTGTGTTTCCTTCTTTGCCCTTTGTTGTTTGCGCGGTTCCATGATGCATTCAAATATCGACCACCAACTAGCCCGCCTCTCCCTGGTAAATACGTACAAAGGAAGTAGGATAATAAAAAGAAATATGTTTCATACTCAAGAACTTCTTTAGGACATAGTGGCAGAGGGTAAGTACATTTCGATATTTTTTAAAGTGAGTTTTGAACTACATTGTTCGATAAGTTCGTGGATATAACCATTGTTGTAGAGAAGATTAGGTATTTGGTGCAACTATGTTTGATTTCCGTAGATTGTTCTGCATAACGGTGTTCTAAATCGCTCGCGTGGGAGATCGTTATCAATTTCCTTGTGAATATATAAGGCAAGTTTAAAGCTGCAAAGTTGGCTAATGGTGAGTAATTTAAGCATGTAACGTTAAGAGAGAGGAAGAGAGCGGTGTAAATCACAGCGGAAACCTGGATAGCCGATATTCAAGTTCACGTTAAGAGAAAGAAATGGAGCTTGGCAGGTCATGTAATACGTAGGTTAGATAACCGGTGGACCATTAGGGTTGTAGAATGGGTGCCAACAGGAAAGGAGTTCAGTCCAGGACGGCAGAAGGCTAGGTGGGGTGATAAAATTAAAAAATTCTCAGGCGCTAGCTGCAATCGGTGGGCGCAGGACAGGGGTAATTGGACAACGCAGGAAGAGGCCTTCTTCCTACGGTGGGCATAAAATATGCTGCTGCTGATGATGATAAAGTTAGGCCTGTTAAAAAATGACACAGTATGTTCAGGTGGTTGCAGATTTTCTACGCAGCAAACAGCTCTCTTTTGTAGAATTATTAACAATTCTAGGTTCGTTCTTGAAGTTGTACTCCACATTAAGAGACAGTGTTTCAGATGAGAATGAACTAGTGAGTAGTATAATTGGAGCTTGAGCCGGTTTGGTACCAGAGGCCTAAGTTTGTATAAGACAGAAATTGACTTAAACATAATGGTATGTACTTTGTTGATTTACGATGCGCAACTGAGGTTTTCATGAAAAAGTACACAAAAAATTTAAGCAAAGGAACACGCTCGAGGTAATCGAAATCTAACGAGAATGGTGTAGTGTTCGCGCTTATTTGTGCTCTTGAATAAAATATATTTAGTTTTATTAACGTTTAATTGTAGCTGGTTAGAGTCAGGTCAGTAAAATGATGGCGATCGATCGGGCCATTCAGGCTACTCACCTATTTCTGTACATTTTGCCATCGGGATTATATACGCGTATACAGTGTTGACGTTTGTCCGGAGACTCCTTATGAGCGACTAGCAAATGTTACAAAATTGTCGCTCAGCGCAACGAGCCCCTTCAATGCCTAATTTTACCGAATCTTGTCTCCGATTACATAGCGAAAAATCTGGTCTGTTATCATGGGCCGTATAACATAAAGCTATGACCTTTTAAGGAGCGTGCAGGTTTGGGCTACTTGGTAAGATATATTGACAGATTAACAGCACAATTGCGGACGATGGCATGCGCATCCTGTCAGCCGTCTTGTTTTCACCCACTATTGTGCTGTTAATCTTTTATTATTCCATTCTAATTTCATTCCCTCTCTTCTGACGTCGAATATATGTAACTGCTGAAGTTCGGGACGCGAGATCGGGACGCAACCAGCAGCGTTGTTTCAATAGACCGAACACTCTCCTCAATTAGAGGGGGTCATGACCCGCCATGGCGGCGTAGTGGCTTCACATTGCAGTGCATTTCGATGTAAGCCGTATTGGGCGCGCGGTAGACAACGCCAGCTGGTTGCTGTGGCGTACCCACAATCACGTGCCTCCTAGTCATGCCGTGGTTTTGGAACGCAATTGGAACAAATAATTGACAGTTTCCTTTTTAGGCCGACTGGACAGCTCTGGCAAGAGAAAAGCATTGGGCAGTAGTGGAGACGGATTCGGTGCAGCCGAGCTAGCTCAGTGGAAGCAGATAATCGAGTATTGATAGTGGTGCCGGCGTGTGCGCTTGGTGCGCTTCCCTTGCTTAGCTTGCGCTGGCTGGTTGAAAACTGCAGAGGCCCGTGCAGCGGGAACTTAAGACACCGCCCGAGCAGTCCATACAGAACGTACTGCCGCGGTGTTTATCACTGGATTAACCCTGACGGCTCGTTAAATGACGGCTTCGTAGGCTGCTCGTTCCTCGGTACGCAGTTACCGCTTGCGCTCGGCTGCACGAGCCTGTTCTTGTGCCCGGGCTGCAAAATCGGCACATCGTAGACGAGCTTGTTCCTGGTTCTGCTCGCGGCGTTGCTGATCGAAAGCTGCCTGCTGCGCAGGAGCACGCATGACGCGCGGCTTACCGATTTCGGAGACGGAGAGAAACTGCTGCACACGCGCTCGGCTGCGACGGAGAGCGACGACGTCAGTACTGGCGCAGCCAAGAGCACGCCTCTTCCTATATTTTTTTTCGCGCATGTGCACCATTGATTACACTAGAATGTACGACTCATTTTATTCATTTAATATCGCGATTAATAACATCACAGACAGGAGTAAGTAATATGGTGTAATAACAGCAAGTGATTGGAAATGGCCGTCTTAAAATTGTTACTATCGATGATGCAGGCATAGTCGGCAGTAAGGCGGTTTAGGTCCCTGCTTGTGGTTGGCACAAAAAAGAAACACATCATCATCATCATCAGCCTCGTTACACCCACTGCAGGGCAAAGGCTTCTCCGATACTTCTCCAACTACCCCGATCATGTACTAATTGGGGCCATGTCGTCCCTGCAAACTTCTTAATCTCATCCGCCCACCTAACTTTTTGCCGACCCCTCCTACGCTTCCCTTCCCTTGGAATCCAGTCCGTAACCCTTAATGACCATCGGTTATCTTCCCTCCTCATTACATGTACTGCCCATGGCCCCATTTCTTTTTCTTGATTTCAACTAAGATGTTATTAACTCGCGTTTCTTCTCTCGCCCCACCTGCTCTTTTCTTATCCCTTAACGTTACACCTATCATTCTTCTTTCCATAGCTCGTTGCGGCGTCCTCAATTTAAGTAGAACCATGTTCGCAAGCCTCCAGATTTCTGCCCCGTACGTGAGTACTGGTAAGACACAGCTGTTATACACTTTTCTCTTGAGGGATAATGGCAACCTGCTGTTCAAGATCTCAGAATGCCTGCCAAACGCACCCAAGCCCATTTTTATTCTTCTCGTTATTTCAGTCTCATGATTCGGATCCGCGGTCACTACCTGCCCTAAGCATTCCTTTACCCCTTCCAGTGCCTCACTACCTATCGTAAACTGCTGTTCTCTTCCGAGATTGCTAAACATTACTTCAGTTTTCTGCAGATTAATTTTTAGACCCACCCTTCGGCTTTGCCTCTCAAGGTCAGTGAGCATGCATTGCAGCTGGTCCCCTGAGCTAGTAAGCAAGGCAATATCATCAGCGAATCTCAAGTTACTAAGGTATTCTCCGTTAACTCTGATCCCCGATTCTTCTCAATCCAGGTCTCTTCAATTGCTTCAATTCTTTTCCAGTAAGAAGGCAGTTGGCACGGCCATGCAGAGGCCAAATGCACTGGCAAGTCGTGCCATTCAGCAACGTGCTTTTTAGCCTGCGGAGTGAACGACGAATGAGAACTGCAGCAGATTATTGTTTCAATTCTTTTCCAGTAAGAAGGCAGTCGGCGCAGCCATGCCACGTCCAAATGCACTGGCAAGTCGTGCATTTCAGTAACGTGCTTTTTAGCCTGTGTAGTGAGCGGCGGATGAGAACTACGGCAGATTATTGTTTCAATTCTTTTCCAGTAAGAAGGCAGTAAACACGCTGCGAATAGTACTGGAGAGATCGTATCTCCCTGCCTGACGTCTTTCTTTATTGGGATTTTGTTGCTTTCTTTATGGAGGACTACGGTGGCTGCGGAGCCGCTATAGATATCTTTCAGTATTTTTACATACGGCTCGTCTACACCCTGAGTCCGTAATGCCTCCATGACTGCTGAGGTTTCGACTGAATCAAACGCTTCCTCGTAATCAATGAAAGCTATATATAATGGTTGGTTATATGCCGCACATTTCTCTATCACCTGATTGATAGTGTGAATATGGTCTATTATTGAGTAGCCTTAACGCAATCCTGCCTGGTGCTTTGGTTGACGGAAGTCTAAGGTGTTCCTGATTCTATTTGCAATTACCTTAGTAAATACTTTGTAGGCAACGGACAGTAAGCTGATTGGTCTATAATTTTCCAAGACTTTGGCGTCCCCTTTCTTATGGATTTCGATTATGTTAGCGTTCTTCCAATATTCCAATACGCTCGAGGTCATGAGGCATTCTGTATACAGGGTGGCCAGTTTTTCTAGAACAATCTGCCCACCATCCTTCAACAAATCTGCTGTTACCTGATCCTGCCCAGCTGCCTTCCCCTTTTGCCTAGCTCCCAAGGCTTTCTTTACTTCTTCCGGCGTTACTTGTGGGTTTTAAATTTCCTACAGACTACTCCCTCTTCCATTACCGTCGTGGGTGCCACTGGTACTGTATAAATCTCTAATGAACTCCTCAGCCACTTGAACTATATATTCGATATTAGTAATGATATTGGCGACTTTGTTTCTTTACGCATACATGTGATCTGGCCAATTCCTAGTTTCTTCCTCAGTGCTTTTAGGCTTCCTCCGTCCCTGAGAGCGCGTTCAATTCTATCCATATTATACTTCCTTATGTCACCTGTCTAACGCTTGTTGATTAACTTCGAAAGTTCTGCCAGTTCTATTCTAGCTGTAGGGTTAGAGGCTTTCATATATTGGCGTTTCTTCATCAGATCTTTCGTCTCCTGCGATAACTTACGGATATCCTGTCTAAAGGAGTTACCAGCGACTTCTATTGCACATTCCTTATTTATGTCTATAAGATTATCGTTCATTGTTTCAATACTAAGGTCCTCTTCCTGAGTTAAAGCCGAATGCCGGTTCTGTAGCTTGATCCGGAACTCCTTCATTTTCCCTCTTACCGCTAACTCCTTGATCGGCTCCTTATGTATGAGTTTCTTCCGTTCCCTCCTCAAGTCTAGGCTAATTCGAGTTCTTACCATCCTATGGTCACCGCAGCGCACCTTGCCGAGCACGTCCACATCTTGTGTGTTGCGAAGGTTAGTGCGCTGTATGATGCCAGGATTAGAAACAATACATATCAGTACGATAATGAGGCACACCAACTTCGAACAGGTGGTAGTTGTGTGACTAAATATAAGAGGGTGCTATGTTTATGTAGAACAGGGTGTAAATAATAAATTGATTTGGGCGAGTTGGTTTATGTTGACAGTTGTCATAAAAAGGCGCGAAAGATGAAAACGAAGGAACACATGCTACAGGAATGGCGCTATTTCCAACTAACGTGTACTACAAACGGCTATATATTTATGCTCTGAGCATCAGGTACATCATGCACTCATCATCATACACACAAAGATCAAAATGAGACAGATCATACATACGATTGTATGTTCAATCAGTTTAAGTGCCTAGATACCTCGAAAGAAACGTCACTTCTTTTTCTTGCAAAACCAAAGATGGACAGCCGACGCACTTTTCACTGGTTTCCTTATAAAATATGGCTCAACTATTTCTCGTTCTGTATTTGTGTTTTCTTTCCTCAAGAAGGTTGCTTCACCAAACATGGGTGTGCATGTGCAGTTTTTGCAATGCTCATTGTACAAACCGGTCAGTGCTTCAATGACAGGGCTAAACAGCACAACAATGATCTTAGAAAAGGATACTGCAGTCACTTGGCTGAGCACTGCAAAAACGAATAGACAAAGTCGAACAGATTTAACTGGAAATTAAAGATCGGGCAAATTGACATTACTTAATCGATGTTGCGCTTGCAGTGAGGCAATGCTTAAATAAAATGAAACCAGCAGAACGGTTTTTGATGATGAAATGTGGTTAAATCAGCGCGTGTAACGACGGGACAACGGAAGAATGCATGGAGGACAATCGCCGAACTTCAACAGAGAGATAACAACTAAACATGTGGGTCGCCGATGCAAGAGCAATATCCGAGTTTCGAATGGAATAGTGTTTTATACGAAATAGTCTTTAGGTTAGCAGAGGCGAGGAAGAAGTTGAACTTTACGTAACCAAGCGAACGATTCAAATTACTGACTGTCTGGGCCTAAATATACAAACACGTATTCAACAAGGTTTCGCGCATACCGTGTCGCACATTGTTGCCTGTGGCCAGGTTGGCATCAGAGATTATTATTAAACAGCGGCAAATACCTAGTGCTACATACCCAATGACCGAAGTTGTGTCGACGGTGTGTTTCGAACCCTGTTCGCAAGCACACCAGCCCGACGCGCTATAAATTACAGCATGGACTGCCCAATTACCAGTGTTGTCTGGAAAAGGGCTCAAGAAATAAAGAAGGAAAGAAAGATAGACAGACAGATTGACTTTCAATGAAGAGCCACACGTACCATTTTGCACTGTTAGATAGGCAACCACTCACCGTCGCATTTCAACTGTGGTGCGCACATGCGCGTCGCCCATGCTACTGGACCCGCCAGAGCTACAAAGGAAACCCATTCCTTTGTAGCAATTACCTACGTTTGGTTTGATGTCTCATTTCCCCCTGGTCATTTTCCCACGCCAGCTAGTCATCCGTCAGAGCCATGACCAACCCGTTCATGTTGTTTACGCAGATTCTACTATCCGCTGCGGCAGCGATGGCCGGCGCCCTCCAAAATACGACCGGCAGCGTCGCCCCTGCACTCCCTTTTATACTCTGTGGAGGCTGCGCAAACGGACCCCTGCCTCAGCTGGATTCTTGTGCAAGCCTTCACCGGAGACCAGCGCACTCAACTTCCATTCTACCCGACTACTTAAACATCCTCCTACCCCGGGATACTCTCAGTGGGCACGCCAGCGGGTCATCCGTCATAGCCATGACCAACCCGTTCATGTTGTTTACGCAGGTTAGTAACACATACTCCTCCGTCAAAACGGCTCACCACTCTCTAGTCTAGCTGGCATGCCCTTCCAGCGTTAGTAATGCATGAATGCTCGCTTTAAAAAATTTTGCTCTCGTTGCTGCTGCTCAGTGGGGATATTGAATCCAATCCTGGACCCACAACTGAACTGAGGGGCTGAGGGAAATTCTTTATGGACAAAAGAGTATCCAGAAGCGATTAAACACCAATGAGTCTAAACTTCAGAACGTGGAAACCATAGCAGCCAAATATGCGGAACTCGGAGCACAATTCGAGAACATGCAAAGAACAATACAGAATTTAGAAAAGAAACTAATTGATTTAGAAGATAGGAGCAGACGAAACAAGCTATTAGTCTTCGGCTTCAGAGAAGATGTGGGTTCCGCTCGTACGTGTTTTTGCGTAGCTCCGGATTTTCGCCCCGTTTGCTGGTTGTTTTCCTGCTACTGGAACTCTGTTGTTTATGGACCACTTTGGCGGTTCATAATTACTACTGGCGCCTATCTACAAGGTCCGTTGGCATCTCCGCCCTCCTACTTCGTCGTCCAGCTCGAGCTCTTGCGTGGCTTCGTGAGTGCGAGTGCCCCCGCGGCACTCGCCGCGTCGGCGCGGATCATCCAAGCTGCTGTACGCTACGTCGAGGGAGCGGAACATTACCGATGCAACTGCCATCCAAGCCAGGAGCGTCTCCTTCGTGGGGACAAGTGCAGTCTAGGACAAGTCTAGGCGTTCCTTTTATTATTGCAGCTGTCTATCGACCTCCGGATGCTCCTCTTTCATTTTTACAATGCCTTCAAGATTATATGTGTAACAATGTTCCTCTTAACACTCGTGTCATTATTGCAGGAGATTTCAATTTACCGGGAATAGATTGGATTGATCTTGCAGTGGGTACTACAGATGTTGCACATTGTGAAGCTTTATTAAACCTGACTTTCAGTTACGACCTCAAGCAAATAGTTCCTGAAAGTACTAGGGTTACACAGACCTCGGAATCCTTACTTGATCTTGTGCTTATTTCAAGCAATGTACCAGATTGTAGTGTTTCCGTCAAAGACGGAATTTCTGATCATAAAATGGTTTTGCTTTGTGTAAAGGAGGCCGTCCCGACGTAGCATCCAAAGAGGCCAACTATCTGTATAAGAGATTATAGCAACGCCGACGATGTTAGCATCTTGGACTGTCTTGAAATGTCACTGTACTCGTTCGATGGGGCGACTGACGTTAACATCTTGTGGAATAAGTTTAAGAATACGGTGATCTACTGTCTGGAAAAGTTCGTGCCAAAACGAATCAAGGTAGTAAAGAAGCGCAATCCTTGGATTAACCGCAATATAATACAGCTCAAACGAAGAATAAGACGCAGAAGTAGGAATAAAGAGAGGAACAAAATGGAGATTTCGCAGCTTTCCGAGACCCTTAAGCACATGCTCGTAACGGCAAAAGAACACTTTTACTCGCAGACGCTACCCAATTTCATGAGAGATTCACCACAGCGTTTTTGGCGTCATCTTGCCCCGTCGCACGAACAAATACAATATGTCTGCATTCATGGCAACATAATTAAGAACTGTGCTCAAATTGCTGAAAAATATAATGAATATTTCCATTCTGTGTTCGCTCCACCGGAGCCATCTTCCACTGACCTTGATGAGAATCGCACCGAGGGTAGGTTGTCTATGCCAGACATCGTTTTCTCTGAAGAGGGGATATATGCACTACTCCTTAACATAGACACAAAAAAATCAGCCGGTCCTGATGGCATCCCAAATGAATTTCTAAAACGATACGCGGTATGGATATCTAAGTATCTCTGTATAATTTTTAAGGCGTCCCTGGAGCAGCACAAATTACCATCTGACTGGCTGACAGCTAGAGTTGTCCCCATCTATAAATCCGGCAACAGACACAGCATCGAAAATTATAGGCCCATTTCAATTACCTCCACATGCTGCAAGATCATGGAGCACGTAATATCAAAAAGCTTGTTCAAATATTTGGAAAATGCTAATATCCTTCTTCCTAACCAACATGGTTTTAGGCAAAAATTGTCAACGGTTACCCAACTCACCGAAACCATACACGATTTTTCAAGCGTACTTAACGAGAAAGGTCAGTTAGATGCTGTTTGCCTCGATTTTTCAAAAGCGTTCGACCGCGTTCCACACCTAGAACTTCTTGATAAACTGCTTAGTCTCGGCGTTAACATAAACATTGTCAAATGGATTCAATCATATTTAGTAAGAACACAGTTTGTGGAAGTGAATGGTGTGACATCCGGAGTGTTGCCTGTAACGTCAGGAGTCCCTCAGGGATCGGTGCTGGGCCCTGTCCTTTTTCTCAGTTATATAAATGGCATTGCAGACCAGACTAACCCTGTTATCAAAGTTCGACTTTTTGCAGATGACTGCTTAATGTATACCGCAGTATCCAGCCGCAATCACCAGACCGTCTTAAATTCCGCATTAAAAAGAATTACTGACTGGTGTAATAAGTGGAAAATGAAAATAAACTACAGCAAGACTAAGTATATAAGGGTAACCAAGAAGATAAAAAAATATACACTCCTTCGATTATGAGTTAGATGGTAAGGTCGTAAGCCGCGAAAATCACATTAAGTACCTCGGAATTACCATATCCAGTGACCTCAACTGGGAAGCACACATAAAGAACATATGCTCATCAGCTGAAAAAAAGCTCTGGTACTTGAGGCGAAAGTTAAAACTAGCTCCTCAGCAAACTAAACTAGATGCATATTTGACGCTTGTTCGTCCTACATTAGAGTACGCAAGCGTCGTGTGGGATCCGTTTAAAAAAAACCTGGTAGATAAAATTGAAAAACTTCAAAGAAGAGCGGCAAGATTCATCTTGTCAAAATATCGTTCAACGGACTCCGCAACTGAAATGCTCAGAAAGCTCAACCTACCGCCACTTTTCGAACGCAGAAGGATAGCTAGACTGAAATTTCTTTACCTGATTCGCCATAACTGGTTTAACCTTAATACACAGCAGTACATAAAACAGCGTCTGTCTCGAACAGTACGAAGCAGCAACCTAGAGCAAATTCAACCCATTCCAGCACGAATAGATACACATAAGTACTCGTTTTTCCCAAGAACAATAGAGGAATGGAACGCGCTACCACCTGAATTACTAACAGTAGACAATGTAACTAAATTTGAAACCACACTAACAAAATTCTTTACTTCGGTTAGAAGTACATAACTACTGCTTTAATAATGGTACTTTGTCTTATGTTCCTGGTTGTAACACACACGATAATTCCAGCGGCAGTGGTACAATTAATACCACCCTACTGCAATTTGTTTTTGCTGCTTCTTGATTTGCATTGTGCATTTGCCTGTGTGTATGCCTTATCTTGTCTGCTCTACACTGCGGCAGTGCTGCTATCTTGTATTGTTTGTCTTGAAACCACCCTGTAACGGCCTTCGGCCAACAGTATTGTTAAATAAATAAAATAAATAAATAAATAAAACGTGCGAAGGCGGTACCCTGAGGGTGGATACCACCAACATGGAGCAGAACAGCCCTTTTGTCGTAATGCACACCTCAGCCAAAAGAACGAAGGAAGCTACTGGCCTTCCATCGGATGAAAATGTAGCTCTAGCAGCCTCGAAAAGACCTCGCTCATCACAAGACCTGCCCGCACGACCGACACGTACGTCTCCGGAGTCGCCAACGACATCGTGGCACAAAGTGGTTATCAAGCCTCGTGCTAGATATGACATGTCCACTCTGCACCACCGTATCATTCAAGCGGCCCTGGACGCCTGCCTCGAGACTTCCCGATTTCAACGTTTCGCTCTTCACAAACCTACTAATACGGTCTCAGCATGGTTGTCTGCTATGGCACTAGTTTATAAACTCGAAGAACTGCAACAAATACAAGTCTCGGAAGAATGCGTCCTGCCAGTCCAAGCGTACCTCGCCAGTGGTACCTATTTAAGACGCTACGTGGTTAATGGCGTTGACCTTGGCGAAGAACCTGAGAGGCTCCTGCAGGAACTGTCGTGTCCCACACACAAGGTCGTGGCTGCTCGCTACCTAGGAAGCGTTCGTACGCGCCTAATCACGCTTCAAGGTCCTAATTCCCCACCTGAACGTATCCTGCATTACGGCTGCGTACTGCGCCCGCGTCCGTTCAAGCCTTCCGTTGTGTACTGCTACTCTTGCTTTAGACAGGGACACATGAAATCATCCTGTCCCTACCCACCCAAGGACGACACCATGGAGCCTCAACCGTCAGCATCGTGGTGATGCGGCTTATGCCAAACAAACGATTATGACATCACTTCCACGACGTGTCCTACGAATTTGAAGGCCACTAAGAAGGCTCGACAACGCCATTCTCGACAGCCAGTAAGGAACCCTCGAGATCCATCAATGAAACAAGTCCCTGTGTACAACCGTTACGCCGTTCTGGCCTCGCTGAAAGAGGACGCTAGCCTGGTGACAATAGCAAGTACAGCGACAAGTGATGCTGCCACTCCTACATGTAGCGCAGCTGTTAGGTCGTCCACTTCATGGCCACAGCGGACATCACAATCGATAGAAGACACGCCGATTCTATTGGCAAACGAAGAGTTGGAGATCGACACTCACCTGGCAACCCTTGAAAAGGAAATCCAACGTCTCAAGGAACACCATACAGTGCTCCGGCGTCGTCATGATGGAGCGCGGTCGTCGCATTCGTCGTCGACGTCTAGTCCGGCTCATATGGCTAACCCGGCGTCTGTGTCGAAACCTCTTTCACCCCAAGAACTCTTGCGCTTCGTTGCGCAACAGCTCCAGCATCTCTCCTCGGATCCACTGACCAATCTTATGATGGCTGCTACGAACCTATGATGGCTGTTACGTCTTCAAGTGTGCTAGGAGGCATCTTACAGTGGAACTGTCACGGCATCGCGGGGAAGGTCGGAGAGCTGCGTCAGCGTCTCAGATATGGGAAGCTGCGTGTTTGGACTCTACTGCTTCAAGAATCCAAAGGCCTGCCACCCATTTCAGGATTTGTGGCATACTCATCGCCTTCAATGTTGGATCGTAGAAGTGCTACGCCCGATGTCCCTCCAGGAAAGGCTGCAGCGTATGTAAGATGCACGCTTCATCAGACCCGCATTGATCTTTCACAGTGGTGTACTTTATGGCAAGAAGTCGCGGCCGTATTGGTCCGTCTCCAACGAACGGACGTTATCATGGTTTCGTTCTATGCCCGCCCCTACAGTGGTCGTGCTGCTCGGTTGTGTCTCGGCTGGTTGGCGCACCTACGACAGAAACATCCTGGTTACCCCATTATGGTAGCAGAAGATTTTAACGCACCCCACATCACATAGGGATACGCTATTTCCAGTGCGCGTGGTGCGTGTGTGCTGGACACATTTATGGACGTCCAATTCACTCTGCTTAATAATGTGTCAGTGTCTACTCGTCGGCGTGACCATCCTCGCGCGCCGCCACACTAACCGAACTTATCTTGGTGACTAGGAAAGACGACCATATCGAGGTCATGTGAACACGACTGCTGGAGTAGCGACCATCGTCCGATTCACGTTGGCTTATCTTCGGGTGGAGCAGGCCGCCTCCGCCGACTATGTCGAGTGGTGGACTGGGATCGATACAGGGCGGTATCAGAAAGCACTTTATCCAACTGCATGCTGGACCTGTCCCATTGTCTTAAGGCGGCATTAGTTGAGGCAACACCTACGTCGTGGTTTAATGAATCGCGAACCGCTCCTGATTTTGCAACTTCTGCGTCTCTGGGCGTCGCACCGCCAAGCAGAACTTGCATCAGAACGTGACCCTGCATCAAACACCCTTCGGTTAGAGGCCGAACGCCTTACTGCAGTAGCTCGGCGCCATGAACACCGCTTAGAACGTGGCCGCTGGATGGATTGGTGCTCTTCTCTCGCACCTTCGTCGTCCAATGCCTCTATCTGGCGCACCTTCCGAAAAATGGAACGTGGTCAACGCCCTCCAGAACCCGCAGCCTGCGCCCTGTTAGCATCAGGCCAGACAGCAGCAGTATTTGCAGAAACTGTCGCCCACACCTTGTTTCCTGCTTTGGACACAGCACCGCCTCCTTTCGTTGTTCAAAACTGCCTTCCCGCGGACGCAGGAACGACCCCTACGCTCTCCGGCATCAAGCTGTCTTCACTATGGCGGAATTTTTAGCGGCAATGGACCTGTCGAAGTCATGCAAGGCACCAGGACCGGATGGTCCTGGTGCCTTGCCGTATGAACTTTATAAAAAACATGGAAGGCAAGGTTCTCGAAGTGCTGTTGGGGGCCATAAACGAAGCTTGGGCTACAGGAGCCATCCCCGATTCTTAGAGGCATGCAGAAATGGTCCCTATTCCCAAACCCAGAAAACCTCAAGATAATATCTCTCATATGCGCGCAATAGCACTAACCTCAACGTTAGGCAAGCTGATGGAGCGTATGCTCGCGACACGTATTACATGGTGGCTCGAGCGGTACTCGTGGTATCATCCTGGCCAAATCGGGTTCCGTGGTCATCTAGGCGCAGAGGATGGCCTTGCGTACCTATCTTCTATGGTTCTCATCGGAGGCCGCTCCCGAAGAATTCGCACGATTCTAGCAATGGATATTCGTAAAGCGCACGGCCATATGAGTCACGAAGCAATTGTCGGAATTCTTCATTGGCTTCGGTTCCCTAGCCGTGTCTGCACATTCGTCGAAGCCTCCCTGCCCGCTCGCATCTTCTCCATTCGCTTGGCTCGCCAAGCAGCAGGTCAGTTCGTCGCACATCGGGGTGTCCCACAAGGATCTGTGTTCGCACCAGTCCTTTTCAATATTGCTGTCCTTCTACTAGCTTGGAAGTTAGCTACGATACATAACGCGCAGTACATAATGTACGCAGATGACATCACTGTCCGGTCAGTTGATCCTGAAATCTGCCTCCAAGAACAAGCGCTCCAAGAGGCTCTAAACGTGACGAGCTGGTGTGCTCCCCCCCCCCCCCCCCCCCCCCCCCAGGTAGGCCTTGACATTTCCAAAGAAAAGACGACGTACTATTATAAGCAATATGAAAGGGAACACAGGAACGCGTAGAAAACACCCTCAGACCCAGCTATGGGGGTGATACGCAGCGGCCACTGTCAGAAACAAAATGGAAAGGGGGACGCTGTTCTAACAACTGTTCGCACTCCAACTTTTCGCACTCCCGCCGTGCGTCTGCAAACTTCAGAACTTCGCATCGCCAGCAGGCGGTGATAACACTGTTAGATATTGCGTCACTGATAGCTTTTTGCGCCGAATCGTTACAAAAGGTAGCACTGTTCCTTACTTCAATATTGATTTATGTTAGATCTTGTAAATCAGGAAAAAAATGGTCTTTAAGGGAGAGTTCAAAATAAGTTTATTGGCGCTTGCCCAATATTAAAAAGATATTAAAGCAAATGAAATAAGGCAATAGCGTCCTTTGTTTTGTTCGTTGGTGGCCTAATAACGCGTCATGCCACCGTCGACTTGAATGACGGCCTCCATTCTTTGGGCAGAGACGCGTAGAGAGCCTTGATGAATGCGGTATCGCGCTGAAGGCGCTTCCACTCATGTTCTATTACTTCCCATAGTTGGTCGGAGTTCGCCAATTCTAGTGACCTCTTCGAAAGGTTCACTTTCATACGGCTTTCATACACTCTCTTTCGTTGGTCCCAGCGGCTCGAGAACGTGGATTCAACAGAGAAAACTACATACTTCCACTCGCTCTCGCTCCAGCTGCGGTGTTCAATAGCGAACCTTAGGCGAGCTGCTTTGTTGGCTGCGGTGAGCAGAGGTTTCTGTGCGGCGATGCGACTTCGCAGTCCTGCTTCTCTAAGCCTTCGTCGTACCGTGTTGTCGCTCAAGTTGCCCAAGCCAAGAGCACCTCGAACATCCTTTGCACTTAGAAATGGTTTGTCGCTGATGGCAGCCACGATGCAAAAGTCTTGGTCGTTCATTGCTGATTGGGGTCGTCTGCGGTGCGGCGCATCGTTTATGCGTCCTTCGTCTTGGTAAGCCTGGATAATCCGGTTAGCCGTTTTCAATGGGCGGCCTATCACGAGGGCAATATTTCGCTGCGTATAACCTCTTTTGGACATTTCTATTATATCTTCCCGCTGTTTGAGAGGCACTCGAGGCATCTTGGGGCTACAAAACCAGGGTTGACTGCTCTTCATGGGCCACTGCCGTGTGCTACGTGAATTTTTCTGAACGAACTTCGTGCAACAAAGTCGCACGAGAGACAGTTTATCAATGTTCTTTTTTAAAATTTTTCTTTATTCTGTTCTGTCGTCATTGGTTCGAGCGCCGCCGCTGTTCGAGGTGCCGCTGGCAACAGGGTGCGTCGATTCAAATAAATAATTGGTTTTAAATACAGGGCAAACTTGGTCTAAAAGTACTATCAAGCAGTTGCGCGAAGAAAAAAAGAACGAAAGAAACGAAAAGGAATCGGTGTGGGTCACTGGCGACGATTACCGTCTTATCGGCTGTCGGACGATCCATGACGCAAGCTGCTCCTTTGTTGAAATGCCAGCGTGGTGGGAGTGCCAAGAGTTAGTGGAAGGGTGCCCTCCTTTCCCTCTTTGTTTTTCACAGCGCCATCCGCGTATCGCACCGAGTCTGTTTCGAGGCTGTTTGCCACGCGTTCCTGTGTTCCCTTTCATATTGCTCATGATAGTACATGTCAGTTACGAACAAGTATGGGCGCCGTCTACTGGCACTCCGGCCTCTTCAGTTAACTCTGGATCACCAACCATTACACGAGGCTTCAACTCTCCGTGTACTCGGCCTTGAAATGGATTCCTCCGGATCTGCGGCACCATGGGTCAAGAATGCAAAGAAACAGGCCGCAGAAACGATACAGTTGATACGTCGGATTGCGAAGAAATCTGGCGGAGCGAGCACCCACATGGATCGCCTTCTTGACCGTTCTGTATTGCAACCACGACTCGTCTACAGAGCACTGTTTCATCATTTCAGAAGGCACAACGGGCTCGCCTTGAGGTCATTAATAACGAAGCCATGCGGGCCATAATGAGACTACCACGTCTCACTCCGTTGCCAACCCTACAGGACGAGTCCCAACTCAACACTATCCACAAACTCGTACACCAACGTCAATGCGTGTGCGCCCTAAAGCCATCATATTTCTGCTCGGCTGCTTCCCTGGCCCGGTGCATGGGACACGAAATAGACAATGCAGCATCTACGAGACCCGATGTAGCTCCGTGTAAAAGGGTACAATTAAGTGAATATAAGCCTCTTGGTCGTCTGTAAAGCCCAGTTCCTCGTCAGGCGAATGCCCAAGTTTCCTGCCTTCGTCGCGCCGATGATAATCAAGACAATGCGACTCTTGTAGCATACACTGATGCCAGTGTTAATGGCACCATGATTCACACAGCTCTCCTGCGTCCATTGATACCAGAGGCAGGCCAGATGTGCTCGTATGTTGCCTATCCTGCACCACTGGCCTACCTTGCCGAGCTTGCTGCCATACGAGACGGCTTGGCCGCGTTGCTACCTACTGCTCAAGCTGCTCGATACTCTCAACTCATCATTCGCACAGACTCCACTCAAGCCATCCACGAAATACGTAGGGTATCTCGGTTCACTCTATTCTCAGATAGCATTCACTGTCTTGCTGCCACTACGAATATCCTCATACGCGTCCAGTGGGTGCCCCGAGCAGCCCTGCCGGGTCTCCTTGAAGCAGACATGGCAACCCACCCACAGATTATAACATACCCACTACCACATTTTCCTGAAGACGCCTGTGGACGACTGATCCGGGAAAAGAAAAACCTCCAACATACCACACGAGCTCTCATAACTCCGTGTGGGTGAGACCTCCCTGGTTAGTTAAACCGCCGAGAGGAGGTTACGTTAAAGAGGCTACGTGTAGTGGTCACGCTCACCCCGCCTGTGACCGCTCTCTGGCCACAACAGTACCATGGTCCTTACGGCTCATCGTGCCCATTTTGTAACACAGAAGTCCATAACGTGACAGTGACACACCTACAATGGACGTGCCCAAGACTTCATCTAAGCCGTCTCCGTTACCTCCGGGCCACAGGCCTTCGGCCTGGCTGTCCACCCGACCTTGAACGTTGGATTCATGGACCACATCCGTCGTTCACTCCTAGATTTTTTGCACGAGTCGAATCTGTTCGTGTACATTTAACATCCTTTGTATTATGCCTAAGGGAATGCTTTCGAATTAAAAAACAAGAAGATATGAACGAACACCGGATTCGCTATTGACTACATTAAATTAATTATTTTTAAAGCACTTAGGTGTTCGAGTATCTTCTGTTGAAAGACGGTACAGGATGGGCCGTCAGAAGGCAAGGAAGCATCAGCCTATCATTACAAAATTTATAGACCACCGAGAAAAAACACTCGTGCTGAGTAACTGCCACAAGCTCACAGGGCAAAATATTTCAATTTCGGAAGATTTTTCAGCAGAGACACGGCAGATAAGTACGCACCTCTCGGACAGCACAGCTGACGATAGGAAAGCAGGGGCCAAAGTAAGGCTTCAGTACGACAAGATAAAGGTTGACAATCAAACATATCGATGGGACAGCGCTCAGATGAAACGCATACCTTTCACCTTCCGTCAAGAAAACCAGAAAGGACTGCAATGGCCCCGTTCCTTTGTTAAAAGAGAAAAAAAATTGTTTCTGTGTCTAAACCTAAATGCTCGGAGCAAAGCAAACAAAATCGCCGAATTAGAGAGTATCGAACTGCCCACAAACCTCAAGTTCTAATAATAAGAGAAGCCTGGTTGCATAGTGATATCAGCGACTCTGAAATAACACCTCGCGGTTATGTAACCTACAGACATGACAGAGATTCCCGTGGCGCCGGCGTTGCAATTTTCTTCCAAGAAATATTGAGCATTGGTAGGATGCCTGATATTGGAGGAATTGAATGTGTTGTAGCGAAAATTTTTCTTAACGAGTGTAATCTAATCATAAGAGGGTTCTATCGACCTCCAAATTGCGACACCACTTTCTTTGAATATCTTAATGAGTTCTTGTGCGCCTATAAGAATAAGCGCTGCAGTATGCTACTTGCGGGGGATTTTAATGTTAATACTGTAAACTGGAATAACGATTTCCTTGAGCCGCTGTCGAGTGCTTCTGAACCTTTTGTAGATATAGTAGTGCTTCACAACCTTTCACAGCTTGTCAAAGAACCTACCCGTATTCAAAACAATTCACTATCAATTCAGGAACTTTTCCTTGCAAATACTGCCGTATATAGTACGCCGCAACCCACAAATTTAGGTTTTCGAAGGTATATCAGACCACTAGATGGTGTACCGTATGTTGGAAGGGAATTTCGCTCCACAGATTGAAAAACAAGAAAGAATTTTCCCAGAGTTCTCCTGTGGCAGTGATATTGATGTATTGGACGCCCTAGATGGCGCTTTTTCAGAATTTCGTGCCATGTGTGAATCAGACGAACATTCTATTGATGATATATGGGGCTACTTCAAGTTCCTGTTTCTGAAGTGTATCCGTAATTTTGTACCTGTGAAGCGAAAAGTACTGCGGAAGAGCAATCCTTGGGTAAGAAAAGAAATAGTAGGAATGGAACCGAAACTGAAAAAGGCAAGAAAACAACTCAAGGAGCGCCCAACTGTTCCCGCAAGCGATCGGCTTCTTGGCTAGCGTACCGTTATGACCTGATAAAATAAAAAGGCAAGATAATACTATCAAAAAACCGCATTAAAAATTTTCTTGTCTCATCCCCAGAAAAGTTCTGGCAGCACTTATCGCCAAAAAAGAAAGCCGCACCTAAACTCTGTATTGGTGATACCTTTTCAACCGACAGTGCGGAAACCGCAGATGCGCTCAACCGATGCTTCTGCTAAGTGTTTACGCGTGACGACGGTATCAGCCCAAACTTCCCTAGCTATGAACACATTCTGTCGATTGGTGATGCCAG
This sequence comes from Dermacentor variabilis, assembly GCF_050947875.1. Classification (NCBI taxonomy): domain Eukaryota; kingdom Metazoa; phylum Arthropoda; class Arachnida; order Ixodida; family Ixodidae; genus Dermacentor; species Dermacentor variabilis. The sequence goes on along the minus strand of NC_134572.1, from coordinate 203,655,171 downwards.
AATTACGGAGGACGGTAGGAAGGCGTGTTAGCATCTATGCTTAACCTCGACGCTAAAAATCGCCCGGAGCTGATGGAATCCCGAATGCGTTTCTTTCCCAGTGCGCCGAATGGTTTTCAAAGTATTTAACCTTAATATTTGAGAAATCACTGTCATGTGCGGATATCCCAACCGATTGGAAATACGCGAAAATCATCCCCATACCGAAAACAGCAAATCCGTCTCTCCTTACATCATACAGGCCAATATGTTTACTCTGCACATGCGCAAAAACCCTCGAACACATAATTTTCAAACACATTTCTGCCTTTCTTAACGACAACGCAATAATTGACGCAAAACAACATGGTTTCCGGGGAGGTTTTTTTACAGTAACTCAGCTCGTAGAAACAGTTCACGACTTAGCGACAGCTTTAGATAGACAAGGCCAAATTGACCTAATATTTCTCGATTTTGAAAAATCATTTCGCCGCCTCTCTCACTCCTAACTACTGCTTAAATTAAAACTCATTTTAAAGAACGACATCTTAGTTAACTGGATTGAAGCCTACCTTCATTACGGAAACAACTTGTTCAAGTCAATGATGCAGCTTCGACACCCGCAACTGCAGACCCCGGCATTCCACAGGGTAAAAGGAGAAAACCAATCAAAAAACACAAAGGACAACAGGAGAGCTTCACACCACAACTACTGGACTATCAACTGAGCTTTATTAGAATCGGTGTAGTCCCAGCAAGGCCAGCAGAGCATGCGCAACTGCATGAACGCTAATCACAAAGCATGAAAAGACAACAATCGCTTCTATCGTGACCGACCTAGAAATGCAAATTCTTTTTCAAATAAGCGCACCGAGGTTGTACTAACGCAGTCGTCACCTAATAAACTGATGTAGTACGCTTCCACGATTTCTCGCTCTTCATTGCCCTTGCCCCTACCAATAATCGTCACATTGCTTAACAAATGGTAACAACCACATTCATTGCAAGGCGAGGCAAGTTTGCGCCGTTATCTGACCCCATGGAGGAGTGGTGCTCACGCAGACGGTCATTAGTACATCGACCGGTTTGGCCTATGTAAAATCTTTCGCACGTGAGAGGGAACTTATAGACAACCCCTGCAGCACTTGCTGTAAAACCGTTTTCATGCTGCGTTGTGCAAACGTGGTTCCTTGCCCCCCTCGAGAAATGCGCGAGCACAGACCCGAAAGCTTACAAGGGGCAGAAAACACAACATTTGCTCCCTGCTTGGTGGCAACCTTCTTGATGTTGTGGCTCACTTTATGCACATACGGCATAACATCAAGTTTCCTACGTTAAGCGTTTCCTACATTTTACGACATGTGCTGCAGGGGTTGTCTATAAGTTCCCTCTAACGTGCGAAAGATTTTACATAGGCCAAACCGGTCGATGTATTAATGACTGCCTGCGTGAGCACCACTCCTCCCTGGGGTCAGAGAGAGAGAGAAAAAACATTTATTCGAACCATCGAGATGGTTGCTCTTGAGGTCGAGTGGGTTGTGTCCTCATTCCAGGACTCCACTGGCCATGGCTCCTCGACGTACTTGCTAGACGAGATCTTCTTGTCCCGCCAGGGTATCGCCGGTCAGCTGTACGTCCCACCGCTGAACTGACGTGCTAGGCGTCTTTAAGTGTTGAGGTTTGACCCCGCACCCCCACGAGATGTGTCAGATAACGGCGCGAACTTGCCTCGGCATTGCAATGAATGTGGTTGTTACCCTTTGTTAAGTAATGTGACGATTCTTGGTAGGGGCAAGGGCAAAGAAGAGCGAGAAATCTTGGAAGCGTACTACATCAGTTTATAAAGTGAGGACTGCGTTAGTACAACCTCGGTGCGCTTACTTGAAAAAGAATATGCATTTCTAGGTCGGTCGCGATAGAAGCGATTCTTGACTTTTCATGCTCTGTGATTAGCGTTGATGCAGTTGCGCATGCTCTGCTGGCCTTGCTGGGACTACACCGATTCTAATAAAGCTCAGTTGATAGTCCAGTAGTTGTAGTGTGAACCTCTCCTGTTGTCCTTTGGGTTTTTTTAATGGTTTTTTTTTCTTTCAAGTATGTACCAACTGGCCCAGATTTCAACCCTTCTGATTCCACAGGGTTCAGTGTTAGGGCCGCTCTTTTTACTTATCTTTATCCACGACGTCATCTGTGACATACACATCAAGATAAAGCTTTTTGAATATGAGTGCATTTTGTATAACGAAATACGCGATTGAAATGATAAGGAAGCTTTAAACACATCGTTGTCTTCAATACAAACATGGTGCTCGAAATAGCCGATGACTATTAACCTCAAAAGGACTGTGTTGCGTTTCGCCTGCGACACGTGGTTTTGCCGGCGCGACTGCGGCGGGGCGGCAGACATTTTGGCCCGATCGTCGTCGCCGCAACACTCATCGCCAGGTGTTTCCAGGCGCGACTGCGGCGATGCGACCGCCTAGGGATCATCCTCGCATTCCAGTCCTTGTGCCCGAAACAGGCGATGCCAAAGCAGGGATCTCATTCCAGTCATTGGGCCCGAAACAGGCGATGCCAAAGCAGGGATCTCGTTCCAGTCATTGTGCCCGAAACAGGCGATGCCAAAGCAGGGACCATCCTCTCATTACAGTCATTGTGTCCGACCGGCAGCGCCACGACAGGGTGCTACGAGATCGTGCTCGACATGGTGCTACGGCATCGCTACGACAGTGTGCGTCACCATTAGCCCATTGTACATTCACGTGCTCGTCTTTTGAGGGGTTCCTTCTTGCCCTCAACTGCGAGAGTATAAAAACAGCTGCCCCCGGACGCCAAAGGGAGGGCTCCGATTTCTTCTGTTGAGTGAAGTGCTCTCCCGTCTCTCTACTACGGTCAAACCTGACCGCCAACTCTTTGCGATGTTAAAATGAACAAGTTGTTTCGTTGTTACCAGTCGACTCATGCTTTGCCGGGACCTTCGGATGCTTCCAATTGTACCCCAGGCCGCCAGGCCAACGCTACCCTTGGGGCTTGCGACCCAGGTACAACCCCGGGCGTCAGCGCCGAGTTCCCAACAGATCGTACCAGCGGTCCGATCCAAACATCTGGTGGCAGCGGTGGGATCGCGACAACGGAGGCCAGCAGCGAAGAGATGCAGTTGACTGTATGCTGAGCAGCTCATCGACGATCCGGGAGCAGTGCAACGAGCCCTGTGTGATGACTGGTTGCCTGCAGCGGAACGACTGCGCTGGACTCTTGGCTGCGAGGTTTGGTGAGTGCGGGACTTTCTTCTTCTGAGCTTTGCCAGGCTTTTTGTTAGTGTCAGAAACAGAGCTGGTAATTGTGGTTGTCGTTGCTGCCGGGTTAGTTTGCGGCAAGACAATAGTAAGCAGTAGAGAAAGCAGCATTCAGAGCAGCCATGGATTTGAAGTCGTTGCGCAAACCGAAATTGTTGGAGCTTGCAAGAGAGTTGGGTCTGGATGTCTCAGACAAACTAAGAAAACCTGAACTGCTAAAGGCTATTCTTGAGTTAGAGGCTGAGGATGACGAGCTGTCGGAATGCCTTGAGACTATTGAGGAGAGGTCAAAAAGACAGGAGCGCGAACTTAAAGAACAGAAAGAAAAAGAAGAGCGTGAACGTAAAGAACAGAAAGAGCGAGAGCAACAAGAGAAAAAAGAAGAGCGCGAATACGCTTTGGAAATGAAGCGTCTCGAGGTAGAGATGGAACGCGCTCGTAATGGAAGTCAGGCACACGGTGCAGGAGAACGCGTATTGTTCAAAATGACTGACCTGATGCGGCCGTTTAAGCTTGGAGAGGACATTGGTTTGTTCCTGGTTAACTTTGAGCGAACGTGCGAGAAGCAGGGGTTCTCTCGGGAAACGTGGCCACAGCGCTTGCTCACTTTGTTACCCGGCGAGGCGGCCGACGTAGTCGCTCGCTTGGATAGAGAGGAAGCAGAGGATTTCGACAAAGTGAAATCGAGTCTCCTAAAAAAGTACCGGCTGTCTGCGGAGGCGTTCCGTCGGAAGTTTCGGGAAAATGAGAAAGGCAGAAGTGAGTCATATACAGAGTTTGCGTATAGGCTTATGTCGAACATGCAGGAGTGGCTCAAAGAAGAGAAAGCGTTTGGTGACCACGATAAAGTTCTGCAGTGTTTCGGGCTAGAACAGTTTTATAGTCGGTTACCGGAGAACGTGCGATACTGGGTCTTGGATAGGCCAGACGTTTGTACGGTGGCTAAAGCCGCTGAGCTAGCCGAGGAGTTTGTGACGCGTCGAGCTCGCGGAGCTAAGGATGGTCAAAAGGGTGAATTTGGCTCGAAGTTCGAGAGGCCGAAGTTCACACCCATGAGAGCAAAGGGGAACACGCGTAGTGCGGATGCGAGTGGAAGCAGTGCGACCGAACCTAAGGAGACGGCGGCAGCCGAAGCCGAACGCAGAAAGCGGTTCGAGATGAGGCGAGCGGGCGTTTGTTATACGTGCCAGAAGCCGGGTCACTTTTCGGCGCAGTGTCCGGAAACAACACCAAAAGTTGTGTTTTTTTCAATAGGCAGCACTGACGAGAACATGAAGCTTCTCGAGCCTTACATGCGAGACCTCCTCGTGAACGGGAAAGAGTGCCGAGTGCTTCGCGATTCCGCAGCTACGATGGATGTAGTTCACCCGTCTTATGTAGAACCCCATATGTTCACGGGCGAGTGCGCATGGATCAAGCAAGCCGTGGAAGCTCATAGCGTGTGTCTGCCGGTAGCAAAAGTGCTTATTGAAGGACCTTTCGGAGCGCTTGAGACAGAGGCGGCAGTGTCATCTATGCTGCCACCCCAGTACCCGTACCTATTTTCAAACAGGTCCGATCACCTCCTGCGCGAGAAGGGGCTTTTGTTTGGTGAAGCTAGTGTTCAGGCCTTAACCAGATCGAAGGTTCGGGAGCTCGCTGCAAAGGCGGTAGTTGCGGGGCCGACGTTATCAAACAACGAAAAAGGGTCAGAGGCGCAGCAAGCTGATATTCCGAGCACGCCCGAACTGAATAAACTTGAGTCTGTAACGTTAAAGGCGCCAGATACTGGAGAGGAAATGCCCGACACGGGAAAGTTAGAAGAGCTATCTACTGATTTGCTCATCGCGCCTACGTCAGACGGACTTGATAGGTTGCTAAAAGTCAGCCGGTCGGCTTTGATAGCCGAGCAAAAAAAGGATGGCAGCCTGGAAAACGTGCGCTGCAATGTCAAAGAAGGTATCACCAGGAAAACTGCGCGTTTTGTGGAAAGAGGGGGAGTCCTGTACCGGAAGTATCTAGACCGCAGAGGAGTGGAGTTCGATCAGCTGATCGTGCCTCAATGCTATCGTCAGGATCTGTTGCGCTTGTCACACGGGGGTTCGTGGTCCGGACACCTGGGAGTTAAGAAAACTAAGGACCGTCTCTTGCAAGAGTACTATTGGCCAGGGTGTTTTCGGGACGCAGACCATTTCGTGAGGACATGTGACACTTGTCAGCGGGTGGGCAAACCAGGGGACAAATCGAGGGCGCCGTTGAAATTGGTACCTATCATTACGGAGCCTTTTAGACGGCTCGTTATTGATACAGTGGGACCTCTGCCGGTAACAGCCACGGGGTACAGACACATTTTGACTGTGATCTGCCCAGCGACAAAGTTCCCTGAAGCAGTGCCGCTTAAAGAACTCAGCTCAGTTGAGATAGTTAATGCACTACTGTCCATATTTGCGCGAGTTGGTTTTCCTGCGGAAATCCAATCAGATCAGGGCACAGTGTTTACTAGCGCTTTGACGACAACTTTTCTCGAAAGGTGTGGGGTAAAGCTGCTACACAGCTCAGTGTACCACCCACAGTCGAATTCCGTTGAGAAGCTCCACTCCGTCATGAAGCGCGTGTTGAGAGCATTGTGTTTTGAACATCGAACTGACTGGGAGCTGTGTCTGCCTGGGGTGATGTTTGCTTTACGGACCGCGCCGCATGCAGCTACGGGGTTTTCGCCAGCTGAACTGGTGTACGGTCGCTCGCTTCGATCTCCGCTTCGCATGCTTCGAGAATCATGGGAAGGTAGGGGCGACGACCCAGTCGTGGTGGAGTACGTGCTTAAGCTCCTCGAACGCTTAAGAAGGGCACAGGAGTTGTCAGGTGAAGCAATGACAAAGGCCCAGCAGAGGGCCAAGGTTTATTATGATCGGACAGCCAGGGCCCGTCGTTTTGAGGTTGGCGATTAGGTCATGATATTGCGCACATCGCTAAACAACAAACTAGACGTGCAGTGGGAGGGCCCAGCACGAATTGTTCAGAAACTGTCGGACGTTAACTACGTGGTAAGTCTGCCAGGAAAGCGGAAAGCACAGCAAGTTTACCACTGTAATCTGCTCAAACCTTATAGACAAAGGGAAGCAGTGGTGTGCATGATGGTAAACGTTCCTGAAGAGCTTCCGGTCGAGCTTCCGGGACTAGGCTCAGTGACGAACAGGGAAGACACCGGTCAAGTCATTAGTGACCTTATCAGTAAAGCACCGCTGTCGCCTGAGCAGAAAACCGAACTACACCAGCTATTACAAGAGTTTCAAGGTCTGTTCTCTGAGAGGCCTGGTAGGACTTCTGTACTTACTCATGATATAGAACTTACCTCCACAGAGCCAGTACGATCCAAGGCGTATCGGGTGTCACCCCGCCAGAGCGATATTATGGAGGCTGAGGTAAAGAAAATGCTACAGCTCGGTGTTATTGAGGCAGGTGAGAGTGATTATACCTCCCCTTTGATTTTAGTTGAGGTACCGGGCAAGGAACCTCGTCCTTGCGTCGACTACCGCAGGCTTAATTCCATCACTAAGGATCAAATTTATCCGATCCCTAACATCGAGGAGCGCCTTGAGAAAGTTAGTAGCGCTCAGTTTATTTCCACCCTAGATCTTGTCAGGGGTTATTGGCAGGTTCCACTTACAGAAGAGGCTAGTAGGTATGCGGCGTTCATTTCACCAATGGGAACATTCCGTCCTAAAGTGTTGAGTTTTGGTTTGAAGAACGCGCCATACTGTTTTTCAAGTCTCATGGATAAAGTGTTGCGGGGACAGCAAGAATTCGCTTTACCGTATCTAGACGACGTAGCGATATTCTCCGCATCCTGGTCTGAGCATATGGCACACTTGCGGGCAGTGCTAACCCGCCTGCGCGAAGCGGGCTTGACAGTCAAGGCTCCTAAGTGCCAGATAGCACAGGCCGAGGTTGTCTACCTCGGTCACGTGATTGGTCAGGGTCGTCGCCGCCCCTCTGAAATAAAAGTGGCCGCTGTGCGAGACTTTCCGCAACCGCGCACCAAGACCGATATTCGGTCGTTCTTGGGTGTCGCCGGCTACTATCAGAGGTACATCCCTAGGTACTCTGATATCGCGGCTCCCCTGACGGATGCTCTAAGAAAGACAGAGCCTCAAACAGTCGTCTGGGACGAGACCAAGGAAAGAGCTTTTAGCGCCCTAAAGAGTGCCCTAACAAGCCAGCCTGTGCTACGATCGCCAGACTATACAAAAGGGTTCATTGTTCAGTGCGATGCTAGTGAGCGAGGCATGGGCGTTGTACTGTGCCAACGGGAAAATGGAGAAGTAGAACACCCCGTCCTGTATGCTAGTCGTAAGCTGACCAGTCGTGAGCAGGCGTATAGCGCCACCGAGAAAGAGTGTGCGTGTCTCGTGTGGGCCGTTCAGAAATTGTCATGCTATCTAGCCGGCTCGAGGTTTATCATTGAGACGGATCACTGCCCTCTCCAATGGCTGCAGACCATCTCTCCCAAAAATGGCCGCCTCCTGCGCTGGAGCCTCGCTTTACAACAATATTCCTTTGAGGTGCGTTACAAAAAGGGGTGTCTCAACGGTAACGCCGATGGCTTAAGTCGAAGCCCCTAACGTAGGAATCAGCCTCAAAATTGTTTGTTACTGATGTTTTCTTCCTGAGGCAGGATTTTTTTTTTAACATATTGCTTTTGTTTAGTGTTTCAAAGTGATGATATGCTTTCTAGTGCAATTTTTCAATTTGTGGACGCGTTCTGAGTGATGCTAGACTACTGTAAGGAACTAGGCAGTGGTATAAAAAGGGGAAAGAGCCTGGCAGGGCTTAGTGAGGGTTGTGCCGTGCTTGCTGACTGAGCGGTTGAGTTTCAGCGTAGTTCTAACGCTTGCCGGGAACGAGAACAAAAATGTGAACTCTCCCGAAGTCACTTTGCAGTGTCCCGTGCGAACCTGAACGAGAGAACGAGGCCTTCTCTGTGCGCTGCGCCCAAGAAACGTCGAGGGACGCCCGACTTCGGTTATGAGCATCATCGAGCGACATCCCTCCGGACAGCGGATGCAGTCCCCTGTCCATCGGGATCTCCTTCCCCCGGCGGGGCGGTCTGTTGCGTTTCGCCTGCGACACGTGGTTTTGCCGGCGCGACTGCGGCGGGGCGGCAGACATTTTGGCCCGATCGTCGTCGCCGCAACACTCATCGCCAGGTGTTTCCAGGCGCGACTGCGGCGATGCGACCGCCTAGGGATCATCCTCGCATTCCAGTCATTGTGCCCGAAACAGGCGATGCCAAAGCAGGGATCTCATTCCAGTCATTGGGCCCGAAACAGGCGATGCCAAAGCAGGGATCTCGTTCCAGTCATTGTGCCCGAAACAGGCGATGCCAAAGCAGGGACCATCCTCTCATTACAGTCATTGTGTCCGACCGGCAGCGCCACGACAGGGTGCTACGAGATCGTGCTCGACATGGTGCTACGGCATCGCTACGACAGTGTGCGTCACCATTAGCCCATTGTACATTCACGTGCTCGTCTTTTGAGGGGTTCCTTCTTGCCCTCAACTGCGAGAGTATAAAAACAGCTGCCCCCGGACGCCAAAGGGAGGGCTCCGATTTCTTCTGTTGAGTGAAGTGCTCTCCCGTCTCTCTACTACGGTCAAACCTGACCGCCAACTCTTTGCGATGTTAAAATAAACAAGTTGTTTCGTTGTTACCAGTCGACTCATGCTTTGCCGGGACCTTCGGATGCTTCCAATTGTACCCCAGGCCGCCAGGCCAACGCTACCCTTGGGGCTTGCGACCCAGGTACAACCCCGGGCGTCAGCGCCGAGTTCCCAACAGATCGTACCAGCGGTCCGATCCAAACAACTGTTGCAATGGCCACTACTGGCAAAAAGAATCTCTTAACCCCTACTTATAGCATTAACAAGCAGTCTTTATCAGTCGTGTCTACGTACAAATACTTGGAAGTAGTAATAAATCAAGATCTTAAGTTGAATGAACATGTCATCATCATCAGCCTGGTTGCACCCACTGCAGGGCAAAGGCCTCTGCCATACTTCCCCAACTACCCCGGTCATATACTAATTGTGGCCATGTTGTCCCTGCAAACTTCCTAATCTCATCCGCCCACCTAACTTTCTGCCACCCCCTGCTACGCTTCCCGTCCTTCGAATCCAGTCCGTAACCCTTAATGACCATCGGTTATCTTCCCTCCTCTTTACATGTCCTGCCCATGCCCATTTCTTGATCTTGATTTCCACTAGATATCATTAACTGGCGTTTGTTCCCTCACCCAATCTGCTCTTTTCTTATCCCTTAACGTTACACCTATCATTCTTCTTTCCATAGCTCGTTGCGTCGTCCTTAATTTGAGCAGAAGCCTTTTCGTAAGCCTCCAGGTTTCTGCCCCGTAGGTGAGTACTGGTAAGACACAGCTATTATATACTTTTCTCTTGAGGGATAATGGCAACCTGCTGTTCATGATCTGAGAATGCCTGCCAAACGCAGCCCAGCCCTTTCTTATTCTTCTGATGATTTCCGTCTCATGATCCGGATCCGCCGTCACTACCTGCCCTAAGTAGATGTATTCCCTTACGACTTCCAGTGCCTCGCTGCCTATTGTAAATTGCTGTTCTCTTCCGAGACTGTTAAGCATTACTCTAGTTTTCTGCAGATTAATCTTTAGACCCACTCTTCTGCTTTGCCTCTCCAGGTCAGTGAGCATGCATTGCAATTGGTCCCCTCAGTTACTAAGCAAGGCAATATCATCAGCGAATCGCAAGTTATTAACGTATTCTCCATTAACATTTATCCACAATTCTTCCCAATCCAGGTCTCTGAATACCTCCTGTAAACACGCAGTGAATAGCATTGGAGAGATCGTATCTCCCTGCCTGACGCCTTTCTTTATTAGGATTTTGTTGCTTTCTTTATGGAGGACTACGGTGGCTGTGGAGCCGCTATAGATATCTTTCAATATATTTACATACGGCTCGTCTACACCCTGATTCCGCAATGCCTCCATGACTGCTGAGGTTTCGACTGAATCAAACGCTTTCTCGTAATCAATGAAACCTATATATAAGGGTTGGTTATATTCCGCACATTTTTCTATCACCTGATTGATAGTGTGAATATGGTGTATTGTTGAGTAGCCTTTACAGAATCCTGCCTGGTCCTTTGGTTGAGAGAAGTCTAAGGTGTTCCTGATTCTATTTGCGATTACCTTAGTAAATAGTTTGTAGGCGACGGACAGTAAGCCGATCGGTCTATAATTTTTCAAGTCTTTGGCGTCCTCTTTCTTATGGATTAGGATTATGTTAGCGTTCTTCCAAGATTCCGGTACGCTCGAGGTCATGAGGCATTGCGTATACAGGGTGGCCAGTTTCTCTAGAACAATCTGTCCACCATCCTTCAACAAATCTGCTGTTACCTGATCCTCCCCAGCTGCCTTTCCCCTTTGCATAGCTCCCAAGGCTTTGTTTACTTCTTCCGGCGTTACCTGTGGGATTTCGAATTCCTCTAGACTATTTTCTGTTCCATTATCGTCGTGCGTGCCACTGATACTGTATAAATCTCTATAGAACTCCTCAGCCACTTGAAGTATCTCATCCATATTAGTAATGATATTGCCGGCTTTGTCTTTTAACGCATACATCTGATTATTGCCAATTCCTAGTTTCTTCTTCACTGTTTTTAGGCTTCCTCCTTTCCCGAGAGCATGTTCAATTCTATCCATATTATACTTCCTTATGTCAGCTGTCTTACGCTTGTTGATTACCTTGGAAATTTCTGCCAGTTCTATTCAAGCTGTAGGGTTAGAGGCTTTCATACATTGTCGTTTCTTGATCAGATCTTTCGTCTCCTGCGATAGCTTACTGGTATCCTGTCTAACGGAGTTAACACCGACTTCTATTGCACACTCCTTAATGATGCCCACAAGGTTGTCGTTCATTGCTTCAACGCTAAGGTCCTCTTCCTGAGTTAAAGCTTAATACCTGTTGTGTAGCTTGATCTAGAATTCCTCTATTTTCCCTCTTACTGCTAACTCATTTATCGGCTTCTTATGTACCAGTTTCTTCCGTTCCCTCCTCAGGTCCAGGCTAATTCGAGTTCTTACCATTCTATGGTCACTGCAGCGCACCTTGCCGAGCTCGTCCACATCTTGTATGATGCCAGGGTTTGCGCAGAGTATGAGGTCTATTTCATTTCTAGTCTCGCTGTTCGGGCTCCTGCAGGTCCACTTTCGGCTGTCCCGCTTGCGGAAGAAGGTATTCATTATCGTCATATTATTCTGTTCCGCAAACTCTACTAATAACTCTCCCCTGCTATTCCTGTTGCCTATGCCATATTCCCCCACTGCCTTGTCTCCAGCCTGCTTCTTGCCTACCTTGGCATTAATGTCGCCCATTAGTATAGTGTATTTGGTTTTCACTCTACCCATCGCCGATTCCACGCCTTCATAGAAGCTTTCGACTTCCTGGTCATCATGACTGGATGTAGGGGCGTAGACCTGTACAATCTTCATTTTGTACCTCTTATTAAGTTTCACAACAAGACCTGCCATCCTCTCGTTAATGCTATCGAATTCCTGTATGTTACCAGCTATATTCCTATTAATCAGGAATCCGACTCCTAGTTCTCGTCTCTCCGCTAAGCCCCGGTAGCACAGGACGTGCCCGCTTTTTAGCACTGTATACGCTTCTTTTGGCCTCCTAACTTCTCTGAGCCCTATGATATCCCATTTACTGCCCTCTATTAGCACTGCTAGACTCGCCTCACAAGATAAAGTTCTAGCGTTAAACGTTGCCAGGTTCATATTCCAATGGCGGCCTGTCCGGAGCCAGGGATTCTTAACACCCTCTGCTGCGTCGCAGGTCTGACCGCCGCCGTGGTCAGTTGCTTCGCAGCTGCTGGGGACTGAGGGCCGGGGTTTGATTGTTGTGTTAATATAGGAGGTTGTGGCCAAGTATTGCACCAGGGTGGCCAATCCTGCTCTGGTGAGGGAGTGCGTTACCGGTTCTGGTCACCGAGATCAGGCCACACTCCAGGCCTGTTTGTGCAATTTTATCAACACGCGGATTTTTTTTAATCCGGTGGAAAATTGCCGGCACCTGGATTCGAACCACGGACCTCTTGCACGCGAGGAGGGTGTTCTACCTCTACGCCACCGCTGCAGACTATGACCTCATGACCCGAATAAACGCCCTTGCTGCCAAACTTGAACTTGATCCTCTTAACGAGCAGAGCGTCTCCGCCATTCACCGTCTTCCTTCACAAAAGGATAAGGCACCAGCCGTGCTCGTTCGCTTCACGCGACAGTCGACAAGAGAAAAATGGTTTGAAAAAAGGAAAGTTATATCAAGGGTAGAACATGATGCCTGCATATCCGAAAACATAACCGGGTATAATAGATCGTTGCTCAAAGTTGCAAAGGAATGGGCACACGCAAACCATTTCAAATTTGTGTGACATCGCAACGGAAGAATATTAGTCCGAAAAGCAGAACATGCCAATTTACATGTAATCAAGACCGCAACCGATCTCGGAAAGCTGAAAGTGTGATACTGAAGTGTTGTCCCTAAGTTTTCCCGTTTTCACATGGCTTCTGTTGACTCATTATCCCCGTCTGATTTTTTGCATTTTGTTGGACCAGACCATAAAAAATCCACTCGATGCTTCCATCACAGGTTCTTGTCGTTGGTTCATTGGTATCTGATCAGACCGCCATTGCTCAACACTTCAATGACTATTTCCATAATGTATTTTCTGCCGATACTGATTCTCTACCCACCAGAAGCATGGACCATGCTGTAAATGTAAACTTCATTTCTTATCCTGGCGTCCTTGCTATGTTGCTTGACTCTAAGACTAAAACTTCTTGTGGTCCCGACAATATACCGAACATATTTCTTCGTCGCTTTGCCGAGTCTGTTCCTAAATACTTAGTTTGTTGCTAAATACTTAGATACTATTTTACTAATTGCCAGATGACTGGAAGTCAGCCCGAGTTGTGCCTATATTCAAGAAAGGCGACCGTCTATTAGTACAAAATTACCGCCCGATCTCCTTAACATCTTCGTGTTGTAAACTTATCGAACACATAATAGCTCACAAATTACACGAATTCTTAGAAGAAATCTCAGTGTTATCAAATCATCAACATGGATTTCGAAAAGGATTTTCTACCACAACACAATTGGTTACTATAGTTCACACCTTTACAGCTTGTCTAGACACGAACAGTCAAATTGATGTAATATTCCTAGATTACAGCAATGCATTCGATACAGTCCCACACGATAAACTAATTACTAAGCTTCGGGTGATTGGCATACCAGAGTTATTCACTTCCTGGATTTCAGCCTATCTGTACAACCGCAACCAATACGTTCAGGTGGGAGAACAAATCTCTGGCTGCCTTCCGGTAACTTCTGGCGTTCCGCAGGGGAGCGTACTTGGCCCTCTACTTTTTTTAGTGTATAATAATGATATTGTCAATGTCGTTAACACTCCAGTTCAGATTCGTCTATTTGCTGATGACTGTGTTTTGTTTAGATAATAATAATAATAATATTTGGGGTTTTACGTGCCAAAACCACTTTCTGATTATGAGGCACGCCGTAGTGGAGGACTCCGGAAATTTTGACCACCTGGGGTTCTTTAACGTGCACCTAAATCTAAGCACACGGGTGTTTTCGCATTTCGCCCCCATCGAAATGCGGCCGCCGTGGCCGGGATTCGATCCCGCGACCTCGGGCTCAGCAGCCCAACACCATAGCCACTGAGCAACCACGGCGGGTTGTTTTGTTTAGAGAAGTTACCTGCATTACTGACCAATATGACCTTAACTTTAACTTCGACAACGTGTTGAAATGGTGTGAGCAATGGAGAATGCTTCTTAATGCAACTAAGTGTGTATATCTCCCCATAACGCGCAAGAAAGTCCCCTTAGACTACACTTAATTTAGCTGCGTCACCTTTACTAAAAGTAACATGCTATAAACATTTAGGCTTAACATTAACGAGTGACTTATCATGGAACTTGCACATAAATAGCATCTGCTCTGCCGCTTTCCGGAAACTATGCCTTCTGCGCCACAAACTCAAGTCTGCTCCGTCTAGTGTTAAACTACTCTCTTACTTTTCCTTAATTAGGCCAAAACTTGGGTATGCCTCCATAGTTTGGAACCCTCATACAAAAATTAACATTAAGAACCTAGAAAGAATTCAAAGAAAAGCAGTACGATTTATTTACAGTAAATTTAAGGCTACTGACTCCCCCACTGCATTACTAACCGATGAGGGTATTGAACTACTATAAACTCGAAGAAAGAAAAGTCGGCTAGAGTTTCTTTCAAACTTAATTAATCATAGGATTGCCTTAGCCGACATTCGGAGCCGTCATGGCGCAGCGTTTGCGCTCGTTCAGATACTTTTTTAATATTTATCAAAGCAGGAAAAGAAGCTGCGGTCACGGAATTTGTATAACCATCCGTATAGAAATTCTATGCTCTACACGAAGTTACTTTGAGCAAGAAAGCCGACGCCAGCGCTTAAAGCGCACCGCCATGCTAGAGTGACCTAGAATTGGAGAGTGCCTGGAACGAGCCTCCAAAGGTGAAGCCAAACGACCGTAACGTTGTTGGGGGCGCTGCGATTGGTAGCACTCACACGGCGATGTGCAGAGGTAGAATGTCTGCTTCCCACCCACAAGACCGAACTTCGAATCTCAGCAAAGGGTAGTGTTTTTCCCTTTTTTTTTAATACATGTACTTCATGTGTTGATGTTTATATTATTTATACTGCTGCTTAATACTTGCTTCCATTGCCATGTAATGCAAGAAAGAGTGAACCATAACATGGAGGAATAACAACATAATTAATTTTTTTTTATGTCAAACGATAATTTTTCCAGCGCCACCTCACGGAAACGAACAAAACTATCCTAACAAAAGCGTGGCCTCCGAGACTTGTACGCACACACAAGCCTGCCGAGGCTGGCTCGACAGGCTTCGCTTGCTTCGCTTGCTGTGTTTTCCGAAGCCATCGGCGCAAAAGGGAAACGGGCTGTATTAGCCGGCGTTCGGTGACCGCGAAACGGCGCGGTTCGAATACTGCATATAGTGCGTCAACGCGCTTACTCATACACTGAATGCACTCCAAGAGAGAAGTCTCCCATCGCTGATGGTATGCAAGAAGCATGCACTCCTGTAAATATTTTGAAAAGTCAAAGTATTATGCCAATAAAGAAGGCTGTTCAAGAAGAGTAGTCTTCGCTGTTAATTAATTAAACCTACCTCTACGCACAAATCACATTTACATGCACTTCGCTCATGCACGCCATCATGTCCACCATTTTGTTTATAATTAGCAAGAATGAAAGCACAGACAAAATATCACTTCTTTAGCGGTATTGCGTCGCTGGCTTCGGAAAACACAGCCAGCGAAGCCTGTCGAGCCTGCGTCGGCAGGCTTATGTATGCGTGCAAGTCTCGGAGGCCACGCTTTAGTTGGGATAGTTTGGTTGATTCCTGTGAGGTGGCGCTGCCAAAATTATCGTTCGATGTTAAAAAATTTAATTTTGTTGTTATTCCTCCATGTTATAGGTCAATATTTCTTGCATTAAATAGCAACGGAAGCAAGTATTAAGTAGCAGTATAAAGAATTTAAACATCAACACATGAAGTATTAAAAAATACAAACATTACCACTCGTGGAGGCCCATAAAACAGCCCAACGTGAACGACTCTCCCGCACCGCAACTGGCAGGGTTGTTCTAAGTAAACTCGGGCTGAATCCCGTTATGAATTCAGCAGGAAGAACAAGATTACTCGGTGCGGTCAAAAGCCGTTTGGTTATAAACCCGTTACCCAAAAACATGCTCTCTGGGAGACACGACAAGAGGCGGTCTGCCAGAGCCAAGGCCCTTCAAGAAAGGTACCAAAGCAACCAGCACACCGCTTATTTCGATGCAGCAAAGCAAACTCACCGAACTTACGTAGTGAGCGTCGTGACCGGAGAGGGAAGTATCCTCAACGCCGCGACCATAAAAACAGCGTCCACCGTGGAAGCGGAAGAGACTGCCATTGCTTTGGCCATCATGAATCCCTCCCTGCAAACTATCATAAGCGACTCCAAAAGGGCAATAGTCAACTTTTGAGAGGCAGCATAGGCGTCTGTGCAGCACGAATCCTACGGGACTTTAATAATGAAAACACTGTTGAACTCGTATGGGTCCCTGCCCATTCGGGGAATCAAGGGAATGAGGAGGCGCACTGGGTAGCCCGAGGTCTAATCAACCGGGAGATGTGCCCCTCAGACTCGGATCTCATGGATGAGGCACCGACGACATACCACGAAATAACAAACTATTACAAGCAAAAAAGGCGAATCTACCCGCCTCCAAACGCAAGCCTCACGCGAGCGCAAGCTTCGACCCTGCGTCGAATCCAAACTAAATCGTTCCCCAGCCCACATTGGCTAGCCATAATTACCAACGAGCAATAGAACCCAATATGTCAAAACTGCACAAATCAAACATTGGCTACCCAAAATCACATTCTTTGGAGTTGCGAGGGCTTACCCTCTCCCAGGTCGCTCCTGCCAGCTCCCTCACAACAGACGTGGGAAGAGCTGCTCAGAAGGCTGGATGAAAAAATACAAAAAGCCCTCGTTGCCAGGGCCGAAAGGGTCGCTCCTCGTGAGGGGCCATTCTAGGACTCGGGCCTGCCAGATCATAACTGAGCAGAGTCTCAATAAAGTTGTTACCACCACCGCCACCACTAGCTGAGATTCGAACCCCGGTCTTTTGCGTGGGAGGCAGACATTCTACCTCTGCACCACGCCGGGTTTTTTTTTCTTTATTGCCGGTCGTTGGCCCGGATAAAAATTACACATTCACAAATAATCAAAAGGCACACTCACAATATATTGAAAACGACCGCAGAACTTGTGCGGCTGCGCTTGTGCTAAAATTCCCTTATCGCCAATAATAATTCCACTCGTGGCAACCACTCTGGGATGCACTCCAGCAACTTTTGTTCCTCTACAAAGTTCCGTATGCTTTCTTTGAAATACTGGCGAGCCGCTCTTGCATCGAGATCGGCATGCCTTACCGCAATTCTACATTTCCAAATGCTATGCAGGGCCATAAGCATGATCACATCGAATGGGGTACCATCATCACTTTCTATTGGCAAGTAGCGAATCCCATACGCATCTAGGGGGAAATCCTTTTTGATTGTGCGCTGGAGCACATCCCAGAGGAAAACGGCATCCCAACAATGCAGAAAAACATGTTCAATTGTCTCCTCCTACCTGCAAATTGTACAATGAGTGCCCCAAGGAACAAAGAAACCTCTTTCAGCCAGCCACGGTTTGACAGTCAGCGTTCCGGAGTGCAATTCGAAAAAGAACGTCTTAGCGCCTGACGGTACTAGCATCGCCGGGTGAGTGCTACCGTTCACAACGCCCCCAACGGCGTTACAGTTTCTTGGCTTCACTTTGAATGCATTGAAAGAGCGGCCGTTCCGGACACTATCTTGTAATTAAAGTTCTTTTTCTGTCTGTCGGACACTCTCCATGTTCTAGTACATTCTAGCCATGTTATGCGTGCTTTCACTCTGCGAAGGGTCGTCTGCTGCGCTCGAGCAGTGTAGGCGGCGCCATGGTCAAGGAGAGAGCGTGAAAGACAGGAGAAACGAGGATGAGTGAAGGCAGAGGAGTAGAATGCCGCTACTTTACTAAGTGTAAGGGTATTTTGCCCCAAACTCTTCCCTCCTTCTCAGATCGGCACGGCCTCAATGGAGGCGCCGCCCGTGCTGGCCTTGCCGTAGCAGACGACGGCTAGCAGGCTACGGGAGGAAATCCACGGAAAACTTCGTTCGAGGCCTCAGGCGCAGTTTTTTCAATCGAGATCTTGCTTCGTCAGTCGGTAACTCAATACATGCGGGCGTACATTCGAAGCGAAACGACTGCATTCGTAATTTATAGTGAGCCTTGTAAAAGCGTCGAGAATGCGCCAGCTTCTGGTGGAGCGTGGGAGACCAGGTGGCTTCGTGAAGGGCCCAGCCCAACGTTTGCCTCTGATTTGACTTCGAGCCACTTTCGTCGAGAAGGTGCTTCAGCTTACCCAAAGATTTGCCGTTGCGAATCTGTCCATAGATGGATTCGCAGAGATCGTCCCGCTGCTACTGGCATAGCGCCTTGCAGGGGTCATCGATGACCTTGTTGAGCCCCGAGATCTTTTTTCTGAGTCTGCGATTGAGCCTTTGACCCTTCTATCTGCGGAGCAGGGCGTTTTTGGCCTCAATCAGGTGGGCAAGTCTGCTGGCCATCCGCTCAACGTCGAGATTGGTTTCCACATTTTTGGTAGCCGCGGAAGCGTCGTTCCGGACGCCTTCGCACCATTCTTCGAGAGTGGCGAGTGCCCTGGCTCGGCCAGCTTCTTCGCGAGTCTTGCGAAAGTGGTCCCAATCGATGAACGTGAATTCCTTGAGCCTACTCTGAGACACCTTGAAGTTGGTCTCGAGAACGTAGTAGGTGCTGCCGAACTCCATGGCGGTGTTCTCCCAGCGCAGGTCCTCAACGTTCCTGACGAACGCGAGTGTCGAGTCCCGAGTGACGGAGTTGCCGATGCGCGTAGGAAAATCCTTGTCAGTGACCACAGTGAGTCCAGAAGAGGGTGATAGCGCCGAAAAAACACAACACACAGCAAGCGAGACGGGACAGGCGCAACTTCCAACTGTTTATTCACCGCGTATGCGAATGAATATGAGGTCAAACAAAGATGGATAGCAAGAACCACACATGCGCACGAGGTTTTTACAAAAAGCGGATAAAGATAGGTGAAGTACACACGTATCTCACGCCCGTGTATCTAAAAAAGCAGTTTCATTCTTATAAATGGAGATAGATGGTGCGCTAACACAATCGCTACAGTTTCTTTCAATATAGTAGGCCTCCAACAGTTCACGGGCTGTCTGGTCCTTACTTCTGTTTAAAACCTTTCTTTCAGCCTTGCCACACACTTAATCTTCCTTTCTTCTCCGCAGGCTTTACAATGATGCGGCAGATGAGAACCAGTACCATTTTTAAGTCGCGATTATGTTCCGCTAATCGGTCATTAATACAACGGCCGGTTTGTCCGATGTACTTCTTTCCACATGTGAGAGGTATCTGATATACGACACCCACGGCACATTTACCAAGCGGAGCTGCATGTCTCTTTTTACAGTCAGTTTTGTTTACCTTGTTGGGATCAGTTTTAACGCACAAGCCAGCCAGTTTTTTTGGGGCGGAAAAAACCACAGGAACCTTATATTTTGTCGCTACATGCTTCAAATTGTGTGCTACCTTATGGGTGTACGGGATGACAACCGGTCTGCTTTTTCTTTTAGGGAGCTCATCTTGGTCGCCCTTCTTTGTACTTTTTTTTTCTTTTTTCAATTTCTTCAGCAAGGCTTCCGCTACTCCGGTTAAAATCGAGGTTGGAAAGCCTGCTTTTTCCAACTTCCGAATCTGGGTGTTAAAGCTTTCCTGTGCCTTATGGCAACAAGATTTCTTCAGCGACGCTTCCAGGCACATCTGAGCAATGGCGCGCTTTACTGTCTTTGAATGGGATGAATCATAAGGCATTAGTTCTTTTTGTGCGCGAGGGCGATACATCCAGCAAAAGCTTTGGTCATTAAGGGTGATGTCAATGTCTAAAAACTGCAATCTGTTGCCTTGGGCAAGCTCATGGGTGAAGTCTAAACCTCGTCCGTCTCGCTTGCTGTGTGTTGTGTTTTTTCGGCACTATAACCCTGTTCTGGAAACATGCACCAACTAGCCCCCCAACAAGTATTACTCAGTGACCAGAGTGAGGTCCATCTCGTTGGCGTCTTGCCACAGGTTGCGCCCCTTGTTAGTGTCGCAGAGGTAACCCCCAGATTCCCTACGGTGCGTTGAAGTCACCGACGACGACCAAGGGTCGAGGTCCGGCCAAATCGGTCGCTTTCTTGAGGATGGTCTTGAACTGCTGGCGCGAGTCCCTGGGGTTGCTGTAGATATTGAAGACGAACACGCTGTTTCAGCGCGGACTCCGCTGCGGTACGTCGAGCAGGATCTCAACCATGAAATATTCAATTCTACCACTCGCCAGCTTGAGGTCGTGGATGAGAAAAGTCAACCTTTTATCAATCAAGATGCAAATCCCTCTCCTCACCCCCCCCCCCCCCCGGGCTGGCCCGACATGGCCCTGTAGCCCTGGAGCGAGGCGGCGGAGACTAATGTTTCCTGGAGAGGAATGACTTGAGGTTTGACAGCGAAAGACCTGGAAAAGCGCTGCAGAGGGGCTTTTTTGTTAGAATACCCCCTGCAGTTCCATTGTCAAATGCGAAAACTCTCTTTGGACTTATCCATTATTGCGGAGCGGACGGACTACCACCTACCGGGGCAGCTAGGGCAGCGCAAAGACCGCGACCTCCTGTCGCCGCCCTGGTGGGATACTGAAGTCTTGCTTCCTTTAGTATGGCGGGAACGGTTAGCGGTTCTACGACGGAGGCGGATGAAGCCATTCGCGCCTCAATGGCGTCGATGCGATCAGCGAGAGCTCCGAGGCCCTTGTCGGGGTATCCGAGTGCAACCTGAATTTGGCGAACGTTATCGGTGTTCATGCATCCTAATCGGTCGTAATACTCCTTCATCAACCCTAATTCGCCTTAATCCACCCTAATCAGCCTCAGTTCTCCTTCATACACTTAATCCACTTTCATACACCTTAATCTTAATAAAGCATCTTAATCTTCCTTAATACCCTCTAATCCTCCTTAATACACTCTAATACACCTTAATCCTCTCTAATTCACCTTAATTCGATCATTAATGGATCATTAGTTAACTTGGCTAACCATTCTCTTATAGAGGGGTGGACACGCTTTCGGTCGTCTCTGGCCTGCCTTGGTTCACGTGATATTTTCTGTTCACAACGCCACCTTGAAACAGAGATCTAAAGGCTTTCACCTTAAAACTTAAACGCAATGTGGACCAGATAGCGTGATCACCTGCAACGCCACGCGTATACTTGCCACTAATTTTTTCAGGGCTTGCATTCATTGTATCTGACTGACGCACAGATCGACGTAAGGTGGAAATAATAGCTTCTCTACAAGCTGCTATTTCAATTTTCAGTAAAATGGGCAGCGGTTCCCAAGAATCGGGAAAAGTGCGATCGAGAGGCTGGATCTTCGCATATAATTGTTCACAACGGAAAACAGAATCTATAATGCCGCCTTTCCGACTGAATAACAACAGTTGGCGGCTTCCCATGTCATGGAGCCGCCGCAGAATATTAAGCATACTGAGAACAACCGCATTTTTATGCAACGTACAAGTTGCCGCAACAAAAATGCTGGGGAGCAGGCCGGAAGAATGAAAAAAAAATGCAGCATTACGGGATGTTTTGCTACGAGCAAAAAGAAAGACATCTAACCTCTCATACAACGCTGTTCTTTGTTGGAACAAACTTCTTTCGGCCAATACTATACAGCCACTGCTTCCTGCGTAAGCCGTCACGCTTTCCTTATGGTATCATAAAAATTGCATAACCATCTTCAGCCTTCTTACTGCAGTTATATGCGCAACATCACGGCATAGCGCTAGCACATAGAAAACACAGCGTACAAGTTCGCTACGCCGAGCTAAAGCGCCGAGCCAGCCGAGCTGTGGAGAAAAATCGCGCGCACGAAAAATCAAAACACAAGCAAAACGAAAGATCCGCGCGTTTCCAAAGACAACAGCAGGGAGACCAATCGTCGTGCAGAAAAACGGGGGTATAACTGGCGTCCGCGGGAAGAGTGGGGGGGAGGGGACGCGCAAGGGGCGAGGAGTAGGCGAGGAGGTCGCGCCGTGGCGGCAGATTTCAACGAGTAGCGGTACTTCCAAATTATCAAGGGATTTTAAGGTGCGCGCACTCCTCGCGCCATCTCAACCCACGGCGCAAGCCTTGCTCCCTTAGCTCCTCTCTAGAATGCCACGCGTGTGCGGAGGCAATCAGAATGGAGACATTCATTTGAGGAATCACCAGCCGTTTGTGCGCAGGCGCGAGTAAGAGCGGGCGTGAGGGAGTAAATCTGAAGGTTTTGGTTCTTGAATACATGACTCTGCCTAGGCACTACGGAGGAGGTTTCTTAGCGTGTGCTGTATGCGTTTGTCCCCAAGTGCGGTCGACTTTGCGCTCCGCCGCTGGCTGCCCGCGCGGTGAGGCAGTGGGCACGGTCGCCTGATTTGGTGATCGCCGTGTCTGAAGGGGAAGGTTCCGACTGAGGTTGTGTAAGTCGCGGATCGCTTTTTTCATCGCGATGATAGATTTGATTTTTTACAAGCACTGCTCCAGGAGGGCACGTGTAACTTGCAAACGGAGGCCTCAGAAGAGCACCTGAGGTACCAAGCAGGCGGCTCAGGATCTCCAGGGCACCCATGGGGTAGCGGGAGGACCAAACCTGGAAGCAGGGCGGCCCGTGAGTTTGCGCACGCGCAGACCTCGGCGAGCCGCAACCCACGGACCAGTCCGGGTTCTAGCTTTGGTATCCCCGTTGCCACTTTGGTGTCCTGGAGGCGCCCCCAATAATACGAAATAATGACACGCTCTTACCATTAGTAAAAAAACACGATCTAATAAATATAATTACGCCCCGCCACCAACTTGTGACGCTAAGTTCAGCACTACCGCGCCCCGCTACTTCTGCAACACCAGTCAGAACTTTGCCTCTGAAGGTACGTCGGACAGACTGCACGAGCAGCGCAGGGGCGAGACAGTCCGTCCGACACAGCGATCGCCAAACTGGGCGTCAGTGCCCGCTGCTTCACCTACCTTACCGCGCTGGCAGCCAGAGTCCGAGCAAAACAAACTCGACCCCACTTCGCAATACCGGCACGCCTTGGGACAAACGCCTACAACACGTGCTAAGAGACCTCCTCCGTAGTGCCTAGGCAGAGTCATATATTCTAGGAACAAAATCCCCAAGATTTCGTTTCATTTCATTTTATTTCCTTAAGGACCCCGTAGTAGGGGTATTACATAAGGGATGAGGATACAACATTTACAAACAAGTGTTATAATGAATTCAATTCTGTAAATAAAAACGTTGATACATCGTGAGCAAATTGTGAAGAGCAGGTGATGGTAGCGATTTCATAAGGAAGGCTATTCCAGTCTTTAGATGCTTGGTAGAAAAATGAAGCTGAAGATGTATTTGTCTGTAAAATGTTGCGCTACCTGCTGGGGATGGCCAATGCGTCGGGACCGGCGCGTAGGGGAGCAATGCATGGTGGTCGATTGAGTGTCGAATAGTGGGCATGGGAGCAGCCGTCGTGGAAGCATGGCTTATCCCTTCGTTTTCTACGCTCCGCATGCTTTTGTTACCCCGGTGGTCTACTACGTGGTCACTATGCCGTCCGCCATCTCGCTCTTGACAGTGACGCTCACCGAAAGCCCCGCGCAGCACTACTGCCTGGAAGGTGCGAGCGCACTCAACGAAATCATGCCTCGGATCATGAATTTCCCTGGTATCAAGTTGTCAAGATCGACACTGGAATCAAGTCCCGCCCCGTATTTATATGCCTGGCCGCCACCTTGTGCTTTCAGTGGGCATGGGAGCAGCCGTCGCGGGAGCATGGCTAATCCCTTCGTTTTCTACGCTCCGCAAGTGTGTAACCGCTTTTCTATCTTCGCTACTGGTGTAGCTTCTAATAATCTCCGTTTACTGTCTGCTTATATTTTAGCACGAATGTAATTTGAATAAGGTTATGGCCAACGCTGCATACACACCACACATACGTGAGAAATGGCACCAACCCAGACAAGCTACGATTGCGAAGACTTATACCCAATGCACACATTGCCAGGAGTCATGCAGAGCAGACTTGCAACACCTCATTTGGAGCTGTGCAGCTTTTTCACAAGGGAGATCCAACATTCAGCATTTACTACACGGAGACATTAGAACACTAGGAATTGCTATACAAACTAACCCTGAAACACAGAAAGCCATTGCGACATATGGCAGACAAAGTGGCCTGTTTCGAGTAGTGTAGAAGGAGTCGATCAGCCCATTTGAGAGCGGCGGAACTGAACATGCACCTGAGCCTGCATAAAGCGGAAGATCCAAGACTGAGATGAAGAAGTGCTTCAGCCAACAGTTTGGGAACCCACATTCCCTTCCCTCCTAATCCCCATCAGTGGCCTAGATCCGTCCCCTTCCTTAAAATAAAGGCTTTATTCGTTCATCTTCGCTAGAAGGTCGGACGATCGCTTCTTGGTAATTCTTCCATGCCCACGGGTGCATTATGAAACTTTGTGCAATTGTTTTGATTCTTCTTTGTTGCTGCCCTGATGTGGTGAAATTGAGATTAACCCTAGCCCAGCCCGCACTCGATCTACTCAAACCGAGAGCGAATCGGAGCAAGTGCAGATAGGTGCCATGATACAGATGCTGAAAAATACAAATGACAGCATCAAAGAACTATGAAAAGATTTTTCATTGGGTCAAGCGACTGCAATAGCCAATATTAAGACAATCAAGTCTAACCAAGAAACATTATAAACTAGGCTCATTGACATGGTTACCCGCATTGAAACTCTTGAGCGTAAAACCAGCGACTCTAGCTTCATGAGTCATCACATAGCTGGCGTGCAGGATACTGCCACGCGCCTGACGTCACAGCAATCTTCAATCCAGAATCGCATAGACGATCTTGAAGATCGGTCCAGACGCAAAAACTTGATTATACATGGTATTCCTGAAGCACGTGAAACATGGCAACAAACCCAGCAGAAAGCGCTTGCCGTGTTGTCCACCGCGATGGGCAGTAGCATCTCAGAATCCGAGATCGAACACGCACACCGTTTAGGCAGTTTCACAGAATCAAAGTGTCGGCCTGTTATTATAAAGTCCACTTCTTTTAAAACCACACAAACTGTGCTGGCATTACGGTCAAAATTCAAAGAGAATAGAATGTCAGTTGCCCAAGACATTTCCGCCGCCACTCGCCATGCTAGAAGAAAGCTGGTTCAATTCGACAAAGGATTACCCTGGTCACCGAACTTCCAGCTGCGGCACAACAAGCTCATTGTTCACAATAAACGCTATATATACGACGCAGCCGGCAGCAGCATTAAAGAGCTAAACCCGCCCACTTCTGGTGATTCATCTAGCAGTGTATCGCGACCTTTAGCGCCAAACTTTAGTGGCGAAACACCACCATGGGTAAGCACGAGAGGACGTGATGGATTGTTGCCGGCACCCAGTGTGTCTTTACTTTTGGCAAATGTCAGAAGCGTGCTTAATAAGCGTGAGTATCTTGAGTCAGTTGTTGACACGTGCAATTCGGCTATCATTGCGTTCACTGAAACCTTACTTCACCCAAACATTAGTGACAACAAATATTTCATGACGCACCTAACTTCAGCATTTATCGCTGTGACCATGAATCACGTAGAGGAGGCGGCGTTATGTTGGCTATCTCGCGAGATATTACGTCTTCCTGTTCAAACTAATCTAGAAACTGTATTGGCGCACGCTTATATCTGTCATTAAAGCTTTGTGTCTGGGGTTTGCTATCATCCGCCCAATAATTGGTCAAATTTCGCTGCCCATTTACATGATGCCATTGATACCATTATTGCACGTCATCCTAACGCTTTCATTTTTCTCCTGGGAGACTTCAACTTCGTCCCCCGGCTTTGAAACAGTTTTCATCAGAAAGCTTTGACTTTATCAATGTTAGCTCGGTATTCTCTCTTTATCAGCTTGTTTCACAACCTACTAGGGTATCGCACAATACGGCAAATACGGTGGACCTTATACTAACGAACTGTCCTGATATGGTCTCTGATTTAACGTATCTGCCAGGTATTAGCGATTATTTATCGCTCTGTTTTTAAGTAAAATATCGTGAGTCAGTAAACCGGAGAGTCAAAAAGTCCCTTCGTAATTACAGCAAAGCCAACTTTGAAGCTATTAATAACGAACTGTCTACCTTTCCCAACGTTTTCTTAGATGATCTTGAAAGCCGTACTACCGAAACTAACTGGAATATGTTTACAACAAAAGTACATGAACTAATTGACAGGCACGTACCTATGCGCACTATTTCTTCACATTCAAAAGCACTTTGGTATAACTCGCATTTAAAATGACTTCGTAACAAAAAAAATAAAGCGACGATAGTGCTCTACCAAGTATTTTCCCCCCGAGCAGCGGTGGGATGTATATGAGAAAGCGAATAATGCTTTCTCCGCACTGAAATGTTCTCGTAATAATTTCCTACATAATACTTTGCCAGCTATGCTCAGTAATGATCCAAAAAAGTTTGGGCGAACCATTCAGCCCGACCGTAACAGCGAAATCACGTTACTTTACTCTTCTTATGAAGTAATACCAGTTGCAGACTGCACAGTGGTGTTAAATGATGTATTTTCTTTAATTTTGTTACAGCGCTGTCTACAACATTTCCCAACGGGCAGTGTTTTGATCCTCTAACAATGGATCCAGTAATTATTCAACCCTTGGCATCGAAAAAACTATGGAATCATTGAAAGTGTCCTCAAGCCCGGGAATTGACCTTATCAATGCTAAATTCTTAAAAAGTACCAAAATATATTCTAGTATTATGCTATCCAAGATATTTCAACAATCAATTGATGAATCCACACTGCCATCCGACTGGAAAGTCGAAAAGGTGGTTCCAGTCCATAAATCTCGAAGTAAAAATTCACCCCTAAACTATCCCCCTATTCCACTAACTAGTATTCCGTGTAAAATCCTCGAACATGTCCTCTACACAAACATTGTTAATTTCCTTCATGCTAACTCGTTGTTTTCGACAGTCCAACATGGTTTCCGCCGATCTCTTTCCTGCGAAACACAGTTGGCTTCCTTTACACACGAACTGCATACAATTCTTGATCGTCGTTCTATAGCTGACTGTGTCTTCCTAGATTTCGCAAAAGCTATTGAAGAAGTTTGCCACAGTTTACTTCTCTTTAAATTAAGCAAATCGAACATTGATAGGAAACCTCTCTCGTGGATCGAACCGGACGATCACAATTCGTGTCTGCTAACACTTTATTTCCGCGTTGAGGCTAGTTCATTCTGGCGTGCCCTAAGGTTCAGTGCTCGGCCCTCTCCTGTTTCTCATTTATATTAATGACTTGCCGCAATGCGTGGCCTCTAACATTCACTTATTCGACGACGATTGCGCAGTCTTCCAAGAAATTATTGACCAAAATTATGTTACGATCCTTAAGAACGATATCAGCTGTATATCTAACTGGTGTAAACTCTGGCTGATGGAACTCAACACAACGAAATGTAAGGTATTACGTATCTCCCGTACAACTTCCTTTCTTGCCCCACTTTCTACTTCCTTGAGAATTCCGCTCTCGAATCCGTAACATCCCATTGCTACTTAGGTGTCCACATAACTTCCTCTCTTTCTTGGTCTCTTCATATTAGCAAAATAATTAGAAATGCAAACCGCTCGTTAGGTTACCTCCGGCGCAATTTTTCATCTGCTCCTGTTTCTTTAAAACGCCTTCTTTACAAATCTTTAGTCCGAAGTAAACTCGAATATGCCTCTTCCATCTGGGACCCCAGCTCTGCTATATTAACCTCTGCCCTTGAGCTGGTCCAAGATAACTCTGTCCGCTTTGTTCTAGGAAACTACAGTCGTTCTGCCAGTATCACTTTAATGAAATAGTTTCTACAGCTTGCGCCGCAAGTTTTGTTGCCTATGTCGCTTCCACAAAATATATTACAGTGCCGCCCTACACAACGACCTTATTCTTCCTCCATCATACATTTCCCCTCGTTTCCGTCATGCACAAAAAGTAGCAATAATGTCGTGCTTAACGCAAACGTGTCATCAATCATTTGTACCCCGCACCTCACAGGACTGGAACCTACTTCCAGGATCAGTCACGTCCATTGCTCACTATTCTCAGTTTCATAAAGTTTTAAACACAAGTGTATTGCAAATGTACGTAACCAAGAACGTAATTATTTTTGTTATCGGTCAATTGCTTGAATTTTTGTTGCTTTCTGTTTTTATCTCATCTTTTTAGGTAACATTGTATTAACAGAAAAAAAAAAACCTGCATCGTGTCTTTTGTTTCCGCATGTTCCGCTCCCTTCTGTAATGCCTCTGGCCCTGAGGGTAATACTAATAAATAAATAAATATAAATATAAATAAATAAATAGAACCTGTGGTAGAGGGAAAGGTTGGCAATGCGGTGACAAAAGGATAGAAGCGATAAGGAAGATTATTTTTTTTAAAGCTGATATGCTGACGTGGGGGGGGGGGTAGTAGTATGTGGAATGAATATACCTAGTGGCGCGATTTTGAACTGCCTCAAGGGCATTGGCTTGATGCGGATCCCAGATGGCAGATGCGTATTCGAGTTTCGTTCTTACCAATGATATATAGGCTAACAGTTTTACATGCACTGGAGCAAGGCGTAGGTGGCGTCTTAGAAATCCCAATGTTTTGTTAGCCGATGATGTAACATTAGTAACATGCGCATTCCAGGTTAGATCATTAGTCAAGTGACACCTAGGTATTTGTAGGATTCCACTCATTCCACGGTGACTTCACCAATCCGATAAGGAAAGTGAAGGGGGTGATGACAACAGGTAAATGAGACAAGTTTGCATTTATTAGAGTTGAGTGTCATCAGCCAAACATCACACCATTCCTGTGCTCGGTTAAGGTCGGATCGAAGAGTTGCTTGGTCAGTGATGGTAATGACTGCGCGACAAATAACGCAGTCATCGGCAAACATACGGATATGGCAGGACACATGCAAGGGTAAGCCATTAATGTAAATTAAGAAAGGAAGGGGACCAAGGACGGACTCCTGTGTTACGCCTGATGTGACGAGTGCAATGTTTGAAGCATGGTTATTAAATGAGACACATGTGAGCGCTTAGTTAAAAATTGCTCAAGTCATTTTAGGATATCAGGATGCAAATGCAAACAAGAAAGTTTTAGTAATAGGCGTTGATGAGCTACTTTGTCAAACGCTTTCGCGTAATCCAGAAATATGGCGTCCGTTTGTATGTTACGGTCAAGATTAGCATGAACATCATGAAGAAATAGTGCAAGCTGGGTCTCGCGAGAATGGCCCCTGGGGAACCCGTGCTGCGAAGGATGAAAGAAGTTTTTAGCGTCTAGAAAGTTCATATTATGAGAGTATATTACATGCTCCATGATCTTGCAGGGAACACTTGTCAATGAAATGGGGCGGTAATTTAGGGGAGAATTTTCGTTGCCCGATTTGTAGACTGGAATAACCTTCCCCATCTTCCGCTCGTTTGGCATGGTGCCTGTGGAAAGTGACCGTGAAAATAATAAATAGAGAAACTGTGCAGAAATGTGTTTCGTGTTTTTTTAGTAGTTTCGAGCCACTGTCATCGATGCCAGATGATGAGGACAACTTAATATTTTCTATCACAGATAAAAGCCCACGTACTGTGAATGTGATGGCTGACATATTGCATTGTATATTTGTGGTTGGCGGAGGAGGAAGTGTGTCCATTTCACTAGTGAAGACTGAAGAAAACGCGTTGTTGAACATATTAGCGCATGTTAAATCTGTCACCGATTCACTCAGCTCGTTAGTAAGAATATTGATACGCGCTTCTTTGGGGTTTATCACCTGCCAAAATTTTCTTGGATTAGTAAGTAAAATGTTTGGCAGGTCATAGTGAAAAAAGGTTCGCTTGGCATCGCGAATTCCAATTAAGTACGCAGCTTCAGCAGCGTAAGATTTCTACCACGCAACTTTTTTTTTGTTGCGATAAAGACTTGCCCTTAAGGCATAATTCTTGGAGCGTATATGTGTATTATACGTGTGCTGTGAGGCCTGTGTTGTGTATGAATTGAAGCAGTGTTTTGTGGAATCTGTTGTCATGTATCCAGCGGTCATAGCTGGTTGTCACGCTGTAGCACGCAATTAAGCTTGCCTTAAATTTAGCGTGGCGATAGAGGCGCTTTTTTATTTTCTAGTCGTTTTAAGGATCTCGTAAACATTGCTTTTGTCGATTGGATCGAATGGTTATCCTGGGAATAAATTGGTTCTTTAGTTCACATAGGTTGTTTTTAAACAACAGCCAGTTATCATAAATGGAATGGTTATGAAATTAATCTGCAAAAGTAGAAAAGAATGCATTTAATTCAGTATTTATGGCCTCATAGTCACCTTTGTCATATAAACGAATTGTCTTCTCGTGCATGTCGCGTGGTGGGGGAGCGAAAGTGAAGGCAACATGAATCACTTTGTGATCACTAATCTCACGAAGATATTTAAGTGATGTTAAGCTTTCAGGATGACCGGTTAGTATAAGATCTAAAATACTGGCAGATGTCCCTTACACATGGGTTGGCTCTAATAGCTGTGTTAAATTGTAATTTAAACACATAATATAAAGTCGCTCGCTTCAGTTTGATTTGTTAGTAGAGCAGTGGCATTGTTCCAGTTAATGCCGGGAAAATTAGCCTCCAAAAAGGATAGTAATAGCATTGCGCTGCTTTGAAATAATTTCATTTAATATGTTGTTAAATCATTAGAAAAGTCAGGTTGATGGCGAGGGGGTCTGTAACGAACACCTAGCAGTACTGTTTGTGAGGAACATTGACATTTTAACCACAGTGTGTCCAAGTGGCTGTCAACTCGTCTGGACGGCAATTGTTGGTTCACGGCAATCGGAACACCTCCGCCACGTGCGTCTCCCGATCGCATCGATAAACGTCGAAGTTGGGAAGGTCGGCCAGGACTTCTGCGTCACTGATTTCTTTTGTAAGCCACGTTTCTATTAGTATCAGTAAGTTACTGGCTGATGATGACATAAGGCTTGATCCGTGTTCACGCTTTGGCAGAAAGCTGCGTATGTTCGTGACAATTACTGAAAAAGACAGATTATTAAGAAGGATGGGAAGGCGAGTTCTTAGATTCGTAGGATAATGCGATTGCTATGCTGTTTCTTTGATGATCTGTGACGTCTTGTCAAATATGTAGCATTTACTACCTATGTGTAATTTTTTGTAACGCAATGAAAAGCGAACCGATTTTGCTTGCGCAAAAGCAACAAGGTGCCTGCGGTCGTTTTGCACAGCCTTAGGAAAATCTTCGCCGACACTGTGTTCAGTGCGTTTGAAATTACGGACATTTGATAGGGCAGTCTATTTTGTCTTGAAGTCTGTAAATTTAACAATTATAGGGCGATGGCGCCCAGCGGTATGCCTGCCGAAACGATGTGCTCGTTCAATTTCTTTTGTATCTCTGTTAATGTTAACGTGCTGAGAGCACAGCTGGGTTGCGGCTTCTTCAGACTGTTGCGTTTCGCCTGCGACACGTGGTTTTGCCGGCGCGACTGCGGCGGGGCGGCAGACATTTTGGCCCGATCGTCGTCGCCGCAACACTCATCGCCAGGTGTTTCCAGGCGCGTCTGCGGCGATGCGACCGCCTAGGGATCCTCCTCGCATTCCAGTCATTGTGCCCGAAACAGGCGATGCCAAAGCAGGGATCTCATTCCAGTTATTGGGCCCGAAACAGGCGATGCCAAAGCAGGGATCTCGTTCCAGTCATTGTGCCCGAAACAGGCGATGCCAAAGCAGGGATCTCATTCCAGTTATTGGGCCCGAAACAGGCGATGCCAAAGCAGGGATCTCGTTCCAGTCATTGTGTCCGACCGGCAGCGCCACGACAGGGTGCTACGAGATCGTGCGCAGCGCCACGACCAGGTGCTACGAGATCGTGCGCAGCGCCACGACCGGGTGCTACGAGATCGTGCGCAGCGCCACGACAGGGTGCTACGAGATCGTGCGCAGCGCCACGACAGTGTGCGTCACCATTAGCCCATTGTACATTCACGTGCTCGTCTTTTGAGGGGTTCCTTCTTGCCCTCAACTGCGAGAGTATAAAAACAGCTGCCCCCGGACGCCAAGAGGAGGGCTCCGATTTCTTCTGTTGAGTGAAGTGCTCTCCCGTCTCTCTACTTCGGTCAAACCTGACCGCCAACTCTTTGCGATGTTAAAATAAACAAGTTGTTTCGTTGTTACCAGTCGACTCATGCTTTGCCGGGACCTTCGGATGCTTCGAGTTGTACCCCAGGCCGCCAGGCCAACGCTACCCTTGGGGCTTGCGACCCAGGTACAACCACGGGCGTCAGCGCCGAGTTCCCAACAGATCGTACCAGCAGTCAGATCCAAACATCTGGTTGGCAGCGGTGAGATCGCCTACGACTTCAAACAACGGTTGCCAGCGGTGAGATCGCCTACGACTTCAAACAACTGTCTGCCAGCGGTGAGAACGCGACAACGGAGGCCAGCAGCGAAGAGATGCAGTTGACTGTATGCTGAGCAGCTCAACGACGATCCGGGAGCAGTGCAACGAGCCCTGTGTGATGACTGGTTGCCTGCAGCGGAACGACTGCGCTGGACTCTTGGCTGCGAGGTTTGGTGAGTGCGGGACTTTCTTCTTCTGAGCTTTGCCAGGCTTTTGTTAGTGTTAGAAACAGAGCTGGTAATTGTGGTTGTCGTTGCTGCCGGGTTAGTTTGCGGCAAGACAATAGTAAGCAGTAGAGAAAGCAGCATTCAGAGCAGCCATGGATTTGAAGTCGTTGCGGAAACCGAAATTGTTGGAGCTTGCAAGAGAGTTGGGTCTGGATGTCTCAGACAAACTCAGAAAACCAGAACTGCTAAAGGCTATTCTTGAGTTAGAGGCTGAGGATGACGAGCTGTCGGAATGCCTTGAGACTATTGAGGAGAGGTCAAAAAGACATGAGCGCGAACTTAAAGAGCAAAAAGAGAAACATGAGCGCGAACTTAAAGAGCAAAAAGAGAAACAGGAGCGCGAACTTAAAGAGCAGAAAGAAAAAGAAGAGCGTCAACACGCTTTGGAAATGAAGCGTCTCGAGATAGAGATGGAACGCGCTCGTAATGGAAGTCAGGCACACGGTGCAGGAGAACGAGTATTGTTCAAAATGACTGACCTGATGCGGCCGTTTAAGCTTGGAGAGGACATTGGTTTGTTCCTGGTTAACTTTGAGCGAACGTGCGAGAAGCAGGGGTTCTCTCGGGAAACGTGGCCACAGCGCTTGCTCACTTTGTTACCCGGCGAGGCGGCCGACGTAGTCGCTCGCTTGGATAGAGAGGAGGCAGAGGATTTCGACACAGTGAAATCGAGTCTTCTAAAAAAGTACCGGCTGTCTGCGGAGGCGTTCCGTCGGAAGTTTCGGGAAAATGAGAAAGGCAAAAGTGAGTCATATACAGAGTTTGCGTATAGGCTTATGTCGAACATGCAGGAGTGGCTCAAAGAAGAGAAAGCGTTTGGTGACCACGATAAAGTTCTGCAGTGTTTCGGGCTAGAGCAGTTTTATAGTCGGTTACCGGAGAACGTGCGATACTGGGTCTTGGATAGGCCAGACGTGAGTACGGTGGCTAGAGCCGCTGAGCTAGCCGAGGAGTTTGTGACGCGTCGAGCTCGCGGAGCTAAGGACGGTCAAAAGGGTGAATTTGGCTCCAAGTCTGAGAGGCCAAGGTTCACGCCCATGAGATTTAAGGGGGACACGCGTAGTGAGGATGCGAGTGAAAGCAATCCGACCAAACGTAAAGAGACGGCAGCCGAAGCCGAACGCAGAAAGCGGTTCGAGATGAGGCGAGCGGGCGTTTGTTATACGTGCCAGAAGCCGGGTCACTTTTCGGCGCAGTGTCCGGAAACAACACCAAAAGTTGTGTTTTTTTCAATAGGCAGCACGGACGAGAACATGAAGCTTCTCGAGCCTTACATGCGAGACCTCCTCGTGAACGGGAAAGAGTGCCGAGTGCTTCGCGATTCCGCAGCTACGATGGATGTAGTTCACCCGTCTTACGTAGAACCCCATATGTTCACGGGCGAGTGCGCGTGGATCAAGCAAGCCGTGGAAGCTCATAGCGTGTGTCTGCCAGTAGCAAAAGTGCTTATTGAAGGACCTTTCGGAGCGCTTGAGACAGAGGCGGCAGTGTCATCTATGCTGCCACCCCAGTACCCGTACCTATTTTCAAACAGGTCCGATCACCTCCTGCGCGAGAAGGGGCTTTTGTTTGGTGAAGCTAGTGTTCAGGCCTTAACCAGATCGAAGGTTCGGGAGCTCGCTGCAAAGGCGGTAGTTGCGGGGCCGACGTTATCAAACAACGAAAAAGGGTCAGAGGCGCAGCAAGCTGATATTCCGAGCACGCCCGAACTGAATAAAATTGAGTCTGTAGCGTTGAAGGCGCCAGATACTGGAGAGGAACCGCCCGACACGGGAAAGTTAGAAGAGCTATCTACAGATTTGCTCATCGCGCCTACGTCAGACGGACTTGATAGGTTGCTAAAAGTCAGCCGGTCGGCTTTGATAGCCGAGCAAAAAAAGGATGGCAGCCTGGAAAACGTGCGCTGCAATGTCAAAGAAGGTATCGCCAGGAAAACTGCGCGTTTTGTGGAAAGAGGTGGAGTCCTGTACCGGAAGTATCTAGACCGAAGAGGAGTGGAGTTCGATCAGCTGATCGTGCCTCAATGCTATCGCCAGGATCTGTTGCACTTGTCGCATGGGGGTTCGTGGTCCGGACACCTAGGAGTTAAGAAAACTAAGGACCGTCTCTTGCAAGAGTACTATTGGCCAGGGTGTTTTCGGGACGCAGACCATTTCGTGAGGACATGTGACACTTGTCAGCGGGTGGGCAAACCAGGGGACAAATCGAGGGCGCCGTTGAAATTGGTACCTATCATTACGGAGCCTTTTAGACGGCTCGTTATTGATACTGTGGGACCTCTGCCGGTAACAGCCACGGGGTACAGACACATTTTGACTGTGATCTGCCCAGCGACAAAGTTCCCTGAAGCAGTGCCGCTTAAAGAACTCAGCTCAGTTGAGATAGTCAATGCACTACTGTCCATATTTGCGCGAGTTGGTTTTCCTGCAGAAATTCAATCAGATCAGGGCCCAGTGTTTACTAGCGCTTTGACGACAACTTTTCTCGAAAGGTGTGGGGTAAAGCTGTTACACAGCTCAGTGTACCACCCACAGTCGAATTCCGTTGAGAAGCTCCACTCCGTCATGAAGCGCGTGTTGAGAGCGTTGTGTTTTGAACATCGAACTGACTGGGAGCTGTGTCTGCCTGGGGTGATGTTTGCTTTAAGGACCGCGCCGCATGCGGCTACGGGGTTTTCGCCAGCTGAACTGGTGTACGGTCGCTCGCTTCGATCTCCGCTTCGCATGCTTCGAGAATCATGGGAAGGTAGGGGCGACGACCCAGTCGTGGTGGAGTACGTGCTTAAGCTCCTCGAACGCTTAAGAAGGGCACAGGAGTTGTCCGGTGAAGCAATGGCAAAGGCCCAGCAGAGGGCCAAGGTTTATTATGATCGGACAGCCAGGGCCCGTCGTTTTGAGGTTGGCGATGAGGTCATGATATTGCGCACATCGCTAAACAACAAACTAGACGTGCAGTGGGAGGGCCCAGCACGAATTGTTCAGAAACTGTCGGACGTTAACTACGTGGTAAGTCTGCCAGGAAAGCGGAAAGCACAGCAAGTTTACCACTGTAATCTGCTCAAACCTTATAGACAAAGGGAAGCAGTGGTGTGCATGATGGTAAACGTTCCTGAAGAGCTTCCAGTCGAGCTTCCGGGACTAGGCTCAGTGACGAACAGGGAAGACACCGGTCAAGTCATTAGTGACCTTATCAGTAAAGCACCGCTGTCGCCTGAGCAGAAAACCGAACTACACCAGCTATTACGAGAGTTTCAAGGTCTGTTCTCTGAGAGGCCTGGTAGGACTTCTGTACTTACTCATGATATTGAACTTACCTCCCCAGAGCCAGTACGATCCAAGGCGTATCGGGTGTCACCCCGCCAGAGCGATATTATGAAGGCTGAGGTAAAGAAAATGCTACAGCTCGGTGTTATTGAGGCAGGTGAGAGTGATTATACCTCCCCTTTGATTTTAGTTGAGGTACCGGGCAAGGAACCTCGTCCTTGCGTCGACTACCGCCGGCTTAATTCCATCACTAAGGATCAAATTTATCCGATCCCTAACATCGAGGAGCGCCTTGAGAAAGTTAGTAGCGCTCAGTTTATTTCCACCCTAGATCTTGTCAGGGGTTATTGGCAGGTTCCACTTACAGAAGAGGCTAGTAGGTATGCGGCGTTCATTTCACCAATGGGAACATTCCGTCCTAAAGTGTTGAGTTTTGGTTTGAAGAACGCGCCATACTGTTTTTCAAGTCTCATGGATAAAGTGTTGCGGGGACAGCAAGAATTCGCTTTACCGTATCTAGACGACGTAGCGATATTCTCCGCATCCTG
This sequence comes from Dermacentor variabilis, assembly GCF_050947875.1. NCBI lineage: Eukaryota > Metazoa > Arthropoda > Arachnida > Ixodida > Ixodidae > Dermacentor > Dermacentor variabilis. Next base: position 203,618,551 of record NC_134572.1, on the reverse strand, counting down.
GTCTGAGCATATGACACACTTGCGGGCAGTGCTAACCCGCCTGCGCGAAGCGGGCTTGACAGTCAAGGCTCCTAAGTGCCAGTTAGCACAGGCCGAGGTTGTCTACCTCGGTCACGTGATTGGTCAGGGTCGTCGCCGCCCCTCTGAAATAAAAGTGGCCGCTGTGCGAGACTTTCCGCAACCGCGCACCAAGACCGATATTCGGTCGTTCTTGGGTGTCGCCGGCTACTATCAGAGGTACATCCCTAGGTACTCTGATATAGCGGCTCCCCTAACGGATGCTCTAAGAAAAACAGAGCCTCAAACAGTCGTCTGGGACGAGACAAAGGAAAGAGCTTTTAGCGCCCTAAAGAGTGCCCTAACAGGCCAGCCTGTGCTACGATCGCCAGACTATACAAAAGGGTTCATTGTTCAGTGCGATGCTAGTGAGCGAGGCATGGGCGTTGTACTGTGCCAACGGGAAAATGGAGAAGTAGAACACCCCGTCCTGTATGCTAGTCGTAAGCTGTCCAGTCGTGAGCAGGCGTATAGCGCCACCGAGAAAGAGTGTGCGTGTCTCGTGTGGGCCGTTCAGAAATTGTCATGCTATCTAGCCGGCTCGAGGTTTATCATTGAGACGGATCACTGCCCTCTCCAATGGCTGCAGACCATCTCTCCCAAAAATGGCCGCCTCCTGCGCTGGAGCCTCGCTTTACAACAATATTCCTTTGAGGTGCGTTACAAAAAGGGGAGTCTCAACGGTAACGCCGATGGCTTAAGTCGAAGCCCCTAACGTAGGAATCAGCCTCAAAATTGTTTGTTACTGATGTTTTTCTTCCTGAGGCAGGTTTTTTTTTAACATATTGCTTTTGTTTAGTGTTTCAAAGTGATGATATGCTTTCTAGTGCAATTTTTCAATTTGTGGACGCGTTCTGAGTGATGCTAGACTACTGTAAGGAACTAGGCAGTGGTATAAAAAGGGGAAAGAGCCTGGCAGGGCTTAGTGAGGGTTGTGCCGTGCTTGCTGACTGAGCGGTTGAGTTTTCAGCGTAGTTCTAACGCTTGCCGGGAACGAGAACAAAAGTGTGAACTCTCCCGAAGTCACTTTGCAGTGTCCCGTGCGAACCTGAACGAGAGAACGAGGCCTTCTCTGTGCGCTGCGCTCAAGAAACGTCAAGGGACGCCCGACTTCGGTTATGAGCATCATCGAGCGACATCCCTCCGGACAGCGGATGCAGTCCCCTGTCCATCGGGATCTCCTTCCCCCGGCGGGGCGGTCTGTTGCGTTTCGCCTGCGACACGTGGTTTTGCCGGCGCGACTGCGGCGGGGCGGCAGACATTTTGGCCCGATCGTCATCGCCGCAACACTCATCGCCAGGTGTTTCCAGGCGCGTCTGCGGCGATGCGACCGCCTAGGGATCCTCCTCGCATTCCAGTCATTGTGCCCGAAACAGGCGATGCCAAAGCAGGGATCTCATTCCAGTTATTGGGCCCGAAACAGGCGATGCCAAAGCAGGGATCTCGTTCCAGTCATTGTGCCCGAAACAGGCGATGCCAAAGCAGGGATCTCATTCCAGTTATTGGGCCCGAAACAGGCGATGCCAAAGCAGGGATCTCGTTCCAGTCATTGTGTCCGACCGGCAGCGCCACGACAGGGTGCTACGAGATCGTGCGCAGCGCCACGACCAGGTGCTACGAGATCGTGCGCAGCGCCACGACCGGGTGCTACGAGATCGTGCGCAGCGCCACGACAGGGTGCTACGAGATCGTGCGCAGCGCCACGACAGTGTGCGTCACCATTAGCCCATTGTACATTCACGTGCTCGTCTTTTGAGGGGTTCCTTCTTGCCCTCAACTGCGAGAGTATAAAAACAGCTGCCCCCGGACGCCAAGAGGAGGGCTCCGATTTCTTCTGTTGAGTGAAGTGCTCTCCCGTCTCTCTACTTCGGTCAAACCTGACCGCCAACTCTTTGCGATGTTAAAATAAACAAGTTGTTTCGTTGTTACCAGTCGACTCATGCTTTGCCGGGACCTTCGGATGCTTCGAGTTGTACCCCAGGCCGCCAGGCCAACGCTACCCTTGGGGCTTGCGACCCAGGTACAACCACGGGCGTCAGCGCCGAGTTCCCAACAGATCGTACCAGCAGTCAGATCCAAACAAGACTGGGGAAATGTTTCTGAAGGATTACTATCAGGAACAGCATAAAACATTAGGCTATTTCTGCGTGATCGGTTTTCAGCGTCATCCATACGCCGTTACAAGCAAGTGGCCAGGTCAGTAATTTTAGTAGTTTCTGCTTTTACGCCCTCGATTTCATTTCGTAACGGGATGATGCTATGGCAAAGTGTTTCGACTACTGTTGCTCGGGAATTCAAATCAGACACCATCTTATTCATTGCCAGTAGCTGGTTCTTTATGTCTTTCATTTCTGTGATTATTTCTTTTTGGCCGGCCGATAGTTTTTGCAGCTCTTTTAGTACAAGGTTAGCACTATCGGGACCCAGGTTAGACTCGATGTCTCCGACAAGAGAAGCAAGGACGGCACAAACACTCTCAACAGCGACAGAGCACCGGGGGCTCGGCAGCTGCACCAGAAGATAACTGCTGTTTTTTTACAAAAAGAGACTACTTGTTACCAACCTGTGTGGCGAAGAGCTACGGGTTATTGTCTGTATTGTGGTACAGCAACCGAGCCCACAGAGCGGTGTCGACAATCGCGGCTGCTTTATACTTGGCGGGAGCCGTAGTGTCAGTGCCGATGGGACTTTCCACAGGGAATCCAACATCCAGGGGCTGAATCTTATAACGGTTCGGTTGGGGGAACCGTTCATTTAGCCTCACCTGATTGGCCAAAATTTTGATTACGTCACAGGTCGTCAGAGGCATCGGTGCGGTATCGCAATTTATTAATGCCTCACGCATCTGTCAATCATCTTCAAAGCGAACTCGTCGTAGGAACCGGCGAAGGGGTAGTCCGCTTTGGGTTCCGTTGTTGTGGCTTGGCTGTTGTTTTGCGACCCTGGCCACGCGCGCCGGTCGCGTGACCCCAGAGACACGCGGGCGTCGCGCGCGGGTGCGTTGGTTGCTTCGGAGGCTATTACTTGCCTTCGTCGTCTGCTTGGCGTTGCTCTTTCGGTGTCGACCACGGCTGGAAGTGCGATACGCGTTCGAAGAAGTGACAGATAATGAGTTGCACCGCCCTTGCCGGCTTTCTAAGTAGACCTTTTGCAGGCTACGCTATCAAATGGATGAGACTCGGGTGCAAGTGTACCAGTGGTCATTCCACGCAGAGGAAGGAATATTGCGCACTGCAGTTCATCGCCACCGGCCTGTAGCTCCCAGAGGTCGGTTTTCGCGAAGCATTAATCGGAATGGCCTAGATCTCTGCTGCCGACACTGTCCGCGAAGTTGCTCTTGCAATTACTGTGTTGGCCGGTGGAAGGGCTGGGTCAGCTTTCCCGTGACCTCCGCTTCAAAGCCAATGCCAAGGAGGTATTTGCATGATGAGATCGAATTCCCAGTGCTATCGCCAGCGTGAGTTGCTCGCTGATCGCCGTTCAGCAATCACAAGGTTTCAATCTAGGCTTGTTCAGCGCTTCCTTCGTTCGGCTGATAAAACTATACAGTGAGGAGGGGAATATAGTGTGGAGATCTCTTATTTGGCTGCTCTTTTTTTCTGTAGTTCGGAAGTGCCGCACTTTGTTCCTCAATTTCACAGCACAGCGGGCACCGTCAGCACCACGCTCTTAGATTTTACTTCGTGCAGGCAATGCAGGGCCCGTATATCGTGATGTTACATTTCAAGTTCCATCGCTTCTATCACGCGACGCGGAGTGGAGCAGATCGCAGGGATAGCGGCAGCGCCGCGGCGAGCAAGTCATGTCCGAGCCGGATGACGAAGGGCGAAAAAAGAAGGAAAATTAATATAGACGGCTAGTAAAGGTGTCCCTAAGAACCAGTTCACGGTTTTGTCGCACTCGCTGTTTAAGAAGTGCTGGCAGTGCGTTCCTGTTGCGTGCATCGCGCGAGCTCCTGGTAGCAGACGACATAGCGCTGCGCTCTGCCAACTCATTTACGCTTGCGATACCGCCTGTTGGCTAAGAATGAAAAAAAAAAGATGACATTAATAAATTACTTCTGCATTGCGTAAACGCCTGGCACCACATGTTTATACTTCGGAACTTGGCGTATAATATTTAATTTGTATCTTGCATTTATTTAGCAAGCAGAAACATTCTGCAATTCCTCGATTAGCTCGTCATATAATGACGTACCCTTCAGGGGTGGCACCCTCTCATTTATTGGTCGCGTCCTCCCCTTCTTCCACCACCGGCTTGGGAGTGGCACATTTAGTGACGTAAGCGGTGAAGCGAACGGTTCGTATTCCGAACCGTTATAAGATTCGGCCCCAGCTGTCGCATGGTGGTATGGTATGGTACGGATAACTTTATTTAGGTCCGGAGGGGTCAGTCTGGGACTGATGCGGGCCGCTCCCACGTCGGTACAGAGAGGCCGAGCCCCTCTGCCGTCACACGGGCCCTCTGGACAGCCCTGAGTTGGTCCGCCAGCACTTCACTGTGCACCATGCTGACACAGATGAAGTTGCGCAGTCGATTCCTATGGCTCAGGCGCCAGATGGCGTACAAGGTAACCACGTGCCGGTTTCATTTATGAGGGACAGCAGCGCACATTCCACTGATAACTCCGGTGTTGATAACCGGAGTTATCCGCGATGACAGCTGCTCGTGGGTGACAATAGCTACGAACACCTGTGTGGCGAAGAGCAACGGGTTAGTTGTCTGCATTGTGGGACAGCAATGTACAATTATGTACCTTGAGGGTATCACAAATAAATAAATAAACCGAACCCACCTTTTGCCTCTCGCACCCGCTTTTACTTGCGCATGCACACAAACGGTTGGCAATCGCCTAAATGAATGTCTTGTCAGTCAGAGCGCCGGTTCGCTGACGGCTGATCTCGATGATGTGCTACCGCCCAAGCCGAAACGCACAGCCGCCGCCGTTCGCCACTGCGTGTACCCCTCCATCCTCCGTGTCGGCGACCGCGCGGTGTTCTCTGGTTGCCGAAGCGCCGGCTCAGTATGAGCGGATCACAGTGCGTGCTTCCCAAGCCGAAACGCGGCGTCAATGACGTCAGTCACTCGCTGTTGCCGGGCAACGTTCCTATGCGCCTACGCGCTGCCTCCCGCGACCTTGCGAGGCAGTGGCGCCCTCCGTCTGCGGCGGCTGGTGCGAAATGTTCCACCCGAGACGGATTGTCCGAGGCTCACAGACGGTTCATAAGATAATCCGTCTGCCTATATAAATAGTTAATTCTCAGCCAGTTTTTTGACCCATGAGCGAGGCAACCGGTGGAAGTCCTTCGTCTTGCGCTGCTGCTAAACGAGCTGCTCGAGCAGAAGCCCAGCGCCGTCATCGCCAGGGCACTCTTCGAAATATTTACGCCCTTTGGGGCTTATCTTGTCTCACAACGATAATCGTCATCTGTCTTGCCCGAGTTTCCTTTCTTGAAAGCTCGGCGCTCGCTACTTAACCTTTCGAGAAGCTGCGTCACACTGATAACGCGCATGCCGTTCGTGACTGGGAAGTATACTGGGCTCGCAGCGTTAAAAAAAACGGAAATGCGGGCAAGACAGATGATTATTATTGTAGGACAAGATACGCCCCAGAGGGTGTAAATATTTCTAAGAGTGCTGCAGAATCCAGAGGTGCGCTACACTCCAAGAAAAGTTTACACCTTTTGGAGTGCCCCTTCTGCCACTCAGCGATAATCGTCGTCTGCCTCGATGCGTTTCCTTTCCTGAAAACTCCGTGCCCGCTACTTTCCTGTCGGGAATGCTATCATGCTGATAACGCGCATGCCGTTCGTTACAGGCTCGCAGCGTTAAAGAAAGGAAACGCATCAAGGCAGATGACGATTATTGTTGTATGGCAGAAGGGGCACTCCAAAGGGTGTAAACTTTTCTTAGAGTGTACGCCGAACCAGGCACTGGTGCAGCAAGTCGAGCATATATCCATCTATTTCCCCGACCACAAAGCTTCCTTCCTGACAAACAAGAATTGGGAGTGGAGTGTTTCTTGAAGAAGGAATATGTGTGAAGAATAAAAAATTATCTGTAAAGGTATTACATTTCTTACTGAAATGATTTGCCTCAATACATCGAAAAACCGGAACAGCTAAGAGCTGCGCTGAAATTTCGCGTTATGAAGTAACGTATTCATTGAAAATTTTTTGACGTGAACGAAGATTCGACAAACACCGGTTGTAAAGCACCGCAACAGTGCGCTCGACCACTCCGCCAGAGCCCTTACCGAGTTTTGACGCGTCAACATGCAGCTATAAGGCAACAAGTCGACGAAATGCTGCGCGACAACATCATCCAGCCGTGGAAAAGCTCGTGGGCGTCTCCTGTATTCTTGACGGAAAAGAACGGAACGCTACGTTTCTGCCTCGATTATCGTCGACTAAACACCACGAAGAAAGGCCCCCTTTCCGCGGATAGGCGACGCATTGGATTGGCTCTTCAAAAGTGGATACTTCTCGTAGAGGGATCTCAAGACTGGCTACTCGCAAACGGAAGTCGACGAGAGAGAGACCGCCTTCGTCACGCCGGACGGCCTCCGAGTTCAAAGTCATGCCACTCGTGCTCTGCTCGGCACCTTCAACGTTGTAGCGCGTGATGGACAGGCACGATTGAAGTGACAGAATTGTATTGGTTTAAAATATAGGGTTTTACGTGCCAAAACCACTTTATTTATGAGGCACGCCGTTGCGGAAGACTCCGGAAATTTCGGCCACCTGGGGTTCTTTAACGTGCACCTTAAATCTAAGTACACGGGTGTTTTCGTCCCCATCGAAATGCGGCTGCCGTGGCCGGGATCCAATCCCGCGACCTCGTGCTCAGCAACCAAACACCATAGCCACTGAGCAACCACGGCGGGTGAACTGTATTAAGGCGAAAGCCTTTAATGGCTCATACTCGCAGCGTCCGACCGTCCGTCCCTCCGTGCCCTTGAACGGTGCCAGCTGTGGCCTCTCCTCCTCACACTTTCTCAGTAATCGCGTGATGCCATAGCGGCGCAAAGCAACAGCTGCGGTGCCACAGCTATCTCCTTTCCCCCTTATAGTCTCTCAGAAATCACGTGATGGCACAGCGGCGCGCGCGGCAACGCTCATTCGTCAGACGTCTCGTTGCAGCAGTCGAGTTTGGCGGATGGCTCCTAAGCGGCCCGGTGATCATTCTACGGCGACCAGTTCGGAGAAGCGCCCCAAGAATGTGGATTCCCCCGATACCAAACGCCAAAAGAAGAATGAGCGAATGCGCATGCAGTGGGCTAACATGTCACCGGGCAGCAAGCCCAGGGAAGCGAAACGGAAGCGATTAAGGTGAAAGCCTCTAATGGGCTCATAATGGCGGCGTCCGACCGTCGGCACAGGCTTTCGCCGTACACACGTTGGGATTTACAAAGTGTCCTTCAATTCTGTCTACTTGGATGACGTCGTCGTCTTCACGGGAAATTTCGGTGATCACCTTAGCGGCTTCCTACAGTATTGGAGGCCATCGAGTCATCAGGGCTCACTCTGAAGCTGGAAAAGTACCGCTTCGCTTAGGACGAGTTTCTTAGGACGAGTACGCCCTGACCGACTGAAGAAAGCTACCGTCGCAAAGTTCCAGCCGCCCATCGACAAGAAGGCAATGCGTAGATTCCTCGGCATCCATGCCTACTACAGGCCCTCTGTCAAATACTTTTTAGGTGTCGCTGAGACGCTGACACGGTTAACTTAATCTGATATACAGTTCAAGTGGGAAGCGCTGCAGGCCGACGCATTTCAAGAACTTAAAACGGCGCATGCAATAGACACCAGTACTTGAGCACTTCGGCAAGCACACCAACACAGAAATCCACACTGACGCCCGCCAATAGCCTAGGCCTCGCTGCCGTCCTCCTCCAGAGGGAAGACAGATTTGAACGGGCTGTGGCTAAGGCTAGGCAGTCGCTGTAAAAAGCGGAAGGCAATTGCTGTACGACCGAAAATGAACGCCTCACCATCATTTGGGCTACAGCAAGATTCCGCCTTACCCATATGGCATACCGTTCAAAGTCGTCAGCGACCGTCACGCGCTGTGTTGGCTTGCAAATTTATTGGACCCTTCAGGACGCCTGGCGCGGCGGAGCCTCAACCTGAAAAAATACGTCATCACTGTAATCTACAAGTCCGGAACAAAACACTCTGATGCCGATTGCCCGTCTGTTTAACCGCCCGTGCTGTTTATGTGTTCTCTCCTCCCCGTCTTATTTGCGGTCAATACGATATACAGTAAATACCAACTAGGCAAAAGTGAAGTTCTTCTGCCCGTCTCGCGCTCCCGTGGACCCGCCGGCTCTAGATGACGAAGACGAGGACGCCTAGGTACACTAGGTGCAGACGACTTTGCCGAGCAGCAGTGAACCGACCCGGAGCTCATAAGGTTTGCTGAGTACTTGCAAGGCAAGATCGACTTTGTCTCGAAGTTATTTAGGCGTGGATTGTCTTCGTTTCTCTTACGAAACAACATCCTGGCGAAGAACTTTTCTCCAGCCAGCGATAACTACATTCTCGTTGTGCCCGCATGCCAGAAGTACAGCACGCCCTGCACGATGATAAGATCAAGGGCATTTCGGGTTTACCCGTACGCTAGAAAGAATACGACGTAAGTACTATTGGTCGTACCTGACCGCCTACGTCGCCAGTTACGTGAAGACATGTCGAGACTGCCCAGACGCCACCGATGCAAGACACTACCTACAGTGCTGGCGGGATTAGTGCAGCCAACCGAGCCTCCTTGCCGACCATTCCACCAGATCGGGATAGACTTCTTGGGACGTTTTCGGACGTAAACATCCGGAAACGATTGGGTCGTCGTGGCCACCGACTACCTTACTCGTTACGCCGAAACGAAAGCCTTGCCCAAAGGTAGCGCAGCGGAAGTAGCCCAAATTTTCGTCGACATTTTGCAGAGACATGGTACACCAGAAGTCCTCGTTACTGACAGAGTAACGGCAGGAAGCTCAGCCGGAACTGAGCTTAACCAAGCCTACCTGCAGTATAAGCGGACAAGTCACCGAAGGACCACTGCCTACCACTCGCAGACGAATGGCCTAATGGAACTACTCAACAAGACGCTCGCCGACATGTTAGCGATGTACTACGTCGACGTCGAACACAAAGCGTAGGATGCCGTGCTTCCGTATGTCACCTTTACTAAAAACACAGCATTGCAAGAAACAACACATATCACATCGTTCAACCTGGTTCACGGAAGAACCCGAAGACAACACTCGACGCCATGCTTCGGCACGTCACCGACGAAGAAAATGTCGACATCGCCGCCTATAGGCTGTTTCACATGACGCGATTTTCAATCAGTGACACAGCGAATTCCGTCGCTCAGCGACCGCCACGACGTCGTGGGCTCTCCGCGATTAGATTCCAACAAGTTGGTTGCGCCGTCGCTGAGTCGCAGGGATCGGCGCGATGTAGGCGGGGCAACGTGTAACTTAATGAGAGCAGCATTCCGGGCAAGTTGGTAATCCATTACTTAAATGATATTGCGTGACAAAAAACGACACGGGCGTTTCTCTCACGTCCGTGTCGTTTTTTTTTTTTCACGCAATATAATTTAAGCAACGTGTAACGCAACAGAAAGCGCCGCTTTCCTGTTTTAAAGCGCGTTGGTAGCTCTGTGGAGCAATGTCACGCGCCAGTTATGTTTTAATAGGGCGTACCAACCTGCGCCTACGGCTTAGAAGATTCATGAAAATATTTTTCTTCCGCTTACACAATTCGTTTAAAAAGAGAAGGCACGTACCCACTTGATCGCCACCGCCGTCAACGTCTTCGTCGCTACAAATTGTGTCAGCTGCTCCTGCACGTACACTCAATAGTAGCTTGTTCTTCCAGGAAGAATACCCATCCCAGAAAGAAACTTGTGGCTTCCATAGTAACAACGAAACTAGAGTGTACTAAAGGGAACCACCCCAGCGACGCCACACAAGCCGCACGATCATACTTTCGTTGTTGTGCAGCGTCTCACTCACCGCATCTACAAGCTGTCGTGGAGTCTCAACGCTTTTAAACGTTAAAAAATGGTGTACTTATTATATTATCGAATGACAGGAACATTCGAATATTTGACTAGTTTTCATGTTACTTTTATTTAACGAAGTAGGCACAGATACTTCGTGAGCAGGGGGCAGCCTTGCCCATCACTGCGACGGAAATCGCGCTGCTGCAAACGCATGTGAAAGCTGTCAGCGAAAATCGATCTGCGATGTGCGTGGCAGAACGATATTGATGCCCTAATCACGCCATGTGAAACGGCTTTATCTCCAGCCACAGCTCGCCCACCTGCGGATCAAGAACCAGCAGAGGACCGACAGCCGGCATTACAATCTGCGACGACGGCGCGTAGAATACCACCCCAGCGCCCGTGTTGGGTCTGGACCCCGATACGCCGACGAGGAGTCGGTGAGAAACTATTGCGATGCCATTTAAGGCAGTTCAAGATTATCTGACGCATTAGTGCACTGTACTATGAGATCATGCCAGATGGTATTTCCCGTAACACGATCTTGGATTGTAGCGCGAAGTGACAGGGACACAGATTAGAAGCAGACAGGACGAGCGCTGTGATTTGCCGATCCCAGCGGCGCCGCTTGCGACCTGAAAAATTCCAAGTTTTGCGCTATAAGCCGTTCTAGCAGCGTTTATTCGTTGCTTTGCTACTTCCTGTTTTACTAACTGCGCTTTAGTTTTCGCTCTCGTTTATTTATTTATTTATTTATTTATTTATTAATTACCCTCAGGGCTTACAATAAGCATTATAGAGGGAAGGGGCTTTAGCATACCAGTATATATAACATAAGTACAAGGAGAAGTGAAGAACATAGTTATGTCGCAAAGAAAATAGAGCAACTAAGGTAAATGAGCACCAAAGTAACACAGAAAAAAAAGCTTAAAAGTCAAGTAATAAGAATAGAAAAACTAAAACACTGAGTAAAAGCAATGAAAATAACGATAGCAACGATAGCAATTGCTGAGCGATAGCAGGTGACAACGCGGTAGTAACGCAATTTTGAAGTAGGTTTATAATTCGTTTGTTAGTGCTCTGCGAAAACGGTCTGTATCTGTGATAGCGACTAGTGACGCAGGCAGGCGGTTCCACTCGAGACATGTTCTCGGCAAGAACGAGTATGAGTATGTGACTGTGCGCTGCGCCGGTACAAGAACTTTGAAGCGATGATCGACACTTGCGGAGATATGAGATGCTAGTGTAATGTACCGGGACTTGAGCTCATGGTTATGATAGTAGATTTTGTGAAAGAAGGAGAGACGAGATAATTTTCTTCAGGAAGAGAGAAGGGGAATGCCAAGAGCAAGTTTCATATTAGTAACGCTAGCAGTACGATGATAATTGTGAAGAATGAATCGGACCGATCGATTTTGCACTCTTTCAAGGATATTTGTTAGAGTAGCATGCCCAGGGTCCCATATCGAGCACGTGTATCCGAGGTTAGATCTGACATAAGTGACGTAGAGTTGTTTAGGTGGAGCTAAAGAAAAGTTACGACTGAGATGGCCGAGCATACAGTTAGCTTTCGACGTAATGTATTCAGTGCGTCTTTTCCACGAATAATTGCGAGTAATATGCACACCGAGATATTTGTAAAACATTACTAGGTCAAGGGGAGTATTATTAAGTATGTAGGCAGGGCAAGCTGACTGGTTAAGGGAAATTCTGATTGTTTTGTATTTAGAAGTGTTTAGTTCCATTAGCCAAAGCGTGCACGATGCAGTAGTATTATTGAGATCATGCTGGAGAGTTAGTGTATCATGCTAGTGTTAGTATAGTGTAGTTAGTATCATTTGTGCCTTCAATCTTGCGGTATATAACACAGTCGTCAGCAAATAGACAAATGGAACTTGCGATTTGGTTAGAAAGATCATTGATATAAATTTTAAAAATTAACGGTGCTAAAACAGAGCCTTGAGGTACCCCTTTAACGGCCGGAACTTCAGCAGAATCGTTATCATTAATGCTGACATGTTGTGTACGCTTAAAAAGAAACTCTAGAATCCAGTTGAAGACCAAGGAATCAATGTTTAGCTGGCCGAGTTTTAGTAGGAGTAAGTGGGGGTTAACTCTGTCGAAGGCTTTTGCAAAATCTAAACATATAGTCTACTATATTTAAACTATATAAACTATGTAAACTATACTATATAGTTTACATAGGACCAACAAATCGACGTTTAAATATCAGGATTTAGGAACATGCGCTCAATGTAAAGAATGGCACTGGTTCATATTTGGCGGTTCATTGCCGCTTCAGATCATGTAAATCCATTTTTGATAAAACAAAGATTTTGTACAGGCACAAAGCGAAAAAAAGAACAATGGAAATAATGGAATTCTTTTACATATTTTTGGAGGGTGGCGGATCCATCATTCAACCCTCGATAGCATTGTCACAGGCAGAAGTGTCTTACCTTCATGATTTTCTGCATTTCATTTCTTGATTAGCCAGCTTTGCTGTTGCCACGTGTATGTTATTTTTAGTTTTCTCGTGCACACTTGAAAGGGTGTTTGTTCTCCTTTCAGCATAGTTTTCTTTTTGTTCTGTTTCTTTGGAAATAAACTGTTGCGAGTAGTGCCCGTGTTTGTCATTTCTAGTCTACGTCTTTTTCGCGCACTTTTTCGTTAAGATGGAATGAGTGGAAGCCGGTCGCTTTCCCGTCTCAAACTGTTACAGAAACCTAGCCGCGACATTCGCTAATGGAACAAGCGACGGATATTGTGCGCGGCTGTGAAAGATTCAATCACTTCACATGAACGCAAGGTTATCGTAGAGACTGGTCACCGACCTCTGATTGTGGCATCCCAGAAAGCAATCAGTGACATTCCACCAAGGCTGCAATGGTTCGTTCGGCGACTGCGTGATTATGCGATCAGAATTGTCTTTTTTTTTTGTTCCAGGAAAACTTCTCTTCCCGGCCGACATGTTCCCCGGGGTTCAGTCAACTTTGAGAAGATTGACATCGTGAGGCTTATAGCGCGTGAAAAAGACAAGGACGGAAGGCACAGGAGCTAAGCCTCACGATGTCTTACCAACAAGCCCAAATCACTGCATTACAGAAGATTGACACTGAAGATGCAGAAGTACATGCAATGGGTGTGTTTTCGTCTCGCGTGAGCCATAAAACTTTAACGCCACTGGTCGCCGAGACAAGGTTACTACTTGAGCAGCGGGCTCAAAAGTCTGCGCCGAGCTGAATAGGTCGAATGGCTGCTGAAATCATTTACTGGCGAGCTCTCGCAAGCAGGAGTTCTGTTAAAGGAATGCAAGATTGCAATTCCCGCCAGCATGAAGCTCGAAATAGTGGACAAAAATCACCAATGCTACTTGGGTAGGACCAAAAACCCGAGAAGCGATCTTCTGTACGGGTATAAATAGCGACATTGAAGCCTTTGTACAGAAATGCGCAGTTTGCAGAAAATACTCGCACAGTCAGCCACGCGAGCCGCTCAATATGCGCACAGTGCATCAACAACCACGGCACGGAGTTGGTACTGGCATTTTCTACTACGGCGGCGGACCTTATCTCTGCATTTACGACGCGCTGTCAAATATTTCAGAGGCGGAACTATTTAAATGTACATCGACTACCACCGTCATTCAAGCAAGTGGTGCTACTTTCGCGAAATACGGCATACCTATGGAGGCGTGTTCATTCAACAGACCCCCCTTTCTCAAGCCACCAATTTGCAGCATTTTCGAGAAAATACTATGTTCATCACACCATCTCTAGCCCTGGACACCCAGAGTCAAATGGCCTAATGGTGAAGGCGGTGCAAGAAGTCAAACGGATATTAAAGAAAACCGCTGAAACCAATCAAGATTTCTGGGTTGCTTTGCTCGTTTACACGACAACCCCTTTGGAAGGTGCTGCGTTGCCGGCAGCGATTCTTCCGGCCAGAAATCTACGAACAATGCTGCCAAACATTCAGGATTAAAGAACTTCTCACCAGTCCGCGCCAACTACCTTCTTGTTGTAACCTCAGCGCTGCGTCCAGAAGTACTGCGCGCCCTAAATGACGATCCGACCGCTGGGCACCTAGGATTCTCCCGGACGCTATCGAGGACACAGAAGTATTATTTCCCGCAGCTGAGCACCGACGTTGCCCGTTACGTCAAGACATGCCAAGACTGTCAGCGACGCAAGACACCGCCGACAGGGCCAGCGGGCTTGCTACAGCCGATTGAGCCTCTTTGGCGACCATTTCACCAGATCAGGATGGACTTGTTGAGACCCTTTCCGATGTTACCATCCGAAATTAAGCGGTTCGGCGTGGTGGACAGACTACCTCACCCGCTTCGCTGAAACGAAAGCTCTGCCGAAAGGTAGCGCAGCCGAAGTGTCGAAATTCTTCGTCGAGAATTTCCAACACGCTACGTCGAGCACCAGCCCGGCGACCGTGTTTGGGTTTGGACTCCAATACGCCGACAAGTACTTAGCGAGAACCTTAGCGAGACCCCACAAGATCATCCGACAGATTGAGGCTCTCGACTACTAGGTTGTGCCAGACGGCATTTCGGTATCACAGCGGCACCACACACAATCCTGATATTGTCCACGTTGTGCAACTTAAGCCGTCCTGACAGCGGTGATGAACTTTGGGATCTTGCGTAGCTAACCTTCGGACTTTCCTGTCTTTTTACTGTGTTTCTTTTGTAAATACGATTTTGTATCAATCGTCACTTACAGTGCATACATAGACGAGAGAAAAAAAGGACGACGAAGACAAGCACTGACTTCCAACTGATTTTTATGTTGAGAAACAAACATATATATACTGAGACACCAAAACAAAAGCGCCCCCTACAAAGCATCAACCCGACATGAGTCGTTATGCAAAAAATAGGTGAGGCGTGCAGACAGGACACAACAGTAGAGAAGTGGACAACACGAACGTCGACTATCAACTGAAGGGAGCACTGAGGCGAAAAAAGAAAGAAGACACGATACTCATCTGCACAAGCTCAGGAATGGTATCACCACGCGTCAAGCTGGTACATGTGTCGGTATACGTGAAAGATAACTGTTAAGGCACCTAATTTCTTCGTTATGTAAACTAATAGAAGGCTGACTCGCGCAAGCACTTCCACCGTTATAGATATGCCATGCCTCTACCATAAGACACGTATCTTCATTGTTATGCCTGTACAATATCGCGCTGTTCGAAAGTTCGTTCGAAAGTTTGTTCGAAAGGTGTTGTGTATAAAATACCTCTGAAATGTGGTAGGTCTTATGTATGGCAGACACGTAGGTGCCTTAACGTTAGGTTACAAGAACACAGTAATGAAGTGTGCAAAGGGCGGGAAGGGTTCCTAGGTGTTCATTGCGCACGATGCGGCTGTATCCCACTTTTTGAAGAAACCATTATCTTAGCTAAGCATTCTAATGAATGCACCAGACTTATCATTCAAGCAGCAGCGATTGCCGATGGTGACTCGTTAGCAAGCTATCAATTGCATTAACAGACAAAGAACTGATTTTTCTGAGATCTCACATGCGCCCTCGTTCATCTTAGGTCATGAATTTTGAAAGAATACTCATGTCGGGTTGATGCTTTGTGGGGGGTGTTTTTGTTTTGGTGTCTCAGTATATATGTGTTGGTTTCTCAAAATAAAAATCGCTTGTAAGTCAGTGCTTGTCTTCATCGTCCTTTTATGTCCCTCGTCTATGCATGCGCTGTAAGTGACGATTGATACCATGGAATACCAACTAGCCCGTACCCAAACCTTGCTTCTGTCATTTTGCGTTTCGATCTCCTGTCATGTTTGTAGCACCGGGACAATGCTTTTTGGGAGGGGGGCGTTGACACATGGACTTGTTTACCTTTTTCGAATGAGCGCTTTTCACCGTCCAACAAATGTCATCGCTCAGTGCGGGACGCGTCCGCATGTATCGGTAGTTTCTTCAATGTCATAGGTAGTTCTGTTGTCGCCGAAGCTTGCGTAATCTCATTACATATGCGACGCGAATTGTGTAGAACTTTCTCGAAGACGCGCGGACACTACCGATTACTCTGAAACCTTCGATGACTCGTGTATAAAAACCGACGCGCTTGACCGGCAGATCAGATTTCGATGACCGCGACAGCGTTCGCCGCTGTCGTTGTGCTTTATGTGTAACCTGTTTTTGTCGACAAACGTTCGCCCAATAAAAGTTAGTTCCGTCATTCACAGTATTGCTACTGTGTCCTTTGCCGTAACTACTACGTGACAATATTTCCATAATAGCGTACAAAATGTTGCGCACAAGGTACCTGTGATTCTCACATTTTGTTTTTGTGTTACTTATTACCCGGATCTTTCTATTAGTTCTGTATTCTAACTTCATTTGTAAGCTTATTCTTGTTTTGTATATTCTGCTCAAACTGCATAATTAAGGGCAAATGAGACAGCCACGCAATCGTAGCAATTGCTACAATGGAAACCCATACAGATTCCTCGAAAGAAAAGCCTAGTAGTTCAAGAAAAATTCTTCCTGATCTGGAACTCAAACCCGGGACCCCCCCCCCCCCCCCCCATTCCGGGGCAGCCTGATATTTGCCACGTGCACTTCTTTTCTGTGTGGTTGTCTTAATTGTTGTGCTAGACGAACATAATTATTTTCTATGTTTGCTGTCAATGCGCACGTGCTATAAATCTGTATGTTTAGTCACACCTCGCTCTTCTTGCTGTATGCCATTTCTAGGGCGCATGGACCCAGTAAAGCTTGCTGAAGGCTTTATTTTCTGCGCTCCTAAACATCCTGTGAAGTTTGAATAAAGTTACTTTGTTTGTTTGTCCGTTAATACAATACAGATTTGTATGTTCAATAGCAAGGAATATGCATTGGATCCTGCGTCGCTTCTGTGCTCTGTGACATTTTCTTGGCGTCAGTTGACCGTATCAGGGGACATCGCAATAGCGCGTAAAAAAGGACACGGACAGGAGCATGAAAAAAGACACACCGAACGCTAGTGTGTCCGACCAGCCAAGGTCGAAAAAAAAGAAAAAAAAGAAAAAAGTATACTTCATTTTGAGTCGGCCCACTCCAAATTAGTAAAGAGAGGGATCGCCAAGACATGCTTATGCGCTGCCCTGGACAAGTCCTGCTCACACAAGGTTCATGAAGGCGTGCATTTACAGGCGGTTCGCCTGACAAAGGCAGGGTTCCCTAACGAACTTGTGGCGTCCGTGGCTGAAGGCCTGACAGAGAGAGAGAGAAACAACTTCATGTAGTCGCCTGCAGAACGACACCATGACTAAATGGCGCCGTGACGCGGGCCCTGACGTCTTCTCAGCGGATGGTCTCTACTCAACTCCAGCGCGTGTTGCTCCCGCGGTCGGTCGCCCTGAGGGGCAACGTTCCGTCGGTTTCGCTCGGCCTTTGTCTTTCAAGAGCCGCCGAGACCTGCTGGACGGCCCAGGTTTGGCTTTCGTGGTTGTAGCATGCCGCCGCAGCCGCGAGTTGCGGCAGAATCGTTATACATGTCGAAGCTTCGTCGGGGAACTTGGTGCAATCCCATAGGATGTGCGTCAGGGTGGCTCTCTCGCGCTGGCACACGCGGCACACATCACTCACATATAATTTCGGGTATAGATGAGTCATTAACACTGGGGTGGGTAAGTAACCAGTTTGCAATTGTCTGAACAGCACCGCCTCTGCTCAGCTCAGTCCCGGGTGCGGGGGTGGGAAAGTCCTTCGAGCCAGGCGGTGGAACTGTGTAAGCTCGTTGAACATCGTCACGCGGTCTTTGGCACTACACCACGTTGGACGGACGGTTGCAGCGGCGCGGTTGGTTAGCGCTCGCGCCACTGCGTGTGCCGTCTCGTTGTGGTTATCGTGCTTCTCCGACGCATCGTTGCCCGCGTGCGCGGGGAACCATTTGATTCTAATATATCGATTCTCTCGTCGCAGGTCAGCCGAACACAGAACGCGCACAGCCTCACCACACACTTTGCCCTTTGCACAATTCCGCACTGCACTTCGCGAATCGCACAACACGGTCTGGCACCCGGGGTCGGCAATGGCCAGGGCAATGGCCACCTCCTCCGCCTGACACGCCTCGCGGACCCGTAAGCTCGCCGATGCCCTCGTCGCGCAGGACGACGCCTCGATGACGGTAGCTGCGAACGCCGCGCAGTCTCCCTGGTATTGTGCCGCATCCACGAAACTTGCGTGCTCGTCCTTGGCGTGAAAGTCGATGAGGGCCTTGGCCCTCGCCGTTCTTCTCTCCTTGTTAAACTCCGGGTTCATGTTTCTCGTTATGAGGTCTACCCGAATCCGGCGCCGGGTCCCGTCCGGGACAGAAACGTCGCTACTCGACTTTTCCGCCCCGGGCGCGAAGCCTAAGTATTGAAGCATGCGCCTGCCGGCTTCGGTCATAGAGAGCAGCTCCTCTGGGCGGTCCATTGCGCTTCCGCAATTTCCTCGAGGGTATTGTGCACCCCCAGACTCAGGAGCTTGTTGGTGTTCGTACACTCGAATAGTCCGAGCGCCGCCATGTAAGCTCGGCGTATCAGGGCGTTGATTTTATTCTTTTCACACTGCATCCAGTTGTGGAAGGCTGCAACGTAGGTGACGTGGCTGATTACGAAGGAGTGCACATGCCGAATCAAGCTTTCCTCCTTCATCCCGGCCTTGCGGTTGGCGACCCGTCTGATGAGCCGTATTGCGTTGGTAATCTTGGCTGTAAGGCGGAAAATGGTCTCGCCGTTACCCCGTCGCTTGTCTATAATCATGCCGAGCACCCGAATTTTGTCGACCTCCGGATAACTTGGCCGTTCCTCGTCACGATCTTGATGGCCTCGTAATCCCTCGCTTCGCTCTTGTTACGTCTGACGTACTTCGGTGGTAACACCAGCAGTTTTGAGTTGCTCGGTGAGCAGATCAAACCGGAACCGTTCAGCTGGTCTTCGATCGCGTCGACGGCTTCTTGCAGCGTGCTCTCAATGTGACCATCGCTGCCTCCCGGCACCCGCAGCGTGATGTCATCGGCGTAGATGGTGTGCCGGACGCCCTCGACGCGAGAGAGTCGCTTGGCCACCCCGATCATAACGAGGTTGAATAACAACGGCGAGATGACCGAGCCCTGGGTGGTTCCGACACTGCCGAGCCTCTTCTCTTGGAGCCGTAGATCGCCGGCGCAGAGCTCGGTAGTCCGTCCCGTCAGAAAATCCTTGATGTAATTGTACGTTCTTGCGCTCATGTTGAGTCTGGACACCTGGGCTAGGATCGCAATGTGCTTCACCTTGTCGAAGGCGCTCTGCAGGTCCAGCCCCAGAATGGCCTTGTTGTCTTTTGTTAGGGTGTCATCGTCAATGATATCTTTCTTCAACAGAATCATCGCGTCTTGGGTGCCGAGGGAACGCCGAAACCCGATGGTCGTGGTGGGGTATAGTCCCGACTCCTCCAGATAATCCTGCCACCTACACATGAGGACGTGCTCCAACACCTTGCCCACGCAGGACGTGAGCGAGATGGGCCGGAGGTTGTCCGTGTTCGGCGGCTTGCCTGGTTTGGGGATGAGGATGGTCTTGGCAGCCTTCCGCTGCTGGGACAGTGACCCCGCCCTCCAGCACTTGTAATAACCGGTGAGGTTTTCGATGGCCACATCGCTGAGGTTCTTGAGCGCTCTGTTCGAGATGTGATCCGGGCCGGCCGCCGACTTGCTGTTTAGTTCGTGCAGGGCCGCTCGCACCTCCTCGACGCTGATGTCACGGTCGAGCTTCTCGTTGGCCCGACCGCCGTACTCGGGATGCCTTTCCGTGGGTGCAACCGGAAGGTACTTGCTGTCTATGCGTCTGATTACTTCGGTTTCCCCGTTTTCCTTGACTGCTCTGTGAATGATCTTTGTGAGGCCTGACGAAAGTGGCTAAAACCGGTGATGGGCCCTTGACGATTGGGCGACAAGCTCATGAGCGGGCTAGGTGCGTGTCACTGCCCTATATTCACCAGCTGACACACCGCCTTAAAAAGGTGGCGGAGAAAGGCAATGTTCGAGTTGTGCTCACGGCACCGGATAAACTCGGGCAACTTTGCAAAGTTGTCAGAGGCGGGACTTGCAGAAAATCACCCTGACCAATTAAACACGAACTGCCTTAGGTGGAGTGCAGGACAAATGTGGTGTACAGATTCCCGCCGTCATGCGGAAGTTGCTACATCGGCCAAACTGGCGGGTGTATCAACGTTCGACTAATGGAGCACAAGCTGCTTGTCGAGGCACCGTCGGAATCTGGGCACTTGGCGGCACATTGCAAGCGCTGCGCGAATGAATGCATGCCGCTCTTGGATAAGACTCAAGTGATTACGTCTAGCACAGATCACAGAGAGCGTGAGATACTCGAGGCCTTCCTTTTTCATCGGCAAAAACAGGTCTGCGTCAGCCAACCTAACGTATCTTTGACGGCAAAAGAACTAAAATTCTTCCACAATAAGGTGCCATTGCGCATGCTCTTTACATTTATCATGTAGCACGTGTCTTTTTGCACATATATTTGTGTCCTCCTGAGAATAAAGCCAGTTGATCTAGCGTAAGGTGCGCCTTTTTCATGTTCCTTTCCGTGTCCTTTTTTACGTGCTAGTGCGATGACCCCTTATACGAATAACCACCAACTATCCCAGCTTTCTGCCTTAAAAGTAAGTTGACCACGAACTGCACAACTGCTTTGACGATAGGTTCTACTTAAAACATTTAGTTACTTCG
Organism: Dermacentor variabilis; assembly: GCF_050947875.1. Taxonomy (NCBI): domain Eukaryota; kingdom Metazoa; phylum Arthropoda; class Arachnida; order Ixodida; family Ixodidae; genus Dermacentor; species Dermacentor variabilis. The sequence goes on along the minus strand of NC_134572.1, from coordinate 203,597,752 downwards.
ATGATTTTTTTTTATTATATATAACAGGAACCATGATTTAGCCGTTGACCATTGAATTAAAGAGGTCTTGGATGACTTTAGGCTACATGGGAAGGTCATGGTTTTTACACATGAAATCCCTTCCCATGGCGCTCCTCAGTTTTTAGAGCTGTCTTTAGTTTTTGAAGTTGGTAGTATAGCCCTCGTGCACAGAAAGAATCGCTGCCGTACGATTCGGCACATTCGGAGTTCAATGAGCAATAGGCAATCTGCCTTGAGTCTTCTCTCATGAAGTCGTGCCCTCACGCCATGTGTGCTTGCATGAAAATGCAAGAACGCACACATTTTAATGCAAGAGCTGCTCAGGCGATTTCCGCCTTTCTTTCTGTGCTGTTTGCTGTGAGCGACTATAATGGGTGGTAATCTTGACGGCGAATGTTTTTCTTCAATGTTTTGTCCAACACAAGACTAGTGAGTTGATGTTAAACGTTACCTTGCGTGTACAACTGCTGTTTGTCTGAGTAGTGCACAAACCACAAAGGGAGAGGTGTTCGCTCGAGGCGTTGTGCGACATATTTAATAACCCTTGAGAGGGTTGAGCATTGTCATGGCTTCACATGGCATATCGCGTCGTGCCAAAAGCATTAAACTTGAATTGAATAATGGAGTTGTATGGGCCAGCAAATAAAACCACAATCGCATTATGAGACAGGTCGTAGTGGCGCACTCCAGATTAATTTTGGGGCACCGTGGAGTTCTTTAACGTGTTCCTAAATTAAAGTGCGCGAGCGTTTTTTATTTCGCTTTCGTTGAAATGCGGCTGCCATGGTCAAATCCGCGACTTTGAGCAATGGCATAGCGCAAAGCTATGGCGGCGGGCTTAGAGGTGTTGATTTCACGCGCGAGCGCTTCCGTTGCTTCGCCTAGACCTAGGGTTCGCCGCGTAAGTTGTCCGCTGTACATATTTGCATGGTTTTATTTTTCATAAATAGCAGAAGCGCACCGTACCGTACCTTAAACTTACGTTTATCCATACCCGCCGTGGTTGCTCAGTGGCTATGGTGTTGGGCTGCTGAGCACGAGGTCGCGGGATCGAATCCCGGCCACGGCGGCCGCATTTCGATGGGGGCGAAATGCGAAAACACCCGTGTGCTTAGATTTAGGTGCACGTTAAAGAACCCCAGGTGGTCAAAATTTCCGGAGTCCTCCACTACGGCGTGCCTCATAATCAGAAAGTGGTTTTGGCACGTAAAACCCCAAATATTATTATTACGTTTATCCAGTGTTTGCTTGCCTTCTCACGTGACCTTTTCCCCATCTCCCTTATGTATTTGTATGGGAACTGCGAGTGAAGAGGGGCAAGGCTGTTATTCACTTGTTTCGTGATTGCGTCGGTTCTACCCATTCTCTGCCTCCTCTCCCACTCCACTCTTCCATTCTATCTAGCTTCTCTCTGGACTTGCACGTTGGTAGAAAAGTAAGCGCTTGCGGGCGGTCGCGGATAATTACAGCTGCTAAGAGGCTAATGTGGCGGCGACCTGGGAGCTCCAGAGGGTGATCTGAAGTGAATGCGCGACAACGACGGTGGACGAAGAAGGAACAGATACACACAGGGCGCCTCATAATGCTTAACCTACACACACAACTATCCATCCCAAGGTGGTAAACTCTAGAGGGTATTGTTCACTTTCGATCCGATGCGGTCCAAACCATGTTCTCGTGTCTCTTTTCTTCTCTGCTTCGCTCCTTCCATGCATATACACGCTCTGAACCAACCGTCGACGCGGTGTGCCGCACAGCAGCAGGCAGAGCAGCAGTGCGAATGTCGAAGGAAAAGGCAAATAAAGGTTCGCTTGAAAATAAGGATGCCAGAAAAACTATGCCAGACCATACGTAAGATGTTCGACAACGTTGTATACGAGATATCGCTCAAATGTGGGAAGACCTAGGTGCGCCAAACGGCGAGACGTGTCATTGAGCGGGCATGGGATCATGAGTTGTCTATAATGAAGAAAGGTAATGCGCACATGGCTGCACATTGCATGGTGTGCTTGGCCGGCAGATGTCAGCCATATTGAGACTCAGACAATTGGAAGGAGTAGTGATACATTGCATGGTTGGCTTGGCCGGCAGATGTCAGCCGTTACTGCATGAGATTCAGACAATTGGAAGGAGCAGCGATACATTGCATGGTTGGCTTGGCCGGAAGATGTCAACCATTACTGCGGGAGATTCAGAAAATTGGAAGTCATGATACACTCGCAAGAGAACTTTTGGAGGCATATCACATAAAAGAGAGAGGCACGAGTTGCATTAGTGATATGCCTATTTTTCTGTGTGGAAACGAGATGCAGCAGGTAAAACGTCACTGTAGTCATTCTAGAGCACACTGATGTACGCATGCGCATTTGTTTTTATTTAGCAGTACTGCAGGCCAATACCTTGGCCCAAGCAGGAGGGGCATTGCAGCAAACAAAAAGAAAATACAGACAGGAGTAAATGTTGCATAAAATGAACCTAATGCATAAAAAGATGCAGGGAGCACACTTCTACAGCACTAAATTCACAAAAAATACTTTTCCAATGCAGCCATCAAATCGTCTGACTCAAATACACCGATGGGAAGTAAATTGCACTCGTTCACCCTTGGGGGAGAAACTATACTTGTAAACGTTTGTTCTAGCGAAAACTGGCGCAAGCAAATATTCTTGACTGTGTCGTGTTCTTTTCGCAGTAGGCCGACACACAGAAGTGGGTAACGCCATCTTTTTTTCCAGAAAGCGTATTGTGTAGTAGTACACAGCGATTAATTTTTGTGCGTGTTGGTGGTATCTGTATTCTGCTTTGTAACTATAATGAGGACGGGGAATCTTTGCTGGCATATATTCCGTATATAAATCTCACAAACTCTCTCTGGACTCGCTCGAGTTCCATGTCATTTTTAGTATGCGGGTCACAGACTTCAGCAGCATATTGTAATTTAGATCTCACTATTACATTGTAGGCTAATATTTTAGTCCTTATAGGCGCGTGTTTAAGCTTCCTTTTTACGAACCACAGTTTCTTTAATGCCGCAGAGCAGATATCCAGATATGTGCTGACCATGTGATATTATTGGTAAGAGTAACGCCAAGATATTTATATTTTTCGACTTCGAAGACAGCTTTGTTTTCAAGCTGATAATGAAATTTGCTGGGAGATTTTTTTTTAGTTATGTGTAACAGGACGGTTTTTTTCCGCATTGAGCTGCATTCCCCAATTCGAACACCATCCACAGATTGCTACGAGGCATCTCTGCAACACATCATAATCATCATGGGACACAATTTCCTTGAAGATAACAGTGTCATCAGCGTATAACCGGGTGGATACATTATAAGGAATAACATAAATCTTATAATTGACACAAAATAAAAATAACAAAGGCCCTAACAGACAGCCTTGTGGAACTCCTGAGGTGACCTGACGGGCACTAAAACTACAATTTAGAACTTCAAGAAACTGTTCCCTATCTTTCAGGCACGCATGAATCTACTGCACAATACCAAAGAAAGTCAATTTTTTTTCTAATTTATATAGTAACTTACTATGGACTACCACAGCCACCGTAGTCCTCCCTAAAGAAAGCAACAAAATCCCAATAAAGAAAGGCGTCAGGCAAGGATATACGATCTCTCCAATGCTATTCACAGCGTGCCTGCAGGAGGTACTCAGAGACCTGGATTGGGAAGAATTGGGTATAAGAGTTAATGGAGAATACATTAGTAACTTGCGATTCGCTGATGATATTGCCTTGTTTAGTAACTCAGGGGACCAATTGCAATGCGTGCTCACTGACCTGGAGCGGCAAAGCACAAGGGTGGGTCTAAAATTAATCTGCAGAAAACTAAAGTAATGTTTAACAGTCTCGGAAGAGAACAGCAATTTACAATGGGCAGCGAGGCACTGGAAGTGGCAAGGGAATATCTACTTAGGGCAGGTAGTGATGGCGGATCCGGATCATGACACGGAAAAATCAGAAGAATAAGAATGGGCTGGGTGCGTTTGGCAGACATTCTCAGATCATGGACAGCAGGTTGCCATTATCCGTCAAGAGAAAAGTGTATAATAGCTGTGTCTTACCAGTAGTCAACTACGGGGCAGAAAGCTGGAGCCTTACAAAAAGGGTTCTACTTAAATTGAGGACGACGCAACCAGCTATGGAAAGAAGAATGATAGGTGTAACGTTAAGTGATAAGAAAAGAGCAGATTGGGTGAGGGAACAAAGGCGAGTTAATGACATCTTAGTTGAAATCAAGAAAAACAAATGGGCGTGGCCAGGATATGTAATGAGGAGGGAAGATAACTACGGTTACGGACTGGATTCCAAGGGAAGGGAAGCGTAGCAGGGGGCGGCAGAAAGTTAGGTGGGCGGATTTAATTAAGAAGTATGCAGGGACAACATGGCCACAATTAGTACATCACCGGGGTAGTTGGAGAAGTATGGGAGAGGCCTTTGCCCTGCAGTGGGCGTAGCCAGGCTGACGATGATGATGACTATGGGGAACCCTATCAAATGTTTTGCTTAAGTCCAGAAAGAGCACATCTATTTGTCCAGATAAATCGAGTATTTGGGAAAGTTCATGCACGGTTGTTACTAGCTGAGTCACCGCGGAGAGTCCTTTTCCGAAACCGTGCTGAAAAGGTGATAGTACGTTACGATCTTCCAAGAACCCTTGTATGAAACCAGCGACATTATGTTACAATAGCTTCCAACTCGTGCTAGTAATAGATACAAGCCGGTAGTTTGAAACTTTGAAATGGTCTCCTTTCTTGTGTTCCGGCACAACAGGCACTTTGCGCCAGTCTGCAGATATTTCTCCCAATTTTAAGGATAACTGAAAAAAATCTGAAATACCGATATTTGTTCGGCATGTCGCCTCAAGAAAGCATTTGGAATGTTATCAGTACCAGCAAATCTTTTCGTATTTATATTTAGCAGCAGCTCCAGGACACCCTCGGGAGTGATTAAAATGTCATCTACCGATGGGCTGTATATGTGCTTGAAAGCTCAGTCTGATCGTGATCCGCAAACACACTTTGAAAATAAAGATTAAAATGTTCTGCAATGCTATGCGCATCTTCTGTTTCAATTCCATGAACTTTAATGCTATCTATCTGCTGTTTCCTTTGGCTTAGGTGTAACCAAACCTGTTTCGGATCACTAGAAAGAAATTATTCAATACTCGTGATATAGAACCTATCCCTGGCCAAATTTACCTTTATGAGTAATTCTTATTTCAGATGCTCATCTGCGGGGTCGTCGTTTTGTTCCTCTTTCTCGGTCGTTTAATATTACGTTTTGCTTGGATAATTTGCCGATTTATCGACGGATTCAGCCGTTGTTTTCGAACAGCTTTGAAGGGCACAAGCTGTTTAGTACAGTACTTCACAGTATTCTGAAATCGTTTCCATGAGAGCTCAAGATTATTATCAACTATTTCAAGATCTGTATCTAGATAATGTATGACTGCTACATCACCGGCCTTAGTAAAATATCTAATTGATTTTACAGTTTTATGACTTCGATGCATTTTCGCTGGCACATTCACAAAAAAGATATATGCTTGTGATCAGATATGCCAGGCTCGACCACTGCTGTTCCGCCAAAAAGTATTTCGCTGAAGAGCAGAAGATACAGAACATTATTTCCCCGGGTATCATTATTAATACCCCGCTGCAGGTTAAGATGGAGCATAATGTCTATCGCCAAGTCACCAGAAACCGACGAACCATAATTTAAGTGATTCCAGTTTAAACATGGCAGGTTAAGCTCACCTGTTATTATCAAGTTTTGCCTCTCAGTCTTAAAAGATGGTCACAGAATTTATGCTTATATGAGTCACCGGCACCTGGAGCTCGATACGCAGAACACAAGAAAAACGGCAGTCCCCAGAGAGACACCTCGAAGAACAAACTTTCGTGTCCCACGATTTGATTATGAAAGTCGGACTTCGTTACGACTGCAATGCCGCCACCACGAGAACCTCCTTCTATGCATCTTTTTTATACAGGTGATAGTCTGGTGGAACAATTTCATCGTCGCGAATGGCTTCATGCAACCATGTTTCGAAAATCACGCAAACATGGGGATCATATAACAAAAGCAAATCTTCTAACTTACCTCTTTTATTTACAATACTTCTGGCATTGAACGAAAGAAGCCGAAGCTGATGTACCTACAAGCGCTAGCTTTAGGTCACTGAGCAGTTCTTTCCAGATTTTTGTTTGCGGCGACGTGAGCGGCCAGTTGGAGCAATCCTTTTTCACGAGTTCGAGGCATCATCGCAAGAAAAGTACTGGTCATCAATTCGGAGCTTGTCGTGTATCAGTTGGACCCTCTTTCCGCTATATTTATCCGTCTTTGCACTATTCCAAAGCAATTTGCATTTCCACTGCGTGTCAGCGCAGTGATTACCCTGGATAGAAATATCTGTCCCTTTTAGTTTGCGTGCATTCTGCATGATTGAATGTTTTTCCGCGTAGTCCTGAAAATACACGATAATCGGCTTGCTCTCTGAATTCTTCCCTAGCCTATGTATTCTAGGCGCCGAAGTACAGCTCACGCCCATTTTTTTTCAAGAAGCACTTTGTTTATAACTTCGTTGCGTTATAATGATGCGGTTTCGTTGGGAATATCTGGAATGCCAAAAACTATCAGGTTTGGCCACCTGCTGCGATCTTCCAGGTCGATCAGATTGGCTTGCTGCGATTTGAGCGTCTCTTTTTATTTTGCCTACAGTTTCGACTACGCTAGCATCTGCGCTCGTATTTCTTTTTACATGTTCTTCCAACTGAAACGCTTCTAAAAACTATTCAGAGCTTCTTGCGCAGTCTCAAGACACGTTTTCGAGGGCGATATATCATTTCTTATTGCCTGTTGTCCATCCATCAATGATTTAAGCATTTCTTCAACAGTTAGCCCAGGGTTTTCCTCGACGTCGCCACACATAATCAATTTGCAAGAACAAAAACAATCATAACCTATGCTTATACAAAATTTCGGGCACGGCAGAACCACTAAAAACTTATTATCACTACGTAACAAACAGTTGTGACCAACCTCAATGAAGAAAACGCATCGCATGGTGAATGACCTGCGCCAAGCGGTTTCGCCGTGCCCGCTGAAAATCCTGGGTCTGGTAGAGTCTTTATAAGGGTAGAGGCTGGTGACGTCACGAATCCATGGCTTGGACGAGGGGGCGGGTCGCTGATAACGCCGCGTATCCGAGCTTCATCGCTGATGTCGTTGAAACCGGTTTTATCGTAGCCGCTAGCGAAGCCTCGTGCGCTGTCAGCAACAGAGCCTGTAGAAGAAAACGCATCGCATGGTGAATGACCTGCGCCAAGTGCTTTCGCCGTGTCCACTGAAAATCCTCGGGTCTGGTAGAGTCTTTAAAAGGGTAGAGGCTGGTGACGTCACGAATTCGTGGCTTGGACGAAAGGGCCGGTCGGTAATAACGCAGCGTATCCGAGCTTCATCGCTGATGTCGCTTGATGTTGTTGAAACCGGCGTTAGCGTGGCCGCTGGCGAAACCTCTTGCGCTGTCAGTAACAGAGCATGTACGAAGAAAACGCATCGCATGGTGAATGACCTGCGCCAAGCGCTTTCGCCGTGCCCACTGGAATTCTCCCTACTCTGCTGTAAGAATAAGACAGTTGTAGTTCAGCGCTCGACCTATCGTTTCCTACTTTTCCTCCTAAGTCTTTATTTCCTGTTTGCACAACAATGTATTCATCAGTACGTGTGAATGTTGCCACGTCAATAATTTCAACTTACGTCGCAAGGCTAATGTTTCTAGTTTTCGTGTGCAGCTTCGCTGTCCAACCACCTTTACAGTGTGGATTAGTGACCGTTTTTTTTTCAGCAGTGTATAACCCAGTGGACGGAGATGTAGGTAATGTAACATTTTATACCTTACTTTAATAAGTAAATCATAATGAGCTAGCATTTAAGTGGAGATTACAACATTGACATATTAAATCCATCTGGGTCGCATAAAGTCATAGCGGTGCAGGTTCCTCGTGGATTCAATAAGGTCATTAATAAGCCTGCACGTGTTTTCCGCATGTAAGCTCCGTGGTAGACCTCTTGAAAACTAATCTCGCTCCTAATGACGCTGTAAATGGAGTTCTTGTGTCGCAGCTAAGCGATCAAAAGCCTATATTTATTTAGTATCTTTGCTTACTAGAATGGATGGATTGAAACAACTTTATTCTAAATCCGGCAAATTTGATGACCCGGGCTCAGGTCTCCCATGAGGGGACTTGGAGGCCTTGCCTCGTCGCCGCCTCTCGGGCTTGCTGGACAGCCCACTCTTGTGTCTTGAGGTTGGAGCTGCGCAGAGCGGCGACCCACTTCGACGTAAGAGCCTCCGGAGGTACTGCCATTGTAGCTGATATAACCCGACACAACAACATGTGTGACAGCGTCGCTCTAGTTTCCTGACATAATTTGCAAAGAGCAGTCGGGTATTGCGCGGGGAAAATGTGCTGCAATCGCACCGGACTGGGGAATGTTTGTGTTTGCAATTGTCCCCAGATGACTGCTTCGCGACGTTTCAGCATGGGGTGAGGTGGGGGCAGCAACCGCCTGCCTAGCTGGTAGTGCTTGGTGATGTCATTGTACCTGACCAGGCGTTCTCGCGTGTTTTGAGCCAGCAGTTCCGAACTCGAAGAGGCGGTCCCCGATTCTGCGCGGCGGGTCAGTTCTCGCGCAGAGCGGTGTGCTACCTCGTTCAACTTAATGAGGCCCTCATCGGTGGGGGTGGCGACGTGCGCTGGAAACCATATGATGGCGGTGTTATCGAAGTGCTGTCGACCAGCTTTCCTTAGAATCTGGAGAGCTTCGGAGGAAATGCGCCCCCGCGCGTAGTTGCGAACTGCGGATTGTGAGTCGCTAAACACTACCTCGCAGAGGGGGTCGGTAAGTGCAAGCGCAATCGCTACCTCTTCTGCTGTTTCGGGGTATTCCGTTGCGACACTACACGCGTGCGTAAGCCTGGAGCTAACGTCTACGACTACCGCCGTGAACCGGTGCTCTCGTGTGTATTCTGCGGCGTCTACAAAGCGCGTAGTCCTCTTTCCACGCAAGGAGCGCAGCAGTGCCTTGGCACGGGCCTAGCGTCGGCCCCGATTAAATTCGGGGTGCATGTTTCGAGGTATAGGGGCGACAATCAGCGTGTCGCTGAGGTCAGGTGGAATGACCTGTTTCTGACCGTGTTGGACGTGGTAGTTGAAGCCGAGTTTCTGCAGGATGTACCGGCCCGTGGCTGTCAGAGACATGCGTTCGAGTTGAGAGGTTCTTTGCGCATCCACGATTTCCTCAAGCGTGTTGTATACCCCCAGCTGTAGCAGACGAGCAGTGCTTGTGGACTCCGGTAGGCCAAGGGCGACCTTGTAAGTCTTGCGTATAAGGGTGTTGATTTTCTCCCTTTCAGTGACATTAAAGTTGTAGAAGGCAGCCACATAAGTGGTGTGACTGATTGCGAAAGAGTGTATGAGGCGCATGACACTGTCCTCCTTCATGCCCGTGTGCTTGTTTGTAATGCGTTTGATCAGGCGGGTAGCCGCTGTAACCTTGCCTTCGATTTTGCGAATAGCTTCTATGTTTGATCCGTTGGCTGTTATATGCATGCCTAGGATGCGTATCTTCGGGACTCGGGGAATGCAGGAGCCGTTTTGCGTATAGAGGATTATGTCGTCACATTGGCGCGATTCGGCTGTAGGCTTGGGCCGGCGGCGCGAGCGGTAGACGAGCAGCTCCGATTTCAGTGGAGATAGTCGGAGACCTGTGTCTTGGAGGTAGGTTTCGACTGCAGAGACTGCTGCTTGTAAGGTGCATTCTATCTGACCGTCACTGCCCTTGTTGACCCACAGGGTGATGTCATCTGCGTACAAGGCGTGATGGAGGCCATCGATCTCGTCGAGGTAGGCCGGGAGACCCAGCATCACGAGGTTGAAAAGGAGCGGGGATATTGCCGCAGAGAGCTCTCCACATGCCAGGTACGAGCACTCTCGTGAGGCACCTTTGCAAGCGTCTCATCGCTAAAGCCCATTACTCGTCGCATCGCCATTAGAAGAGCGCCAGCAACGCCTCGCGCGTGGCGATACAGCGCGTGTCTCCCGTGCACGCGCTCACGGCAGCGCCCGAGTCTGCCGTCCAATGAGAAGCCACGGCGTGGCTCTTGGCCTTCGGGGCGCGTGAGAAGTGCGTTCGGCGGAGAGACGCGGTTGACTGTGGAACAGGCTGCTGTTAACTCCTCTTTTAAAAAGTGTGTGAATGCTTAATATTGAGTTTCCGGGCACAAGTTCGCCCACAATAAACCAGTGTGTTTAGTGTGCTTCATTGAAGAGTGCTACATTTCTGGTGGAGGTGCGGGGTATGATTGGAAGTCCCCAGTTCGTAAGAGAACGGAGCCCCGACCCTCAGCGATTGGAACCCAGGGAACTGACTCCAGTACACCAGCGCACAAGCCGCCGCATCCGAGGAGACCCACCCGAGTTCGGACCGCTTCCTGTTGCTGCAGCAGTGCGGGCAACAGTTACCAGCGACGGTGCAACCATGACCACCCCAGTGACATCATCCCAGCTCATCGTGTACCCACCACGCACGCCCGAGTCCTTCCACGGCGATACGTTCGAAGATGTGGAAGACTGGTTAGAGCAGTTCGAGCGAGTGGCAGATTTCAACGGCTGGGACGAGACGCGGAAGCTTCGCAACGTGTACTTCGCGTTAGAAGAGTCAGCGAGGACGTGGTACGTCAATCATGAAGCGACACTATCTTCGTGGGAAGAATTTCGGCGACAGCTGCTTGCCACGTATGCCAGCACCGATCGGCGAGAGAAGGCAGAGCACGCTCTGCAAGCCAGAAACCAGCGCACTAACGAAAGTGTCGGCATGTATATCGAGGATATGTCCCGTCTCTTCACGCGCGCGGATCCAAACATGACCGAAGAGAAGAAATTACGCCATCTGATGCGTGGCGTTAAGCAGGAGCTGTTTGCAGGACTCGTCCGCAACCCACCACACAGTGTTGCCGAGTTTCGCACCGAAGCGACGACCATAGAGAAGGCGCTTCAGCAGCGTGCCCATCACTACAATCGTGATGTCACCAGCGCACCGGCCGATATCCTGTCAGCAGGCCCAGGCAGTAACACTGAAGCACTAAGAGAACTGGTGAGATCAATCGTAAAGGAGGAGCTTCGAAAGCTGCAGCTACCGGAAGCCACGCCGACAGTCTCAACTCTCGCCGCCGTCATTCGAGATGAAGTTCGCCACGCCATTCTGCAGCCAGGCCGTGAGGAACCACCTGTTCATCATGACCAACCACCTCCCGTACGTCGCGTGCCAACGTACGCTGATGTGTTATGTCAACCGACCGGGCATTGTCCTCCATTCGCGACTCCCAGCAGCCGCCAGCCGACTCTGCGCAGTGGACCCCTTCTAGCAGAGCTGAGGCCACGAAAAAGCGACGTGTGGCGTGCACCCGACCGGACACCACTCTGTTTCCACTGCGGGGAAGCCGGACACCTATACAGAATGTGCCCATATCGCAGAGCAGGTCTTCGCGGCTTTACGATAAATGCGCCTTGCCCCCGTAATGGCGAAAGACCCACCGAAATTCAGCACTACTTGACCCGACAACAAGATCCGGCTGCTAGATACCAACACCAGCCCCGAACATCAACGTCTGCACGCTACCGATCACCAAGTCCACGGCCATCCTCGATTTCACCAAGGCGTCGTTCACTGAGCCCACGTCCGGAAAACTGAAGCGAGCGACCTGTGGAGGCGAGGCCGCTGACGTTCGAAAAAGCCAAGATCCTCCGTCAAGTTTACCGAGCAGCCGCGACAAACAGAAGCGGATGAATAAGATAAGTGAACAGAGAATTTCTTCGGACTTGCGCATTACAATAGACGGTCATGAATTGAGTGCATTAGTTGACACAGGTGCCGATTATTCCGTCGTAAGATATGCACTCACCAAGGAATTGAAAAAAGTTTTGATGCCATGGAGTGGACCCCAGATACGTACGGCTGGTGGGCACCTCATTATGCCCCTGGGTAGATGTACAGCGAGAATCGGAATTCGGGGTTTTTCTTACGTCGCTGATTTTGTCGTGCTGCCAGAATGTTCGAAGGAGGTAATACTCGGAATGGACTTTCTCCTAACAAATGGTGCCATAATCAACCTGCAGAATTCTAGCGTGTCATTTTCTACGAAGCAGGCTATAGACATGCGAGAGTCGGAGGAGCTAGAACACGTTGCCTTGCGGATTACCGACGATGACATAACCGTGCCACCACGATGCAGCATGCTGGTTCGCGTAAGAAACGAAGCATTCGACGACTCGGAAGGTATAGCGGAGGCCAACGTCGAGCTACTGTTGAAAAAAGGCATTTGCGTAGCACGAGGAATTGTTCAACTACGCGATGGGTGTGCTGATGTATTGTTGACGAACTTCGGAAGCGAATTTCAGCACGTCGCAAAGAACACAACCATCGCCTTCCTGCACAGCGCTACTGCGGTCACAGATGTATGTAGCTTAGCGTCAAGGCCACCTGCTGTCCAAACTATGCATGACGCCGTAGCATCAGTTGCGATCAACCAAAGTCTGACGCCAGCCCAGAAAGAAATGATGGAGGACCTTATAAATGAATTCGCAGATTGTTTCTCCACCTCGTCAAAGGTACGGCGCACACCAATTGTAAAACATCGTATAATAACAGACGAAGCGACCAGGCCAGTATACCAACATCCATACCGAGTGTCACCGGTTGAACGAGAGATCATAAAGAGTCAGGTGCAAGAGATGCTTGAGGACGATGTCATTCAGCCATCAAACAGCCCGTGGGCGTCGCCGGTAGTCCTTGTGAGAAAGAAGGACAATACATTGAGATTCTGTGTTGATTACCGGAAATTGAACAGTGTGACCAGGCGGGATGTATACCCCCTTCCCCGCATTGATGACACGTTGGATCGCCTACGACATGCAAAATTTTTCTCTTCATTAGATCTCAAGAGCGGATATTGGCAAATTGAAGTAGACGAAAGAGACCGTGAAAAAACTGCTTTCGTAACCCCAGATGGCCTGTATGAGTTCAAAGCGCTTCCATTCGGCCTCTGCTGTGCGCCGGCGACATTCCAGCGCATGATGGACAGTGTCCTCTCGGGTCTTAAATGGCAGTCATGCTTAGTTTACCTAGACGACGTAGTGGTATTTTCTGCAACATTCGACCAGCATGTCCAGAGGCTGCGTTTAGTGCTTCAAGCCATCCGCTCGGCAGGCTTAACCATTAAACCGGAAAAATGCCAGTTTGGATTTCAAGAACTTCGTTTCCTGGGTCACGTAATTAGCGCGCAAGGTACTGCTCCGGATCCCGACAAGACTGCTGCCGTTGCACGATTCCCAAAGCCTACAAACAAGAAGACGGTACGGCAATTTTTGGGACTATGCGCTTATTACAGGCGATTTGTAGAAAACTTCTCGAAAATTGCCGAACCTCTGACGAAACTAACTAAAGAAGACGTACCCTTCATGTGGCATGCTGAACAAGAGGTTGCTTTCAATGAACTAAAGGAACGATTGCAAGCCCCACCGATCCTCGCCCACTTCGACGAGACAGCGGACACAGAAGTCCACACAGATGCAAGCAATCTCGGTCTCGGCGCGGTTTTAGTTCAGTGGCAAAATGGGGAAGAGAAAGTCATAGCGTATGCTAGCCGCACTCTCTCGAAAGCTGAAACAAATTACTCTGCGACGGAAAAGGAGTGTTTGGCTGTCATATGGGCCATCAGCAAGTTCCGACCATACCTGTACGGCAGGCCGTTCCGTGCAGTCAGCGATCACCATTCTCTTTGCTGGCTGGCAAACCTAAAAGACCCATCTGGACGACTTGCGAGGTGGAGCCTCAGGCTCCAAGAATACGACATTACTGTCGTGTACAGGTCTGGAAGAAAACATAACAATGCTGACTGCTTGTCCCGCTCACCAGTGGAGTCGACTCCTTCAGTAGAAGAGGATTTCCCGTTTCTTACAGCGATGACAGCTTCGGAAATCGCCGAGCGTCAACGGGCCGACACAGAATTGCTGCCACTCATCAAACACCTCGAAGGATACGACGTCCAAGTCCCACGCATGTTTATGAGAGGTTTATCGTCATTTTGTCTCCGAGATAATGCGCTCTACAAGAGAAACTTTGAACGCAACCAGGAAAAATTCTTACTCGTCGTACCGTCAGCCATGCGACCAGAAATTTTGGAAGCTTGCCATGATGAACCATCCTCGGGTCACTTAGGTGTCAGCCGGACGTTCGCCAGAATTCGTCTCAGATACTTCTGGCCTAAATTGTTAGCGTCGGTGCAGCATTACGTGAAGACATGTCGCGAATGTCAAAGGCGCAAAACACCACCCGTGAAACCGGCCGGACTTCTTAAGCCCATAGACCCACCAAAGACTCCATTTCAACAAGTTGGGATGGATCTTCTTGGCCCGTTCCCAACATCATCGTCAGGGAAGAGATGGATCGTAGTAGCGACGGACTATTTAACACGATATGCTGAAACTGGCTGCCTTGAGCGAGGAACGGCAGTTGAAGTTGCAAATTTCTTCGTTTGTAACATAGTACTGCGACATGGTGCACCAATGGTCGTGATTACCGATCGAGGAGCGGCCTTCACTGCTGATTTGATGCAATGTTTGATGAAGATGACTCACACCAGTCACAGAAAAAGCACTGCATACCATCCCCAAACAAACGGCCTGACGGAACGTCTAAACCGAAGCCTGGCCGATATGTTGTCCATGTATGTCGACCTCGAACATAAGACATGGGACGCAATCTTGCCTTACGCCACTTTCGCCTATAATACTGCAGTACAGGAGACAACCCAGGTCACTCCATTTCAACTGGTCTATGGCCGCACAGTAACAACCACACTGGATGCTATGTTGCCGGTAGATGATGAAAACAACAACCCGTACGACGTCGACGACTTCCTACAACGAGCTGAAGAAGCCCGGCAGTTGGCACGGTTCCGTATCCGCCAGCAACAACGTAGGGACGCAAGCTATTACAACCTGCGCCGCAGAGAAGTTGAGTACCACCCGGGCGACAAAGTGTGGGTATGGACACCAGTGCGTCGTCGCGGACTAAGTGAAAAACTCCTTCGCCGATACTTTGGACCTTACGAAGTTATTCGCCGAGTAGGTGACCTGAATTACGAAGTCATCCCTCATGAGCAAGAGCGATCAAAGCGGCACATCCATGCGGAGGTCGTACACGTAGTCCGCATGAAGCCTTACTACGACAGGCAATGAAAACACTTCTATAGATAAATTTGTTTCATACGCATCGGGACGATGCGATTTCGGAGGGGGACTAATGCCGCAGAGAGCTCTCCACATGCCAGGTACGAGCACTCTCGTGAGGCACCTTTGCAAGCGTCTCATCGCTAAAGCCCATTACTCGTCGCATCGCCATTAGAAGAGCGCCAGCAACGCCTCGCGCGTGGCGATACAGCGCGTGTCTCCCGTGCACGCGCTCACGGCAGCGCCCGAGTCTGCCGTCCAATGAGAAGCCACGGCGTGGCTCTTGGCCTTCGGGGCGCGTGAGAAGTGCGTTCGGCGGAGAGACGCGGTTGACTGTGGAACAGGCTGCTGTTAACTCCTCTTTTAAAAAGTGTGTGAATGCTTAATATTGAGTTTCCGGGCACAAGTTCGCCCACAATAAACCAGTGTGTTTAGTGTGCTTCATTGAAGAGTGCTACAATATGACCGATCCTTGAGGAGTGCCGGTGCTTCCTAGTGTATGTTCGTCGGATGTCATGCTGCCGACCGCGAGGGTGACTGTGCGGCGCGACAGGAAGTCTCTGACGTAGTTGTAGCTTCGCTCACCCAAGTTGAGCTTGTTTATGCGGCTCAGGATTGCTGCATGTGCTACATTGTCAAATGCCTTTTCCAAATCTAGGCCGAGGATGGCCCGGTTGCCACTAGTTGGGTCATTGATAATCTGGTGGTAGAGCTGGAGCATGACGTCTTGAGTGGAGAGGTGTGACCGGAATCCCACCATAGTGGGGGGTAGGCTCCAGTGTCCTCGAGGTGGTGGTTGATGCGGGAGAGGAACGCGTGCTCCATCACCTTGCCAACGCAGGGTGTGAGGGAAATGGGCCGCAAGTGATCGAGGCTGGACGGCTTGCCTGGCTTCGGTATCAGAACTGCTTTAGAGCGTTTCCACGCCTCTGGGATGCAACCTCCTCGCCAGCATTTGTTGATGTATGCTGTAAGAGCGGTTATCGAGGCATCATCGAGGTTTCTTAGAGTCTTGTTCGTAACCTTGTCGGGACCAGGTGCTGATTTGCCATTAAGGTCGTGGAGAGCTGCGCGGATCTCTGACTCGTGAAATTCTTCATCGAGTGTCACATTTGTCTCTCTAGTGTAATCCCCGTGTTGAACATCGGGCCGTTGAGGGAAGTACTTGGCTAGCAGGCGTGTCACGAGCTGGTGATCACTCGTGGTAGCCTGTTCCTTGTGCAAAAGGCGTTGCAGGTTTGCTTGCTGAGCAGACTTGCTCTGAGTTTCCCCCAAGAGGTGACGAAGGAGACGCCACGTGCTGCCATTGTGGAGCTGCCCATCAACTGCGTTGCAGATGTCATACCACTGTTGGCGGCTTAAGGTCGGGCAATGTTCTTCCAGCTGGCGATTGATATGTGCGATCTTCTTGCGAAGCTTCCGGTTGTGCCTTTGCTTCTTCCATCTTGCGTTTAGTGACATCTTGGCTTCCCAGAGGTGGGCTAGTCGGCTGTCGATCTTGTCAACCTGGACTTCGGGTGCGGGCGCCTGCGTCGCCTTGTTCATGTCGTCGTTGAGCGTCTCCATCCATGCCTCGATGTCATCGATGTTCTCCTCACCGCTCTGTTCAGCTCTCTGCTTTCGGAATTTGTCCCAGTCCGTCCATTTGAATAGCTTAGGAAAAGGGGGTGTACCCGCCTGAGGAATTCGTGTTTCTATGATCATGTGGTCACTACCGAGATCTTCGAAGGTATTGCGCCACATTGCTTGAGGGATGTTACGGACCGCTGTCAGGTCTGGTGTCGTGTCCCGTGCCGTAGAGGTGCCTGTGCGGGTTGGCGCCGTGGGATCGGTAATAAGAGTTAATTCGGCATCATGTAGGTCCTGCCACAGGCGTCGACCTTTGGCGGCAGTGTAGCCGTAGCCCCAGGCCTCGTTCGGGGCGTTAAAATCTCCCCCCCCCCCCCCCAGAAACGGGTTTGCGCCCGCCAAGGCAAGCGCCCCTCGGAACAGAGAGAGGAAACGAGCCCGTGAGTGAGCCGGATTACTATATACGTTGAGGAGAAATACACTGTGGTTGCGTGTTCTATTGGGAAGGAGCAACAACGCTATACCTGATGATCAAAAGATAAAAAAACATTAGTATGCATAAACTCGAATCATTTCGCGCTACATTAAGAGATGTTAATTGGGATGAAGTGTATAGCTAACGAACACGTGAGTAAGCGCGTTATCCCAACTATCGCACTGAAAAAAAAAATCAAAATCTCGGAAACCTTTGACCGCAAATAGCAACCTCTGATCAAGTAGGTTCGTGTAGTAATTGAGGTCATAGCGCTGTATTCACACTGACAAGAAAGACAGGAGATGCACTGTCAAATGATTTTATTTCAGAGGGGCGTGGTACTTATATAGACAAACCGAATACAAGGTATTCTTATAAAAGAATACAAACAATAGTATGTATTAGGTTTGTCGATATAATTACCGCGCCCCTGTGAAATACAATGGGTTTATAGTGAGCGTATCTCCTGTCGTCTTTCTTGTCTCGCCATGTCGCCGTTCCCTCTGGTCTGGGGACCTTGTAGCACCCGTCAACGCCGCAATGCGAGAAGGGCCAAGGTCCGCGCTCTGCAGCCGGCACCTTGGCGCCGGATGCGAAAGAAGAAAATTTTATTTTTCTCGGCGCATTTTTGAATGTTGGAGACAGAAAACTTGCCATCTTGCTTGAGGAAACGAACATAACTACCTGTTATAGATATGTTGAAGATTATTGGGTGTACATGAAAGAAAACCACAGCGAATCAGTTAGCGAGACACTGTTATTACCATGTTCAAGAAAGCGCATGAAGGTCGAGAATTGACGCCCGGGACTCCTGTCGAAGGGCGCTTGCAGTACCTTGACGGAGACGCAAGTCTCGGCGGCTCCCACACGTGCTACAAAACTAGAGGAGAGAAAAATCCTGCGATATGACTCTCGCCATTCAAAAATCATAAAAAAGGAGCATCGTCAAGGCTTGCATCGGTCAAGCAGTTGAAAAATCATGCCGCCATCCTGTGGGAGAGAGCACTGATTTGCAATTAAGCCGCTTAAAGAAACAGTGGGTACCCCGAAAGCATGGTGGTGCAAATGTGCGAAAACATGTTGCTGGAAATCAGGGCCAACAGAAAAAAGCCAAAAATCACCAGAAAAAAAGAAACTGAAAGAATGCGTGGTGCTGCCTTACACGCATGGCTGTCCCGTAGAATAAAAAATTAGGCTGCTGAGCACGAGGTCGCGGGATCGAATCCCGGCCACGGCAGCCGCATTTCGATGGGGGCGAAATGCGAAAACACCCGTGTACTTAGATTTAGGTGCACGTCAAAGAACCCCAGGTGGTCGAAATTTCCGGAGTCCCCCACTACGGCGTGCCTCATAATCAGAAAGTGGTTTTGGCACGTAAAACCCCATATATTATTATTAGAATAAAAAAGACAGCCCGACGCCATTACGTTCAGTACGGTTCTCCGCTCCGCAGAAACTAAATGCATGTGCAAGAGGGTGAACGCAGGATCCAAAGAAAAAACAAGTGCTACATTGTGCCCGACTGAGCACGTGAAAAAGTACACGGAATGCGCTACTTCAGTGGTTTACCAGATCCCACTGGATTAGGGGAAAGTGCACATTGGGCAAACTGGACGCTGTCTACGCGACAGGTTACGGGAGCACAAATACACGTGCCCACTCGTGACAGCGCCTAGCAACTTGCCTGCGCACTACAAACAGTGCAAATGCTCTCCGCTACTAGAAATAATCGTGGCCATTGGCACATAAAAAACCAAAACGGAGCGAGAAATATGGGACGCACTTGCGATGGCAAAAGGAAAAGTGCAAGCACTTTGTCCATCATCGTCATCGAAGCTAAGGTCGAGTTTGCCAGCACGAACGGGTGCAAGTGAACGATGTTTCTCCGGCCTACTGCACCATCAGTGTCGCCTTGTCATATATTTTCATATCTCCCTGCGCCCCCCTCCCCACATCCCCATGTATATATAAGCGTGTTCTTAAGCAGTACCAAACAAGTTTGTAGTCTGCACCACGTACGTCCACGTTTTGTTCCTTATTTGAAGGAAAAAACTGTCAAAAACACAAAGGACAAGAGGAGAGGCTCACACCACAACTACTGGACTATCAACTGAGCTTTATTAGAAACGGCGTAGTCCCAGCGAGGCTACCAGAGCATGCGCAACCACATCATCGCTAATCACAGAGCATGAAAAGACAAGATATCGCATCTATCGTCACCGACCTAGAAATGCAAATTCTTTTACAAGTAAGTGCACCGAGATTGTACTAATGCAGTCGTCGCCTAATAAGCTGATGTAGTACGCTTCTAGGATTTCTCGCTCTTCTTTGCCCTTGCACCTACCAAGAATCGTTACATTGCTGAAAAAAGGGTAACCGCCACACTCATTGCAATGGCGAGGCAAGTTTGCACCCTTATCTGACCCCTGGGAGGAGTGGTGTACAAGCAGGCGGTCATTAATACATCAACCGGTTAGGCTTATGTAAAATATTTCGCATGTGAGACGGAACTTATACACAACCCCTGCGACACATGCCGTAAAACGGGTTTCATGATGCGTTGCGCAAACGTGGTTCCTTACCCTGCTCGAGAAATGCGCTAGCACAAACCCGAAAGCTTGCAAGGGCCAGGAAACACAACACTTACACCCTGCTTGGCGGCAATCCTTGTGTTGTGGCTCACTTTATGTACACATGGCATGACTTCAAGTTTCTTACGTTCAGTTGCCCCAACATCTGCCAGCTTCGTACGTTCCGTCTTTAGCCTCTGAAGCAGCGATTTAGCCACCGCTTTCAAAAGGGGCTTAGGCAACCCTGTGGCTTCTAAACGTTGGAATTGCGCGCCAAGGCTACTTTTAATAGCGTGGTGTCAGCTTCTTTCGAGTGCATTGCGGAAACAATTCATTGCAATCCCTCTTTTTACAATCTTCGAATGTGCAGACCCAAATGGTAAAAGAGCTTGCTTGCCTCTAGGTAAGAACATCCAGCATGAATGCCCGTCATCAAAGAATGTTGGTTGCAGTTCTAGGAACCTGATAAAATGATTGCTAGGAAGTTCATGAGTGCAATTAAGAGTGCGGGAAGCAGCTTTAAAAGCATTCAATGCATTGTCTACTGCTGCGGGCAAAGTGTCATTAGGTAAAAGCTCAAAAAGTACTAAAAAATCGTCCACATACCTAAAAACTTTGCACTCACGCTTGTTTTGAAGGAAGCCTTGAAGTCTGGGAAAGCACTGGAGCAACACTAGAGCCAATATATATTCCTTTTTTCTGAAGGAACAAGGAGCCTTGTTGCACGCTACTGCAACGAGCGGGGCCTCAAAGATGCCCGTTCTGCTGCAGGTTATATAGTTACCTCCCGAACGCGTAGTGCATTCGATGTAATGATCCTTTCTTATTTGCGGTGTCGTGCCCCCTGGACGCCCTTGATGGTTGGAGGTGGCTGTTGAGTCTGACGCTTTGTTCTTTCTGCATCAATGGCCATCTAGTTTTTCTTTTACTTGTTTTGTCTGGCGACATTGAATTGAACCCTGGACCCCAACCCTTCAGTCCATATCAGATGCCATTGCCCGAATGGAGCTATCGCAAAACTTCATGTTGTCCGAACTTGCTTTGATCCCTTCTGCTCAGACAAATATAGAAAACATTGTCAGCGGTCTCTGCAGCCGTGTTGATGTACTAGAAAAAAAAGGTTAAAGTCTTCCAATCCACTGGGCAACCCGTCGCTAATACTGTCCTTGAAAAGCTGTCCTCTGAAATCAAGGAGCTTGCAGGGAAATGGGACTATTCAGAGAACTGCCTTCGCCGAAAGAACCTGTTGTTTTTCAGAATTACAGACGCCAGAGGCGAAACGTGGGCAAAGTCTGAGTCGCATAACATATCATTCTGTGCGGAGCACCTTGAAGTAACAATCTCGAGCTCTGATATCGAGCGAGCTCACAGGCTTGGTCGTTATTGCGATAATAAACAACGTCCCATTATAGTCAAACTAAGCAGCCTTAAAACTAAATCGAATATTTTGTCTGCTGGATCTAAACTGAAGGACACGTCATTTTCAATTCGAGAAGATTATTCTACACGTGTACGCAAAGCTCGAGCTAAGTTGCACGCATATGGCCTCAATAGTAATTTGCCTTTTAAGATCCGTTTTGACAAGCTAGTCATTGGTAACAAGCAGTACACTTACGATGCCGGATCTGATTCTGTACTCGAACTGAAAATATAGGTTTTATCCGCGTATTCCAAGGCTTCCACTGCTAACATCGTATCGGCCAGTACATCGCCTTGCCAGCGCACCTGCAGACCAAACGATATCGGCTCTACTTACCGATATCCGTAGCTACTTTCCTAAAAGGGAATGTATGGAAGCCATTCTAGAAGATAACATTACTGACATCGCTGTTTTTACAGAAACATGGCTAACCCCTGATATCTCATCCGATGAGCTGTTAACTAATATGCCATTTTCTGTGCACAGACGTGACAGGGTCGGACGGAAAGGTGGTGGTGTTCTAGTTTTCGTGAATCCTAACTTACCTTCCTCTGCACTCGATATTGAATGTCATCACGAAATTTTCTGCGTGAACATATCTCTCCCTGGAAGCACTAACACACTCATCGCTTGCTATCGCGCGCCTGACTGCGCCATTTCCTTTGTGGAAGAACTTCACACTGTCCCTCTCGGTTTGCACAACCGCTTTCCTAGAGCCAACATTATTCTCTGCGGTGATTTCAATTACCCTGATATAAACTGGGATACTTTATGCGCTACTTCTGGCCAATCCAAAGAATTCCCCGATCTTGTACTTACGCTTAATCTTACACAGACATTCAATATGCCAACTAGGATAAACAACACCCTTCACCTAGTTTTTGTTTCGCAACCAGAAATGGTCCACTCAATGTCTCGTGCTCACGGTCTCAGCGTTCACAATATAATTTTATTTAACCTATCAGTGTCGAAGCCTACCCGTAACCCTTCCACTAAAGTTATCCGTGATTATAACAAAGCAGATTTGACTACTATGAACGCTGAACTCACGAATATTTTGCACAGCTTTAAACAGCTCGCTACTTCCAGGACTGTTAACCAAAACTGGTTAATATTCAAGCGCAAACTCTTGGCACTAATTGAAGCCTGTGTTCCAGTCATTTAAATTCGTGGCGACGTTGGAAAACCCTGGTTCAGTAGTGCCCTAACGAAGCTATCCCGGAAGAAAACACGTCCTTTTCGCATAGCTAGGCGTTCTAGTTCAGCCCTCAGGTGGGAAAAATACTCCACATGTCTCAAAGAGTATACAAGCCTCTTGAAGACCTCCAAAAAGAAATTCTTTTATCAGGATGTGCTGAACATTACGAGCAAAAAACCACAAAAATTCTGGAATCTGATTTCCCCTTCCAGCTATCAATCGCACAACATATCGCTTTCCAACCCGGATGGTTCACATGTGTCGCCTGACGAACGGCCTGACGTTATGAACTCTTATTTTTCATCGATATTCACTCATGAACCGCATCATAACAACCCGAACTTTTCTGATCCCAAATTTTCTCAGATGCTGCCCATTATAGTTACGGCGGAAGGCATCGAAAAGCTGATAGACAAGTTGAACTTATCAAGCAGT
Source organism: Dermacentor variabilis (assembly GCF_050947875.1). Lineage (NCBI taxonomy): Eukaryota > Metazoa > Arthropoda > Arachnida > Ixodida > Ixodidae > Dermacentor > Dermacentor variabilis. Next base: position 203,574,752 of record NC_134572.1, on the reverse strand, counting down.
GCTGGCCCCGATAACATATCTGCTAAAGGGCTCAACGCAACCGTAGTCCCATCAAGTCGTTTACTACAAATAATCTTTACCCAGTCCCTCAATGAAGGCGCGCTTACAGATGACTGGAAGATCAGCAAAGTAGTCCCAGTATTCAAAAGTCGTAACCGGTCTGATCTTTCAAATTATCGTCCGATCTCTTTAACGTGCATTGCATGCAAACTAATGGAACATATAATTTATTCTCAAGTCGCCCTACACCATGATAACAACGGGTTCTTTTTCGCCAATCAACACGGCTTCAGGTCTGGGCTTTCCTGCGAAACGCAACTCTGAATTTACCAACGAGCTTCATTTAAAACTAGATTCATTGTTTCAAACTGATGTAGTATTCTTAGACTTCTCAAAGGCATTCGATCGTGTTCCCCATCTGCGACTAATCCGCAAACTCTCTTCTCTCAGCCTACACCCGCAAATTCTAGCCTGGATTAAATGGTTCCTCACCGACCGCCTTCAGTACATCGTTATAGGAGGATGTTCGTCAGCCTCAAGCAAGGTACTTTCTGGAGTTCCACAAGGATCAGTCCTCGGTCCCCTTCTCTTTCTCATCTATATTAATGACCTCCCTTGTGGTATTTCGTCATCTATACGCCTCTTCGCGGACAACTGTGTCCTTTATCGTCGAATTTCTACTGAGTCCGACCAGGCCCTTCTTCAGAACGACCTGCGTTTAATAGATAACTGGTGTACCAAATTGTTGATGCAGCTTAACATTTCTAAATGCAAATTTATTCGAATTTCCCGCAAGCACACTAACATCAACCACGAGTACTCATTACGGACAGTCAACATCTCTCAAGTACAAACGTAACGCTACCTCGGTATCCTAAGCGCTAGCAATCTTAACTGGTCGGACCACATCACGAAACTGATCGCCGACAGCTCTAAAACACTAGGCTTCATCAGAAGAACATTATCGTTGTCACTCCCTTCCGTCCGTAAACTGGCATACGAAACTTTTGTTCGAACAAAACTTGAATACGCTTCCACGATTTGGTGTCCTCATCAAACATATCTAATCAATGCAATAGAATCGGTCGAGAACCGTGCTGCTCGATTCATAACTTCAATATATGACTACAAAACTAGTATCAGTAGTATTAAGTCATCGCTCAATCTACCCACATTAGTCTATCGACGCAAGATAGCGCGTCTATGCTTATTGCACAAGTTGTACCACCATTTTCAACATCTGCGAGAATCACTTCTACCACCAGCACGTTCGTCACGACGCCTGTTCAATTCACTCAGTTTACAGCGCCTGTATGGATCAACTTCTGCCTTCCAAAAATCATTTTTACCCACAGCAATCCAGGAATGGAAAGAATTCCCAGATGCAATTGTCATGGAGCATGATCCTGAAAAATTTAAAGAGCGGTTGCTTTCACATTTTGGAAATTATAATTGAACGATTTATCTTTTCATTCCAAGTGTTGTTGCATTTGAAGTCGCCTGTACGCCTAGTTTGTTTTGCTGCATTACTTAACCTGCATTATTGCGATTCATTCTTGTTGTAACATCTTTGACTTGTGTATGTCTATGATGACCCCCCCCCCCTCCTTATGTAAAACCCTGTAAAGCGTCCTTAAGGGACCAATAAATGATGACGATGATTCAACAATAGTGGATGACAGATAAAAGGATAAGAGCTCCAGAAAGGCATCCACCAACATAAGACATGCATTCGGCTAAAGTAACATCATCGTCCAGTTCAAATCGCGTGCAAAGCCAGACAGCATTCTAAAGAAAGCTCGTCTCACGAATAAAGACGTCGGACTCACCACTGGAAACGCTGCCTATGTAAGCGATCGTCTTTGCCCAGCCTTTAAGAATATTCTAGCTCTTGCCGTCAAGAACAAATATGAATACAAATCGGAATATGTCTGGTCGTTTAACGGGAAAACATATGCCAAGCAAACTGACGATGCGCCTGCTGTGCACATTCTCAATTAGTATGACATTGATAACGTATTTTCGAGGCCGGCAAACGCACAGGCGCCGGTGACAGCGTGAGCTGGGCCTTTCAGCATAACCTTCACAATGGATAACGATTGCGTATACCTAAAGTTTGTGTCACCTTCCACTATTAAATCTGGTTGGCCGTCTTGCCAATCAGTTTTACATAATAATACCCGGTCTGCAGTCAATAAAGAGGATGATATCTTACTTTATTTAGACCAATTCTCATTTAAACTGGATGTTATTATGTTATCTGAAACCTGGTATACAACTGATAGTAGCAAATTGGAGCTGCGTGGATACGAGCGTTTCTTTCCCAATCGATCAGAAAAACAGTGAGGAAGTGTTGCTCTTTCAAATTCAAAAATTCAAAATCAGTTTATTCAAACGACTAATAAGAAGTACATATGAATCATCTGGGCCCTTAGCCTTCTCGGCTAGACTTGGGCCCATGCAGGAAGTGCGAAAAAATAATTGTAGCGAGACAACTCAGTATTTTACACAGGATTCATGTTACAGCAGTTATGCGACAGTTATACATAAAGGCAGGCGAAATGCTCAAGAAATTATACAATAGTTCGGACGACAAAATAAAAAGAAGAACGCATGAAGGAAAAACACAGACTTTTAGTGGAGTCGAATATTGCTGGCTCCGGAAAAATTTTTTTTATATCGGCGATTGAGAATTGACCTACTTTTAAGTTAGCAGGCAGTTGGTTCCAAATTTTAGCAGTGGCATAGGCGATAGTTCTTTTACGGTACACATTCTTAACAGCTGGAAGGTTAAAACGACAACTGAAAAAATTTCTAGTTGGACGAGATGGATATACAAAAACAGATGATGATAGTGGGATGTTATGGTTTAGTATATGTATAACCACACAAGCTAGTTTGAAATCCTGCATAGCAAAGAAAGGTGTAATGTCTAAGTGACGAAAGAGCGGAGCGGATCTATCTGTGTGTTTACTATGTGTAATTATTCGAAGTGCTCTTTTTTGTAAAATTACTATTCGATTTAAGTACGTGTTATACCTAAGTCCCCAGGACTCCACACAGTAAGTCATATTGTTTTGAAAAAGGCAATAATACAAAATTTTTAATGTGCGAAGCGAGAAGAACTTTCTAGGTTTTGTTAGGACAAAGCAAGCCCGTCTCAATTTGCGGCTTTCTCGAATTATGGGAGGATTAAAATTGAAAGCTGAATCTAGAGTTATACCACCTGTTGATCGACTCGTTCGAGGGGGTTTGCGCCTATTCGTAACTCATTTAAGCTATATGAATTTTTATATGGACTGGAGAACACAATGTATTTAGTCTTTGAGGTGTGTATTGTTAATTTATTTTGTAAAAACCACTGGCACATCAGAGAAAGATCGCTATTAGCGTGGCTTTCGAGCATATTAGGGTCATGACTAGAGAAGAGGAGGGCTGTGTGATCAGCATACATAATAGTTTGGGCATAATTCAAAGCATCTGGCAGATCATTTATGTACAAGGAAAAGAGTAATGGTCCCAATACCGAGCCCTGAGGCACGCCACAAAGGATGGAATGAACGCTTGATACGGATTTGTCGATTTTAACTCATTGCTTGCAACCAGAAAGATAGCTTTCGAAAAACTGCTTCGCCTGACCTCTGAATCCGTACCGATGTAGTTTTGATAGTAGTATATCATGGTTCACAGTGTCAAACGCTTCTTTAATATCAACAAAAATGCCAATTACATACTGTTTGTTATTTAATGCTTTGTTAATAAATTCAGTTAAACACTGTACAGCCGTGGAAGTAAGTCTGTTTTTCCTAAAACCGTGCTGGTTGTCTGCTAGTAGGTTATATTTATCTAGAAAATGGGTAAAACGTTTAATCAATAACTTCTCAAATACTGTGTTAAGGGCACTGAGTATTGATATTGGTCGGTAGTTCTGGATGTCATCCTTACCACCAGACTTGTATATTGGTGTGACTTGCGCTATTTTCAATGCGTCTGGATATGTGGTCATGTAGAAGGATGCATTAAATAATTTTTCTAAATGCCCACTCAGTTCCTCGATGTGCTGTTTAATGACGAGTAAGGGGATCTTATCTTTACCTGGTGTTCTACCTCCAGTCATTGTTTTAACGGTAGAAATGATTTCATCATGAGTAATGTCATCAAAAACAAAAGAATTAGGTACAGGAGCTGGGAGCTCGAGGGCTTCGTGCATACTTAGTTGCTTCGCAAGAGTTGGACCTATATTACAAAAATATTGATTGAAGTCTTCCGCAAGGCTTTGTGGTTCTAGTGGGTGGGATAATTTCTGTCAATATATGATCCTTCTCTCGAATTGTAATGACCGTGTTAACTATTTTCCACATTTTACGCGGAGCATGTTGGTTGCTTTCTATAAGAGTTGTATGATACTTCTTTTTGGATTTTCTAAGTAATGCCAGAGCTTTATTTCTATGTATTTTATACTGTATACGATAGTATTCATTAGCTTTGAACTGCTTGTGCTTTCTATACCATTTATCTTTAGTTTGTACAGCAGCTAAGACCTCAGTCGTTACCTAAGGACATATTAGGTCAGAATAATAAGATTTTGCATTAATAATTGTTTCTTTAAAGCAAGATGAGATAACATTTATAAGGTGGTCGAATTCTTTGTTAATATTCTTACTGGTCTCAACATTGATCTCTAGAGTGCGTATACGGGAGCTTAACAGGCTGTGATCAATAGTTGTTTTCACGCGTTTCTTAATTTCTTTTTTGAGAGGAGAACACGATGCTAGAAAAAACACTGGAAAATGGTCAGAAATATCAGCATCAATAACTCCAGAGAAAGACGGTGAGGTTTCGAAATCGCATAGGATATGATCTATAAGCGTCGCTATGGAGGGGTTGACTCGAGTTGGTCATGTTATTTGATTAAGGAACCCGTAAGACTCAATCAGGTTAACGTATGGTGCTGCATTGTCATCAAGAGTGTCAATATTAATGTCTCCACATATTATTGCAGGATTATTCATAGAAGCGAGATGTTATAGAGCAGGTTTCAAAGGCATCTAGAAAAAGACTAATGTACGAACTTGGGGAACGGTATAAAACACCTACAGTTAACTTGGAACTCAGTTCAAGGAATAAGAAATCATATGCTTTGGGAACCTGTCATGTCAGTTTGGGACAATGCTTGAAAGGAATATTCTTGTGTACATACAAAGCAACTCCTCCGCCACGCGTCTTTGTTGGTCGCGAGAGATAAACTGAATTAAAATTCGGAATATTAAAGAATTCATGAGGTTTCATCCACGTTTCTGACAACGCGATTATATCATATTCAAAGGAATGGGACTTTAATAAAACCAGCAAAGAGTCAATATTTTTAGTTAAGCTTCTAATATTGCAGTGTAGTATCTTCAAATTATGCGCAGCTGAAAAAGCCGCGTTCACTTTTTGTGACTAAACAGAATAAATGGGTTTCGGTAAATGAATACTGCGTGGCAACAGAAGACTATGAAATACTAATAGTACTAAATAATAATGAAGTATTTACGGTTGTCCATCGCCCACCAGGTGGAAACTGCATGCGTTTCTTAGAATTTTACGAATGCTTCTTGGATTTTATCTGCAAGAATAACTTTCACCTGACATGCAGTGGTGATTTCAATATCAATATTCTGGAAGACAGCAACCCCTCCAGAGAATTTCATACATTAATGTCGGCGTCTGGTATCAAAAACTTGATTACTACACCAACTCGCCTTACATATACCCCATTGTCATGCCTTGACCTTCTAGTAGCAAAAGCTGAAACTAATATTTACACCGCCTGTACTATTGTTTCGGACCGGAGCGATCACTGTCCAGTTTATGCAATATATAAAAATGAAAAAGGCATTAGCAACGATGATATAGAAACTTTCACTATTCAGTATATTACGGGGAGCAGGCTGGCCGCATATAAGGGCGAAATAATGGAGCAAGACTGGTTTTCTGTCTTGGGAAGAAACAGGCGTCGATGAAGCTTAAAATAAATTTCATAAAGACTTTTCAAAAATATATGAAAAGCATTTCTCTGCAAAAGAAACAAAACCGCCGAAGAAAGCAAGAAAAGCGTGGGTAACGAAAGAACACTTGAAAATGATCAGACGTAAAAATTCCATGTATCATTCATTTTTACAGTCACATTCTACATTGCACTTAAAGTATTTGAAAATTTTCTAAACGAAATAAATTCGGAACTTCGGCGTGCAAAGCGGGCTTATTATGAGCAGCTTTTCTTAACTTCCACACGGCAGCGCCCTAATAAGACATGGAATATTATCAATGATGTTCTTGGCCGTCGGGCCAAAACGAGCGTTCCAGACAGTATACTTCATGACGGTATTGAATTAAGAGGTCTTGAAAATCACTTTATAGAACACTTCATTAACGCTGCCATTGCTCACAACCTCCTTCGCACAGTAACTTGTCGAGCAACAAATGCTAGCACTGTTACCGCTAGCGTTTACTTAACAGGGATAGGCGGGCTAGTTGGTGGTCGATATTGGAATGCATCATGTAATCGCGCAAACAACAAAGGACAAAGAAAGAAACATCCGCGTCTGTCCTGTGTGTTTCCTTCTTTGCCCTTTGTTGTTTGCGCGGTTACATGAAGCGTTTACTTCCAGCCTACCGACGATTATGAAGTGTATAGCACATTTAATTCCTTGTTCCTTAAATAATAGTAAGGCCTCAGACATCAGTAAACTACAATTAGGACCCATTAAACACTTCATAGCTTTCATTTCCCCTGCTGTTGCTCATATATCCAATTTAACGCTTCGATCGAGCGTCTTTCCCCAAACAATGAAGCACGCTAAAGTTTCGGCAATTTTGAAAGGCGGTACTCCTAAGGACCCAAACAACTGTAGGCGAGTTTCGCTGCTGCCTTTGTTTTCGAAGGGCCTTGAGAAAATTATACACTGTCCATTATAAAATATAAAGACGCCAAATAAACGGACACACACAAGAGAAGAGAACGGGACAGGGCACCTGTCCCGTTCTCTTCTCTTGTGTGTGTCCGTTTATTTGGCGTCTTTATATTTTATAATGGACAGCTACCAACTAGCCCAACAAGAAGTGCTTTTATACACTATCATATGGCAAATTTCTTTGATAAATGCGTTGTTTTAACTAACGCGCAACATGTCTTTAGGAAACGCAGATCAACAGAAACAGCCCTACTTTCGATAAAAGAAAATATAATAAACATACAGACAAAGGAATATCTATACTCTTGCGCTATTTATAGACTTTAGAAAGGCATTTGACTGCCTCAACCATAACATCTTATTAGATAAACTGGAGTGTTACGGAATACGTGGTAGCTGTTTATCTTTATTTAAATCTTATCTAAGTGACATATTCCAGAACGTGTACGCGAGCGGTCACATGTCGTCTATCGTAATGAACAGATTTGGTGTACCCCAATGAAGCATACTAGGACCACTTTTGTTTATTGTCTACATCGATGACATTGCAAAACTTGATACTAAAGCTCAATTTATTATATACACTGATGACAGCACTAATATATTATTACAATTTATCACGATATGCACAATTTAACAGTAGAATGTAGTCAACTACTAATCACTAATACGTCCTAAGCTTGAATATGCCTCTTCTCTATGGAACCCTGGCTTGGATTACTCAATAAATGCAATAGAATCTATACAAAATCGTAGCGCGCGTTTCATTCTAACTATTCTCGGACATGAAGCGTAACATTTATGAAGGCTACTTTAAACCTCCCTCTCCTCTCATCCCGTAGGAAGTTACCACGCTTTTCACTGCTGCATAAAATCTATTATTACAATCCGGAATTAAAAAGTGAAGTTTTGTCCGAACCTGCATATATATCATCTCGTACTAACCATGGGCATAAATTGAGCGTTCCACATTGTCGCCCGAACCTAATGTACCGAACGCCGCCGCAAAGCGGCGATCCAAGCCCGAGGACAAAACCTACGTCGCGCAAGACCAGCGTGCTAGCCGCAGACTGCAAGGACTGCCCCCAACGCACGGACTTCTACCTGAGATGACAAAGAAGATTGTGGCCAAGGCAACCCCAATGGCTGCCCCAGCGTCCCCCGTTATCCTGCAACAACCTCGGGATTTACCATCCTCCATGGAGCAGCTACTGAAGACCCGGAATCCTGGCTGGAGACCTACGAACGAATAGCGACTTTCAACAACTGAGACTCCGACGACAAGCTGCGGCATGTATACTTCGCATTAGAAGGCGCCGCCAGAACGTGGTTTGAGAATCGGGAGTCGACCATGACAACATGGGACCAGTTCCGTTGCGGCTTCCTGCGCACATTTACGAGCATCGTGCGCAAGGAAAGGGCCGAAGCTATTCTGGACGCCCGAGTGCAGCTACCTAACGAGAACGTTGCCATCTTTACGGAAGAAATGAGCCGTCTGTTCCGCCACGCCGACCCGGATATGCCGAGGAGAAGAAAGTCCGCCTACTCATGCGTGGTGTGAAGGAAGAGCTTTCCGACGCAATGATACGAAGCCCACCGAAGGCCGAGAAGAGTTCCTTCGCGAGGTCACCAGCATCGAGAAGACACTAGAAATGCGGAACCGGCAATTCAACCGCCGCACGAACTCTACCAACTACGCAGGAATTCAATCACTGGCCACGGACATTCTGCGCGAGACCATCAGGGCCATTGTGCGAGAAGAACTGCGCAAGGTCTTGCCTTTGTCGCAGCCTCAAGTGGCCTCGATCGCCGGCATCGTGAAAGAAGAGGTGCAGCGATCGCTTGGAGTTGCTGAGGTGCAACCACAATTACCGTAGCCCCAGCCGGAAGCGATGACATACGACGTCATCGCATGCCGTCAAGATCCCCCTCCGCGACCGCGCCAGGGCCCTCCAACGTCGCAATTCCGCCGTCCGCCGCCGCCGCCTCCAGCATGCCAACCCGTCGCCCAGCGCCCCTACGCGAGGAAGACGGACATTTGGCGAGCCCTCGACCACCGCCCGCTCTGCTATCACTGCGGAGAAGCCGGCCATGTGTACCGCCGATGCCCATACCGGGAGATGGGACTGCGAGGTTTCGCCATTAACGCGCCGCTACCACAGATTGGCGAACGACCTCGAGATATCGCTGACTACCTCGTCGCTACTCAGTGGAGCCCTCGACGACCGTCCCGTTCACCGTCACCAGGCCGCTACTTGTCGCCGCAGCGCCGACCATACACTGGCCCAGCCCGGGGCCGGTCTGCGAGCCCATATCCGGAAAACTAAAAGCAGCAACCGATGAAGGTGCGGTTGCTGTTCGTCGAACTGACCGAGATCCTCAGCCGCCCACGATGACGCCGAAGAAACTACCTCGACGACATAACGACACGCCGCTGTTCCGACAAAGTATGTAAACAGAGAATGCGCTGATGAAAGACGACCTGACAACGCCACGTACCAGCCATAGGTCAACGCGTAACTGTAACTGTAGCGCAAGAAAAAGAACCACCGACCTCGACGTGCTTCTCGACGGCCACGCAGTCACCGCCTTAGTAGACGCAGAAGCCGATTACTCCGTCATGAGTGGACCCATCGCCGCCTAGTTGAAGAAGGTTAAGACTGCATGGGAAGGTCCTCAAATTCGGACCGCTGGAGGACACCTCATCACGCCGACTCACGAATTCAATATCTTGGAAATATAGGTTACTATTCAAGCACCATAGAGGCGTTCTCTAGTATAACATTATTCGAATTGATAACCTATACATCCTGAGTAACTGACAATCCTGACATATGCTCAATTCCATACTTCAGAACACTTTATAAACATCAGTCGTTACTATATAACCTACCATTCACTTTGAACAAATAAAAGCATATTGAGAATTTCAGCAGGAAAGAACTCCGCTCATACTTTGTTCACTTGTAACATTATCCGATGTGATTCTTATTTTGCCTTTGTGTATATTTACGAGTGTACTCTGTACAGCGTGTTTAGTTTTCTCAGCAAATGTTAATCGTCTAAAATCATCTTTATGCTGCGCTGTCTAGCTGGTGTTAGATTGTTTTGTATATATAGTATTGCTGGTAGTTGTTAGGCCGCTCATCTCTCGAACATGCAGAATGGGCGGTGTAGGGCTGCATGATTGTTTTTCATATACTTTCGCAGTGCCGCGAGTTGCCCATGTGTTGTATAAATAGGGAGGCGTCCACTCCCGAGCGCGTCCGAGCGCGTCCGCGCAGCTACTGTTTGTTTTTGATGGGTCGGATGGCCCGCGTGGTATCGGATGACAAGCCGCGGTACGCGCCGGGGGTGAGTGGGGAGGGGGGGGGGGGGTCAGTGCGGATGCGGAAAACAGAGAACGCGGTCTTACGCGCACTGGGTTGGCATTCCGCCGATGGTCATAATAGGCCCACGCAAGCATGCTTCGAGTAGGACGGCTGTACGCGATGTTGTGGCGTCGGCTCCCGAGTGACCTGCTGGTTATAGACGCCGCCGAGGTTTACAGAGGCCTAGCAATGTTGACCACGTGTTGCGCGTACGGAGCGGGGGTCCACTCCCCTACGCGTCCGGGCGGCAACCACGTGTATCTTGTTTTGAGCGCTAAGAAGAGCCCGCGTGGTGTCGAGTGACAGCTTACAGTGCGCGCCGTAGATAGAGGCCAGGTGCACATGAGGAGATCGCGTTAAGAGAACGTCTATGAGGATAGGAGTAGGGGCTTTTTGGTACGGCATATCTTATTTTTTTATAGCGCAAGCTTGACACGGACAACAGAAGGCACATCTGACACACACAGCGCTACTTTCAACAACAGATTTATTTCTCGTTCTCGTCGCTGTATATACACCCTCGACCCGTCATACAGCACGTGTAAAATTTTTGGAAAAATAAACGAAAAATATCAACTGGGAGCCACACGTAGGCAGTTTCTTGACTCACATATTCAGAGACATGTACACGTACAGTACAGTGTACTGTACATGTACATGTACAGTACACGTCGTCTTGAGAACAACGAGTCCGAATGCCGCCACCGGTCATTATTTTTCCACGCGGAAAACCTTGAGAGGGGACTGCGGTAGGCGGTGTTGTGACACCAGCGCCCGAGCCCCCTGCTGGCTAGAAACTCCGCTGAGGTCCGAGATGGCCTCAATAAATCGTGCGTGCCTGGCGTGCTTGCTGAGGTCGTCACTGACAACGTGGAAATAAGAGAGGGAAACGAAGTTGTGGGAAGAAGGAAAACAGAGTTGTTTTCCAATACATTTACTTTTGAGAGTAAGGCCATCACCATGGGTTGTGGCTTAAGCAACCTTTCAACTCTCATTGGCAAGTGCTTCTGTGGGATGGGATAACGGTCCTAGCACCTATAACAATCGAGACGAGGTGCTTGTTCCTGAGTCTACGCTGTAATCACTAAACCTGATAGATCAACAAGACTCCGTACGATGCAACGCTAGTCTGGGCCGTAACCACTTAGTGGTAGAACAGTCAGACTCGGTTGGTCGTGTGTAGTGACAGTTGTCCTAGGCTCTGACTTAAGAAAAAGTAGAAGCGTAAGGCGCTGTCTACTTGTGTGTTTTACATCAGTGTTCTTTTGCTAACCCTTCATTTGACTGTGTAAATATTTTCGTTGCACTATATCTTGAAGTTTTGTTACCTCCAACCTGCCTCCTGCTTCAACAACGCCGATAATCACCTTGAAGAGACTTTGATAGACTTCAAGGAGAAAAGAACAAACTGTATTGACACGTGTACATGTTGATCTTTGCCGGGTGACCATGTTTCACCGCTTAACAAATGATATCGCACAGCGCAGGACGCGCCTGCATGTATAGGAAGTTTCTGGAATGTTATCGATGCTTCTATCCGCTGTCTGTTAGCGCTGAACCTTGTGGTATCTGATTTCATCGCGTGACGCGAATGGTGTAGAACTTTGTGGAAGGCACGCGGGTCCCAGCGATTAGTCTGGAACATTCGACGACTGCTGTATAAAAGCCGACGCGCTTGACCCGCTGATCAGATTTCCGACGATCGCCGACAGTGTTCGCTGCTATCATTGTGCTATAAGTGTAGCCTGTTTTTGTGGGTACGAGTTCGCCCAATAAAAGTTAGTTTTGTATTTCACCGTATTCTGCTTTCTTCACCCTCACTACCACGTGACAGTATTGTTGTGTGAAATTCATTGTATTTATTTATTTTTTATTTATTGATACTGCAATCCCACTTTGGGGATTTTGGCTGCAGGGAAAACATCACAAAAAGTCAACCAACAAATACATAGATACATAAAAGTAAATAAACTAATATAAACCAAAATAGAAGGCATACGGTAAGTAGTAAGTTAGACACGAAGTAAACAGGGTAAGTGAAGGCTGTTTAACTTCGCTGTTGGTAAGCCGGCTCCATTCAGTTATTGTCCGCGGAAAGAAAGAGTATATAAAGGAGTTGTTACGTGTGCGAAACGGAGCAATTCTTAATAGGTGTCTTTGTTTAGTGGCATACCCGGATGAAAAGGTTATTACGTCTGAAGTGTCTCATTTATAGTGCCCCTTTACAGTTCGAGATATTAATTTTAGCCTAGATGACCAGTTTCTCTGGGTTATTTGTGGCAAGTTCGCTATGGTTAAAAGGGCAGAAAGAGAGGCACGTCCAAAGCTGTTATATATGAATCGCACAAAATTTTGCTTCATGCTTTCAATCTTGTTAATATGGGTCTGAGTGAAGGGGTCCCAGATTATGGCTGCATAATCTAATGATAGGAGAATAAGCGCTTTATATGCAGTCACGCGGACATCAGGAGTAGTAAATCTTAAAGCTCTTCGTAAAAAGAACAACTTACAGTTTGCATTTCTTACGACATAATCAATGTGTTTAGTCCAGTCTATGTTACTTGTTAACCAGGGGCCCAGGTTTTTGTAATGAGGTACTTCGTGAAGAACACTGCTGTTGATAGAATAGATAAAGGTTAATGGTCTTTCTTTGTGAGTAACACTGATAGTTATACACATTCTTAGTTAATACACAGTTGCCACATATCACACTACTGCACAATTTTGTTGAGTGTGTCACGTGAGTGTGTCACGTGGTAGTGGTGAAGAAAGCAGCAATACGGTGGAATACAAAACTAGCTTTTATTGGGCGAACCTGTGCCCACAAAAACAGGCTACATTTACACCACAACGATAGCGGCGAACACGGTCGGCGATCGTCGGAAATCTGATCAGCGGGTCAAGCGCGTCGGCTTTCAAAGAACAGTCGTCAATCTTCCAGACTAATCGTTCGGACCCGCGTGCCTTCCACAAAGTTCTACACATTTCGCGTCAGGTCATGAAATCAGATAACATAAGATTCGGCGACAACAGACGTCGATAACGTCGATAAGCATCTATATCTTTCCAGAAACTTCGGATACATGCAGGCGCGTCCCACGCTGTGCGATCACATTTGTTAGGCGGCGAAACTTGGTTGCCCGATAAAGATAAGTACACGTGTCAATACCCCCCCTCTTAAAAAAGCATCGTCCCGATGCTACAAATATGGGAGCGAAACACAAAAGGACACTTATTAAACATAAGTAACAAAACAACGAAAAAATAACAGTCCGAAGGTCAGTTACGCAAAGCCCCAAAGTTCATTAACGCTGCAAGTACGGCTTGAGTCGCGCAATATGGACTATTTCAGGTCGTGAGCGGCGCCGCTGTGATAGCGAAATGCCGTCTGGCACGACCTCATAGTCCAGTGCGCCAATACGTCGGATGATCTTGTACGGTCCCAAATAGCGGCGCAAAACCTTCTCGCTCAGTCCTCGTCGGCGTATAGGGGTCCAAACCCAAACACGGTCACCGGGCTGGTACTCTACGAAGCGTCGTCGGAGGTTGTGTCGGCTGTCGGTCCTCTGCTGGTTCTTGATTCGCAGGCTGGCGAGCTGTCGGGCTTCTTCGGCGCGCTGGAGATAGGTAGCGACGTCAAGATTTTCCTCGTCAGTGACGTGCGGCAGCATGGCGTCGAGCGTCGTCGTCGGGTTCCTGCCGTAAACCAGCTTAAACGGCGTGATCTGTGTTGTTTCTTGCACCACCGTGTTGTAAGAAAAGGTTACGTACGGCAGGACCGTGTCCCACGTCTTGTGCTCGACGTCGACGTACATTGCCAGCATGTCGGCGAGTGTCTTGTTCAGGCACTCCGTGAGACCATTCGTCTGCGGGTGGTAGTCAGTTGTCCTCCTGTGACTTGTCTGGCTTTATTGCAGAATGGCTTGCGTGAGCTCTGCTGTAAAAGCCGTTCCTCTGTTGGTGATGAGGGCTACTGGAGCACCATGTCGCAGCAGGATGCTCTCGACGAAAAATTTCGCCACTTTGGCTGCGCTGCCTTTCGGTAGAGCTTTAGTTTCAGCGAAGCGGGTGAGATAGTCCGTCGCCACGACGATCCACTTATTTCCTGATGTTGATGTCGGAAACGGTCCTAACAAGTCCATCCCAATCTGCTGGAATGGTCGGCGAGGAGGTTGGATCGGCTGTAGTAATCCTGCTGGCCTTGTCGGTGGTGTCTTGCGTCGTTGACAGTCTATGCATGTCTTGACGTAACAGGCGACGTCGGCGGTCAGACGCGGCCGGTAATACCTTTTCTGTATTCTCGACAGCGTCCGGGAGAATCCGAGGTGCCCAGGGGTTGGATCGTCGTGTAGGGCGTGGAGCATTTTTGGACGCAGCGCTCACGGTACAACAAGAAGGTAGCTGGCGCGGACTGGTGACAAGTTCTTCACGAGCAGGCTGTTTTGAAGCGTGAACGAAGATAATCCACGCTTAAATGCCCTAGAGACAACGTCGGTGTGCCCTTTTAAATACTCGACTAGGGCTTTTAGCTCCGCGTCCCTTCGTTGTTGTTCGGCGAAGTCTTCCGCGCTTATTATGCCAAGGAAGGCGTCGTCATCCTCGTCATCTTGCGGCGGCGGGTCAATGGGGGCGCGAGATAGACAATCGGCATCTGAGTGTTTTCGTCCGGACTTGTATGTTACAGTGATGTAGTATTCTTGTAGCCTGAGGCTCCACCGTGCCAGCCGTCCTGAAGGCTCCTTTAAGCTCGCTAGCCAACACAACGCGTGATGGTCGCTGACCGCTTTGAATGGCCTGCCATAGAGGTAAGGGCGAAATTTCGCTGTAGCCCAAACGATGGCGAGGCATTCCTTTTCGGTTGTAGAATAATTGCCTTGCGCTTTTGACAACGACCGGCTAGCATGAGCTATCACGTGTTCATGTCTATCTTTTCTCGGGACTAGGACGGCACCGAGGCCTAGGCTACTGGCGTCGGTGTGTATTTCGGTATCGGCGTGCTCGTCGAAGTGCGCAAGTGCGAAGTGCGTTTGAGTTCTTGAAATGCGTCGGCCTGCGGCGTTTCCCACTTGAACTCGACGTCACATTTAGTTAGCTTTGTCAGCGGCTCAGCGATGCGTGAAAAGTCCTTGACCAATCGCCTGTAGTAGGCACAGATGCCAAGAAATCTACGCACTGCCTTCTTGTCGACGGGCTGCGGGAACTTTGCAATGGCAGCTGTCTTCTGCGGGTCGGGACGGACTCCAGACTTGCTGATGACGTGGCCTAGGAACAGAAGCTCATCGTAAGCGATGCGGCACTTTTCTGGCTTCAGAGTAAGCCCTGATGACTTGATGGCCTCTAGTACTGTTGCAAGCCGCCTAAGGTGATCGTCGAAATTTCCGGCGAAGGCAACGACGTCATCCAAGTAAACGAGACAGGTCTGCCACTTCAATCCTGTTAAAACCGTGTCCATCACGCGTTGGAACGTTGCAGGCGCCGAGCACAGTCCAAATGGCATAACCTTGAACTCGTAGAGGCCGTCTGGGGTGATGAAGGCGGTCTTTTCGCGATCTCTTTCGTCGACTTCTATTTGCCAATAGCCAGGCTTCAGGTTTATCGACGAGAAGTATTTAGCGTTGCAGAGCCGATCCAATGCGTCGTCTATCCGTGGGAGGGGGTATACGTCCTTCTTCGTGATCTTGTTCAGACGACGATAATCGACGCTGAAACGTAGGGTTCCGTCCTTTTTCTTCACCAGGACAACTGGGGATGCCCACGGGCTTTTCGACGGCTGGATGATGTCGTCGCGCAGAATTTCGTCGACTTGTTGTCTTATAGCTGCACGTTCTCGCGTCGAAACTCTGTAAGGGCTCTGGCGTAGTGGTCGAGCGCACTCTTCGGTTATTATACGATGCTTTGCGACTGGTGTTTGTCGAATCCTCGATGACGTCGAAAAGCAGCCTTTGTATCGTCGGAGCAGACTTCTGAGCTGCTGTTGCTTAATCACGGGGAGACTTGGATTAATGTCGTATTCTGGTTCGGGAACCATGGTCGTGGGCGTAGATGCGGTGGAATCCGAGAGGACAAACGCATTACTGGTGTCCAGAATTTCCTCGATGTACGCGATCGTCGTGCCCTTGTTGATGTGCTTGAACTCCTGGCTGAAGTTTGTCAGCAACACTTCAGTTTTCCCTCCATGCAGTTGAGCGATCCCTCTTTCGACGCAAATTTCACGGTCGAGCAGTAGACGTTGGTCGCCTTCGATGACGCCTTCTATGTCAGCGGTTGTTTTGGTGCCGCCCGAAATAACAATGCTGGAGCGAGGCGGGATGCTCACTTGATCTTCGAGCACACTCAAGGCGTGGTGACTACGAGGGCTCTCCGGATACATCGCTTTATCTTCCGACAGCGTTATTGACTTCGACCTCAGGTCGATGATTGCGCCGTGTTGGTTCAGGAAGTCCATACCGAGAATGACGTCGCGTGAACACTGTTGGAGGATAACAAAGGTGGCAGGGTAAGTCCGGTCATGAATGGTTATTCTTGCAGTGCACATTCCAGGCGGCGTGATGAGGTGTCCTCCAGCGGTCCGAATTTGAGGGCCTTCCCATGCGGTCTTAACTTTCTTCAACTGCGCGGCGATGGGTCCACTTATGACGGAATAATCGGCTCCTGTGTCCACTACAGCGGTGACTGCGTGGCCGT
Source organism: Dermacentor variabilis (assembly GCF_050947875.1). NCBI lineage: Eukaryota > Metazoa > Arthropoda > Arachnida > Ixodida > Ixodidae > Dermacentor > Dermacentor variabilis. The sequence continues at coordinate 203,557,741 of NC_134572.1, read as the reverse complement.
CGAGAAGCACGTCGAGGTCGGTGGTTCTTTGTCTGGCATTGCAATTAGGTCTTGGCGTCGGATCACGGCCGCGTCGTGTTGAACTGAACCTGGAACGTCGCGTCGTCATGTCGTTTTTCGTCGCCGCATTCTTTGCTTCCAGACTTCGTCGGGACAGCGGCGTGTCGTTACGTTGTCCAGGTAGTTTCTTCGGTGTCTTCGTCGACGGCGGAGGAGCTTCGTCAGTTCGACGAACTGCAATCGCACGTTCATCGGTTGCTGCTTTTAGTTTTCCGGATATGGGCTCGCTGACCGGCCCCGCGCTGGGCCAGTGTATGGTCGGCGCTGCGGCGACAGGTAGCGGCCTGGTGATGGCGAACGGGACGGTCGTCGAGGGCTCCACTGAGTAGCGGCGAGGTAGTCGGCGATGTCACGAGGGCGTTCACCTTTCCGAGGGCGCGGTGCATCGACGGCGAACGCTCGCAATCCCAGGTCGTGGTATGGGCATCGGCGGTACACATGGCCGGCTTCGCCGCAGTGGTAGCAGAGCGGGCGGTGGTCGGGGGCTCGCCAAATGTCCGTCTTCCTCGGGTAGCTGCGCTGAGCGACGGGTGGGCGTGCTTGCGGCGGCGGTGGTGGTCGACGGTATTGCGGCGTTACGGGGCCCTGGCGCGGTCGAGGAGGGGGACCTTGACGACGGGCGACGGTGGCGTAAGTCATCGCTTCCGACTGAGGTTGTGGTGATCGTGGTTTCAGCTCAGGGACTCCAAGCGATCGCTGAACCTCTTCTTTGACGATTTCAGCTATTGGATCCACTTGGGACTGCGTCCTTGGGTAGAACTTCTGCAGCTCCTCCCGTACGACCACTCTGATAGTCTCGCGTAGATCGTAGTAGCCAGTGATTGAACCCCGGCGAAGTTTGTAGAGTTCGTGTGGCGATCGAATTGCCGGTTTCGGATCTCGAGTGTCTTCTCAATGCTCGTCGCCTCACGAAGAAACTCTTCGACGGTCTTCGGTGGGATTCTTACCATTCCGGCGAAACGTTCCTCCTTTACAACACGCATCAGTAGGCGGACTTTCTTCTCCTCGGCCATATCCGGGTCGGCGTGGCGGAACAAACGGCTAATTTCTTCCGTAAAGATGGCAACGTTCTCGTTTGGTAGCTGCACTCGGGCGTCCAGCATAGCTTCGGCCCTTTCCTTGCGCACGATGCTTGTATTGGTGCGCAGGAAGCCGCTACGGAACAGGTCCCACGTTGTCAAGGTCGACTCCCTGTTCTCAAACCAATTTCTGGCGGCGTCTTCTAAGGCGAAGTAGACATGCCGCAGCTTGTCGTCGGAGTCCCAGTTGTTGAATGTCGCGATTCGTTCGTGGGTCTCCAGCCATGATTCCGGGTCTTCAGTCGCTGCTCCATGGAAGGTTGGTGGCTCCCGAGGTTGTTGTAGGATAACGGGGGACGCTGGGGCAGCCATTGGGGTTGTCTTGACCACGATCTTCTTTGTCGTCTCAGGTAGAAGTCCGTGCTCTGGGGGCAGTCCTTGGAGTCTGCGGCTAGCAGGCTGGTCTTGGGCGATGTTGGTTTTGTCCTCGGGCTTCGGGCTTGGATCGCGGCTTTGCGGGGGCGTTCGGTACATGAACCCACAAGCACCTCCACCAGATGTCACGTGTTAGTGACGGTGAAGAAAGCAGCAATACGGTGGAGAACAAAACTAGCTTTTATTGGGCGAACCTGTGCCCACAAAAACAGGCTAGACTTACAGCACAACGATAGCGGCGAACACGGTCGGCGATCGTCGGAAATCTGATCAGCGGGTCAAGCGCGTCGGCTTTTTAAGAACAGTCGTCGAATGTTCCAGACTAATCGTTCGGACCCGCGTGCCTTCCACAAAGTTCTACACAATTCGCGTCAGGTGATGAAATCAGATAACATAAGATTCGGCGACAACAGACAGCGGATAGAAGCATCGATAACTTTCCAGAAACTTCGGATACATGCAGGCGCGTCCCACGCTGTGCGATTACATTTGTTAGGTGGCGAAACGTGGTTGCCCGATAAATATAAGTACACGTGTCAAGTGTATCGTTTAAAAGAATTGGTCAGCTATACTGTTTCCTTCCGTGTAAATCACGCAGTCATCGGCATACAGTCGTATTTTGACAGGAATGTTGCAGACAATATCATTAATAAACAAAAGAAAAAGAAGGGGTCCAAGCACCGACCCCTAGGGAACGCCTGAGTCCACGAATACTTTGTTTAGCGTAAAACAACAGACGCAAGAAAGACGACCAGGACAAGGCGCTACTCTCAACTGACATCATTTTATTGCGTCACTCCTTTATAGACAGCTGAAATTAGAGGAACATACGCAGTGAGCAACATGTGGAAGAACCACGACCATACGATCAAAAGAGCGGACTCATACGACAGAATAAAAAAACATATTCAGCACTGATACTCAGCACTTACGCTTCGTGTTTCTACAGGTTATGCAGATGGTTACTGCTTATCAAGACAGCGTCGATGCAACGTGTCCCGTTCCTGATTACACCGGACTGCAAGGACTGTACGTGCCCGCCCTTCATCTGCACTACCCTGGATTTCAAATCACCACTGGACGTGACAGCGCAGCCTACGGTTATTTCTCTCGCTTGCTGGCCACCGTGGTCACCTTCGGATGAAAGACTACTAAGGCAGCCGTGGCAGCCGACCATTCCGGGATCTGGCGCCGCCATGGCTGCCAGGCACTTACGCTTTGTGTTTCTACAGGTTATGCAGATGGTGACTGCTTATCAAGACAGCATCGATACAACGTGTCCCGTTCCTGATTACACCGCTTGCAAGGACTGTACGTGCCCGCCCTTCAACTGCACTACCCTGGATTTCAAATCACCACTGGACATGGCAGCGCTGCCTGCGGTTGTTTCTGTCGCCTGCTGGCCACCATGGTTACCTTCGGATGAAAGACTACTAAAGCAGCCGCCGCAGCCAACCGTTCTGGGATCTGGCACCGCCATGGCTGCCAGGCACTTGCGCTTCGTGCTTCTACAAGTTGGTTATTCCTATCGTTGTATAAATGGCAAACCTTTTAGAAAACTGGCGTCAGATCCCACCCAATGCCTGTACATGCTTGCATGTCGCGTGTTCTGTTGAAGATTGTGCTGCTCTATTGCCATTTTTTGTCTGTTTTCAAAGTTGCTCTTACAGCTTGCCGGGGATGTCGAGCGGAATCCTGGTCCTCTTGCCGAAGAACAAGAACAGGAAATGTTTAAGGCTATTATGCAGTTACCATCAATCTTGGAAAAACAATCTGACATTCTTGACAAAATTCGCTCGCTTCGAAGTAATCAGCAGGCCATTGAACAAAAAGTAGAGGAGCTCGCAGCCAAGGTTGTGTGCTCTGAAGACCGCGCATCATGTGTCCCACAGTTAAAAGAATCGATAGAAATGATCTCGTCTCGTATCGAATCAGTTGCTTCCTCGTTTGTGGCAGTCTCCAAAGGCCAAGGCGATCTAGATAACAGAGCAAGAAGGAACAATCTGATCTTTCATGGCCATCCCGATTCCGAGAATGAAACATGGGCACTGTGCGAAGAGCGGATTTTGACGCTTTGCGCTGAGAAACTAAGTGTATAACTTAGCTAGATGGCTATGGAAAGAGGGCACAGACTTGGGCGTTACTCACCGGAAAAAAAACGGCCGAGTCTAGTGAAATTCTAATCGTTCAAAGACAAGCAACGCTTACTTGCAGCTGCCTCAAAACTAAATGATAGCGGTTTTGTTATCAGTGAAGACCGCTCGAATATAGTAAGGCATGAGCGGAAAAAGCTCATACAGCTTGCCAAGGAACGTGGCGGTGACTTCAAACTTAATGTCAACAAACTAAAGTTGGCATAACAAGTTTACATGTACGACAACGCTACTGATACCGTGAAAAGCATAAACCGATAGCCATCAAGGCGTCCTGCATCGCAGAAAAGAGCAGATCTTAAATCCGACTTTATAATTATTGCTGTCAGCTGCCGCAGCCTCAAGAACAAAAAAGAAGAGTTTGCTGCACTCTTGCAATTGGTCAAACCACATGTGGTCATTGGCACCGAGTCATGGCTGGATGAAACAATAGGCACCTGCGAGATATTTCCGCCTAATTACAATGTATACTGGAAGGACCGTAACAAGCATGGCGGTGGTGTCATTGTAATTGTCGATAATGGACTGAGCAGCATACCTCTTAACACAGAAAGCGAGACATGCGAAACAGTCTGGTGTAAGGTCATACTGGCTAATGGTTCCTCAATGGCTATCGGTTCATCTTACAGATCTCCAGCCCTAAATCACCGCAACCCCTATCTGAATTGAGCAACATCCTACTAACCCTGGATGCATCTTGCGTTATTTTAGGTGGTCATTTTAATTTACCTAATGTAGAATGGGTCTCCCTTAAGCCGAATATAAAGACCACATCGCTTTTTCACACTGCTCTTCGTGAAATGATTAACACTCATTCCCTATTTCAGTTTGTGGAATGCCCAACTAGAATAGGCAGTAGTAGTGCAAATGTACTTGATTTGATTTTCTGCACCGATCGCACCCTCGTTTCTTCACCCACCACAATTCCCGGTTTAAGCGAGCATGAAGTGGCAATCGCAAAATTATCCTGTTTTTCCGAGCACCGCAGAAAGCCGCCACCATGTACGGTATTTCATTACGACACAGGAGATTATGTCTCGCTATCGCATGAACTCGATGCCTTTTTCCCAGAATTTAGACGTCACAGTTCCAGACTTGATATACATTCCATGTAGCACCTATTGCAGACAAAATTCATGACCTTAATCCAGACGTATGTTCCATCACGCACCATTTCGTCGAAGTGTCGAACAGATAAGCTTTGGATGAACGCCGCCATTCGAACCTTGACAACAAAAGGCACCGCATATATCGTAGGTACTGTCAATCACCAGAGCCTTCCTTGCATTGTGAATTGAAAGAGATGAACAAGGTTATAACGTGGGAGATGCGCAGGGCCGAACGTGCCTATCTGGGTGTTCTTGGTGGGAAAATAAAGAATAATCCAAAGCAAGTTTGGAAATATGTAAAACGTAAGCAGCACGTAAGAGAGAACATTCCCGATATTATATATGCCTTTAACTATAGCTCAGATCTGGAAGGCAAGGCTGAACAGTTTAATCGTTATTTTCAGTCAGTTCTTTCTCTATCGACATGCCCTACCGACGGTTTACATATTATGAATGAGTTTACGGAGATGAGTGGCATAGATTTCTCATTACATGGAATAGTGTTACTTTTAGAGAAGCTCAAGGTAAACACGGCACCATATTCCAAACTGCACCTTGAAGAACTGTGGAGTTTCTGTTGCTCCCTTCCTAATAACACTGCTTCAAAAATCAATGGATGTCGGCGCCTTGCCCGATGACTAGGAAAGCGCCAACGTAGTTCATCTATATATAAGTGGCGACAAAACAAAAACTGTAAACTATAGGCCTATCTCCCTTACAAGTGTCATATGCAAATCGCTAGAGCACATGATTTACACTAATCTATTTAAGCACCTCCAGGATAACAACTTTTTCTGTCCAACGCAACACGGCTTCAGAAAGGGATTTTCTTGCGATACGCAACTGATAGAGTTTGCTCACTATACCGCTTTTTCAATTAACAATGGTAACCTGGTTGACTGCATATTTTTGGATTTTCAGAAAGCTTTTGATTCTGTCACGCATAATTTATTATTACGGAAACTGTCTACCCTCAAAGTTCCACCCACCCTGCTGAAATGGCTCGAAGCGTACCTCTTGGTAGAAAGCAACGCGTTATTCTTGAAGGCGCAAGTTTATCTGATATTGCAGTTTTATCGGGTGTTCCCCAGGGATTTCACCAAAAGCAGCTCTCAGATGTGCAAAAATTTGGGCTGGCCTCTATTGCAAGACAGACGCAAATAACTTAGACTTAAGCTATTTTACAATATTTTTATAGGCGCAACAGGTTTGTCTACAGATTCATACATGAAAGCTCCCAGCTATATATCCTCCTGTTTAGATGATTCTTTAAAGGTTCAAGAATACCAATGCCGTATAAATGTCTTTGAAAACTCATTTTTTTTTTCAAAACAGTGCATGACTGGGATAGATTGCCAGAAGTTGTCTTAGCCTCGCAATCTTCTATTGAAAATGCTGTCAGCCGTTTTGTTGAATTAATTTTTTTGTGCTGTGTTGCTGTGCGTTTTCGGACTCTTTGTATACGCTTCTTCATATGACAATATTTATGTCTTTTTTGCTTTCACGATTCTTTTGTTATCAGTTTGCTCAGTATTGGAATGCGTTGTATTATTATTTTTTGTTTTTTCTAATTACACAGTGTCATCTGCACGACGAAGTATGTTTTGCAACTGTATCCCCCCCCTACAAAAATGCCCTCAACGGCCGCTGTAGGTACCTGAATAAATGAATAAATAAATAAAACGTTTAAAAAAACTAAACGAAAAAATTCCTGGATAACCATAGAGATAATTCATGCAAAAAGAAAGCTAAAACGGAAGCGACAGGCATCTTCAAAGAATCGCCGGCCAATTGACAAAAGCTGCATTTCTAGTATGAGCCGCGAATTAAAAGGGCTAATCAAAGAACCTAAAGATAGATTCGATAATGTCACATTACAATCCTTTCTGAAAAAGCAACCCCGGAGAATTTCAGCGATATATTAACCCCCCAACTGCTTCTCGTTCGCATGAAACTGGAGATATGCGCTCTAAAGAAGGCAGAGAATTTCAACTCTTTCTTCTCGACAGTCTTCACACGCGATAACGGCTTCCTGCACGATTTGACAGATGAATCTGAAAGGCCTCCTTTTCAAGATATAAAAATTGACGAACAGGGTGTATTTAACCTCTTACTCCACATGAACACTAAAAAATGTACGGGGTCTGACGGAATTCCTAATCAATTTTACAAAGGTGCGCAGAGTGGGTTTCTAAATTTCTGTCAATTTTCAGGCACCTATTAACCAATGTTCCTTTCCCAGCGCATGGAAGCGGGCTAAAGTTATCCCAATTCTTAAAAACGGCAGCAAATCAGAGGAGGGGGAGGAATACACTTTGATTTTGGAAACAGTATTCCAGGGTAAGCCTCGGTTGTGCTCTCGGTGGGAGGTCTCCTCATTCCAGGAACCCTCTGGCCTTCGCTGCTTCCTTGGCCCTGGCGACGAGACGTCGTTGTTGTTCCAGGTCCTCGGAGACGAGCTTGGCCTCCCACGTTTCTATGAGGTCTTCGCTTTGTCTGGCGTTGCAACAGTCTCTCAGTGAAGGCAATGCGTCTTTGTCTAGATGCCATGGACATTCGAGGATCAGGTGCGCTAAGGTGTCCGGTACGCCGCACATTGGGCAGCGGTATCCTTGTAGCGTTGGGTACAGTCTATGCATGATGATTCCGTGGATATAAGTACTACTTTGCAGTCTTCTGAGTGTAGTGTTTTCTTCTTTGTTGAGCTTTGGATGAGGTGGTGGGTACACCTTGCGTTCCAGCCTGTGATGTTGAAGGATCCCTGTGTACGTGACGGGTACGGTCTCTGCCTCCGCCGGCGCCGACCGGGCGTCTCGAGAGTAGGAAGGGTTGGCCCGGCAGGTGTGGCCTCGGGCCGCGGCGTGTGGCGCTTCGTTCCCCTCGTGCCCAGGAATCCATGTCACGCAGCTGTGGGGGATCAGAGTACTACGGTGCTTCAATAGCTTCAGTGCTTCTGTCGACACGCGACCCTTAGCGTAGTTCCTGACGGCTGCTTGAGAATCGGAGAAGACAGCTGCGTCCATGCACGTGGTAGCTGCTAGGGCGATCGCCTTCTCTTCTGCAGTCTCGGGGTTTTGTGCACGGACTGTGGCAGACGCTAGCTCTCTGCGCTGAGAATCTACGACGCTCAGGGCGTAAGCGTTCTTTTGCGGGTATTTGGCTGCGTCGGTGTATCTGGCGTCCGGATCTTGCCTGTGTCTCCGCCGTAGAGCATCCACTCAGGCTTGTCTTCTTTTCTTGTGGTACGTGGGGTGCATGTTGTGTGGAATTGGGGCTATGCACAGGGATTCGCGGAGGTTTGAAGGAATTCCTTCTTTTCGGTCCGTTTCAGGTTTCAAAGATTTCAGGTCCGTTTCAAAGCTTTCACCGTAGCTGAGCCGTTGCAGCACTGATCTTTCTGTGGGCGTGAGCTTCAGTCGTTCTAATTGACTGGCTTTGTGAGCTTCAGCTAGCTTTTGCCAGGTGTTGTGTACCCCCATCTTGAGAAGTCTCGTAGTCGGAGCCGTAGAAGGTAGGCCCAGGGCGATTTTGATGACTTTCTGTATTTGAATGTTAATTTTTTCTACCTCTACATTCTTCAGCGGGAGGTATGGCGTGCCGTATGTTATTCGACTGGTGAGGAGTTCTTGCATCATGCGCAGCGCGTCTTGTTCTTTAAGTCCGCTTCTATGGCTTGCAACTCTCCTGATGAGATACGTGAGCTGTGATAACGTTCGCTGTAGACGCGCGAGGGGGGCCGCCCCGGACCCGTCTTTGTGTATGTGTAGCCCTAGAACTCGTAGGGTTTCCACTTTTGGAATGGACGTTCCATTGAGGGTGACGTTAGGATCGGTTTCATCCTAGCCGGGTGGTTTGCCTCTCGTTCTTAACTTGAGAACGAGGTGTTCGGATTTCTCGGGAGCACAGCGGAGGCCACATTTGTGCAAGTAGCTCTCGATGGTATCTACTGCTTCCTGTAGGCGTGTTTCTTGTGTTCCAGCGCTTCAGGCCCTTGTCCCATAACGTGATATCATCTGCATAGAAAGCGTGTCTTACGTCTGGTATCGCGTCAAGGAGGCCGGGTAGTTTTATCATTGCGACGTTAAAGAGCTACGGTCATATGACCGAACCCTGCGGGGTGCCTTTGCTCGGTAGTGGGAAGCTGTCGCTGCGCAGGTTGTATATTCCAACTGGGGCCGTGCGGCCCGTGAGGAAATTCCTGACATAGTCGTATGTCTGGGAACCGCGGCCAAGGTCTTCGAGGTTGCAGAGGATAGCTTCGTGACTGACGTTGTCAAAAGCTCCCTTTACGTCGATGGCTAAAATCGATGATTTGCTCCTGGTACTCAGATGGTCGATGAGGTCTTCCTTGAGTAGAAGGAAGACATCTCGCGTTGACAGGTTCTGCCTGAAACCGAACATAGTGTTCGGAAAATATCCGTTGTCTTCGAGGTACGAGGTTAGCCGGTTGTGAATCACATGCTCGAAAAGTTTCCCTACGCACGAGGTAAGGGAAATTGGGCGCAAGTTCTCGATGCTGAGCTGTTTATTTGGGTTGGGGATCATGGTAATCTCCGAGTGCCTCCATGCAGCCGGTAGCTTTCCTCTCTCCCAGCATGCATTGAAGTACTGAAGCAGGGCTGCGATAGCCTGCTGCGGAAGGTTCCGAAGATGCTTGTTCATGATCGGATCTTTGCCCGGGCTGGTGTTTCTGGTGAGCGTCGATAGTGCTGCGAGAGTTCAGCATGCGTGAAGGGTTGGTCGAGGTCGGGGTTTGGTTTCCCACCGTAAACTTTGCCATGTGCCGTCGTATTAACGGGTGGGTCGCCGCACAGTTTCTTCTGAATTTCTCGGAGGAGGTTCTCTTCCGATCCGGCGTGGTTGTGCACGAGCTTACAGAGGTTCCTTCGCTGCTGCATCTTCGTAGGGCCGTTGTCGAGAAGGGCGCGCAGGAGATGCCACGTCGTCTTTGTGCTCAGGGTTCCCCGGAGTTTGTCGCAAAATGCGCGCCAGTTCTGTCTTCCTAATCTCTCCGCGTATGCCTGTGCTTGCTCGGTGAGGAGGGCAATTCTCTTCTTTAATTTCTTGTTTAGCTTCTGTCTCTTCCACCTCTTGAGGAGAGCTCTTCTGGCGTGCCAGAGGTGGAGGAGGTGCGTGTCGACGGCTGGCACTACTTCATTCAGCCGTATTGTCTTCGTGCGGCGTTCTGCCGTGTAGAGGACTTTCTCCAGCCAGTCATCTATGTTCTCGATGGTGGTCTCAACATTTAGCACGTCTCTGAATGACTTCCACTCCGTTACCCGGGCCGTTTCAAGACTAGCGGGCTTGCGAGTGTGAGCCACGGTTAGTTGGAGGATGTGGTGATCGCTGCCCAGGGTTTCTGGGAATCGGCTCCACTCTGCCGAGGGCACGTTTAGCGTGAAGGTCAGATCCGGGTTTGTGTCTCTGGAGACACTATTACCTATCCTCGTTGTTTAGAGTGGGTCATCCCATATGGTGAGTCTGTGCTGTTGTGCAGTGTCGTGCACTCGGGCTCCTTTCTTCGTGGTGTTCTGGTATCCCCAGGCCGTGTGTGGGGCGTTGAAGTCCCCTACTATAACGACTTGATGCCCATCGGTGCGCTTCTTAATTTCTCGGACAAGGTGGTCGAAGTCTGAAAGGGCGTCTCTGGGAGGGCTGTACACACTGACTACGAATACGCTCTTGAGCGATTTCCTCTCCGGTATGATTTCGATTAAGGTGTGTTCGATCGGTCTATTGACGGGTTCCAATTCCTGCACAGTGAGATTCTTCTTGGTGAGAAATGCCGTGCGGTTTGTTTGTACGTGGACGTTGTACCCTTGTAGCCATACGTTTTGTGTATTTGTTTCCTGCAGCGCTATGAGGTCGGGTGGGTCTTGTTTGACAAATTCTTGTAAGGTAGCATGCCGTGGTCGATCGTAACGACAGTTCCACTGCCATATGCGGAGAGTTGCGAGCCCATTCGTAGTCCTGTGATTAGGGACCGCCATATTCGGTTGTTTCTGTTCCCTGCCGGCGCTCGCGGGTAGGTGAAACTGAACGAGAGGCACTTCGGCCGTTTGCTCGCGGCCGCTTTCTGTCGGGCTGAATGTCATTTAGTGACGTATTGAGGTGCTGTTTTGTTACGTACGTCTTCTTGATGTGGGCTATGAAGTTGCTTTGTTGCGCTGCGAGTCCATCCACCTTGGCGTCTAGCGTGGTGACCTTATCGGCTATACATGCGGCAAAATTCGTTATTGCTGCCTGGACGATTTTCTCAATTGTGTCGTGGGTACTTTTCATGAGTTTCTTGGAGGATTTGGAATCTTGCATCAACTACGGATTGAACATCTGCGTCGGGAAGTGAGGGTCGCGGCTGTGCAATGTTCTCTTGGACTTTCGTACATCTCTGTTGCAGTTTATCAATGATATCTTCTTGCTCCTCGCACTTCTGTAGAAGCCTGTGTATGTAATCTTGCTGTATCTGTTGACATTGGATCAGCTTGTCGATGAGGGCCTGTTGGCTTTGTAGTTGACTGTTTTGATTGTGCAACGTGTTTTGACGTTAAAAATTATAGGCCGATCTCCCTCACTAGCACTTGTTCGAAACTACTTGAACATATCATATCTAAGCATCTATTGGTCTACCTTGACAACTACCATATCCTAAACAAATGCCAGCACGGGTTCCGTCAGGCACTCTCTACAGTGACTCAACTAATAGAGACTGTTCACGATCTCACATATACAATAAATAACCGAGGCCAAACAGACGTAATATTCTTAGATCTGGCCAAGGCTTTCGATAAGGTGTCGCACCCAAAGATGCTATTAAAAATGAAAACTATATTCAAGAACCTTCGCTTATCTGAATGGTTTTCATCCTACTTAAGCCATAGAGACCAATTTGTCGCATGTGAGGGATCTGTAGAGTCTGGAGTACCGCAGGGAAGTGTATTGGGCCCCCTGATATTTTTATTATTTATCAATGACATGCCGCACGACATTACAGTTCCCATCAGACTCTTCGCAGACGATTGCGTATTATATAACCGCATCGAATCACCTACCGATCAGACGGATTAATATTCAAAATTACAAACGGTAAGAAATTGGTGTGACAGCTGGCAAATTGTTTTGAACTCTGACAAAACGGTTTACATGCCAACCACTAGAAAACGAAGTATTATTGATTACGCTTATTGCATTGAAGGTGTCGCGTTAAAAAGAGTGTCAACATATAAATACTTGGGTTAAAAGCTTACCTCGGATTTGCGTTGGAATGAACACGTTGATTACGTATCTACCAAGGCCCAGAAAGCCTTCGCTTAGATGAAATCTGTATAATGCTACCCCTGAAGTAAAATGCCTGGCATATAAAACATTGATTGGACCGGTTATGGAGTATGCGAAAATTGTGGGGGACCCATACACTTCATCTAATCAGTCTAAGCGGGATAAAATTCAGCGGCTTGCTGCACTGTTTATTTTTAACAAATATCGTCGTTCCCACTCTCCTACCCAGTTATGTGAACTTGCTGAACTTCCTTCTCTAGAGTCTAGAACTGAGTATGGCCGTTTGAAGTTTCTTTTTCTTATTATTCATGGCTATGTTAAAATTGATAAAGATGACTATTTTCACTTCTCTTCTAATAACTATTTTCGTAATCGCCACAGAATGTATATCGCTCCTCCTACTACTCGCAATGATTGTTTTAAATACAGCTTCTTTCCGAGAGCAATAAAACAATGGAATATATTATCAAACTCAATAGGAAGGACGTCATCCTTACGCGACTTTCTTGAAAATGCCAAAAGCACATGTGTACGCATAACATAACTCGGCCAAATGGTTATACTGTACACGTAGGTATTGTATTGCATGCTGTATTTGCCGTGGTGCTAATATCACTGCATTACCCAAAATGTACTTTATTTTCTTTATCGTGTAAATATATTTTTGCTTGTATTGTGACCTAGCACTCCTGTAATAGCCCAAAGTTGGGCTGACAGTATCAATAAATGAAAAATGAAATGAATAATTTCTAGACATGTTCCCCTTGCTGCTGCCGCAGTGTCCACTCCATTAAAACCATTTCAAATGCTGGTAACTCGCCATGATGGAACTTGTTTCAGTATTTCCATTCATGAAGAATTCCAGCTATCGCTGTAATTATATGTGAATTATTGTACATGTCCACACACTGTTTGCTGCACTACTGCCTTGTCTGGTCTTTTGGGTCACGTCAAGCTACGTGTGTAGCTTTTAACCCAAAATGGCCGTCCAGTATTTAAACTGGAAAATAAAATTGATCTTATTTGATACCCCCCTCAGCAGCCTTGCGGTGGTGGTTTTCCAGTTTCGCTGGACATTCAGTTTCGCAGGCCCGGTATAGGGAGTCAATTTTTTACAGCGACGCTGTTAAGGGTTAGCTTCCCCACTGTCGTGTGCGCGGGTAGAAAGAACTCTGATCATCGTCGATGGCTCCAGCGTCGCACCTCGGTCCTACCGCGCGAACGCGCTCGTACCACAGCTCCTGCGTTCGTCGTCGTCATTAATTAATTTAACACAAAGACGTAACCAATAATTTAGAAAGACTAATGAATCATCCGGATTTACGCAGTGATAACAGTGGGACCGCCCGTTTCAGCTTCGCTGGTTAACCAACTGTTACGGAGTACTTTGGCTGATCGTTTTTTTTTAATTCTTTTGGTCGTTTTCTCTCCATCATCATCTTCCTTTCTGATCTTATCGGCGTCAGTTATTGTTAACTTCCCATATGCTTTTTCAATTAATTGTATTTGTTACTTTTTTGTTTTCATAGTTAATCTGTTGCTTTTGTTAGTGCATTTCTTAGTTTTATTTCCCCTTATGCCGTTTAACTGTTTTTAAGGTGGCCTTGAGGATGAGCGTTTCCCTGTCGTATCAAATTTCTTGCGCCAGTGAAAGACAATGTGCCCGCTTTGTCTTTGTGCTCTCAATGTGATTGTTGTAACAAATCCGTGTGGCGCAGATTGCCCATGCAAAGGCTTTCGGTCGTTTCGTCAGATAACGTTTGTAGTCCTGTCCTGTTTTTTCTTTTCTTGTTCATCTTGCGCATAACGTTGATTATTGTATCGAAGAAAATAAAGGATCTGCTATTCGTTACACTACCAATGCAGGTTCTGTTGAATTACCGTTAAACAATCAGAGTTTGTGTATTGAAAAAGAAAATGCGGGGCTCTTTAGCGTGCACCTAAATCTATGTACAAGGGTGTTTGCTCATTTCGCCCCATCGAAATGCGGCCGCCGTGGTCAGGACTTGGTCCCGCGACCTCGTGCTCAGCAGCCCAACACCATAGCCACTAAGCAACCACGGCGCGTTGTTTGTGTATTGACTTGGCTGACATTTTCAATTATTTATTAGGCCTAGTTACTAGTTCCCACCGCTGAAATGCTGCGAATTCCATTTGCAGAAATGATAACACCATACAGCATCCATTTCAACTTTGAACTGTTTTTAGCTATTTAAAGATGGTTCTGCTCAGAAAACTGACAACTTACAAACTTCTCACTCGAACAATTTACCATAAAAGAGAAGGGGAAGGACTGCGTTATCGAGCTCCCTCTTTCTTTGCACGCGAAATAAATGAGATTCCTTGAGGCATACGCCGCACAGTCAAACCTTTCTTTTTTTCTGTTTCGAATACGCATTCGCATCGTGCATATCAATTTCACGACGACTTTGTGGAATAAACAGTTGACAGTAGCACTTCTCCCGTGTCCACCCTCTTTTCTTTCATGCCGTGTTTGGCTTTTGCGCTCTTTGTTCAAGTCTAGAAAAATATTTTAAATTCAAGATGATTCCTTTGACTTGCTTGACTATAATTTTAAACGCACCGCTAATCACTCAAGCACTTAAGAAACTTCCCCACGTTTCCACATGTTACAATGAAAAACCTCAGAAAAGATATAATTCGTGGGCGGCGTGACGTAACGCTAGCAGAACAAAACAGACGGATAAAATGAACAGGTCATGCACGTGCCCTCTCTCTCTCTCTCTTTTTGTTCTCAATTCGTCTCTCTCTTATTTGTATGCTTCGCAAGTCGCGCCGCTTATCTACGAGTCCAACATCAATCTGTAGTAGCAACAGCTTGATTTGGGCGAGTTATTTCATCTTGAGTAGAACTTAAAACAGCTCTCGTCATGTTGTGTGTGTTTTCGCTTGTCTTTGTCTTCTTCGCGCTGCTTCAAGTTTTAATCAACCTGTAGTTCCTTCCACAGCCTGCTAGATTTGTTGTTGACGAACGCCTTGTGGAGGCATTAGGCCCATGTAACAAAGCTACGAAAAAGGCCAGCGATAACCTTTCTTTGATATACGTGCAAATACCAGTATGAGAAATTGCGTGAGCTTGTATTTGGTGGTCGCCGAATTTCCCAAGGCCCACTCCGTTCTATGAACGATAAAAAAAAAGGATATGTACACGAGGCTTTGCCTGTTCGTGTTTCTTTTGCGCATTGTTTACATCGAGTCTTTTTTGGACTTGCCCAAATTGCATCCGTTCTACATTCTATGAGCAGCCTAGTTGCGGTAACATAAGAACACGACTTGCTTGAATTAAGCGAAACCGAAGTTCTTGAGAGCCAGTAAGACGGTAATGTGACAAAATTACAACGAAATATGATCAAACGACATCACGAAGGAACCCCAAGTAACCGCCTCATTCATCCTCACCATATGTACAAGCACATTGCCTTAGTACATTGAAACAGCCACGATATGCAAAACCACGCCTTATAGCTTGCATTCGGACGCTCTTTTGAGCATCAACGGTTCATCTCTCCGAGCTGCCGAGGCCACCTCACCTATGAGAAATGCTGTGCACGCGACCACCCTGCAGACAACGTGGGCACTCGGCATGCTCTCGGTCCTGTCCTGCATGGAACAAGCAAACGGAAAATACAATATTTATGGTCCAAGAGAATATTTCCTTGAAAGAGACGAGCAACCGTCTGTCGTTTGTATGGTGAAATTCCTACGCCGATCTGGCACAGCAGTGGGTAATCCGCAACGGTTTTCGGCGGCTGCTCGAACCATGGGCGGAAGCGGAAGCAGCCAGCACGGTTCCGTGACCCAGTCAGCAGCAGACCGCTGTGCCTTCGAGATATAGGGAATACGGGGCTCGGGCCGGGAAGTTCAAAACACCCACGACCGTACTATGCGAGTGCCTTGTTCCAGCTGACGGACGCAGCGCAAGGTGTATCTGGGTCTCAGGCGTCGAAATAACGCCCCAATTATCGGGAGCATCCTAAAATAGACAAACTTTTCCATTTAATAGCGCCACAGGCAATGCAACATATTCCTAGATCTCCTACGACATAGAAAATATTAACTTTACTCACTGGCTACGAGGATTTTCAGTGGAATGGGAAAGAAACCTGAAACAACATCGCCGACGTAAAACAAGTTTTCTTAAAACTGAAAGAGGTCTTCTGTGCGCAGACGACCCCTGATTTCCACTCATTCCAACTCACTAGCCAGTAGGTTATGTCTCCTTGCGGCGGAAAAGACGTCAAAGGGCAAAAGGGCAATTGCATGAAAGCGACCAGGCAGAAACGACCGTTCGCCATAACTTCGTTCCGAGGACATACGCGTTATAAGGTTATAAACAGGCTTGCACTCCGATAGCAGAGCAGATAGACAAAGAACTTGAAATTGTGAAATTAAATAATTATCCTAAAAGAACACGCAAGTAATTCATGCACAGGGTTATCGACGTATTGCTAATACAAGTATTCTTTTTTTTTTGCGTGTTATATGATAACCCTCCAGTAACTCCCATCACGAAGCATTTTTGCTTTTGCCATTTTGCAAATATAACAGACACTTGTATCACATGTGGCGAAACCATAGTGCATAGGCAAACGCATAAGCATCTTGTTGACTACAAGCTCGTGCTCCCTTGCTGTGCCACTAAGACAACAGAGTGTTCTGCCGATATAGACCCAAATGCAATTGAACAGAATTACATAGATCACGCCAACTGCGCAGCCAGCGTACAGCCTAGCGTCCCTCACGCACTTACAACTTCTGCGCTATTGAAATGCGAGGACCAGCCAGCTGCCGCGGTGCGGAGGGAGTCAAATTTTACTGACGCAGGCAATTACGGATGCAGCCTCCCTCCGCCTAGCAGACGGCCGAGATCCCCTGGGTCTCCGCGGCTGCCTCGGCTAGCTGGACGGCCCAGACCTGGTCTCGCTGCTCTCACTTGAGCGGCAGCCTTCCACTGCTGCCGGTTTTGAATTTTCCGGCCCTCGAAAGGAGCCGCCTTCGAGCATGCCCGTAGAATATGTGGCAGATACCGCGCCACCCTGCCCTTACATAATTTACATTGATCATTGTATTTCCCTGGATATAATGCGCTGCAGGCCACCGGGTTAGGATACATGTTTGTTTGCAGGAGCCGCCAGCCTACCGCTTGCTTCTTCGTTAGCTCTGGATGAGCTGGTGGGTACCGGGCTGTTCCCAGCCGAAAGTAATCGATGATTTTTTTTTTGTAGCTGACTCACTTGGTCGGGGAGTAAGTCCTTGAGCTACGTTGTGAGCCGCCTCGTTGCCGGGGAGAGAGGAGTGTGCGAGCGCCCATATAATTTGGATAGTGCCACGATGATGGTCGACACCTTGGTCTAAAGCATCATTACATATATGCTGTAGTGGCGAGCTAATTAGACTGGCAACAGAAGTAATTGGTTCGGCCTTAATTTCATCTCTTTCTGCCGCAGTGGATTTATCTAGGTTTCGAAGGAACGTGAACACTTCTTGTTCACTGCACGGCGTCAAAGACATGGAACTTAAAACTGGAAGGCAATGTGCTGATTATTTCATGCTTTCTATCTTGTTTCTGAGACAATTCACCAGAGGATAGGAAATGCGCATTAAACTTGTCTGTCAAAGTAGCGCAACTGTAGTTGACTTTATTGAGTAGTTATGTGATAGGAACATGACATGTAATCGTTCCTATAAGGTCACTGAGAAAATTCGTTATTTTTGTAGGACAGTTTAAACTGCGGCTAACTTACTCTTGTAGCATTCTTTCCGCTCCTTTATAATATCAGAACATAAATTATTTCTTAGTTTTTATATTACTTGATTGTGTCTAGATCTTCTAATCGGCTGAATTTCTCAACAAGTTTGTCAGGTGCTAGAATTCGCCTATACAACGCCCTTGTTACATCGCTTTCGAGACCTTTTGTACTTTTTTTTTACTAAACTGGGAAATGCGCTATCATATTTGCTTTTTACTAACTCAAGGAACAACTTGTACGCTATACTAGGATTTTCCTCATGGTAAGAATCGCTCCATGCAATGACTTCTATCATATGTATAAACATAGCCAGATTATCTCGATTGAGACGTCGGTACACGATTTGTTGAGGTGACAGCTTTCTCTGTTTTCTTAATAACAGGGCGAAAAAGCAACATATAGGTAGGTTGTCGCTTAAATCAAATGTTAGCACACCAGATAGAACACTACACGACTCATTATTTGTGCCCCAGAGATATATTAACGTCTTGAAGTGGCAGCGCGAAAAAACGACGACAGAAGGCAGGAACACACAGGACAGCGCTGAACTCACAACTAACTTTATTCGAAGGCATACATACACTTAAGTACACACCCATAGCCACGTGCTCTCCCATCCATGGCGTCATATCAGTGCGCAGGCAAAAAACAAAAAACACGCGAAACTATTTAATCTAATACTACGTTATGGAGCTGCTTAAAAATTCAAATTCACTATCATGCAAATTTATCGATGGCATGCTTACACAGCGCGACCCTTTTTTTCTGATATAGAAGGCCTCAATAATCTCCCTCGTAATCTGATTTTTGTGCGTGAAAAGTATTGTGGTGTCTTTATATATTGGAGTGCACCCATGCTCAGAGCAATGCCGCGCGACATGCGAGTAGGCATTACCCGTTAGTGAGCGCCTATGTTCAGACAATCTAATATTAAGGCAACGACCTGTTTGACCGATATATGCGTGACCGCAGGAAAATGGAAGTTCGTACACAACTCCCATTCTACAGCGCACAAACGGGGACAAATGCTTAACAGTACAGCCTTTCCCAGCATGAGTGGAGGCAGCCTGGGCCAATTTCCTATCGATCTTACCACAAATTTTGATCAACTTGTTAGGGGCAGAAAAAACAACCTTTATATCAAATCTGCCTGCTACATTCCTGAGATTATGGGATAGTTTATGCACATATGGAATTACAACCAGTTTTTTCCTCTTGTCAGCAGGCTCTGGATTATTTATTCTTGAGGGGGCTCCTAATTTCACACGTTTAACCAGTTTCTGTACTGTCATGCGGATAGCATCCTCTCGAAAACCTGCCGCTCTCAAACGCTCCAGTTGTGTTAAGAAACTTTTAGACGTCTTGTGAAAACACGATTTCGAAAGTGCGGAAAATAAAACCGAAAACGCAATGCCGTTTTTTACAACCTTGGAATGTGCGGAGTGAAAATTTGAATACTTTTGAATACCTTGGAATGTGCGGAGTGAATACTTTTCACGCACAAAAATCAGATTACGAGGGAGATTATTGAGGCCTTCTATATCAGAAAAAAAGGGTCGCGCTGTGTAAGCATGCCATCGATAAATTTGCATGATAGTGAATTTGAATTTTTAAGCAGCTCCATAACGTAGTATTAGATTAAATAGTTTCGCGTGTTTTTTGTTTTTTGCCTGCGCACTGATATGACGCCATAGATGGGAGAGCACGTGGCTATGGGTGTGTACTTAAGTGTATGTATGCCTTCGAATAAAGTTAGTTGTGAGTTCAGCGCTGTCCTGTGTGTTCCTGCCTTCTGTCGTCGTTTTTTCGCGCTGCCACTTCAAGATGTTGAACCAGTACCAACTCGCCCAAATGTCGATCCTTCTACAATATATTAACGTGTCACTCTCTAAGGATATTCTTATTGATGACTGGATAACATTGGTGCACTGAAGTGGATCAATGACCTTATAAATCAGGGGGAAAAAGATGTCGTGGGCAGCACTTAGTCAAAACAAAGATACAAAAGATATAAGCAAATATAGCATCCAACACGATTCTTTCCATTAGTATCTTAATATATTTCGATGCTTTATGCGATGAGCTAAACAAGAACACGGTGAAAGCTCGAGCCAACGTTTTGACAAGTGGACCTGTCTTTCTCAAGGCGACATATGCTTTCCTCGGTACAGTATATCTAAGTGCGGTTCTTCCAAAGGGGAGAGGAGCTAATACGTCTGGGCGAGGCCACAAAGGAGGCTGTGCTAGCGGCGAGGCTAATAGAGAATAAATGCAGCAGCAGAAATTGGTGCTCGTGGAAAAAAAATAACCAGAGTACAAATAAAGAACGCAAGAAAGGAAGAGAAAAAAAAGCTAAGCAACCAGAATAGAAATAAAAATAATAGCTACATGCCGTTGTTTATAATTTGAAATTTAGCATAGTGAATAGATTCTAAAGCTCATAATGCAAACAAGGGGTAAGGCTTGCAGACACGGACAGAAGAGAAGTGGACAACACGATCTCTTGTGTCCGTGTTTGCACGCCTTACCCCTTCTTTGCATTATGAATCCTTACCAACTAGTTCAGCTTTCTTTTGTTCTACTCTTCTAAAGCTCGCTTTGAAACGATTATGCCTGTTGGTTGCAATGTCTTTAACTTACGGGTGAGGTGCGATTCTATGTATTTTCTGTCGCGCTTTTTCAAGCAGTGCAAACAAACATTCTGGTGGCTGTACCCCAATGTGTAAGCTCCACACGAAAGCAAGACGGGGACGTTCATGCTGAGGTCGAGCTTATCTGCTTCTTTTTCTTCCTCAAGAATTGTCTATCTACCTTGTACCGCTATTTGTGCAACTGTTGCATGGCATGCCACCTGGTGTAATATTATGCAACTGCAATACAAACTGTATATGTACCGACGCTACGCGGCGCCAATGTCACATCACCTGTCTTGTGGCGCTCGTGTATCCTCGGTCATTCTTCCGCTACATGCTAGCAACGCTGCCGTGGCTCCCTGACTCCGGCCAGCTGTCCCGGAAGGAACTGAGTATTTTTTCTCATTGCTGCTGATAGCTCGCCAACCGAAACGGCCATTAAAGGAGCCCATGACAGCTTACGCTGTAAAAGACTTTAATTGCCCAGATAATATAACCAATGCATTCTTACGCCGCTACGCGCAGCCGCTGTCACACATCAGGGCAGCTATTTTTAGTGCGTCGTTCAGTACAACGTGCTTGATAGATAGTTCGTGCATTTTTCGTTTAAATGTAGGTTTTAAAAAGGGAGATTTACTATTAGCGAATAACATCCGTATCTGATAAAATCCCGGTGCATATTCTTGCACATTTAAGTATTGTATTATATTATAGTGAAGCTGTTAGCTTCTCGGTCATCGGCATTTTTCGCGTCTGTTCGTGAACAAAAATTATTATCACCAACAATGGTTCACACCCACCCAAGCAAACAAAAATGCAATGGCTCATACCCCTCGTAATGCAGCGGCTACAGTCACTCAGCAATGTGAAAGCAGCAGTGCATACGCTCATTGAATTCACCTCAAAGCAGCATACGTTTCAGTAAAGAACCAGTTCAAAACTAACATCCGAACCACCAAAGGTTGAGTCACTTTAGCATGCGCTAAGCGAAATGAAAGCGACAGCCTGCAAGCTCACGAGACCTTAAATAAATTACTTGACATTCGAGTGCGTCATTACTTCCTATTGTTTTCTCTCAGCAAGGGCCCTTAGTTTGAGTGCCTAAATTACATCTACGTTAATTTACTGCGCATTAAAGACTTCTCCTAAAGTAACAATAAAGGTCGTGGGTCCGAGTGCCTATATTCACTTAATGTTAATTATCTGTGGCTTAATTAATGTCGCTTTTATTAACACAACAATACGTGGGTTCGACTACAATACGTGGGTCGTGGGTGTGAACGCTTGAAATAACTCTATCTTAATTAACATTGCCTTAATAAACACCAAATGTCGTGGGTTCGACCCCCATTTTTTGCCATTGAATGTTACGGACGGTCAAATTGAATGTACCATCTAAGGCTTTCTCCTTAATTGAGCATTGCTTACATCCCCTTAGCAGTTGTGCTTTTGCAAAAGCTTCACTGCACATCCGTTTTCGCAGGGCCTGGATGGCGAGATATTTTTTTCTATTTATTTATTTATTTATGGCATACTGCAGTATGACGACCAAGCAGGTGGGCGTAGAACAAAATACAAAAGAACATCATGCAAAACACAATGAGACACGTGAGAGAAAACAATAAAGAAAATATATCAATGTCAGTGACGACCAAAGAAAACAAGGTAATGATGGTACGAAGTTAGGTACTGCATAAGTATAAAGAAAATGAGTTCACTTTCAAGCGCTTTCACATCATCACCCATCAGAACATTTTCTAGTAAGGCGTGTCATTGTGGGATAGTGCACTTAAAAATTAATCTCATGTCTAAGAAGAGCAGTGCGAGCAAAATAAGGTACTATATGAAAAACATAGTTACCACGGCCAACATGGCATTTCGTGTTGGCCGTGACAAACGGCGGATGAAGTATGGCAGGATGAATATTAAATTGATAAAAGTAAAATAACAATAATTACTCTAGCAACGGCTCCTTTTTCATCTAAAGACAAATTTTTATTAGTCGTGAGTCGGTGAATCCTTGTGACGAAAGCAGCTAAAGATCAAATTAGCTGGCTTCATCGGATCTTTATACATTTTTAAATGCCGTTTTAATGTAACCACGACCATATAAAGTAGGCAGACAATGGCGCCAAGGAAATCGTAAGGGAAATTAGCTGTGGTTTAAACTGAAATGTAGAAAATAGTGTAGAAAGAAGGAAATGAAAGTGGGCGAAAAGATAACTTGCTACGGGTGGGATCCGAGCCTACAACCTCGGCATCACACGTGCGTTGCACTACCAGTTGTGTTACAGAGACAGCTATCGGTCTGGTCGATATCTTGGGTGTTTATTTGCACTAGATGTACCTCTGGACATAGAGTTTCCTAAAATAGACTAGAGGGAACTATGGCGCTGCAGTCGTTGACCCACCATAGGAAAGATGGGAAGTAAATGGATTTCTGTGATCTTTGTGCTTGTGGATTCAGACGTTCTTGTGGCTTTGTATGTTACGCTTTCATCATCATAATCAGACTGGTTATGCCCACTGCAGGGCAAAGGCCTCTCCCATACTTCTCCAACAACCCCCGTCATGTACTAATTGTGGCCATGTCATCCCTGCAAACTTCTTGATCTCATCCGCCCACCTAACTTTCTGCCGCCCCCTGCTACGCTTCCCTTATGCTACCTGTTACGCTTTATATGCCTTCATTTTCGCTAATTTTACAACAAACTTTATCCTTCGAAGTGCAGGAGACGCTGGGAACACGCACGATCGCTACAGATTGCAATGAGTGAGCTTGGCGATGTGGCCAAACTGATATACGCCAAGCGTCTCAAGGAACTGGTATGCCCGCGATAAATTCATACGGGCGTTTCGCATTGCCTATCGTTGCATGCGTCCGCGGACGAATGGTTCCAATATAATTCTTCTGCGCTAGAGGTCTTGTGTTCGAATCCTGCTGCCGGATAATATTAATAATGTTCACTTCATGATTTATTACGCAGTACATTGCTCAAAAAGGCGAGTTTACGAAGCCACGAAGCCGTTTGTTTAAAGTCAGAATGACGAAGTTTAGGCAGAGCCATGCACTTCCTGTAATTCCCATGCTGGCTCAACCGTTCTCATTGCAGGTGCCGTAGAGACAAGCGGTCGCTCCAGTAGCTATTGTATGAAACCCCCATGTTCCTGGGAGGAGTGTTAGCCAGAGCCACTCAGGACCATGGCAGGTGTAGAACATCATTTTTTTTTTGCCATATGGTGTCACGTAACACGTGATCTTAGGAGTAGGCACATGGTTACTAAACAATCATATGCTACCTAATTGCAGGAAGCCCGCAAGATTCGAGACTCTAACTACGAATGAAAAACAGGTTTTCCCGCTCAAATTAATCCAAGCGCCAGAAATTTTAGTCCAAGTGCCAGTCCAATTAATCGAGGTGTCAGGCATTTAATCCCAGTGCCAAGTAATTTAATCTACGGGCCACGTATTTTAATCCTCTCGCGAATGAATTTAAACCGAACATGCATTGCGGAGGTATTCTAGGAAGTTCAACATGGCGTGAAATGATATAATTTTGCGCATACCAAACAACTGAAAACATTTCTCCAAGAGCGTTGTCATGTGACAATAAAAGATGCATTTCCCACGTGATACATGATCGAAATAATACACTGTTAAGGTCATTATATTATTACCACGAGCAGGTTATGCGAAACGCAACTATTTGATGGATTTGCTTGCGCGCATTGGAACAAAGGGGCATCCGTAACAAACCGTTCATTTATAAAGCTGCACACTAAAAACAAAGAGAGTTCCGGGCACTCTCTTTGAGGGAGTATCTGCTTGTCCCATATTTTACTCTCTTTTCTAGAGTAGATCGACCCTCTTTGAGAGAGAGTAGGGCAACTCCTGGCAGAGTTTTCTTACGTCACCGCAAGAGTGAGCTAGTACTCTTCCAGAGAATGTTAATACTCACCCCACAGAGAGCGCTAGTGCTCCTCCACGGAGTGCTGATACTCTTCCCACAGCGGTAATAGTACTCCCCCAGACCGAGTGCTTCCACTCCTCCCAAACCAAGTACTTCTACTCCAAGCCGAGTGTTTCTACTCCCCCAGAGGGCTTGTACTCCTTCGGAACAGAGTGCTAGTACTCTTCCCAATAGTGTGAGAGCACAATGTAGATCCATGGTCACGTTTGAAGGGATTCGCAATAATTACATGTGGGGAATATTTGATTCCTTCATAAGCAGCTTCTGCACTTATGCTGGGTGAATGGAATGTAATCCGTAGTCGCGGAGTTACTCACATGAAACATTTTCTCTCTTAAAAGGTCAAAATCTTTATTGAGCAGTCACAAGACCAACTGAATAATAATTTGACAAACATACTGACAAACACATAAAATCAGATCACAATGATGTCTATGAAATTTAGAACACATCTTGTAATGAAACAAAAGTATATTCTCTAAAGTTTCGTCAGTATTGCAGTGTATAAATATCCTTTAATTTCAATTGACTACTTGTTTTCAAAAGTAAAGTATACAATTGAAAGTTAAACATACGACGAACATGTGCAAACTCACAAAGTATTAACACTGCGATCGAAGAAAAATATGCGCCACATTACTGGCCAGCAAATACATTTCTGGCACAAAACGCGTGCACTTATGTGGCAGAGGTTACCAGATGAGCTGCTATGCATGGGGCTGGTAATGTAGATAAATTGTGCAAGAAACTTTTTTGTGTGCCATATTCTAAGACCCCAGCTCATTTGATGACGTCCTGTACAGCGTATGGATGTTCCTGACTGAGAGTACAGCGAATTTAGACATGTGTTGTATATTTTCATGTAAGGCTGCAGGACTAGCTAGCTTTGCTTATATTTCAAATAAAATTATTCATCTATGGGCTGCACCCCATTGTTTCTAAGTGTGTCTTGTCGTGGTTCTGCAACAATATCCTGCCCGGTCGCAAACCGGCACAGAGGCGTATTATATTTCCTATTCGGTTGGTCGCCTCACGAATGTAGTTTCCTGGTGCTGTTGGAATTCTTCCATTACACCTTCTCGCAAATAAATAAAATTAAATTTACAATATTATCTAGTGTGTAGCAAATGAGTGTAAAGCAGTAAGGAGCATTGGCATTAAAATATTCCGCATCAAATTTCTTGTCATATATAGTAACTTTTCATTCCCATTACGGTAAGAATGCTATACTTCTAAAGAGCAGCTTCCATAAATACATGATTAATTATTGTGACTCGCTGAATATGCAATCTAACTGAAGTATAGCATGGCTTTAACGTGAACCTAAAATCAGATGTGTTGAATATGATGCACCAAAGGCGATATAAGCACAAGTAAAGGCAGGGAAGTGCACGAAAAAGACAAAGATGCAAAACATAAATTGAGAATGGCACCATCGTGTTTCACATATCCTTTCCCTGCGCGCGGATTTTCCATGCGACTATGCATATACTTGCACACTGAACCAACTACGTGAAACCAAAGCTTTTTTCCTACTGATGTGGTTAAGATGCGCTAAAGTAAGAAAGAATTATCGAACTTACAGAATCTTCGTCTCAAAACAAGTACATATGTGTCTAGGAAGATTAATACATCACCTGCGCTATCTTAAGTCCAGAAGATTTAGGTCTACAGAAGCCATGAAACTAAGGGGCTTTTGATTAACACTATAGGTTCACATCCGCCAATTGATGAACAAGTGTTCTACTCGGATGCTCTCAGTTCTTTGCATTGAACGCATCTCTACGTCCACCAGCATACCTCGTTGGCAAGGCAAGTGGATTGGAGAAGCCACAATTTTACATTTTTAAAATAATTGTTAATTCCAAGTTCCAATTCCGGCTTCTAAGACGTAAGGTGTGCACCACGGTGTACACAGTTAAAGGCCGTAATTGCTCCTTGCTTTCACTTCGGGAGGCACGAGCGGTTCTAATGAACCAGTTTTGTCAGCCTGCACGTAAACGAAAATGACTTCTTAAACATGGGATTCTCTTCCTCCAATGCTTACCCTTTCTGGAACCTGAAAGGAAGCCATAATTCTAAAATTTGGCGTAAAAAATAGATAAAAAGGAAGACATGAAAATCTGCCTGCTTCATGTCAGCATTTACAATACATAATCACAGTGGTTTCTATTTGCACCCTTGCATTCACATGCTGTTAACTGTAAGCTAGTAAAGCTGTTAAATGTACGTATGCATCTAACCAAGCATGAGCTATTGCTTTTTACAGTGAACACAGGCACCGCGCTCATTGCAAGTATGTATCATGTAACTAAGCAAATATGCAATTTCAATGTGCCACTGTTTTTTTATCACGTGGATATAGCTGCTGAGAGGCTAGACAAAAAGCAGTCACTTCTCACAACTAATCAGCCCTTTTTAGACATTTCTAACTCTTCAATGACACTTGGTCCTACATGTTTGTCTCCAGAGAGCATACTTGATTTTGACTTTCCCATCAGAGACGTTACATAAATATACCATGTGAAGATGACTGCATGGACTACGTGAGAGTTTTCATCTTGGTGTGACATAATGTATTTTGATTTTGTTGACATTTAGTCAAATGGTACACCCAATATACCCACATTCTAGTTTTCTTGTCCAAATTGCATGGCAATGTATTTTGGTTCTTTGGCGTGCGCTCCTGTTCACTACGTGAAGTCGCACTGGGCTGGCTCTTTGACATTCTTGTGTCCTTGCAGCTGCCTTCTTGCGTTATGTAAAGCGGGTGCCTGAAAAATATCGTGTGCATAAGTCAACACGAGCACATGGTGTAAAGAACATCAAGACAGACAAGGTCATGGCACTAAAAGGAAGCCTTAGATATTAGTCTTCCTACTTAAGTGCATGCGAAACATCTAAATGGCTGCAAGTCAACTGTTAAACTAATTTCAATATTTAGATTTAAACAAAAAGAAATAACGGACAGTTCATCCTCGTTCGGCACCAATGTTAAAATACTCCTGCTAATAAATAGAATATAGGTCATTGTCAGATGTCACAGGTCTGTCATTAGTCTGGTGTGCTGCAGACACCACTTGTGACACATCCTAATCACGTGCCCAGTGTGCCTCTCACACCATCTCTGGTTGTGCCCCTGCTAAAGCCATAATTTGAGGATCATATCTACAAACATGATGCTCAGCAGGGATGAAAATATGGTCCTCCAGTTCAAAGGATATGATTGGACGTGCCTATAATAAAGGGCAACAAGGCTTGTTATGGCAGCCTTACCCACATTTCAATAATGACAAGTAAGTTCACTGCGGCCTACATCTAAGCTTACTAAAAGGCATGAACTTATTAAGATTTATGTGGTGCGCAATGGAGTTAATGTTGACAGACTCGACTACTGCTGTAGTTTGAAATCTAACATTTTACATTCTTCAAGGCATGTAAACGTTGCAGTTATACCGCAGTTATTAGTTTATTAGACCAACTCTTTGTTTTTTGTAAGCCAAACGACTCCTAACACGGAAGTAAAGCAACGTTTTATTTTGATAATTTATTTCTCTACCAAAATATTCAGGCGATAAACACATTTTTATCTGCCATGCAGAATCAAGATGCACACATTACGCTTGTAACCCCCGAGGAAGGGTGATTTAGCTGTTCATATGACATAACTATAAAACGCCAACTCATATTAGCAAATGCGCAGGCCTGTCCAAAGCAATAAGCCTATGCAAAGCGCCCCTGCAATTGTAAATAGACACAGCAGCCGTCATTTTCGATGCCGATGCAAAACGCCCTGCTTGACAATTCACCGAGTTCGTAGACAAAAGCACCCTTTCAGATTCGCACCGTGCACGAAAACCGCAACAGGAGACATAAAATCAGACATATAATCACACCATTTCAATACATGAGCAAAAACAGTTCAGTCTTAGGGCTAAACAGCATGAGAGCGATTTAGTGCGCGACGGCGACGAGCGATGGCTTCCAGCGACAAAAGGGGCCGTCGCTTGAACAGACCGTTCGGTTCTGGAAATCTAGAAATTGTTGCTCGTTTCCCGGAAGTGCTATGAGCGACTAGCCAATAGCGTGAAGCCGGAACTGGATGTACTACCGATTGTCGCGCGGAACGAGCAAACAATTGAATTTTTTACGTGCAAGAATAAGAACCTACTGCAGGACCTTCGGAAATATCTTATGCTACTTTTTACAGTAAAATACATCAGCTTAAACTACTAAAGCACGTGCCACGCTAGTTTGCAGCCCTCACACCGGCAACACTGGGGAGGCGTCGCTCAAAATCGTCGCTCGGACGGATTGCGACTTGTAGGCGACGAGCGAACGCGACAGCCATCTCCATGGCATCGCTTGTACCTGTCGCGCGCAAGATCACTTATATGGGGTTTATACGTTATTCAGCATAAAACATGGATTCCTCATGCGTTTTCAGTAAGTTCAGGATAACGCACCCAATTTACCTCTTGCAGCATGCAGCTGAATGCCTGCGGCAATGTTTCTAACTAGCACATGGTGCTGCACGTAACATCAGTGGTCGCAGATTACCCATGGGCGAGACACCGTCAAGCGCACGGCTTATTTATAACGAAAGCACGTCGCCAGCAAAATGACGCGTTCTGTTACGTGACTCCTTATTTCACCAGCATTCCGTACACATTAGACTGCCAAACTGAATAAATCCAAACATACAAAACGCTCGCTGAGCACGCTCCGCATAGGCTCGGAATCATGGGCTGGTAAACAAACCGTTTTAACTTATCCTTTATGCAAAAAAAAGAGGTGAGGCATGCTGACAGGACACAAGAGTAGAGAAGTGGACGACACGAACGCCGACTATCAACTGAACAGACCACTGTGGCGAAAAAAGAAAGAAGACACCAAACTCATCTGCGCAAGCTCAGGAATGGTATCGCCACGTGTCAGTCGGGTACACGTGCCGGTATACGTGAGAGATAACTGTTAAGGCACTTAATCTCTTTCTTATGAAAAGTAATCGAAGGCGGACTCACGCATGCACTTCCACCATTACAGATATGCCATGCCTCTACCATAAGGCGCGTATCTTCAGTCTTATGCCTGTACAATATCGCGCATTCATCTAACTCTGGCTTGCAGTTCTAATATTTCCCTACATTGCCAAGATAGTAAGGTGATCCACCGGTTAACAACCTTTTATTTTCCATTAGCCTCTGATTGATACACCGTCCCGTTTGCCCTACGTAGAACTGGCCACAGCTAAGGGGAATTGTATAAACCACACCCATACGACAATCAGTAAAACTTTTTCTTATTGTGCTTCACTGGACAAATATCTGTTCTTTTTATGCCTTTTACCTGCTTGTTTTTCCTCTGTACGGAGGACATATCTTGCTTGCAATTTTTTTAAGCCTGTGCGACACTAAATGAATGTACGGAATAGCCACTACTCTTTTTTTTTTGCTATTACTGCTTTCTGTAATGACGTCCGTCCCCCTCGAAATCGACTTCTTTAGGCGCTCAGCCACAGTGGCCACTGCTACACTAGGATAACCTGCTTCTAATAGGCGCCGGACCTGCACATTAAAACTGGCGCTCATTTTGTGCATGCAGGATCTGGTGAGAGAAGACTTAAGGCACGACATGGCAATTCCGTTCTTTACTATATTGGAATGCTTGGATTGAAAGTTTAGCAACGGCTTCGGAGATCTTGGAGTACTGCCAACAAACGTGATTTTATTCGAAGACCAAGGAAATGTCAAGAAACAGAATTACGCGTCGCTGAGGAAATTCCTTGGTAAACTTTAATCCTCCTCCATAAAGTTTAAATTGCTCACTCACTGAGGTAGCAGCGGAATAGAATACTTCCCTATTGCAGAAAATTAGGTAATCATCAACGTAACGAAATATCTTGATAACGCTATCCCTTAAGGCTTTCTCTAAGCAGCTGTCAACCTTACTCAGGTAAATATTGCTAAGAATAGCAGCAACCATTGAGCCAATACAAATGCCTGATTTCTGAAGAAAAACGCCATCTCTCCACCCAATCAGCGTCGACTTCAAGTACATTGAAAGAATTTCTCGAAAAGCTCCCGTGGAAACACCGTTTGTTAGCAGTACTCCCCAAGATCTTCGAAGCTGTTGCTAAACTTTCAATCCAAGCATTCCAATATAGTAAAAAACGGAATTGCCATGTCGTGCCTTAAGTCTTCTCTCACCAGATCCTGCATGCACAAAATGAGCGCCAGTTTTAATGTGCAGGTTCGGCGCCTATTAGAAGCAGGTTATCCTAGTGTAGCAGTGGCCACTGTGGTTGAGCGCCTAAAGAAGTCGGTTTCGAGGGGGACGGACGTGATTACAGAAAGCAGTAATAGCAAAAAAAAGAGTAGTGGCTATTCCGTACATTCATTCAGTGTCTCACAGGCTTTAAAAGCTTGCAAGTACATATGATGTTATTGTTGGTTTCACAGCTCCCAATAAGCCGGGTAAGATATGCGCTGCCGTACAGAGGAAAAAGGAGCAGGTAAAAGACAAATAAAGAACAGGTATGTGTCCAGTGAAGCACAATAAGAACAACAGTTTTACTCATTGTCGTATGGGTGTGGTGTATAAAATTCCCTTAGCTGTGGCCAGTTCTACGTAGGGCAAACGGGACGGTGTATCAATCAGAGGCTAATGGAACATAAAAGGTCGTTAACCGGTGGATCACCTTCTAAACTTTCCCTACGTTGCCAAGATTGTAGCTGCATGCGAGAGTTAGATGAATGCGCGATATTGTACATGCATAAGAATGAAGAACATCTTGAAGGGGCAGCACAATAAGACGAAGACAGATGGCAGGAACACACAGGACAGCGCTGAACTCCCAACTAACTTTATTCGAAGGCATACACAAACTTGTGTACACAACCCATAAGCACGTGCTCTCCCATCGATGGCGTCATTATCAGTGCGCAGGCAAAAAAAACCCCAAAACCCTGTAATCTAATGCTACACTATGAGGCGGCTTAAAAATTCAAATTGACTGCCATGCAAATTTAACGATGGCATGCTTACACACCGCGGCCCTTTTTTCGTGATATAGTAGGCCTCAATAATCTCCCCCGTGGTCTGATTTTTATGCGCGGGAAGTAGTGTGGTGTTTTTATAGATTGGAGCGCACCCATGCTCAGAGCAATGCCGCGCGACATGCGGGTAGGCATTACCCGTTAGCGAGCGCCTATGTTCCGACAATCTAATATTCAGGCAAACG
The DNA here is from genome assembly GCF_050947875.1 of Dermacentor variabilis. Lineage (NCBI taxonomy): Eukaryota > Metazoa > Arthropoda > Arachnida > Ixodida > Ixodidae > Dermacentor > Dermacentor variabilis. The sequence continues at coordinate 203,526,072 of NC_134572.1, read as the reverse complement.
ACCTGTTTGACCGATATACACGTTACCGCAGGAAAATGTAAGCTCGTAAACAACTCCCATTCTACAGTGCACAAACGGGGAAGTATGCTAAACAGTACAGCCTTTCCAAGCATGAGTGGAGGCAGCCTGGGCCAATTTCCTATCAATCTTACAACAAATTTTGATCATCTTGTTAGGGGCACAAAAAAATTACCGACGATTACGTTACTTCCTAATGCGAAATTTGAGCGCAGCAAATAAGCTGTTTCACCTTTTCGATAGATTGAGGCACAGAAATCGAGCAACACATGTATGCGCTATCACAGAATTTTTTTTTTATTTTTCACACGTATTCCTTTAACAAAGACTCCACTAACAGTTCTTGACAGTCATGAAGGAAGCTTTGTGGTCGGAGAAATAGACTGATATATGTTCGACTTGGTACACCAATGCTTGATTCTCAAAGACGAGATCTATACAAGTGCCTCGCGAGGTTGTCACAGCCGTGGGACGCGTTACGAGCGAGAGGAACGGGATGTTCTCCCGCATAAGTGTTAGGAAATTGCTGTTTGTCTTTAGGTCAAGCCGCCACCGATCTGGCTCTCTGATTGCCACCGCACAGGGCGAACGGCAGCGGCAATTTCGGCTTGGGCGGTGCACATATACAGATCCGCCGCCACCGATCTGGCTCTCTGATTGCCACCGCACAGGGGTTGCATTGGAGGAGGAGCGAAGAAAGGAATTAAGTTCGAGCCTTCATTAAAACTTCTTTCTGGGCGAGTTGGTGCATACTTGACATGATAACTGTTTACAGCGCAAACACATGCAACCACAAAGTATAAGGGACAGGACACAAGCGCTGTTTTAAAACTTCTTTCTGGGCGAGTTGGTGCATACTTGACATGATAACTGTTTACAGCGCAAACACATGCAGCGCTTGTGTCCTGTCCCTTATACTTTGTGGTTGCATGTGTTTGCGCTGTAAACAGTTATCATGTTAAGTTCGAGCCGGCGCTTTGACAACCGGAGACTCGCAGGAAGAGGGGGGAGGGGGGCGGCGTGTACACCCAGCGGCAAACGATGGGGGCAGAAGCGCGCGCAGCAAGCGGACAACACGATAAAGGGAGGAGGGAAGAGATAGCAGCGACTGACTGATGCCGCTGACGCCGATAGTGAGTCAACCCCAGCTGCGGAGTTGGTTTCAGGGACAACGCCGCCGATGCCGACACAAACAATATGATACCCTCGCTTCCGCAGCGCTAAGAACCAGGTCTAGCCGTGGGAAGGTGGTCACGTATTCGTCGACGTGCCGGGGCCTACGTGAAATAACCGGCGCGTCGGCAACTGAAGAGCACCCTATCCGCCACACAAGAACAGGGGGGGAGGCGGGGACCCTTTCCTCCTCTTTCTGCATGGCGGCGACGGTGTTCTATGCAGTCACGTTATCTTGACTCTCTAGCGGCGTCAGCGGCATCCAGCGGTATCAGTCGGTCGCTGCTAGCGCTGGGGGGATGAAAGGGGGGCGGAGCTGGTTACGAGGCCGACGACAACGCCGACGACGACGCGAAACCCAGGAACGGACGCCAAAGAGCTGCGCTCTAAAACAACCTTTACATCAAACCGGCCTGCTACATTCCTGAGGCTGTGTGATAGTTTATGCACATATGGCATTACATATGGAAAGGCTGTACTATTAAGCATACTTGCCCGTGTGTGCACTGTAGAATGGGAGTTGTTTACGAGCTTACATTTTCCTGTGGTCACGTCTATATCGGTCAAACAGGTCGTTGCCTGAATATTAAATTGTCTGAGCATAGGCGCTCGCTAACGGGAAATGCCTACTCGCATGTCGCGCGGCATTGCTCTGAGCATGGGTGCACTCCAATCTATAAAAACTCCACAATACTTTCCGCGTATAAAAATCAGACCACGAGGGAGATTATTGAGGCCTACTATATCACGAAAAAAGGGTCGCGGTGTGTAAGCATGCCATCGTTAAATTTGCATGGCAGTCAATTTGAATTTTTAAGCCACCTCATAGTGTAACATTAGATTACAGGGTTTTGCGTGTTTTGCCTACGCACTGATAATGACGTCATCGATGGGAGAGCACGTCGCTATGGGTTGTGTGCATAAGGTTGTGTATGCCTTCGAATAAAGCTAGTTGTGAGTTCAGCGCTGTCCTGTGTGTCCCTGCTTTCTGTCTTCGTCTTATTGCGTTGCCCCTTCAAGATGTTCAACCAGTACCAACTCGCCCAGATGTGGATCCTCCTATAAGAATGAAGATACGCGTCTTATGGTAGAGGCATAGCATAGCTGTAATGGGGGAAGTGCATGCGTGAGTCAGGCTTCGATTACTTTACATAAGGAAGAGATTAAGTGCCTTAACAGTTATCTCTCACGTAGACCAGCGCGTGCACCCGACCGACACGTGGTATTACCATTCCTGAGCTTGCGCATATGAGTTTTGTGCCTTCTTTCTTTTTTGCCTCAGTGCTTCCTTCAGTTGATAGTCGGCGTTCGTGTTGTCCACTTCTTTACTCTTGTGTTGTGTCTGCACGCCTCACCTCTTTTTTGCGTAATCAATCCTTACCAACTAGCTCAGCTTTCTGTCTTTCTAAGCTCCATTTTGAGTGTCCTCTCGCCTCACGTCTTATAGAACATACTATGGTTCTGGCAGCGTTTGCGATTTTCAAAGCTCTTACAGATAGCAGTAAGTGATAAAATCACATGCAGTTATCGCGACGACTGGCTTTTTCGATTGACATCGAGAGACACAGCGCGCTTGCTTAGTCCGTTCTCAATCGCGTCGGTTAAGCGCCGCCATGACTTCATGGCGATAGCATGTCATATACGCAGAATGTGCACCTAAGTTAGAATTCACTTACCGTGGAGGATTTGTTGTTATATCCAACGAATGACAAACGACTGTCGTGTTTTCGCGGCGACGCGAGATGGCTGACACACGATCTCCCTTGGACGGCCTTCGTTGCTGCTCGCTGGACGGATCACCTTTCTCCGGTGCTGTGTTGTTCCGCAATGTTGAGCGCGCGCGCGGTGGAGCAATTCCGAGTAAAAAAGTTGAGCGCTCGCTACGCGTTCCTTTGAACTGTGGCTGCCTGTTCTTTTAGAAGCAAAACGGTGTGTTCTTTGCAAAGCGTGGGTGAGTAATACATCGCCCTGTTCGGGGCCAGCCTGCTAGAGTTGAAGCAGAAGCTTACGCTACGTTTTGCTCTCTATTGCCGCAAGTGTAGAACTGGCATTCTGTCTCTCTCTCTGAAGAGGAGAGTGAAAAGCACATTTCACCCTCTCCTTGAATACGGAGTGAACAATGCATTTCACTGCACTCTACATTTTGAGAGAGTAAAACAACGCTTTGAAGAGTAAATCGGCCGCTTCACTCCTGCGATACCATCTCTAGTTTTTAGAGTGATCAATACAGGCTAAAAAGAGCGTCACGTGACATCTCATTATTTCATGATTATATTGCGCTTAGTGTTACACTGGAGATTTTAAGTGAAAAACAAGACGTGGACGTACGTAGCGCCGGTTGCGCTACCCTCCTCCATTGCTTTACTAAATCTCATTATTTTGTTTTTTACAAGCTCTATCGACCTGAATATCAAATGAACGAGCTTCAAACAATCTCTGCTATTATATACACGTAGCGCATCTCAGGTCACGTGGTGTCACGGGATCTCACGTAACATTCGCCAGCCTATTCATTATTTTCATCCATATTAAAACGGATGTCAAACGATCGGGCTTCGAAGGAGCTCTGCGATAGTACCCACGAAGAGCACGCCAGACCACGGGGTAAAGGATATCACGTGACCTTGCATAACCTTCGCCAAGCTCATTGCTCATGCCCAACCACGCAGACATGGATATCAAACGAATGGGTATCGCAAAACCTATCCGATGGTACCCACGGTGTCAAAAATGGTATTACGTTATTCTCATGGGTCATTTCCAACCATACTGATATGGATATCAAACCAACGCGCTTCGGAGAAGCTATGCTATGAAGATATGAAGTATGAAGTATGCTATAACAATATGAAGTACGCACGTCGCATACTTCATACCACGTGAACAAGAGTCACGTAACATCACGTAATCTTCACAAGCCCATCGATAAGTCCCAACCATGCCGACACGGATATGACACGAACGGGAATCGAAAAAGCTGCGTGGTGTTACCCACGCAGCTATCCCAACGTCAGGCGCCGAAGGCTATCGCGGGACTTCAGGTTGATGCAGGTTGGCGACCGAAAAAATGGCTTCCATAGTGATGTTCTTGGCCTTATAGTGCTGCCGTGTCCACAGGTTGTCGATGACTGTATATACGGCTGTTTTTCTATTGCGGGCTTGTTGTTGAGTCTCTCTGGGGACGTGGAGAAGAATCCAGGACCAATAACGAAAGAAATGTGCAAGGAATTCCTCCACAACGAGAAGGTCTAAACTCGCTGCGGTTCGAGACAAGCAAAGCTCGCCTAAAGCAAGAATCTTAGACGTGCAGAACCGGCTTCTTGTTATCGAGGCACAACGCTTAGACAAGACTCGGAACAGGTTTGCAACTATTGAGGGCATTGCAGCTGACCGCAGGGTTGAGACATCTTGTCTGGACAAACATCTCGATGATGTGGATAACCGTTCACGTGGAAATAACCTTATCGTTAGAGCAATAAAAAAAGACGAGCATGAAAGCGAAGAGACCCTATTAAGCAAAGGAAGAGACGGAATCTTCAGCGCTACTCTAAAAGTGAATGTGTCTTCTATTGATAGAATTCATAGGTTAGGCAAGAAAATTTCTGGTAGAACTCGACCAGTCATCCTGTACCATGTATTAATTCCTGCATTCTTAAATTACTAATAGGAGGTCCCCCCGACAGTTCTTGTAACTCCGGGACCTCCTTCTGCACTAATGATGAATGATGAAAATAAAATAAATAAATGAGGGTGGCAGACTATAGGGACAAAATGAAAGTTTTGCAAAACTTCACAAAACTGGAAGACACGCATTAAAGCGTGGGTGAAGATTTCTCTAAAAGAGTACAGGGAATAAGAAGGAAGTGATGGGACTCGGAAAGTGAGGAAGTGAAGGCAGGAAAGAAGGCAAAGCTTGTTTTTGGTAAATTAAAGGTAAGCAACACGCTGTACAGCTGGAATGAAGAACGTGAGGAAAGGTGCAAACTGCGAACTGATTCCGGAGCAAGTGATAATTGACGCATACACGGCCAACATGCTGGCTTCAAAATAATCAATGTAAATTCAAGGAGCCTAGTAAACAAAGCGCACGTGCTTGAAGCTCTAGTTCACGAACCTGACATTGCTGTAATTACTGGTTACATAACAATACACTCTATGGCGATATTCGTGGGCTAGGAGGGATGGAGGTTGAATAGGCGTGTTCCTTCTAGTGAAACGTCATATTTTTCACTTCAGATGTACCAGGAGATGTTGAGGCTGTATGGATTACAACAAAATTGAATAATCTCAGTGTATTCATCAGGGGGATATACAGACCTCCGAACTCTCCTGTAGTACATATCTTGCTGCTAAGAAAATTCGTCGAAACATATGTGAAAGAGCAAGACAGCATACTGTTACTACTCCTATTGTTTGTTGTAAACAAGAAAGAAGGTGACCTTGCGCTACCAAATACAGCATCGGTCCACACGAACTAAAAAGAGTAACACAATATAAATATCGATTAACATTTACTCAAGACTTGAGGTGGAATAGGCTTATCAACCACGTCTGTAGCCGGGCAAATTGTCTTATGGGTCTTATGGGACTTCAGGCGAAGACTGCACAGCGCAACTCCTGAAGTGAAAAGCCTGGAATATAAGATATTAGTAAGACGAATTATTGAATACGCTAAGATTGTATGGGACCCACACACCGCAACCAACCGTCATAAATTGGAGAGAGTTCAACGATTCGCCTTCAGATTCATATTTAATAAATATCAGCGCGCGCACCCTTCTACACAACTATGCACGCGTGTAAACCGCTCCGCTTTAGAAATAAGGACTGGGTTTCACCGGCTGAAACTTTTATACCTAATTATTCACAACCAGGTTAAAATTACTGATTTCTGTGTAATTTCACCAGATCAACGCTCCAGACACAAGCACAGTTTATAGACACAGCCGCCAGTTACACGGAACGATATATTCAAGTATATTTTTTTTCCGAGGGCAATCCCCCCCTCCCCGCTCCCCCAAAAGATATGCAATCAATTACCCAATCCACTTGTAGTATGTTCCTCTGTCAGTGCTTTTACTGCTGATTTGGAGAATCTTATCTTCCCGAATATGAATGCGTCATAGCAACTTTTTCTGTATCTGATGCGCATACTGCGAGAGGGTTGTTTCTTTCATCACAGCAGGTCAATTTTTACAGATACTGCTATTGTTTTCCTTCGTTTATCGTTCTGCATGTACCGATATTTCGTATTTTTTCTTTGTTGTATTACTATCCACTCCTGCAATGGCCTTTTCTTGGACTGACAGCATAAACAAACAAACAAGAAACGTAACAGACTGTTGAACCAATTGACGTCGATATCGTGCCGAGAGGAAGTTACTTTGAAAGCGATATGGTACTGATAGAAGGACTGAATTGGCAAAGCATGCCATAATCTTTTTCTTTCCTCGCACACACACAGGATGACTGAAGTGCTTGCAAATTCTGGCTTGGGTAGTTGCCCTTTACACACTGACTACGTTGTTGAATTGTTGCAATGGTCTCGTTACTGCTGATTTGCTATGTGCCCAATGCAATTACTGCACACTTGGTTTCACTTCGTTTTTTTTCTTTTGTGAACGAGTCAAAATCTTACGGGGATATGTTTGCAACGATCGCGGAAGCATAGCGCGCCAATTAAATTTAGGAAGAATTATTTTCTTCCACTTCCATTAAAAACATCATCCGCATCCCAGAAACAGGTTTTCATTAGTAGGAAATTAAGCTGTTAGGAAGCTGAGACGGTCGTGGCAAGCGATGATAGTTTAGTGTAGCAAGTTAGGTAAACATGTTTTCTAAAGTATGCTAACGCACCCGCCTTGGTTGCTCAGTGGCTATGGTGTTGGGCTGCTGAGCACGAGGTCGCGGGATCCAATCCGGGCCACGGCGGACGCATTTCGATGGGGGCGAAATGCGAAAACCCCCGTGTACTTAGATTTAGGATCACGTTAAAGAACCCCAGGTGGTCAAAAACAGGATACACTTAAAGAACAGAGACAGTGGCGAACACAGCCGGTGATCGTCGAAATCTGATCCGCGGGTCAAGCGGGTGAACTTTTATACATGGGCCATGGAACATTCCAAAGTACTCGCTAGTGCCCGCGTGTCTTCCGAAAAGCTCTACACCATTAGCGTCGCGCATACATTCAATCAGATTACACAAGGTTCAGCGACAACCAACAGCGGATTGAACCATCGATAACATTCCAGAAACTTCCGAGACATGCAGGCGCTTTCTGCGCTGAGCGATAACATTTGTTAGACGGTTAAAAGCGCTAATACGTAAAAGATAAACAAGTTCACGTGCCCATGTTATATTATATCAATGTTATAGTGCGCTATAATATGACACTCTTGCTGTTTGCGCACCTGAGCCTATCGCTAAGCGTGCATATAAATGAAAATGGCGAACGGAAATATTAGAACAAATTAGGAAATATATAGTACAAGGCTGTGCGAGCTCAAGCATTGCAGTGTTGGAACTAGAGAAATTGTAAGAGGATTATTCTCCCGAATTTTATTCTGTTCTCATCTTCCGTTCCATCGAGTAGCCAATTCTGGTGAAAGCGGACGCTCGACTTGTTCGAGCCAAAGTCACACGGCGAATATTACAAAAAATAGAAATGACCGTTATTATCTATAACGCCTAGTCATGTTACTGCTCACCAAGGGTTCGGAAAGGCACGTACATCTTTTCACACAGACATCAAATTTTTGCAGTGACAACGCACAAAGCAGCACAGCAACCCCAGCAACAAGACCATAACAATTTAATAACATTGTTAATGCGTGAAGCGCCACTACCGAAGCTACAATTTTCAAGTAGTTTCGTCTGCATATGCGTGTGCGAGAAAAGAAAAAAATTATGCCAAGCTTTACCTATGCAGTTCTTGACCTATTCTTGATCTATCCAGTTCAAACTTGACCGAATACCTAAACGAGGAACTCGGGAGCAAGGGCCACGTTGCGAACGTTGTGGAAACACGCGGAAATCGTGACCATTCCCAAACCCGGCAAGAAGCCCGCGATCGACGCCCTGCGTCCCATCTCGCTGACTTCGTGCCTCGGCAAGCTGTACGAGAGGGTCATCGAAACCCGCCTCCAACATTACATAGAGAACGGTTACCTCTTCCCGCACACCATGCTTGGCTTCAGGCCGAGAGTTTCTGCGCAAGATGCGTTCCTAATCCTAAGGGAAGAAGTTCTCAAGGGCATCTCGAAGGGAGGAGAACACCTCCTGCTCGCACTCGACCTAAAAGGGGCCTTCGATAACATCTCCCACGAGGCCATTCTCAAGGGACTGAACGACATCAGCTGCGGGGAGCGCATATTTAATTACGTTAAATCGTTCCTGACGGGCCGGATGGCAACCATCGGAATAGGCCAGACTCGATCGGATACGATCGATGTGCCGAAGAAAGGAACACCGCAAGGGGCGATAATGTCCCCGATTCTCTTCAACGTCGCGATGTTAGCGCTGACCAAAGAGCTACGGAAGATCCCCGGCCTAGGTTACGCCCTGTACGCAGACGACATCACCCTCTGGGCCACCAAGGGCTCCCTAGCGCGAAAAGACGCGAGCCTTCAAGAGGCTGCGACGGCCGTGGAGAGATTTGCGGCAGCGAGCGGGATGCGTAGTGCGCCCGAAAAGTCCGAGGTGATCCGGGTGCACGGAGGAGGAATCTACAAGTCCCCCGGCTTTATCGATCTCTATCTTGAGGGCCAGAAGATCACGGAAGGCAATAAGACTAGGATTCTGGGTTTTTGGATACAGAGCAACCTGAAAGCCTCCCACACCATCCAAACCCTAAGGTCTGCCACCAACCAGATCTCGTGGATTATAAAACGAATTACAAGAAGCCGCAAGGGCATGCGAGAAGAGGACACGCTTCGCCTCGTCCAGGCTCTGGTGATCAGCAGAATGACGTATAGCATGCCGTATCAATATCACTCGCTAAACAAACGCGACCAAGAACAAGTCGATGCCATCAGCAGAGGCGCGTACAAAACGGCCCTGGGTCTCCCTGTCACCACCTCAAACGAGAAGTCAGCGGCCCTTGGGATCCACAACACCTTCACTGAGCTGTCGGACGCGGTTATGGCTTCGCAAGAGGCCACTCTACAGAACACGGCGGCGGGCAGAGCCATCCTCCATCAGACCGGAACGGCAACGGAGCTCCGTGCCCTCGATGGGCAACGATCACTCCCGCTTGAGGGTCAGAGGCAAGATCAAGGTGAACCCGATACCGAAGCACATGAGTCATGAACTCCATGAAGGACGACGCAAGGCTCGCGTCGACAGACAGCGCCGACTATTCAAGGGTGACCCGTACGTAACGTACGTGGACGTGGCGGCGTACCTTGTAGGGGGCCTCTTCGCGGTAGCCGCAGTGAACGGGAGAGATTTCTCCTTGACCCTCGCGGCCTCCGTAAGGGCAGAGACCCCAGCTGCGGCTGAGACCATAGCCGCGGCTCTGGTAATAAAGCAAGAAGACAGGGTAGGCAGGGGAGTCCATGTCGTTACCGACTCGAAACAGGCCTGCCGTAACTTTACCAACGAACGAACACCGCTGCTGGCGGCTCAGTTTCTAGGCCCGAGGCTGCAAGAATACCATCAAATCACGTGGACGCCGGGGCACGCGGGTCTGGAGGGGGACGAAAGGGCGAACGCCCCAGCTCGAGCACTAATCCACCGAGTGGATCAAGACCAATCGTCTCATGAATCCCCACCCTTTACCTTCATGCCCCTGCCGTCCAATTACTGCGACCGACTCGAGATCCAGCGACTCAACCGCAGGATTTATCCTCCGCCTCACAGAAAGCGCAGCCCTGAAGATGCCGTAGCTCTCCGACTTATTCAGACCGACACATTTACAAATCTAGACAGATACAGTAAAATGTTCCCACATGCATATCGCGGCATCTGCCCCTGGTGCGGCGACACACGCCCTACACTCTTTCACATATCGTGGGGGTGCGGGGGCAAACCTCAACACTTAAAGACGCCTAGCACGTCATTTGAGCGGTGGGTGGTACAGCTGACCGGCGATACCCTGGCGGGACAAGAACATCTCGTCCAGCAAGTACGCCGAGCAGCCATGGCCAGTGGAGTGCTGGAATGAGGACACCACCCACACGACCTCAAGAGCAACCACCTCGATGGTCCGAATAAATGTTTTCTCTTTGTCTCTCTATCATTATCACATCGCTTTCAAGGTAAATTCCTCTCGCCGTGATATCCCCGTCTATTGGTTTAGCAGTCAGTCACGTTCAACGTAGAGTTACGTGAAGTCACGTGACGGACTTTTGAGCTCCGTTTCCGTGGTGTTGCTTCGCGACAGAAGCACTGGCTGTTTGATTCCCATGCGTTCAGTATGCATGTCTTTATGTTTGTGCATCACCTAATTACTAGCGAAAGTCACGTGACACTTCTCACGTTGTCTGACTTGCTCTTCATGAATACCATCGCAGAGCGTCTTCGAAGCCAGTTCGTATGATATCCATGTCAATAGGTTGGGAAGCACCTATGGGTCCGCGAAAGTTATGTGAGCTTACGTGATACCCTTCGCTACCTGGTCTGAGGTTGACTACGTGAGTACCCCCGCATAGGTTTTTCGATTCCCGTTCGTTTGATATCCATGTCGGCATGGTTGGGTATTACCCCTGGCTTCCGAAAGTCAAGTGATCTTACGTGACTCTTTTTCACGTGGTCTGAAGTACGCGACGTGCATGCCCTCGCATAGCTTCTTCGATGTCCGTTAGTTTGAGATCAACATCGGCATGGTTGTGAATGGACCATGAGCCTGGCAAAAGTTGCGTAATGTCACGTGACGCCCATTTCCTCGGGTTTTAACGTGCGCGACTTGCGTACCAGCACAGATCTTGTTCGAAGCCTGTTGGTTTGATACCTATTTCAGTATGGTTGGGAAGGACCCATGAGCCTGGCGAAACTTACGTAGTGTCACGTGACTCCCTCTTCCTAGTGGTTTAACGTTCGTTACGTTGGTACCATTGCATAGCCTTTGCGATTCCCATATGTTTAATGTCCATGTCTACACGGTTGGTCCTGGTGAAAGTTACGTGAACTCACGGGACACCTCGTGATTCGACGTTCGCTACGTGGGTACCATCGCCTAGCTTTTGCGATTCCCATGCGTTTAATATCCATATCTGCACGGTTGGTCCTGGCGAAAGTTACGTGAAGTCACGTGACACCTCGTAATTTGACGTTCGCTACGTGGGTTCCCTTGGAACCCACGTAGCAGTTCCAAGGGAAGCGAAGCGTAGCAGAGGGCGGCAGAAAGTTAGGTGGGCGGATGAGATTAAGAATCATTCATGCTTAAAACAGCGCCAAGGGAGGACACAGGACAAGGGAGGACACGGACAAGGGAGGACACAGGACAAGCGCTGAATGCCAACAACACCTTTATTGGAGCCTGCGCAAATATATGCAATTTGCAACAGGCATAAAGAGAGTGAAAGAAGGGTAGGGGAAGGCGAGTCATCGTCGGTCAACTACTGCTGCGCATGCGTCAAAGACATTAAACAATATAAAAGAAACCAAAACATGGTGAACACAGGCCAAACTGCTTAACTTCTAAGGAACTTAAGTTCTTTATCACAAAGTGCAATAGAAGGGGAACTAATACAGGTGGCTCCTAACTGACACATTGAAAATGCCTCAAAGATTTCCCTGGCCATCTGATTGCTGTACCTTTTCAACACACGTGTGTGGCCAAGGAGGGGAGAACAGCAAAACTTGGCACAATGAACAGCCAGATTACTGCCAGTCTTCATCTTGACAGAGTGCGCATGCTGACGCAAACGTTCATTGATACAGCGTCCTGTTTGCCCAATGTAAGTGCAGCCGCAAGAGGTGGGAATGGAATACACTACATTGGTACTGCAATCTACAGGCTTGGCGACATTTTACTGATTGCACGGTGCAGGTGTTCTCCGTATTTTGTTTATTTTTTGCGCATTCTTCCCAATTTCTTAGGCGCAGTGAACACGACTTTTATACCAGCCCGGCCTGCGGCTTTCTTGATGCGATGGGACACACCGTGTATATACGGGATCGCAACAGTCTTGGTTAAGACATCACCCGCTTCGCGCTGTTTCTTGGGGGAACGAGCCTCTTGCAATAAAGCTTCCGCCAAGGATGACAGCAATTGTTCAGGATAGCCACTTGTTTTAAGCCGTTGACTTGATTGGAGAGGCTGCTGGACATCGAGTGGTGGCAATGCGAACGACCGCATTTCTAAGGGCCCCTAGGGCGATGGAGCGCTTCACCACTTTAGAATGGTTGGATGTGTAGGGGAGAAGGTGTCTTTTGGAACGCGGGGCATACATCCGACACGTGTGCCCTTCCTGGAGGTGTAGTGCAAGGTCTAGGAAGCGGATTTGGCCTTTTTGCGGCAATTCTCTTGTGAACGTCAAACCTCGATAGATGCACTTGAACTTTTCAAACACTTGGTCGACCAGGGTTGTGGCTTCATTAGGGTGGGCAGACAGGATCACTAGAAAATTGTCGACATAGCGAAACACCTTCTTAACAGGAATTGTGCTGAGTTGCTCCTGGAGGAGACTATCATATTGCGCCAACAATAGATCACTCATTATGGGCGCAGTGCGAGAGCCTATGCAAATCCCGTTCTTTTGCACATAGAACTCTTCATTATGCTGGATGACGGTAGATCTTAGGTAAACCTGCAGCAGGTCCAGGAAATTGGCGACGCTGGTACCAACCGCATTCTGGGACCGGACTTCACCTATCGTTTCTATGCCTTCCTGCACGACGGCGAAGAGGTCATCTTGAGGTAGGTAATAATATAGGTCCTTGATGTCTACCAAGAATGCCTGTGCTCTTTTCATGCTTGACTCCTTTAGGAACTGGTCTACTTCTGTCGAGTTGCGTACTAAAAACGGGTCATTTATTGAAAGCTGCCTGAGACCTTCCAGAAGGTAGGACCCTAGGCACTTTTGCCAAGCACCCACTTCCGAAACAATGACTCTGAATGGGTGGCCCATCTTGTGAGTTTTAACAGTAAAAAAAGGCTGAAAGGCACATTCCTTTGGAGCGCTTCATCGCCTTAGTCAACTTTTCTAGACCGGCTTCCTCACGTCTGCCTACGGCGAACTTCTTGGTCTTGGAAGGGTTGAACCCATCGGCAACATTGAAATTTTCTTTGAGTGTGCATTCTGCGGAAAGGTGAAATCGCACGGAGTGGCATACAGCAAAGCCGCCTTCTTTATCTGACACTAGCAACTTTAAGTCACTACTTCGCAACGATTCGATGATGCTTGATACCTTCGGTCGACTGGGACCGGAGGATGCCAAAGAAAGTGCATCAACACACTCCAGAATCACCCTTTCGCAGTCGGGGGAAGCGGCTCTACTCGCAGTCGTTCGAACAAGCGACAACGCTTCGACTTTGCCAACCTTAGGCGGAACGCAGAACTTAGGTCCCGAGCTCAAAACTTTCTCCACTTGGTGCGGATTAACTACGTCTCCCAGTTTGGCAACTGGCTGGCCAAGCGGATGCCCAGGAGGCTTACCAGTAACTCTGGGACGAATGGCACGCCAAAGAGCTTCTGTGAGAAGAGACACCACCTTCAGTTGTTGGCGGAAGTCTTGAGCGAGTCTGCTCGGGGACGAATTCTTTGAACAACCCAGTAGAAGTAGGTCCTTCAGGAGCCGAATCTGCCTCCAGGTCTCCGACCTCAAGAGGCGGCACAACCTGAGCGCTTGGTCCTCAGCAGGCAGGAAAGGGCCTACCAACAAGGCTACTTGCGGAGGCACGAATGAGCGTTTGATGGCGAACGTAAACAGGCGGGCGTTGCAGAAGGCGCGCACAAGAAGAGCTGAACAAACGGATGGTTCAGAGAAAACACAAAAAGCAACACTGCTCGCAGACGATAAAAAAGATGACTCAGAAGGCTTTGGGTGCGAGCTAGTTGGTACGGATCATTCATATATAAAACAGCGCCAAAAACACGGACAAGGGAGGACACAGGACGAGTGCTGTCCAGGACACAGGACCAGCGATCGTCCTGTGTCCTCCCTTGTCCGTGTTTTTGGCGCTGTTTTAAATATGAATGATCCGTACCAACTAGCTCCCACCCGAACCCTTCTGAGATTAAGAAGTTTGCAGGAACAACGTGGCCACAATTGGTACATGACCGGGGTAGTTGGGGAAGTATGGGAGAGGCCTTTGCCGTGCAGTGGGCGTAACCAGGCTGATGATGATGATGATTAGAATGATGATGATGACGACAACGTGGGTACCATCCCCTAGCTTTTGCAATTCCCATTCATTTGATATCCATATCTGCATGGTTGGGAAGGACTCATGGGCCTGGCGAAAGTTACGTGAAATCATTTGACACCGTTTCCTAGCCGTTTACCATTCGCTACGTGGGTACTTCGCATATCCTTTGTAATTCCCACTCGTGTGATATCCGTGTAAGTATGGTTGGAAATCACGCATTGGCGAGTGAAAAATACGAGAGATCACGTGATACCCTTTCCCATGTGATTTGACGTTCGCTACGTGGGTACAATTGCATAGCTTTTGTGGTTCCTATTCGTTTGATATTGACACGTGGACTTGTTTATCTTTTTCGGGTTAGCGCTTTTCCCTGTCTAATGAATGTTATCGCTCAGCGGGGGACGCGCCTGCATGTATCGAAAGTTTCTGGAATGTTATCGAAGGTTCTATTCACTGTCTGTTTTCACTCAACCTTGTGTAATCTGATGAACGACGCGAATGGTGTAGACATTTCTGGAGGACACGCGGGCACCAGTGATTAATCTGGAACATTCGATGGCTCTCGTATAAAAGCCGACGCACTTGACGGGCAGATCAGATTTTTTACGATTGCCGACATTGCTGGCCGCTATCGTTGTTCCTTGAGTGTAGCCTGCTTTTGAGGGCACACGTTCGCCCAATAAAACGCTAGTTTCGTCAATCAGAGTTTTGCTGCCTTCTTCACCGTCACTAGTACGTGACATCTGGTGGAGGTGCTTAACGTTCATGTGCCGGGCACCTCCACCAAGCCGTAATCCAAGCCCGAAACCTGAAGACAACCACACGTGCCCAAGACCAGAGAACTAGCCACAGACTGCGACGACTGCGCAAGCTCAACGACCTCAATGGCAGCGCAAGCATCATCCATCGTGTTAACCAACTCGCAGAGCCTCCTACCTTCCGTGGAGCTTCGTCGGAGGATCCAGAAACCTGACTCGAAACCTTCGATAGGCTCTCAGCCTTCGACAACTGGACCTCTGAGAATAAGCTACGCCATGTGTACTTCTCCTTGCAAGATGCCGTGAGGACATCGTTCGAGAACCGGGAGTCCACACTTATACGGTGGGACCTCTCCCGCAGTAACATCCTGAGAACCTTCACTAGCCCTGCCCGCAAGTAAATGGCCGAAGTTCGGCTGGAAAGCCGAGGGCAACTACCCAACGAGACCACCGCTATCTTCACGAAAGAGATGACCCGTCTTTTCCGGCACGCCGGCCCGGAAATGTCCGCCAAAAAAAAGTGCGCTTCTTGATACGAGGTATAAAGCAAGAACTTTTCGTGGACAGATCCGCAACTCACCGAAGACCGTAGCTTTGTTCTTGACAGAGGCAACGACGATTGAGTAAACTCTGGAGAGGCGTACTAGGCAGTATAACCGCCAAGCGCTCACGCCGCAGTGCGCAACTCGGGCACTTGCTTCCAGTGAACTCCAAGAAACCATCAGGGCTATTGTGCACGAACAACTGCTCAAGATGTTTCCTTCATCGCAACCTCAGGTGTCCTCAGTCACTGACATTTTCAAGGGCAAACTTCGACGGTCACTGGACGCTTCCGCAGTGCAGCCCGAATCGCCGCTTCCCGTGCTGGAAGCGATGACCTACGCCGCCTTCGCCCGCCGTCTGCGCCTGCGCCATGACCCTGTATTGCCGCGATCCCGTCGTTCGCCGCCGCCGCCGCCGCCAGCACGCCCACGCGTCGCCCAGTGCAGCTACGCGAGGAAGACAGACATTTGGCAAGCCTTCGACCAAAGCCCGCTTGGCTGTCACTGCGGAGAAGCCGGCCATGCCCGATGATGGCCCGATGCCCATACCGCCACTTGGGACTGAGAAAGTTCGCCGTAAACGCTCCGCGTCCACAGCCCGGGGAGCGGCCATGTGACACCGCCACTCAGTGGAGCCCTCGACGACCATCCACCCGCCGTGGTTGCTTAGCTGCTATGGTGTTGGGCGGCTAAGCACGACGTCGAGGGATTGAATTACGGCCATGGAGGTCGCATTTCGGTGGGGCGAAATGCGAAAACACCCGTGTACTTAGATAAATGCACATTAAATAACCCCAGGTGGTCTAAATTTCCGAAGCCACCCATACGGCGTGCCTTATAATCAGATCGTGGTTTTGGCAAGTGAAACCCATAATTTAATAATTTTTTCTTCGACGGCCGTTACCTATCGCCGAAACGCCCACTATCATCATCATCATCAGCCTGTATTATGTGCACTGCAGGACGAAGGCCTCTCCCTGACATCTCCCATTACCCCTGTCCTGTGCCTAGCAATTCCAACAAGCGCCCGCGAAGGTCCTAATTTCATCGCTCCCCCTAGTCTTCTGGCCCCCCACACTGCGTTTCCCTTCTCTTGGTATCCATTCTTGGACACTAATGGTCCAACCGTTATTTAACCGGCGCATTACATCACCTGCCCAGCTCCATTTTTTTCTCTTGAAGTAAATTAGAATATCGTGTATAACGGTTTGCTCTCTGATCCAAGCCGCTTTCTTTTTCTCTTAACGTTAAGCCTAGCAATCTTCGTTCCAACGCTCTTTGCGCGGTCCTTCACTTGTTCTCATGCTTCTTTGACAGTCGCCAAGCCTCTACCCCATATGTCAACACTGGCAAACGCTGACTATACACTGGCCCAGCTCGGGGCCGCTATGCGAGCCCATATCCGGAAAACTGAAAGTAGCAACCGATGGAGGGGTGGTTGCTGTTCGTCGAACTAACAAAGATCCTCCGCCGCGGACAAAGACGCCACCATCCCGACGAAGTCTGCAAGCAAAGAATAAGCCTTCGAAAGACGACCTGACTACGCCACGTACCAACCATAGGTCAACGCGACGCAGCCGTGAACCGACACCAACATCTAACTGTAACGCCAGACAAAGAACCACCGACCGCAACGTGCTTCTCAACGGCCACGCAGTCACCGATTTAGTGGACACAGGAGGCGATCTCCGTCATGACAGGACCCATCGCCGGCTAGTTGAAGAAAGTTAAGACTGCATGGGAAGGCCCTCAAATTCGGACCTCTGGAGGACACCTCATAACCGCGACTGGAATCTGCACGGCAAGAATTACCGTTCCTGGCCGGTCTTAACCTGCCACCTTCGTTATCCTCCAGCAGTGTTCACGCGACGTCATTCTCGGCATGGACTTCCTGAACCAACAAGGCGCAATCATCGACCTGAAGTCAAAGTACATAACGCTGTCGGAAGATCAAGCCATATCGCCGGATAGCTCTCGTAGTCACCACGGCTTGAACGCGTGCGAAGATCAAATGAGAATCCCGACTCGCTCTGGCATTGTTATTTCCGTCGGCACCGAAACACCCGCAGACGTAGAAGGCGTCATCGAGGGCGACCAGCGCCTACTACTCGAGCGTGAAATTTGCGTCGCAAGAGGGATCGCTCGACTGGACGGAGAGAAAGCGGAAGTGATGCTGGCCAACTTCAGCCAGGAATTCAAGCCCATCAACAAGATCGCGACAATCGCCTACATTGAGGAAATTGTCGAAACCAGCAATGCGTTTGTCCTCTGGGATTCTCCCGCACCTACCTCGACGACCATAGTTCTCGAACCAGACTTTGACGTAAATCCAAGTATCCCGATGACTAAACAGCAACGCTCACAAGTCTTCTCCGACAATACAAAGACTGCTTTTCGACATCATCGAGGATTCGACAAACACCAGTCGCAAAGCATCGCGTATTAACCGAAGAGCGCGCTCGACCACTCCGCCCGAGCCCTTACCGAGTTTCGACGCGAGAACGTGAAGCTATTGGGCAACAAGTATACAAAACGCTGCGCGGCGCCATCATGCAGCCGTCGCAAAGCCCGTAGGCATCTGCCGTAGTCTTGGTGAACAAAAAGGACGGAATCCTACGTTTCTGCGTCGATTATCGTCGACTGAACAAGATCATGAAAAAGAACGTATACCCCGTTCCACGGTAAGACGACGCATTGGGTCGGCTTAGCAACGCTAAATACTTCACGTCGATGGACCTCAAGTGCGGCTACTGTCAAATAGAAGTCGACGAGAGAGATCACGAAAAGACCACCTTCACCACGCCAGACGGCCTCTATGGGTTCAAGGTTATGTCATTTCGACTGTGCTCGGCGCATGCAACGTTTCAGCGCGTAATGGACACCGTGTTAACATGATTGATGTGGCAGACTTGTCTTCTTTACTTGGATGCTGTCGTCGTCTTTTTCGGAAATTTCGATGATCACCTTAGGCGGCTTGCGACAGTACAAGGGAACATCAATCATCAGGGCTCAATCTGAAGCCGGAAAAGCGTTGCTTCGCGTACGATGAGCTTCTGTTCTTTGGTCACGTTATCAGCAAATCTGCAGTCCGCCCCAACTCGCAGAATGCGGCCTGCCATTGCAAAGTTTCTGCAGCTCATCGACAAGAAGGCACTGCGTAGATTCATTCGCATGTGTGCCTGCTACAGGCACATTGTCAAGGACTTTTCGCGCATTGCTGAGCCGCTGACACATCTACCTAAATGTGATGTCGAGTTCAAGTGGGAAACGCCACAGGCCGACGCATTTCAATAACTCAAACGACGCGTGCAGTTGCCACGGGTACTTGCGCAGTTTGACGAGGACGCCGATACCAAAATCCACACTGAAAAAGTCGTCAGCGACAATCACGCGTTGTGTTGGCCAGCGAATATGAAGGACCCTTCAGTACGGCTGGCGCGGTGAAACTTCAGATTGCAAGAATATGATATAGCTGTAACCTACAAGGGCGCACGAAAAAACTCTGATGCCGATTGCCTATCACGCGCCCCCATTGACCCACCGCTGCAAGATGACGAGGATGATGACGCCTTCCTTGGAATAATCAGCGCGGAACACTTCGCTGACCAGCAAAGAGCAGACCTGGATCTTAAAAGCCTGGCTGAGTATTTGCAAGAGAACACCGACGTTGTCCCTAGGGCATTTAAGCGAGGATTCTCTTCATTCTAGAAAACAACCTACTCGTGAAGAACTTCTCACCAGTCCGCGCCTACAACCTTCTTGTTGTTCCCTCAGCACTGCGTCCAGAAGTACTGCAAGCCCTACATGACCATCCGACTGCTAGACATCTCGGATTCTGTCGGATGCAATCGAGGATACAGGAAAGGTTTTACTGGCCGCACCTGACCGCCGACGTCGCCCGTTACGTCAAGGCATGCCGAGAGTGTCAACGACATTACTACAGCCGAACAAGCCTCCTTGCCGACCACTTCAGCAGATCAGGATGGATTTGTTGTGACCCTTATTTTACTGTGTTACTTTGGACTTTGTTTCTTTGACAAGTGTCCTTTCGCGCTTGACTCTTCTGTTATGTTTGTAGCATCGGGACGATGCTTTTGGAGCGGGGGGCATTGACACGTGGACTTGTTTATCTTTTCGGGTGAGCTCCCTTCTCCGTCTAACAAAGGTTATCCCTCAGCGCGGGACGCACCTGCATGTATTGGAAGTTTCTGGAATAATATTGATGGTTCTATCCGCTGTCTGTTCTCACTGAACCTTGTGTAATCTGATGAACGACGCGAATGGTGTAGAACTTTCTGGAGGACACGCGGGCACCAGTGATTAATCTGGAAATCTGGAATCTGGATTAATCTGTATGTATAAAAGCCAACGCGCTCGACAGGCAGATCAGATTTTCGACGATTGCCGCCGTTGTTCGCCGCTATCGTTGTTCTTTGAGTGTAGCCTGTTTTTGAGGGCACAAGTTCGTCAATAAGAGGCTAGTTTCGTCAATCACAGCTTTGTTGCCTTCTTCACCGTCACTACTGCGTGACAATATCCATGTCGACCTGGTTGCTTAAGATGGGCTCGCTAAGATTACGTGATTTCACGTGACTCCTTTTCACGGAGTCTGAAGTGCGCGACGCGCTCATTATTGCATCGCTTGTTCGAAGCGCGATCGTATGATATCCATGTCATTATGGTTGAGAATCACGCTTGGGCTAGTGAAAGATACAGGAAATGACGCGACAGCCTTTTCCACGTGGTTTGACGTTCGCTACGTTTCTATGATTGCATATCTTGCGATTACCGTTCGTTTCACACCCTTCTGACTGTGTTTGTGCATCACATGTGGGCTTCCGAAAGTTACGCAAGGTCCCGTGACATCCTTTACCACATGGTCTGGCGTGCCCTTCGTCGGTACTTATGCATAGCTCCTTCGAAGGCCGATGGTTTGATATCCGTGTCAATATGATTGAAAATCAGGAATAGGTTGGCGAATCTTACATGAGATCCCGTGACACCACGTGACCTGAGATGCGCTAGGTGCCTTAATAGCAGAGATTTTTCGAAGCTCGTTCATTTCATAACCATGTCAATAGGGCTTGTAGAAAACAAAATTATGAGATGTTAGGTTGCGCTCTTTTTATCTTGTATTTAACAGCTTTATAAATCATCGGCTTAGTAGGGATGCCTCTGTGTTTCAATGTACGCTAGCAAATCCATCAAATAGCCACGTTTAGCATAACCTGCTCATGGTGATAATTATAATGTCCTTAACACTGCATTATTTCGATTATGTATCACGCTGCAAAAGCATTTCTGATTGTCCCATGACAGCGCTCTTCGATACGTCCCTTCAATTACGTTAGCATCGGCGCAAAATTATAATATTTCACGCTATTTTGACCTTCCTAGAACACCTCCGCAATACATTCTTGATTTAAATTCATTTGCGAGGGCATTCAAATACGTGGTGCGTAGATTAAATTACTTGGCACTAGGATGAAATGCGTGGCACCTGGATTAATTTCACCGACACTTGGATTAATTTGAGCTGGACAAACCTGTATAATAAAGGATACCTACGGACTAAAGTTTTGTCTTATGAAGGCAAAAGACAAGAAAGGAAAGCATGGTGCAAATTAGCTGTTGTTTAAAGTTAAATGCAAAAACTGCCTCCTCTGCACGTGTCGGTGTTAGAGAATATTATTTAACTATGTATTTATTGTTATTTATTTATTATACAAGGCAGACCCTTGGTTCCATGCAGGTGTGCAGTTTCAATATTACCGGTATATTAAAAAGGCAGCATTAGAAACTGTTTCCAGATTAGCGTAATAGGACATAATACAAACATAAATAAATAAACAGTAGCAACAGAGACTAAGCCTGAACCTTTCAATCCAAAATTGTGGGTAGAAAACAAGAATACTCATAGGTGTCTGATCTAGAGAAGACACAGCACCATTTTTCCTATCGGTACATTAAAACGGTTGGACAGCCACGTGAAATTTCGGCAAGTTTGCAGAGAATACCAAACGCACACAAAAAAAATCGAATTGGTTGGTTCAGAGGGAAGTCAGCCAAATGGGAACATTTCAGAAAATAGTCCGAATGCTATAACCAATAATATGCCGCCATGTTACCATGCATTGCCAAGCAGAAATTTGGGTGCCTCGTTTTTGTGTGAGAAGCTTTTAAAAACGTTCGTACCCATATTTCTCAGTGCTGGCATCGCACATAACTTTTATTACCTGTAGCCAAGAGAGAGTCGGAAATGCGCGCGATAGGAGAATAGATAGGGATGTTAACCAAATAGTTGTATCTGGTTCGCTACTCTGCGAAAGGAGAGGTAGTAGGCAGAACACAAGATTAAAAGCGCGTGGGAACAGTCCGAATCACGCATAAGAGAAGCACTAACCGGTATAATCGACAGCCTGCCTGACACGGCAATCGAACGTGCTCATCGCATTAGTCACTACACGCCTAATAAGTGTCGCCCAATTGTAGTTAAATTCACCAACACGAAAATAAAAGACAAAGTACTTTCTATGCGCACACAGCTGAAAGCAAAGGGTATTTCTACCTCCGAAGATTTTTCGCCCGCCACCCGTCACGTCCGTAAAAAACTAATTGAGTACGCTGAAAGCCAGCCCCAACCATGCCCTTTCCAGTTAAGGTACACCAAACTAATAATGAATAAAAAACAGTTCGTCTATGACCCGGCAACAGACACCGTCAGCGAGCATGCGCCATATGAACCACGAGATAACGGCGGGCATCCAAATTCCCAGCACGTGCCCAGTTAGGAAAACGAGAGGGGATGTGGACGAGAATCATGCATAGTATCTGTGTTCTTTACAAATATTCGAAGCGTCATGAATAAGCGCACTTCCTTAGCATCTGCATTGGATACTTGCAACGCCGACATTTTTGTGCTTACCGAAACGTGGCTACATTCACAGATTCACGATAACGAAATTCTTCAAACCGCACACAATTTTTCACTGTATCGTTGTGACCGTACAAAGCGTCAGGGAGGCGGCGTGCTCTTAGCCATTTCTAAAGATTTCCCATCTCAGTGTATTCATGTCAATACTGACCTCGAAACGGTTTGGGCCATCATTGAAATAAATCACCAGAAGATAATCATTGGCGTTTGTTACCGCCCCCCAACTTATTCATCTAATTTCGTAAATGAGATGCATGATGTCATTAATATTGTTACATCTCGTCATCCTACATCACCTTTATTTTTGCTTGGCGATTTTAACTTACCGAACATCATATGGAATACTGAACCTCCAACTTTACACCCTTTTTCTTCATTAGCCAATGAGTTCTTAGACATGTGCTCTGTCTTTTCACTTTCACAACTTGTTACTCAACCCACACGCACTACCGAATCCGTTGAGAACACACTTGACCTTGTATTAACATCGCGGCCTGACCTAGTTTCCGACATCACCTATTTACCCGGCTTGAGCGACCATTCAGCACTTTCGTTCGACATAAATATTTTGCGGCCAAAAACCGGTAAAAAATTCAAATCTTTTCGAGTCTACGCGAAAGGAAATTTTGAAGCCATCAACGCCGAATTATCTGCTTTTCTAGACGTATTTATAAACAACTTCGACAGCCGTACCGTTCAGACCAACTGGAATATGTTTGCTACAAAAATTGCTCAACTAACAAACAAATACATCCCACTGCGCACCATTGCATGTAATCTAAACGCCCCATGGTACAACATCCGTCTCAAGCGCCTGTCTAATAAAAAGAAACGCCTGCACAAATTAGCCAAACGTTCACCTAGCGTAAACCGCTGGACCAAATACAAACTGGCGGCAGATGAGTATGTAGCCGCACTTAAGCAAGCCAAAGATCACTTTCTTGGCAATACCTTGCCTTTAATGCTTAAAACCGACACCAAGAAATTCTGGCGCGTCATTAACCCCAAGACGGACGACATGATAACCTTAATCGACAGCTCCGGAAATGTTATTCCAACTAATCAATGTGCGTCCGCGCTTAATGATGTTTTCATGCACAACTTTTCATCAACTACACACATTACTCTTCCATCCACGCACGACTACGATTACCAAGCAATGTTTCCCATAATCATTGAACCAGCAGGCATCGTACCAATTATCTCATCTTTAAAACTATCTTCGGCTCCAGGACATGATTTAATAAACGCGAAATTTTTGAAAAGCACTAGCTGTTACTCTTCAATTTTCCTAGGAATGATCTTCCAACAGTCGCTAGATAAGGGTTCTTTGCCTGATGAATGGAAGATTGGGAAGGTGATCCCACTCCATAAGTCGGGTGACAAGCATTCTCCATATAACTACCGCCCTATCTCGCTCACTTCCATTCCATGTAAGATGTTAGAACATATACTTGCCTCTAATCTTGCTAGCTTTCTTGAAACTAACTCATTTTTTTCACCATCGCAACATGGCTTCCGCAAGACGTATTCATGTGAAACACAACTAGTTTTATTTACGCACAAGCTAAACGTCATTCTTGACCGCTCTTCAACTGCCGACTGTATATTCTTAGACTTTTCGAAAGCGTTTGACAAAGTGTGCCATAACCTTCTAATGTTTAAGTTGCAACGAATTAACATTGATCCCAGACTGCTTGCATGGCTTGAGTGCTTTCTTTCTAACCGTTCGCAGTTTGTCTTTGCTAATGACTCAAACTCTCAAACGAGCAGAGTACAGTCCGGCGTACCTCAAGGGTCGGTACTTGGTCCCCTCCTTTTTTTAATTTACATAAATGATCTACCCTCTTGTGTTTCCTCTAACATTCACTTATTCGCCGATGATTGTGTAATTTTCAGGGAAATAATATGTGACACTGATATATCTTCTCTTCAGTCCGACCTTAACGCTATTTCTACTTGGTGCCAATCATGGTCAATGGAATTAAATATTAAAAAATGTAAATTTATGCGCGTGTCCAGAACTTCTAACCAGCTTCCTTCTTACTGCATTAATAATCTCCCCTTAGACTCTGTTTCCTCCTACAAATATCTTGGTGTCCATATTACTAGAAACCTCTCGTGGTCCATGCACGCTTCTTACGTAATTAAAAATGCTAACCGCATGCTGGGATACCTAAAACGCAATTTCACTAAGGCACCATCTTCCCTAAAATTAATGTTATACAAGTCACTAGTTCGCTCAAAACTTGAGTACGCCGCAGTAGTTTGGGATCCCTTTCAGAAAAACCTAATTCACTCTTTAGAAATGGTACAAAATAACTCTGCTCGTTTCGTTTTTTCTAATTATAACCGAACTGCCAGCACTTCTGTAATGAAATTAAACCTTGATTTGCCATCTTTAGCCTCTCGCCGTAAAGGCCTTAGACTTTCACTTTTTCATAAGATATTTCATCATCCTTCACTTCGCGACGAACTTATCTCCCCTCCTCAATACATTTCATCAAGGTTAGATCACAATAACAAAGTTGGAATTTCATTATCCCAAACCAATGTCATGTCTCATTCATTCCTTCCGCGTACATCTGCCGAGTGGAATCGCCTACCAGCCTCAACCGCTACTATTGTTGACCATCAGCACTTCACGGCAGTATTAGATAACATTGTATAACTGGAGAATTTCATTCGTGTTTTTGTACTACCAATTGTATAACTGTTTTTGTATTACCGGAACACTGTATTACTGCACTGCATGCACCGTATTTAATTTTATTGACCAGCACTCCAGGAACACTCAGATAACATTGTATAACCGAGAACCATCTATTTCTGTACTATTAACTATTTTGCTGCACTGTACTTTTTTTTGTATTTGATGTAACCACTCCCCTCTTTAATGCCTCTGGCCCTGAGGGTACACGGAATAAAAAGACAGAGGGTACAAAAACATCAAAGAGAGCACAACACATGCGCGAAATCAAAGAACGGTGAAGCGCCAGAAATGCGAAGAAGCAGGAAACTTGCAACCTCTAAAAAACGAAGGCTGAATGTTGCGCGCTATCGCGCTATGTTACCTTATGGTAACGAACTCAAACTCGAATGCTTTACGTGCATAAGGAATGACAACACTTTAAGACAGTGATAATGTGTCCATCTGTTATTGATCCTTTTGCACATAATTTTAATCTGGATGCAGCTGGGACAGCGGACATAAAAGGGCTTACTATGACAACTTGAAAAGAAGACGGCGAGCGAGCGGGGTGAAAAAAGTCTTGCGTTGGCACTGGAAGAGAAAGCGTGAACTAGCAACATTGTAAAATTTGTACGTTACCCAACGGTGGCTCGACGTGTTAGTAGAGAAATAACAGCCTGTGGGATTCTGAGGCTGAACAGAACGCGTCATGTTACCAAACGGTAACGCCGCCCTACAGAGATCTCGTGTGACGAAACCATGTTAGATGATCAGTGATAGTAGAGCCTTAACAAGTGTGCTTGTGAGCATGCATAAGTAAATGATTGTTAAGTTTGTAGTCCAAACGCAGTAAGTTTTTTCTGTTAGTGGCCTGAAGCAGAGAAAGTTTGTCATTTAATTCCATGGATCAAGCCGGGCGCCACTCTTGAACTGCGTTAAGGTTCATCTTTAGGCAGTGTTGGTCTCTCGGGGAAGTGATAGGTTTGAGGAGAATCCAGTCATCTGAAAATTAATTGACTCCTACTGATAAGGGGTTCGTAATGGGAACAGCGTGAACAAGACGACGACGGAGTGAAAGGACACAGGACGAGCGCTGACTCACAACTACGTTTTTCTGGGATAGCCATCAAGACGTTCAGATATGTTGATGATTTTTTTTTGTTTTAATTGCCAAAGATGACTCTGCCAACAAGGTGGATGAAATAATGGGTATTTTTAGTGAGCTTGGTCAGGGTTTGAGGTTCACCTCGGAGCAACCAAAAGAAGATGGACTACAATCCTTTGACCTTATACTACGTCTTCTGGACGATCATGTCTGTCGAAAAAAGTGCCCCCCTTCTGCCAAGCCCCTGTTGAACTTCACCTTAGGTCATTCTAAAGTAGTAAAAAATGCCATTTGCATCTCCGTACTTCGCGCCGTCCTGGTAAAAACATGTGGGAATGCAATGAGTGAAGCCTATGCACGTCAGGTAGTCAGACTGGAGGAAGCTGGATACCCGCATAGCTTAATAACGGGCAGCTCTGAGAAATTAACTAAATGGGTAAAAAACCCTAGGAGGCAGGAGGCCGAAGGAACTAGCAGGAAGAAGAACGTGGTAGTTGTACCCTATGCACATCGCCTATCTCATGGCTTGAAGATGGCTGCAGGTCGTTATGGGGTGCAGGTTGTCTTTTTGGCGCTCCTGGAAAACTGAGCGCCATTTGTCCGGCGGCCAATAGGCGAGAAAGTTCTAACGTACGGTGCAAAGTGAAACATGCTAAGAAGTGTGTATGCTGCACTACCAATGTGGTATACTCTTTCCCGCTCAAGTGTGGGCGACTGTACATAGGGCTAACCGGCCGGTGCATAAATGTAAGACTTAGAGAGCATGAATTGTCCTTGGACAAGAATGATTATGCGCATGTCTCTGCCCATTGCCAGCAATGTAAGTCTAAGCCTCCGCTCAAAAAGACAAAAATTTAGTTTAAACATACTGATGCATCCACCAGATTAGTCGTGGAAGCAGCCCACATTGCGCGAAAGGGCACGTGGTGCATTAGCCAGCCTTCGATCGCGCTTTCTCAGCAGGAATTAACGTACCTAGATAGCTCGATACGGTAACAGATGCCCTCTATACACGTGGCCCGGTTGTGCGTTCCTCGAGTGACCATGTGATCGCCTGTGTCGCTTATATACCTGATGTGTGTTCCAGTTAACGTAGTTGTGAGTCGGCACTCGTCCTGTGTCCTTTCACTCCGTCGTCGTCTTGTTCGCGCTGTTCCCACTATGAATGTATACCAACTCGCCCAACTTTCCACTTTAGTACATGATACACGACTGATCTGTAACTGTGGTATTAATGTACATGTAGATAAGGAACGCATCTGGGCAAAGAACACTGCCCTGGGGAACTCCGGATGATACCAGGAAGGCTCCAAAGAGCAGTTCTTCCCCTGAAAAGAAGTGAAATCGATGATAAATGTAAGAGTGAATCCAGTTGGACAGGAGTTGATTGAAAAGTAAGCTCGCACAGGTTCAGTACAAGTTCAATGTGCAAAGCGGGATCAAATGCCTTGTATAAATATGAAAATGAATAAAATTTTACGCCTAGGAGTATCAACTGCAAACGACAATTCATGAATTGTATCTAGTTACACGGTCGTAAAGAGACCTTTTCTATAGCGCGGTTGGAACTAGACAAGAAATAAATTTTGCTGCCAATTATACAGTTGTAATAAGACTATTTATTATAAGGCACTAGGCACAGCCTAGTCGCAGTGGCAGTAGGCGAACGCTGATCGCGCGCACAGCCGACACAAGAGCGCCTTCCTCGTCTTCCTCTTCACCACAATGGCCCCCGGGAGAGAAGAGGAGCCATCCTGGCGACTTACGGCGTAGGTAGGATGAGGGGGTCATAGTACGGCTTAAGTCGGTTGACATGAACCGTGTCACGCCCGCGATGCCTATGGTCGGTGAAGGTGTCACAGGTTCTACAACGTAGGTGACAGCGGAGGTACGGTCTATGACGCGGTAGGGGCCATCATAGCGTGCAAGGAGTTTGGTCGAAAGGCCAGGGCTGTGAGGCGGGACCCACAACCAAACAAGGGAACCAGTCGGGAAAACTGGTGTAAGCGCGCCACTGTCACGCCGCAGCTTTTGACGACCTTGAGCAGCGGTCGTAAGGGTTCGTGCGAGCTGCCTACAGTCCTCGGCGTATTTGGCGGCTTCAGACACAGGCGTGCATTCGGAAGCGTCGGGTCGGTATGGGAGCATTGTGTCCATAATACACGAGGGCTCTCGTCCATACAGCAGAAAAAAAGGCGAAAAGCCAGTGGTAGCTTGTGTGGCCGTATTATAGGCATACGTGACGAACGGCAAAACAGTGTCTCAGTTACTGTGATCCGAGGCGACGTACATAGTCAACATGTCACCGAGTGTGCGGTTGAACCTCTCTGTCAAGCCGTTCGTTTGCGGGTGGTAGGTTGTACACTTGCGGTGAACGATGCTGCATGCAGCGAGAAGGGCTTGGATGACTTCGGACAAGAAGGCACGTCCCCTGTCGCTGAGCAGTTCGCGTGGTGCGCCATGTCGAAGAACGAAGTTCCGCAAGATGAAGAACGCAACTCGCGCGCAGAGGCCGCCAGGAGTGCGGCAGTCTCGGCGTAGCGCGTCAAGTGGTCGACACATACAATTATCCATCGGTTAGCCGAGGAGCTGCAGGGAAGTGGCCCATATAGGTCTATGCCGACGCGATCGAAGGGCCGAGCCGGGCAGGGCAGCGGCTGTAGCTCACCAGGAGGGCGCTGTGGAATTTTACGCCGTTGGCACGCCGTGCAAGCGCGTACGTACTGGCGCACGAAGTGATACATGCCGTGCCAGTAGAAACGCTGCCTTAGCCGAGTATACGTTTTCAGAACACCGGCGTGACCATTATGAGGAGCAGCATGAAAATAAGCGCATATGTCAGAACGCATGTGTCGTGGTATCACCAGGAGCCATTTGCGACCATCAGGCAAATAATTTCTGCGGTAAAGAACGTTGTCGCGGACAGTAAAGTGAGCGGCTTGGCGACGAAGTGTTCGAGAAGAGGGTGTGGCGGATGGGTCGTGGAGGAAATTCAGCATAGTTGAAAGCAGGGGATCCTTACGCTGCTCGTCGGGCATATCAGCGACGTTGAAGGCTGACATGGATACGAAGAGCGGAGACACTGAAGCCACATCACAAGGTAGTGGTGATCGGGAAAGCGCATCGGCGTCAGAGTGCTTTCTGCCCGATCGGTAGACATCGCGGATATCATATTCTTGTAAGCGGAGTGCCCATCGGCCTAGGCGACCTGACGGATCCTTCAACGAGGACAGTCAGCAAAGTGAATGGTGGTCGGTGACAATGTCAAAAGGGCGACCATATAGGTATGGACGAAATTTGACGAGCGCCCAAATAGAGGCCAAGCACTCCTTTTCCGTTACTGAGTAGTTGGCTTCTGCCTTCTTTAAAGTGCGGCTCGCATATGCGACGACGTACTCGTCATAACCGTCTTTCCGTTGTGCGAGGACTGCACCAAGTCCGATGCCGCTGGCGTCCGTATGTACCTCTGTAGGCGCTGTGGGATCGTAGTGTCGAAGAATCGGTGGCGAAATAAGTAGGCGACGTAGTTGCTGGAAGGCTTCGTCACAGGAAGTTGACCACGCGGAGATGCCGTTGGTAGCGGTAAGCAAATTGGTCAGTGGTGCGATGATAGTCGCAAAATTGCGCACAGAACGCCGAAAGTAAGAGCAGAGCCCTATAAAGCTGCGGAGCGCCTTAAGAGTAGTGGGCGTCGGAAACTCTGCGACCGCGCGAAGCTTGGCTGGGTCAGGAAGCACACCGTCCTTCTATACAACGTGACCCAATATTGTTAAATTGCGAGCAGCAAAACGGCACTTTTCGATGTTAAGTTGGAGGCCAGCAGAGGTACGGCAGGTCAGTATCTCAGGCAAGCGTCGGGAAATCTGGCGAAAACACCACGATATCATCAAGGTAGCACAGACATGTTTTCCACTTGTAGTTGCGAAGGATGGTGTCCATCATACGTTCGAAAGTAGCGGGCGCGTTGCAGAGCCCGAATGGCATTACGGTAAATTCGTACAAGCCATCGGGCGTGATGAAAGCTGTCTTCTCACAGTCATCATCTGCCATCGGCACTTGCCAATAGCCGGAGCGAAGATCCAAAGATGAGAAGTACTCCGCGCCTTGCAAGGAGTCGAGGGCGTCATCTATCCGAGGCAGCGGATAGACATCTTTACGAGTGATCTTATTGAGTTGACGGTAATCCACACAGAAGCGTATTGACCCGTCCTTCTTGCGTACTAATACTACAGGAGACGCCCAAGGACTGTGGGAAGGGCGAATGACGCCACGGTGCAGCATGTCGTCGACCTGCTCTTTAATGATCTGTCGCTCGGCTGCCGACACGTGGTATGGTCGCTGGCGTAAAGGAGGATGGGAACCAGTGTGTACGCTGTGAGTGACGGTTGCCGTACGCCCCAGAGATGGTTGGTCACAGTCAAACGATGAGCGAAAATTCTGAAGAAGCGCGAGGACTTGCTGGCGATATGGAGGCGGCAGATCGGCGTCTACGACAGATTCAAGCACGTCTGACGACGACGACGACAATGATGATGATGATGTGCACGGCACGGGAGGAGTGAGGGCGTCGAGTTGATAACAGGCCGTGTCGTCGGAAACATCGAAAATCTGAAGTGGGTCAAGGGGCTGAACACGACCGAGTGATTCGCCGCGAAGTAACGTCACATATATAGTGAGACGGGTTACACACAAGCACTGAGGATAATCCAGACACAGTGGTGAGGACAGCAAATGGGAGAGGTAGGGCCTTGCCACGTAGAAAAATCGCCAACGGTGTAAAAAGTACTGTAGCGTCTGGCGCGGTAGAGCAAGAGACGGGCACAAGCACACACATGTTGGGTGGTATGTCCGTATCGGACACAATAGTGACCTTGGAGGCTTTTTGTTTAGAGGGGTCAGGCAGCGGGGCATCGGCAAGCGGGAAGAGCGCCACTTCGGCTCGGGCACAGTCGATGATGGCACGATGGTGAGACAAGAAGTCCCAGCCGAGAATAATGTCATGTGAACATGATGACAACACGAGAAATTCAACAACATAGACAATGCCGTCGATGACCACCCTTGCAGTACATTGAGCAAGCGGGGCTATATGCTGCGCAGTCGCGGTGCTTAGAAGCATACCAGCTAACGGCGTTGTGACCTTATGGAGGCTGCGACAAAGCTTTTCGTCGATAACAGAAACTGCAGCCCCAGTATCAATAAGCGCAATTGCAGCGGTTCCTTCGACCAAAACGTCCAATAAATTGCGTGGCGACTGTACAGGCCTTGTAGAAGTCGCGAAGCTTGCAGTTCGTGCCTGCGGAACAGCAACAACTAGTTTCCCTCGCTAGGTGACTGGCGGCGACGTAAGGGGGAAAGTGAGCGACGACGTGGTGACGGCGAACGATGGGTGCCGACAGGGCGTCGAGGAGGCGGCGAAAACTCGTGGTCGGGAAGCATCGCATGCCTGGTAGTATCGTGGGAATAGGCATATCCAGGCGGTGCGACAGTAGCGTTAGCAGGTGGCATGCGACGATGGCAGAAGCGCGCAACGTGGCCGGCGACACCGCAAGCGAAGCATATGGGTCGGTTGTCGCGTGTGTGCCAAGGGGTTTGAACTGGGCGTCGAGATGGAATGGGAGGCGACGCGGGAGGAGGTGCAGCTTGAAGTCGCATTGGCGCCCGAAACGAGAACGTCGGCGGCGCAGGTCGCGCGGCGACTTCTGCATAGGTCAGAGGTGCAGCCACGGGAGGGCAGGGTTGGGCGAAAGGTAAAGACCCAGCAAGTTCCTCGCGAATGGCCCGCCTAATGGGAGCAGCCAGAGATGTGCCAGGCTGGGGAGGTCCATCGTTGAGAGGCAGCATAGACAATTGGCGCGCCACCTCCTCACGAATGAAATCCTTAATCTCAACAGAGAGCGATGCTGCTGGCGTGGTGTTTCAGCGAAGTGTGAGGCCCGCGAGAGGGTCACCAGGTGCGAAAGCGCTGCGCGCAAGGACCCTTTGTCGACGAAGCTCATCGAAGCTCTGGCAAAGAGTGACGACAGCTGCGACAGAAGTAGGGTTCCGCGCCAGGAGCATTTGAAATGCGTCGTCCTCGATGCCCTTGAGGATGTGCTTCACCTTGTCCTCTTCAGTCATGGTGGAATCGACACGGGCGCAAATATCAACGACATCCTCTATGTAACTAGTATAAGTCTCGCCGGGCTGTTGAGCGCGCTGGTGGAGGCGCTGTTCAGCACGGAGTTTTCGCAAGGCTGGGCAACCGAAGACTTCCGCGAATGCAGTTTTGAAAGCGGACCAGGTTTGCAGTTCCCGTTCGTGATTGTGGAACCAGAGGTTCGCAACGTCAGCAAGATAGAAGATGACGCTAGGGAGCTTCGTAGGGTCATCCCACTTGTTGTGTTCACTGACGCGCTCGTAGGTAGAGAGCCAATCTTCTACGTCAGTCTCACCTGATCCGCTAAAAACAGGAGGGTCCCGCTGCCATTGCACGGCGCCGCACATGACAGGAGCGGCAGATGCGCCAAGCGGATTGTTGGGAGCGTCGTTCATAGTAGCGGCTGGAGCAGATGTTAAAGTTCGGCTGCGAAGCTCCAGGGTGAGGTCGGGGAGTGCAGCACCTTCCACCAAATGTAATAAGATTATTTATTATAAAGCACTAGGCACAGTCTAGTCGCACTGGCAGTAGGCGAACGCTGATCGCGCGCACAGCCGACACAAGAGCGCCTTCCTCGTCTTCCTCTTCACCACACAGTGAATAATAATGTTGCATAGCTCGGAGACAGGATGTTAATAAAGTTGGTCGGTACTTAACAGCATTACGTCGATCAAGGAGCCAATCAATCCGAAAGAAAGCCTTAGTAAAACATATTCCGAACACAAAGGTCAGTATATGTCCTATTGGGTCGGCATAGTGGTGCGGGCAAGCGTTCGTTATTTCATCTAAATCAACAGAACTACTTTTCAGATTAAGTGACACATGTATAACGCCTTCATAGCTTATAACATCCACAAAAAGAGTTGGAGAATGTGACAGTTCGCTTAGCCAATGAAAATACGAATTTATCAGCATTTTGCTTATGCTTTTTCGCACATGTTGCCGCTACAAAGAACGACGCTTCAAGCGCAAGCAATTTCGCACGACTTTTCAGCTATATCGATACAGGAAGCGGGCGTAGCACGCGCAATAGAGAGGCAACGACACCCTGGACCTGATAGTATCAGTTCCAGTTAAGGTCAGGTAATTCATATTATCTTTTATCGCTACTACTCTAGCAGTCACAGAGTGGCTTTCGGATGACTGAATTGGAATTTCTTGCTTTAAATTCGGAGAGGAGCACTTCGCGAACAATTACTGGCATATTTCTCTTACACCAATTTGCTGCGAACTGCTCGAACATATTGTTACGCGAAGGACGAGTCAGTAGGACGAGCAACTATTTACAGGTTATATTTACAACAGCAGTTGCAGCGCTGACCGGTTAGATTCACAGCGCGAGCCCAGTTCTTCCTATTCTTTTCTCGAGTGATGGCCCCCACGCGCCTCGTTCGAACAATCAAATATAAAACGCGTGTAGCATAATCCCCCAGCGGCAGAAGCGACGTCCCGGAGCGTCTAAATGTCATCACTCGGAGGGTGGTATACTGCTTCAGTCGTGTAACGTGCACGATATCACTGGACTGGGAAGCAGATGGGGCGTCAGGGGCGATCTCGTAGGTGACGGGAGTCACGGTCCGAAGCACTCGGTATGGGCCTGTGCAACGACACAGCAGTTTTTCTGATAGGCCGACCTGACCGTACGGATACCATAGAAGCACCAAAGAACCAGGCGGGAATTGCACGACTCGGTGTCACCAGTCGTACAAGCGCCTTTGACTCTCTTGGGATTTCAGAAGGCGGTCACGGGCAATTTCCTTTGCGTGGGCACAGCGGGCGATGGCGTCAAGTGCATATTCACTGGTCGGTGCCAGGTGAACAGGCAGCGTAGTGTCGAGGGGCAGTGCTGGTTCTCGGCCGAACATAAGGAAAAATAGGGGGGAATAATCGGCGGTGTCCTGGCGCGAGAAATTATAAGCAAATGTGACAAACGGTAGAACGAGGTCCCAGTCAGTGTGGTCTGAAGAGACATATTTCGCGAGCATGTCTGTGAGAGTGGGATTGAGACGCTCCGTGAGACCATTTGTTTGCGGATGGTATGACGTGGATAGCTTGTGCCTCGAGCTTCCTCTTCTTTCAGACGTTCGCCCCGAACAACCGAACACTCTCTGCACTACAGCGTTTGTTTGCTTACCTCCAAAAGCCCTAACCTTCGTCGAAGTGGCCTCAATGGCAATCATGGCTGATGGAGACTATGTCGTCGCACCTATTTGTGATGTCCTTCTGGCACGCGACTTCCCTGTGCCACACTCCGTCATAACCCTTGCCGCTAATCGGATGCGTCTCCCCGTTGTTAATTTTGGCTTGACGAAGCACGTATTAATTGAAGGCATAGCGGTAGCCACGCTCCGGTCAGTGACAGACGACCACGTCACTGCTTTTGCAGCCGACGCGTCTCCAGATCCTCCTGATTACCCACAGGATGCCTTGAACCTGGACGGCCCATTACGTCCCACGGCCTGGAAGTCCCGTGGTCGCTCCGGACCTCGCACTAGACCAAGCAGCCGCCCTATATCGCCCTTTGCTTTCCTACCGCAACATATTTGACGTTGACAATCGACCACTTGGTCAGACGTCCCTTGTTAAGCATCGGATAAACACTGGTGATGCAGTTCCCATTCACCGCCGACCATATCGCGTGTCCACGGTAGAGCGGCAAGTTATTCAGCAGAAAGTAAACAAGATGCTCGCCAGAGGCATTGCTGAGCCCTCGTCGAGTCCTTGGGCGTCGCCGGTCGTGCTCGTCAAAAAGAAAGATGGCTCGTGGCATTCCTGCGTTGATTACGCCGCACCTCCACCACAATATTACGCGAAGGACGAATCAGTAAGACGAGCAACTATTTACAGGTTATATTTGCAACAGCGGTTGCAGCACTGACCAGTTAGATTCACAGCGCGAGCCCAGTTCGTTCTTGCTCCTTTTTCTCGAGTGATGGCGCCCCAGCGCGTCGTTCAAACAATCAAACAACACACGCGTGTATCAATATCATATACAGTCGCATACTGCCTCACATTGAAATGAATAAATTACTTCTTGAAAACCAACACGTCTTACAGAAAAACCAATCACGTAATACCGAGTTATTTGAGCTAGTAACCGATGTACACAACTCTATTAATTGGTCATTTTTCATTGGTGTAATTTGATCCCGTCCCTCACCAACGTCAATTAAAAAACTGCGTAGGCTACGGCTAGATGAAAAAAAAATATCAATCTGTATGAAAGGCTTTCTAAACAATGGATTTAAAACTCAAAATCGATCACTACTTATGTCGCCTCACGCGAGTCTAGTCGGGAGTCCCACAAGGATCGGTTTTGGGACCGCTGTTATATTTAATCAATATAAGTAATATATCGACTAATATGGAGTATACAGTAAGTCTTCTTGCAGATGATTGCGCAATATATATAGAAAGACATAAACAAGAACGACACTATAACCCTGCAATCTGACTTCACTACATTTTCGGAATGGTAAACGAAATGGCAGAAGAAAACTAACATTGCCAATACTAAGCATTTTAAATTTTGCCCCAGTACCACTTAAATGCCTAACAAATGCACAATTAACAATTGTGCTATTGGAACAGTTTCGCCGATTAAATACTGAGGAGTTCCGTTTAATTATAATCTAAAATGAAATGATCATGTACAACAATTCACCAGCAAAATATTTAGAAAATTGTAGTTCTAAAATGCCACCTACGACATACTAATTCAGGCCCAGTATTCAGGCATTTAACCCGCTAATTAAACAATCATTAGAGTAGGCTTCTAACATACAGCACAACATCAAGCTTACTTTGCTGGTATGCCGGAATCAATTTGAAGTAAAGCCGCTAGATTCGTCTCGTCATCGCGTTCTCGTTATCACAGTGTCTCATCCATAGAAAGAATGCTTGGCATTTTTCCTCTTGCAATACGTATAAAATATTCGCGATTAAGCGTCTTTATTTTCGTGACGAACCTTCTTCCCCCAAATTTATTCATAAGCATTTTACAGCTCTGCCCATATCGACCACTAACACAAGGTATACCCAATATTCGTTCAGGCTAAAGCGTATCTACATCACCTTTGGTCAGTACAGGGCAGTATCGAATATACGTATCGTAGATACTTCGTTAGCTACTTCTTCGGTACATTGTATCATGATACGTCTGGCAAGACGTCTATATTTCCGATACATATTAGAATGTATCGTGTATCTTAAGATACAACATAGTGCTATCGCAACAAGACCTTGCGAAACTATAAACGTTGGCTGAGCGGCACTTCTCAAGCTGATACTTCCTCCACTAAGCCTCCTGAATTAAACTAAAGGCACCAGCATCCTATTGACACGTGCACTTGCCTATCTTTATCTGGCGACGACGTTTCGCCGCCTAACAAATGTTATCGCACAGCGCGGGACGCGCCTGCATGTATCGGAAGTTTCTAGAACGTTATTGATGCTTTATTCCGCTGTCTGTTGTCGCCGAACCTTGTGTTATCTGGTTTCATCGCGTGACGCGAATGGTGTAGAACTTTGTGGAAGACACGCGGGTCCCAGCGATTAGTCTGGAACATTCGACGACTGCTCTATAAAAGTCGACGCGCTTGACCCGCTGATGAGATTTTCCACGATCGCCGAGTGTGTTAGCCGCTATCGTTGTTCTTTTGAGTGTAGCCTGCTTTTGAGGGCACAAGTTCGCCCAACAAAACGCTAGTTTGTATAATCAGCTTTGCGGCCTTCTTCACCGTCACTACTACGTGACATCATTATCTTTCCGCCAGAGACCTCCAGCGGGGGCAGGCGATCAGAGTCACGTGGCGGTGCTCGCGCCGTCTCGACAGACACGCGCGCGAACGTCTACGCGCAGCCGCATAAAGAGCTTTCAGCAGTTAAACCAACCCAAATACATTGTTTGCGAATGAAAACATTACACTTTCAGCAAGAAAAACATTTTGAGATGCTAACAGACATTTCACTCAAATGGAACACGGTTGGTCGAAGTTAAGAAATTTTCAAGCAAACATTTTTGTTCTTACGCATTTGCGGCTACGTTATATACATCTATAATAAAAAGTATTCCAGCGTATGAAAGTGCCTTGAGGTACAGATGATGAATTATTGTACAGTATCCGATACAATAATTACGGCAGTATCTTGTATCTGTATCTCAAATACTTGTTGCACGAGTATCTTTGATCGTACCATGATACTGCCACGTGCACTCGTTTTTTTTTTTTTTATTGTGACAACGTGCCTTCTGGCATAAAGAAATATTTAAACATGTAGATACACTCCGGATTCGCGGAGGAAGTCCAGCAATGTCCGGTGGTGGGGCCCCAAGATCCAACTTTCTACGTCTGGCGGCCGACCTGGGGGTGGTCCACATCGAAGCAGGTGTGTCTGGCGGAGGGCATGTAGAGAAGGGCAAGTCCAGAGGAGGTGCCCAGTGTCCACCTCGCAGACAGGAGCGGGACAGCAGGGGCAGGAATCGCTCATGGAGGCACGGTACTGTGCCGACCACGACCAGGTTACCGCAGGGGTGAGGGCGACACGGAGGCGTAACCTTCGTAACAAGACCTCTTCCCAGCGCGCTAGGCCGCCACGGAGGTCGGTGCCACACGGTGGGAAAAGTGCTCGCGTGGCACGCCGAAGGTGTTCTTTTTCTGCGAGGAGCCTTGTCTCCGGAGAGGTGGGGGCCAGTTGAAGTGGACGCGAAGGTTTGTTATGGCTCGCTGCATCCACTAAGGCTTGTGTGGGATGCGCATTGCGACGTAACCATTGTACACGTACTGTAACGGATAATTTCTCCACTGTGTCCTGAATCTCCTGTGCCAAAACACCGGAATTCAGAACACGCCGCAGACAACGGATGGCAGCAGAAGAATCGGTGAAGATATCAATGTGTCTACTAGACGGCGGAAGCAGCGGACAGAGGATGGATACTGCGTCTCGGATTGTCAAGAGCTCCGCCTGTGTCGACGGCCAGGCAGGGGAGGCAGCATACGAGCAGGTTGCGATGTCTGACAATACTTCAGGACAAGCGATAGCCGTGGTGACGTGATCATCACTCACACTAGCGTCGACATACGCTACATGTCTGCACGAAGAGCTTGCACTCGTAGCTCATGGGCTATTTGCTATTATACTCTTTTGCGGGTGAGCGCTTTTACCGTCCACGAAATGTTATCGCTCAACGCTGGACGCGTCTAAATGTATCGGAAGTTTCTAGAATGTTATCGATGCTTATATCTGCTGTCTATTGTCGCCGAGCCTTGCGTAATCTTGTGTAATCTGTAACCTTGTGTAATGCGCGATACGAATGGCGTAGAACTTTGTGGAAGGCATGCGGGTCCCAACGATTACTCGGGAACATTCGACGACTGCTGTATAAAAGCCGACGCGCTTGACCCGCTGATCAGATTTTCGACGATCGCCGACTGTGTTCGCCGGTCTCGTTGTGCTTTAAGTGTAGCCTGTTTTGTGGGCACAGGTTCGCCCAATAAAAGCTAGTTTTGTCTTTCACAGTATTGCTACTGTGTTCTTTAACGTCACTACCACGTGACAATTGCAAAGTACTTTTGCCCAGTCATGCCTTTAGCCTTATAAATAAGTAAGGGGAACGCCCTTCCTCAATCAGTTGCAAATATTAAAGAATTATCTTCTTTACAATCTGCTCTACTAACATACCTTAATGAACAAACCTGCCATAGCAACTACGCTTTTCTGACAACCATCGCTTTGATGCTTTTCACTTAGTTATCCTGCTTACGCGCATTAGTACCTTTCGACTCCGCCATGTATTTGTTGCATTATAGCAATAATGTTGCAGTACGATCTTGTATTATGGCATTGTATAATCGTTACTTCGTGCTAGTGCTATATGCATTGTGTCTCCTTAATATTGAAAATTGAGCTATTTGTGTTTTGTATTTCATGCTTATAACCCAATTTGTGAAGGGAATTCTAAAAAAATTGTGTTCTTTGTTTTGTACATTGTTTATCATGCCTATAACTGCTTGCTTGAAGCTGTGTCTTAACAAATTTTTAATGCTCGTTTCTGGGTCCTTAGGGTAAATAAGTAAAATGTTTTAAAAATAGAGATTAAGCTAATCTGCTTTACCTGTTCCGCGTGTGATTAAGCTGCCAATAACCAAAATCGGATAATTTTATTGCTGGATTCCTCTAGGTAACGGCAGAACTTCAGGAGGTTGTTCTTAAAGAAAGTGAAGGGTCATGTGAAAAGTAGATATCCTTAGCACTGATAGTTTTGACGCTAGTTCTTCTTTTACAGCGGTCAAACTAATAACAAAGGCCTTTGTATTGAACTTAAAAATGCAAAGGAGAAGGCACACTTGATGTAAACAAGTCTAGTGTGTGCCTTTTGTCATTTGCACTCTTCACTCAAAAGTAAAAATGTGCCATTTTGCACAGCCAGCTGCCCTACTGCGACGAAGGTCTAGGTGACCTGGGATTCCTGCATGATCAGCCTTGGACAAGTCTTTTGCGATTTTAGGGATCAGCGTTTGGTCACGTTTTGTACTGCCAAGAAAAATGGGCAAGCACACAACATTACGGACCGAGATGCCCTTGTAAATATGATACTCTGCAATAATTCAATTATTAAGATGAGGTCGAGTGTTGCCGAGATGTGGCTTCGCCGACTTCTCTCGTAAACTCAGCGACAGTTCGCATCAGGTTACTATATTAGCAAAATGATAGTAAAATGTTTAGCGCATACAGTTGACAAGGACACAATGAAGGGGGACACACGAGCGCTTGCTCACAACTATTTTATTTTCGGAAAGATACAAAACATATATCAGCCCCGAGAACGACCGAGAGGGGCACTGCGAGCGCCGCTCGCGTGACGTCAGGGCACGGACTCGCGCCTGTCGTCTGCTGCAGTTCGGACGGTGTCCAGACGCCTTTTGCAGTGTTTCCGTTTGTTCACTCTCGTTCCCAATGCTTGTATACTTATGACGGGCTTCTCAAATATATATTTTACGATGTCTTCGTTTGCGAAAATATAATCAACGAGCTTATTTCCTAGGCGACAATACATTTCTCGAAAACAACGCTGTAGTGCCACCAGAGGGAGCTCAGACCAGCCGATTACGGGTTTTTCATGCGCGGATCTGCACTTTCCAGTGGTAGCTCACGTGAATAATAAAAGCATAGATGCAAGAGCACAGCACATAATAATGTAGTTAAGATTGCATACCCACCATGGTGCAATATGCGTGTCACAATTAAACGCTGACTATATATGACTTCTACAACATTTATGTTCATTTTAACCCGCTAAAACATGTTTTCTGACGACGAATAGTTCACGGTATAATATCGAATTTTTCTATTTCTTCACAGAAACCCTCGGCAGCAACACGAGGACTTAACTACCACTGCAGTTTAGATTCGGCTAGCACCACATGCGTTTTTAACTGGTTCTCAAAATTAGGCCGCTCTTTACCGGTTAAATTTAAGCGGCGGTAACTTGAAGCAAAGCTGATTGAGTTTTACAGCTCTTTGCAGCACACGGAAAGGAATGTACCGATATTTATTCCCTTTCCGTGCTACACGTTCAACTAACTTGAGCAATTTACTGGTACTTCTTGCTTGAGAAACAGACATGATGAATCTGTTTGGAGAACTGACACAGGCTGCTTCGGTCAACTATTTGAGTGAAATATGCCTTTTGGACCGGTTCGCTGCAGCCAGAAAAAAGGCGAACGCCCATTCATTACTAGTGCTGCACATATTGAAGATATCATCGTTCCCCAGTGGAGGTCACGTGTTCATGTAAGACTTGTGGTGTCTTCTTTAAGAGGCGGGTACGCGAGGTTTTCTTTTATGCACTGACGAAGCAAATAGTTTTCAGTCTGTGTAATTAAACATCGCAGGATCGAGACATGTTGAGGAAGAATGTGTTTGCATTTTCCATTTCAACGCAGCCTAAGCTGCGCTGTAGTGCTTCGAGTATGCTATAGGCATTGTAATTGGAGCTGTAAAGAGCCACTTCATGGTTTCAATTCGAAGTTGTAGTGAACTGTTGGGTTTCGCGAACAATGCGCACCTCGCCATAACGACAGTAGGTTGCTTCCGTTGCGGGAGGGGTGTGCCATATCGTCGATAAAAGCTACTGAGGGTCACTATGACACATTTCATCGCTTGCACTTGATTGCTTCTCGATCTTAAACACATCTTCTTTCATGTGATTGCTGTTATGGTATTCGTGAAGTATATATATACTATACACGAGGCGCCGCCGTGTTAACAGCCAATGCGTTTCTGAGTGCCTATTTCCGAGAACGGTGAAAGTAGTGCCAAACCTTTACACACAAAATGCGCGCCTATCTCTTCCATTTAGGCCTTTACAGTTGACACATTTGATTAAAACAACTCACCAGAGTGATAAGAATTATGATGAAAGCTTTGCTGGGCAATGTCCTTCTAACACGGATTTATAATGTTGACACCAAATATCAATGTATTTCTTCCATGCAAAATGCTATGTCTCTCATACTTAATAAGGGAATGGTAAGTATTTAGAGGAGCATCATAAATAACTACGCATGTTGAACTTGCAGACGTTATTTTTAAGCAAAATTTATGAACAGACAGGGTGCATATATGCATTGTAGGACCAGTAGACCCCCTTCAGCGCTACGTAGCTTGCGATATCCAAGTCAAAAATTTTCATGACTCACACGGCTTCAAAGAAGAAACTGCGGTCCACGCATGGCAACAGAAATAGTACGAAATAACCTTTTGTAAATTCGGCTCAAGCCGCCAATGGACGACCGCTCGCCAAGTTTCATCCTAGACGCCAGCGCTCGTTTCTCCCCATGGCGGAACGATTTCATCTCCATCGGGTGTAGGTTTCCGCCGCCGCTTCCCTCAGCGGTCGCGCCCGCGTTCAGTTCGCGCTGCGCGCAAGACGTCTCTTGTTTGCGATGGCGCCTCTTCGGATGACCGGAAATTATGATTATGTTGTTAAATGTCACGACAGCAATGTAAACGCGAAAGGGTTGATGCCACCAGTGAAATTCTGCCGATTCGCAAGAGAATGGTGCGAAGAAAGCAGAAGACGACAGACATGGATTACTGTGGTGCGCCGAGCGAAGTAAACAACTGGCAAACGAAGCGAGCTCGTTCATTGATCACTCCTGAGTGTATGACGGTTTTTATATGTAACCCACATGAATTTGATAATTACTCAGTACGTAATCCTTTTATTCATATAAAAGAAGTTGTTCGACGAGCGCTTGCCCTGTATTCTTTCTCGTGTTTCGTTTGTGTGTGCGCTGCCCAAGAATGGAAACCACTTCTGTTGTATGCGCTAGCAGTGGCCGAAGTTCACACGTACCGATAAATTGAATATGTGCACGATGCATTGAACATGACCGGAGTTCATTCTCGCTTCACCACTGCACCGATCGATCGAGTTACTGGACGATACACGCCCGCGTCTTGGTCGCGCCGGCATTGCTGATCGATCAGCAATGCCGTTACAAAAATTTCTAATGTGTTTTTTTAGAAAGTCTTTTGAATTTTCTCTATAGAACTCTATTGTGTTTATTTTGATTGCCTATAGAATTTTCCTACAGAGTTCCAAAAGTTATTTGGCCACCGCATTCTTATAGGAACTCTAAAGACACATTTCTATAGAACGTTTCTATCGAGTTGCTTTAGAGATGCTAAAGACAAATTTCTATAGAATATTTCTATCGAGTTTCTTTAGAGATGCTAAAGACAAATTTCTATAGAATATTTCTATCGAGTTGCTTTAGAGATGCTAAAGAGAAATTTTTATAGAATATTTCTATCGAGTTTCTTTAGAGATGCTAAAGACACATTTCTATAGAATATTTCTATCATGTTCCTTTAGAGATGCTAAAGCCAAATTTCTACAGAATATTTCTCTCGAGTTGCTTTAGAGATGCTAAAGACAAAATTCTATAGACTATTTCTATGCAGTTGCTTTCGAGTTCCTACAAGCAAATGCTATAAAAGCTAGGCCGATGTCTGTAAAGTACTTGTAATTTACCAAAGTTCTACTGTAGGCAATAAGGACTACAGTAAATGCAGTGGCAAAATAATTGGTGCTACAACCACAAAGTATTCAGTTTGAAATGTTTATTCCACGTCAGACTACATACATGCTTCATATATGTGACATACACGCTTCAGACTAGAACTTGTAACACACAAACTGTAGCTGCCAACATGCTTCTCAGGTCAAGCTGGTGGTGCGAACACATGAAACACGAGGTAAAAAAATAAGTGGCAGACTTGATTACAGTTGACGCCTGGCAATAACAGGCTTGACTAGGACAAGAAACCATACCATTAAAACTACTAAATGAGTCCTGTTCCAGCAGTGCACATTAAATGGTTGGATACTAAAGCCCGAGAATAGACTGATATGAATGTGCACTGCAATGTTGTGTCAGCCTGA
This sequence comes from Dermacentor variabilis, assembly GCF_050947875.1. Lineage (NCBI taxonomy): Eukaryota > Metazoa > Arthropoda > Arachnida > Ixodida > Ixodidae > Dermacentor > Dermacentor variabilis. The sequence continues at coordinate 203,481,946 of NC_134572.1, read as the reverse complement.
CAAAACGACATAGCATTTTAGTCTGTTTCAGTGCAGAAATAACACTCTCAGTCCCTGCAAAAATGTGGCAAATAGTGGCTGGCTTTCACACATGAGTACACCATATACCGAAACCACACAGCATTTTAGTCTGTGTATGTGTAAAATTAGCACTGGCAGGCCCTGCAAAAATGTGGCAAACAGTGGTTTTTATAGAGCAGTACACCATATATCGTACAAAGTTTAAAAGCTTGTATTTTGTTGTAAGGGAAACAATTTTGAGATCAGAGCCAATATTCTAAAATTAGGGTGAGAAATACAAACCAGACAGACACACGCAATGGCTAAAAAAAGAGATTTAGCTCGGGAGCTCCTATGTAGTGCACATGAACAGTAAAATCGTTTTTCTCGGCAGCTATGGAACCAAATTTGATGAGGTTGATACATTTAAAATGTGTAAATGCAACGATATTTCTTTATTTTACCTGATTCCTTGCTGGAAAACTGCACAGTATTCATGAGATATGAATAAATAAATATTAAGTGAATAAGTAAACAAATAAATATTGCGGTTTGTCTTATCATTCCACCACCAGCATGACCTGTATGGAGCTTTGGCCACTGCCCACATGTTGCAAGTTCATTCTTACATGATCATCTGCTATTTCACTTCCCAGAAAAGGAGCGAGGAACGGCTAGTTTTTGGCCTCATTTGGTCCGTCTAGTAATCGGCGACGGTGGAGCCTGGAAAATACAATTGAATATAATTTTCAAAAGGTGTAATGAACATTTAGCCATAACGTATTCTATGGCACAAACACGCCACAAATATCTATATAGTTGTAGCATTATGCTAAGTTTCATTTCAGTATTTCAGAAAAAATTATAACAGAAAAGTGGCAGAACACCCCACCTCCCCACCACTCTGCCAAACAGCGGGGGTTCTTTTGAGAATCACTTTTGAGAATATTTTTACTTTCCCAAGATTTTGTGACATCAGCACTGGGCCAATGTGCCTGGCACTAGAATATCATTGCTGACGACAAGAAGTACCTTCAAACGACAACAGCCTAGTCACACATTAATCTCATATTGCAATGACAACACATTCCCATTTATAACATAAGCAAGCAGGAACACCCATGAGCTGAGTCCTATACAGACGTCACACTATGCATAGGAAACAAATTTTTTGAAAAGACGGGAATGACTTACTAGCTTCTATTGTTGAGCGGTAGACAAAATTAATATTCCATCTGCTGTTAGCCATAGTTGGTATGTACTATGCTTAATATGCCAATAATAAATTTCTTACATGGAGCTTGGGCAATCATGATGATGCATGTAAGTATCCATTGTATGGGGACCAACAATGTTTTGAGTTGTTTTCGCAAATTATGATGGATAACAGCCAATTTGTGCTATTTGGAACACAGTCGCAGTGTCACTGCCAGATACAATGGACACAGTATATTCGTGCTTTTTGAGTTATTGAAACAATTAGTTTCTAATCTAGTACGGGTATGTACACTGATATGTATCCTAAACGCAATGATAAGACTTCCCAATTGCAATTGAAAAGTTAATTCAGTTTTAATTAAAGATGGTCCTTCTTGCAGCATAGCATGTGAAAAACAGAAAACAAAAATTATACTAACTATGTAAATTTGAAAATTGATTGCATAACTGCTCTATAGGTCAAGCAGAAAATCTGAGAAGAAATAATGTGGCTAAAACTAGTTGCAACAAACAAATTTGTTATTACGAGTGTTGTGGACAATTCAGTAAACAGATTGTGACCCAGTCTTTTCATGTGGCATTCCTCAGCGATATTGTTGGTCAATTGGTTGCCGTAGCTCAACAAAACAGATGAACAGTCTGAATCTGGCGCGCAGCCCCAGTCCCATCGGTGCATGGTCAAGTTGGACGAGCATACTGGTCCGGGGAGTGAATTATGGTGCTGTCTTAGGCAAGTGTTGAGGCACCGGCCAATCTGCTGCATGTACATTTGACCAAATATACACGATCGCAAGAATAAACTACACTACCCCTGACAGACACAAGACAAATTTAGTGGTACCTAAGCAAGCCTTTCTTGTCAGGGTGCCTATATGCACAGCAGTGTGCAAGAGAATTGAGAAAGGCAAGCAGGCAAGGGAGGCTTGCTCAGTGAAAGATACCACCAAATTTGTCGTGTGTGTCACAGGCAGTGTACTGTATCCCTTTCACATGTGGTCAAGCATACATAGGCCAAACTGGCCGGTAATTTATGTGTATAAGACATCACCATATTTCATTCAAAAGACCAGTATGGTTGTCCAACTTGGCCGTACATTTCCACAACAGGGCTTCATGTTGGATTACAATCGTTCATCTGTTTTCATCCGCCGTAAAAATTGACAAGTGAAATCGATGAGGCATACCACATAGATAGTAAGACATGTGGGTGAACCCCCATTTTTAATGCAACAAACAAAAAAGGCATCCTGTGTAGGTCACAAGGGATCCATATCAGTCTGTGCCTATGTACTACTGAAGTAAATGCAGCATAGGAAATACTGACCTTCATATTAATTTTCAAGAAATTAAAGCTCATCAAATATGTATTTTGCAGTGGCTGTTACTATGGGAACAGAGAAGTAACTGTAAAGATGTCAATGATAAACAGTGGTGTGCACACTACGTGCTTAGACCTGTGACATATTCAGCCCACTACACTTCGAATACCTACATGCACAGAAAACTGCACGAGATTGTAGCACAAGCAGAAAAAAATTATGCAAATAAGGGGTACAGCATAGGAAATAGTTTTCAATGAATAAAACCACAATAAAAAGTCATAAGTATACTACGTACAAGGCAAAAATTATATTTAACTTTCAGGTAAGCAACTTACGCAAAAGAAATACTAAACATCAGGAAAGGTTAGGTATAGTTTTATACAGAACACAGTAATGTGGGCACAATGGCTATGCAGACAAATAGGCAGCAAGTTCAATGAAGTTGCATAAATATTTAGTCTCTTTAGTAAGCTGCATTAAGTAATGTGTTGATAAACTTCACCATGAATGACACCAAGCCCACTTTGTGGAACATGTACATTTCATACACACCTGACATTACCATCCAGATCACACGCCATGCTGCTGCAGCCATATATCCACAGGGTCTGCATTTCTGGGGGCTCCTCGATCTTGTAGTTTATGTTGTGGGTCACGGCCTCGCCACTACAAAATGAGTTCGATGTTAGCTTATAGCAATAGCACAATAAAGCTGTGATATCGTGAAAACATGCAATGAGCACCTAAAAGAGTCATGAAAACAATGTCTGCACTAATGTGGAAAGAGAGCAAATGCTTCAAATCATCGAATGTCATGATAATAGGGACCTCTACATCCAATAAAATTTTGGACGCGCCGCAGCAGCAGATTACAATCAAATCTTAATGTTTTTTTCCATTACTTAGTATAGGCAACTTTCCCCTGTCATGTTTAGTTAAGTCAGTTATGTCAACACATCTTGTCTTGGAAATAAAGCTGTACTAGTAGCAAGCTGTGATTGGCTGACATTTTTTTCCCTAGAACTGTTCGTTAACCAAAAAACTCGCAAGCAGAGATCGTGCACAACGTCGAAGCATTTATAAGTGAGGAAACGTCTTTGAAAAAAGAATCGATGAAGAGGTAGACGGGTTGTGACTGTGCAACCTTAGCAGAAAAGCGGGAGCTCACGCACAGCTGCACAAGGTGAACACGATTTCCGAAACTTTTCTCAGCGGAAGCAAGCGCTTATCAGCATTATCAATTCCGCACTGTGGCAATAGAGTTGCGTACACAGTTCTTACAACCAGTGCGTAGCAAGTATCAGCACATGGTTCACTGTGGTCGTGGGTGTTCCACTTGCTACATTCGCAAGGCACTCTACACGCACGGGAAACACACACAACACGCATGAACGCACGTGTACTTGGCGAGCACGATTGCTTACCGTTTCAACAGTACGACGAGGTCGAAAGGCGCTCTCCAAGTTTCCAGTGATGCGTCTGCGATGTTACTTGCAGCATACAAGCCGCTGGGTAGTGGACGAGCTGAGGCACGCTAATAATACACATTACTTCTTTGCGCCGTCCACCACTTTCCACGACAACCAGCGGAGACAAAGGGAACGCACTCCACGGCATGAAAATCGTTGGTCCACATTTAGCTGGCGCGCCACGCATACGACGTGTTTACAGCGAGACTCAAGCCATCTTCTGGCACTTTCGTGCTCGCGAACTACGTCTCATTTCATTACAGCAAATCTAATAACACACAATCAAACACATCGAAGCAGCTCGCACAACAACCGTTGAAGACGGAGCAATAACAACACGCCGTACCTTCGTATTCTACCGGTCGCGTAGAATACGAAAATACCGGCGCCGCCAGACCGCCTGTATAATAGTGCGGCTGTTGTGGCCTCCGTGATTCCTACAATAATATCCACTACAGCAGATCTTGCGCCATTTTGGGCCGAACTACATACATATGTTGCGAGACAAGAAGAAACATTGACATGCTCATATTGTGTGCTATAGTTTAGGGCAGAAATAAATTACATGCAGTATTCTTGCTTTTGAATCGCTTACGCCGCATGCACTCAGCAAAAAGCATGGCCTTCAAGATCTGAACAATTTACCCTGAGTAAGCTATCGTTGGGGTGTAATTTTAACGATTTCAACCTCGGTCACTGGCCTTAAAGCCCTAACTGACTTTATGCGCAGCCGTTACCTACACTACCTGCGCCCTCACTTCGTGTCTCATTGAAGTAACTTCCTGCTGTCGTTTAAATGTAGCCCAGAAATTGTCGACACAACCTCGGAGGTACACATGTGCAGTGTGTGATGTTTCCGTGCGCTTGTGTCCGTCGTACAGCAACAAATATACTATGATTTTTAATTTTACCCGTGAGGCACAGGTTACGTTTATGTGTTCCGTATCTTGCTTTCGTGGCGATGTGCTTATCGTGCGCGGATCGGGCTCATGTGGTCCGTGCCTCCTCTGTGCATTGTGGGACGAATGAAGATTCCTCGAAAAAAAGAAAAAAAAACTTCGTTTCTGCAGCGTGCATTTGTCGCATTTGAGTATGGTGTGCCAGAAATGTGCGGCGGCGTTCGATGTGTTCCTGCCCCAAGTGCTGCAGTCACTGCATGCCAGCAAATAGATATGACGCGGCTGCTAACGCGCAGTTTTGCTTAGTGTTTCTTGGTATACATCTTTGTGATTTACCTGCATATGCGATAGAAATTACAATGCGCGCTTCCATTATATTTCTTTGGTTTTCCTAATTTCAATTAGTGTGATCTTCGCCTTCGTCAATGAGTGTCTTTTTAACGATGCTCTTGCTTGATAGTAAAAAACCTCTGAAATGCCGATTGCAAGAACCAGCGTCTTCCAGTGCCTTCCAGTGTGAAACCAGCGCGCCTTTTTTTTTTTGGGCACTGGATCGCACTGGGTACTCTGGCGCTCACTGGGACTCACTCGAGACCAGTGAGAAAGTGAGTGAATGAGAGCTGGGTCACACTGGAAGAGACGCTGGTTCCACTGCCATGACGCTGGGGCGCACTGGTTTGTGCCGTACAGGCGCTGGTTCGCATTGGAAACTGCGCTGGTTGTGTTTGTGCCGCGCTGGCTCCAGTACGCAAGGACGAGCGCTGCTGAATATTAAATGCTTTATACAATTTCATCACTTCATACTAGTCTCTTGTACTAAATAACGCTATATCTTGGGGTCATAGAACTATTTCGTGTCGCAGCATGGAATAAAGGTGCGTGAGCTGCCTTGTTTATTTCTGCACACCTGACACTAAAGATCACTTTCGTTCTTTTGCATTTTCCCTTTTGACAGGGCGGATAGCTAAATTCTTGAACGAAACCACGCAAATGCAGAGGTCGCCGCTTTTTTAGTAGTTCGCACGTAACGTATGACTGGGAGTTATCGCCATTGTCGCAGTGTTGTGGAGTGGACATGAAATCCAGAAGTCGTTCTGACGCGCTCGAACAGACCCCGAGTTCGAAGCCTACCGCTGCTTGATATTATCGCACCGTTAACAAAGCTGAGGCGATTCATGCGCTTCCATTTTCCCTATTGTACTAAAAAGAGTTCTGAGGCTCCAATACACACATTTTAGCCTTCGCCAGCTACCCACGCCGAAATCAGTCCCCATCGAAGCTTAGGCATAGCGTATCCGCCGAGTCCGTCTGCACGCTATCGGCGCGTGTAAACTCAAGAATGAAGAAGTCTAACAAGGATATATCACTCCATATTTCAGATTTCGCATCGGTGCTTTTAAATAAACAATTTTTTCATGTCTACAGTGCCAGCACAAGAAGTCAGGAGCGCCGATGTGACGCGTCATAAACGCAGGTATATGTGCTGCCGCCGAAGGCTCCCAGCGCTAGCCTGCGCTTCTCTGACGTATATATATTAGACAGACGTCTAGACTGAAAGGCATCTCTGAACTAAGAAAACGTAGCATATCCCTCGCATGAAGAACGAGAAACGGCTATCGAAATCGGCAGTAACAGCCCATACATGCAGCGTCCGGGGTCGGTGGTTCATTTAGGACTTTTTTCGAAGTTAAAATTCCTATCGCAAGTGAAAGTCGATGTTATGGCACTTCCGAGCACGCTATTGAATACGGAGAGCAAATTTTTCTTTGTGATAGAGGCGTGAGTTTTAGTTGCTGGGCGACAGCGCATATGCCACGTCTGTGCAAGACCTCTCTCTGTGAAACTAAAACTGCTTCTCGATTTTGGTATGCTAAATTATCCGTTGATATCCCTCTGCTGGCGTGGCGTAGCGGTAATGAGCCGGGCTGGGGACCTGCAGGTACGACGATCGAATACTGGTCAGAGCGTCTTTATTTTCACGTTTTTTTTCTTTTTTTTTTATTGCACTAAAACTCTCTCTGTTGCTTTCTGTATTCAAAAAATGAATACAGTGTCCAGGCACCGCGTATTTAACGCGCTAGAGCTTTTTTTCGCACCAGTAACCAGCGCCTCCCAGTACGCCGCGCCTGTTCAGCGCGCGGCACTGGACCCATAATCCGGCGATGCACTGGATACTGGGTACTGTTTATAGAGTGAAAATATAGAACCGTTCTCAGACAGGCCGCACTTTAGCTTCTTTAATGTCCTATAAACGTACCTGTATAGAACTGAGTACATATGTCATATGATGGAATATTTTTAGAATGGGAGTGGAGAGCCAGTCTAGAGACAGGCCGTATTAGAAGTTCTGAAAACGTTCTATAAGTTTCTCTATAGAATTTGGTGCATAACATGTCAATACGACCTCTATGGAACTTTTAAGGTGGATGTAGAGCCATTCTATAGACAGGCCGCATTAGAAGTTCTGAAAAGGTTCTATAAACATTTTTCTATAGAATTTGGCACATAACATGTCAATATACGACCTCTATAGAACGTTTCTGAAAACGTTCTATAAAAAATTTTCTATAGAATTTGGTACATAAGATGTCAACACGACCTCTATAGAACATTTATGGAGGGTGAATCGAGAGTCAGTCTATAGACAAGCCGCATTAGAAGGGTTAAAAACTTTCTACAGACATTATTTTATAGAATATTGTACATATGATGGCAATAAACCCTCTATAGACCGCTTATAGAGCGTGAATGGAGAGTCAGTCTATAGACAAGCCGCATTAGAAGTGTTAAAAACTTTCTATAGACATTATTTTATAGAATTTAGTACATATGATATCAATACAATCTCTATAGAGCATTTATAGAGAACGAATGGAGAGCCATTCTATAGACAGGTCGCGTTAGAAGTTTTAAAGACATTCTATAAAAATTACTTTATAATTCAGTACATAGGACGTCAATACACCCTCTATTGCACATCTATTGTGTGTGAAATGACTTGTTTCTATAGACAGGTATCTATAGACTTCTTCTAGAGATTCTATGCAGACGACTCTATAGATCGCGAGTTCCTATAGAGTCCCTTTTTATTCCATAGGAACTCACTAGGAGTTCTAAAGGAACTCTAAATCCATTTTCATAAGGGGAAGCAGGAATGATTACTAATACTTTCAACTTCCGTCTCTTGAGCACTGTTAAAAAATGGACAAGCTGTTTACATTGCTGCCTTTATTCCATATTGTAGGCGACGTACTAGCTAAAGTTGTGTGCACATGTCGTACTTTTGCTATGCAGCGATATATTTCGTTTATTTCCGCACATTGTCGACGGAAGTCCGTTGTCGCCATCAAAGACAACACGGATTTGTAGTAAACATATTGTGAGAAACTGCAAAAATGACTTTACCTCATATGAGCCATATGTATGTGCCGCATCGCATGTGCCGACGATTTATCCGGCGGCACCTACGATGTCGTTTCCAATTACCTGCTCAGCGTCACTTACATGGTTAATCAAACGCTGCCCTTTCGCCGCATTGCAGCCATAAAAATAATTGTCAAACGTACCGATCTTCTTTGAGGAAAATAGAAGCGTGTACAGTCTGTTTCACACTGTGAAAACTGAGAGAACGGATTCCCACTGTGAATCGGTACTGAGAGAACGGAGCTGATATTCTTTACTAAACGTTGTGCGTCGCCAAACTCTGAGCCTTCATTGGCGATAACGGAGTTCCACAAACTTCTTTTGACAGCATACTTCGTTTGTTCTTTCGAAAGGCCGGTGTACCATAGAGTTTCTAAATAAATACCCTAGACGGAAATGGGGCGCTAGTGTCTACGGGGGCTCTCATGAGCGTTGCCTCAAGCTACATGGGAATGATGGGAAGCACAGGCTTCGGATTGACTTCGATCTTAAGACTAGTTGCGTTTGCTTACGGCGCAGTAAACAAAGCTGTACTCAAATATTGTCGCGTAAAATCTAATTTTATTTCTGCGGTATGTTATATAATGTACAACACGCTACATAAACTTTGTATGACTTTGAGATGGAAGCACGGTTTACTATGCTTTGTCACCAGGACACACCATGGTATGCAGTCTTGTGCGATTCTGTTCCCGATTTATCGCCAGATAATAATTATTTATTTATTTTTGCAACAGCAATAACAACCGTGCATGTAATTATATAAAATACTCATCAAATATTTATGAAAATAAAAATGTTGTATTGTGGGAAAGCGTTGTGCCCTTGAGCGGAATGCTACAAGTGTCGTCTGCTACGACGCCTGCTCGCTGCAAACGCGAGACTTTTCTCGCAGACGACAGGCACTTGCGAACCCTCTCGCTCTTTCGAAAGGCTGCGTCGGCTGTCACGATTGCTGAACGTATTCAAGTACTTTTAAGCACATCTGCTACAGTGCTAGCTAGGACGCTATTGGCCTCCTACGAGTATGCTTCATCATATTTGATATTGACGTACCGCTTCCGAAGCGTTACGGCGTGGCTTTGCACGTACCCATTTTGCGACACTAGACTACAGCCAAGAAGCAGCAACCTTTCCTACCGCAAGTAAGTTTGTGTTCTCAAAGTCCTAAAACACGCATTTCAATGAGCACATAATGCATAATAAAGCCCTCAATAAAATTTGATTGTCAAGCCACTAGAAGTACAACTTCATATGTCTTGTATCAGTAGTGCATTCTTTTTCCTATTCTGAAGTTTCATAAAGCACGTAACGGTACAGCGCAAACCTAACACACTTAACAAACCAAGGTCCTAACGCTCAAAACATGTTCTTTCAAAGTTTATGATGCCGTCGCTTTCTCGCCAGGGCTTCGACACCAGACCGCGACACAAACATCGTCCTAGCCGCTGGGCCAGCGCGCTATCGCCACTTCGAGCAACATAACAAAGGCAGAGAGCTTTGCGTTGCACTGTCCCACTGCAGGTTAGAGCAATTGCGCTAGGAGCGAAACCAAAACTGCCAATTGTAGACTAGTTCGCCAGTCAGCAGAATGCCAATCCGAAGCCTGTACTTCCCATCATTCCCATGATGGTTGAACGATCGCAGCGCCAGATTTCCCTCTAGGTATACTAATGTGAAACTCTATGCGGGGTGCTGACCGCGTGCACGTATATTACTTCATTGTCTGTGCTACCGTAATAAGCAGCGACAAGACGCACCAAGATGTGTGCGCAACGTGGTTAGTCTTTGTTTGACTCGAAAGGAAAACAAAGCACTCAACAATGATAACTATTGTGGTCCAACACGATGAAACAAACGGATACGATTAAAGGAATGTTTTCGTTTAAGACAATGAGCTGAAAGTGATTTTTCTCGACAATCATTCACTACACCAGACAGACCCTGCCCGCCGGCGGGGAATTGGACACGTCACGCTCGGAACTTCAGTTTGTATCTCGTCATGTCCCCAGCGGCAGCGATGACAGCGCTCATCCTGGAAGGCAGTGAAGTGTAAAATGATTTGATCAGGGATGTGTTCATTCGCAGCACGTCTCAGTCGGATGGTGGATCGAAGCCTATCCTCGGGCGACTGATAGAGGGGATGGTGCGGCAGCGATACTTTCAACGAGTCCCAGACATGTTAAATGATGTTGGCGCCCGGGGATTGAGGCAGTCACTCCAAGAGAATGACTGCGCGCTCTGCCAGCAGTTCTTACATAACACGAGCAGTGTGGATCGGCGACCTATCGCGTTAGAATATATAGTTGCCTTCCAGAAAAGGGCCGTCAATAATGTATGGAATCAGTGCGTGGTCTATGACTGCCCTGCAGCGATGAACTTACCTTCGAGGCGTATCAGTAGGCGTCGCACAAAGCTTAGTAAAGAATACCGGCTCATTTCACGCAGTAACGATGAGATTGGCGCCCTGAAACTGACAGTAGAACGTTTCCTGACAATGCGGCCAGCGCGCACCGCCGTAGCAGACGACGCCGTTCAAGATCCCGCCCCTCGAGCACCTACGCGAGCTGCTGCCGCCGCCTGACACAAGCGCCCGCCGCATAGCGATGCAATGCGCTCCGAGTTTTCCCTTCAATGTGAAAATAGACTGTACATCGCCCTTCAAATGAAACATCCACGCGCACACACGTAGGCACACACCGCGCGCGGCACAAAACGTGCACAAACACGCGCACTGCAGGAAGCAATCAAGGCGTTGCGAACGAGAGATGAAAGAGGGGTACCACCCGCTAATAGAATTTTGCTTCGCATGCGGCGCTCTCAACGCCGGCGCGGCAGCGCCGCTCTCAGTGCCGTTCTTGTCCATACTGCAAGCATGCACGAAGGGAACGAGCGCGCGCGCCAGCCGAGGCGTGCGTCTATTTGTCGTACAAAAACCCCTCACGTGACCTGATCCTAGGTGCGAAGGGACAGAATCGTTTAGGGATTTTTGAGAAGGCGCGATGCTGGCGCCGAGCGACGCCGTGGCGTGTTCGTCCTCGGCGTGATGGTTCTCTGGACCGCGCGTTGCATGGCGTTGTGCAACATTCCTCATGTAATTGTAGGTACGTTGCGTGTGTGTTGGTTGTAGGTTCTGTGTTACTTGGCGAAAAGCCGTGAGTAGTGGCGGTGCGGCAGTGCGGCTTTGGCCTCGGTGAGCTCTGGCAGCACAGAATCGGCGTTGTGTGATCCATGCTTTCTTGAGAACCTGGCGATGGTGACAATTGAAATATCGAAGGGGCCTGGCGCCTCGCCAGCGAAGTTCTGCGAACCACGAAGTAGCGTCGCCGTGCCCGACTTTGCTTAACGGACATCGAGGGATGTGCTGCTCGCTGCAAGCCATGTAAATGCAACTGCGTCGACCGCCCACTGTTCAGCGCTGAATGTGTGTTTGGTGTGCTATGCTTGAAACGAGTGGTGCAGCCGTGCAACGGGGGTGGCGGAGGAGCAGAGTGGTTTAGGGCCTCCGTTTGCGCGTTCACAGACATGTGCTCCCGTCTTGGTCTCATTAGCGGCTGTCGCGGGATTGTGGTGTGCTAGCTGCTTGCCAGTATGGAGTTTACGACGCTAACACACAGCATGTTCACGTTTTTCCGCGTTATATGTCATTTGCATGACGGCCGAGTTGAAAACAAGACGTATGTCTGTGTTCTTTGCGTTTGTGTGTTGTAAATTACTTTGTATTGTGGAAGTTCTGGGAGTCTTATTACGCAAGGAGTGCGAACGTAAACATAAACACATGTGCATCTGAAATTTTGTATTACCCATATAATACCCTTTACGACTGATAAGCGGGCGACACGGCCTGTGCGAATCAGCTACCGTATGTTGCGACGCTCTTTCGTGTGGTATACTGATGCATGGTGCGCGTTTATTTCTGTACTGTTGTAAAAACCATTTGTTTATTCACTCAATACAAATGTACGGCTTCTTCGCCGCAGTACATATTAAGTTACGCGGTGAAGCATACTAAAAGTGGGAGGGGGCCGCTATCAACCAGGGGCCCTATAACGTAAAACTATTCCAAAATGTTTCTATTCCAATCTCCTGACGTCAAATTGGCCTAACCACCAACGCAAGCACCGGGCGGTCACCCGCAGGGTTGTTTGAACAGACCAATCAAACGCTCTCCTCGTTCATAGGAGGTCACTTTTGTCTGCTTGAAAAACGAATAACATTGCCTACACTGAGCGGCTTGCCGTATCTAATTGGCTGACAAGAAGCGAGGAGAACGCTCAAATGGAGAGGGACTCGATGGGGCCGAGCCACTGCAGTGAAAGTCGATAACCGGATGAAGAGGGTGGTGCCGGCGTCTACGATTGGTCGGCTTCCCATTACTTAGCTTGCGGTGGCTGGTCTAAAATCGCGGCGGCGTGCAACGGAAGCTCAAGAATGACGCTATAATGGACCCTCAGCAAAGAAGAGTTGGCAGAATGAGGGGTAAACGTGCGAAAGGGCTCTAAAACGTTACACGGCCGCGCAAGAAGTTTTATTGTACGCAAATACACCCATGCTCTCTAGCAGGTGCGACTAGCCTGCGCCTGAGCGATCGGCCGCAGCCATCTTTTGTTCCTTTCGGAACGGGGCAGTCTGCAGCTATTCCGAAGAAAATTCAGTTTTGTTCGGCATATTAATGCGTCTTTATCGCGTAAACGTCACTTTGACGCGGTGAGTTCTTGCGGTTTTGTGACGTCCCGTGACCGGCAGGTGAAGTGGGTCAGCCCGAAAACTTTTTACCAATAACCGAGGGCTAATGGCGAAAAGGGGTCGAATCAGAAATAACTGCTTTTCTTTTTTCTGTCAAATCAAGCATAATCAGTGTGTACACATCATATCAAATGGGCAGGTATCGCGGTTTTCGTGACGTCGCGTGACAGACAGGTGAAATGGGGGTGGTCGAAAACAGTTTTTGACCAATGGTGGAGGGCTGATAGCAGAATTGGAATAGAAAAGTTTGGAATAGTTTTACGTTATAGCGCCCCAGCATAGTATGTCCACTTAGGCGACCTGAGAGGCGGCGGGTGCGCGAGTGTGTAATTAAAGAACTCTTATTATGTCCAGTGACAGTGGCCTCTTTTCACTTTTAGTATGCTTCACCGCAGTACATTGCTTAGGCTTCACCGCGAAATATTTGTGTATTGCGAGAAAGATAATCGTAAAAAGCTTAATTATGCAACCTTTCTTTCGTAGCTTGCTACACCGCAATACAGGAGTGTAAATAAGCGTCGTAGAGTAAAGCATACTAAGAGCGGAAAGTGCACATAGGTTTACACTGTGCTCATTATTTTCGATTGCGACATAATTTGCAAGTGCATTTGTGCCCGTGTTAAGCTTCATTGACAATTCTTTGTACATTACAAATTTATATTGCAGGGAAGCTTACTAAAGCACATTCGCCATTATGGTACGTGTTATTCACCTTCAATGCAGGAGCACAATGCGGATTCTTGACCCTGCTTTTCGCTGGACTGCACATGCTCTTTGAGAATTGATTCATTGTTCATAAGTGCACTGGTTCTTTACTCTAAACTGGAGGGCTCAAGTTGATATGGAAGCACAATTTTATTAAGGGGACAAGATGTTGCCGAGATGGTTGCAGCACAGCTTTCCTTTTCTTCCAGGCACCTTTTCCACCTGAAGCTTTCATTGGAGTGTTTCCAGCCTCTTTGAACCAGCACATAGTGTATATAAATATTGGACACTGATTGGGAACACCACCTATGTTCATGCCTATCTATAGTAAATAGATGTAGCACGACCAGACAAAATAAAAGAAGGGAGTGGGCTGCAGCAATACTAAGTGTTAAATGGTGCTTCATCATTTCCCTTGAGTTTTCGGTTTTTGTGCTTTTTATGGATCCTCCACAGTAACCATGCGAGTGCCGAACTTGAGCCTGTTGGTTTCAAGTCTCATGGTTGTTACTAACAGAACAGTGTGATAAATAAACAAGGGCTTGGAGGCATCCCTTCACCTTGCTTGCCTCATGGTGCTGCTTCATAAGCACCGTGAGCATCCAGGCCAACTAGGAAGAGAGGTTTGTTGCAATTGCTTCCGAACTCTGTTGCCACCAAACCAACAGTGCTCTCAATGACAGCTTTTGGACAGTAGAATGCTTGCACCCAGCAAAGTCTTAAGAAGGAAGCATTCAGGATGTGCAAAGTGGGCTTTTGAAGCTGGCAGCATTTCTGAAGGGACTTTGCCCATCTGCCCTCTTTATGGATACACAAAGCTGATTTCCTCTTTAAGAGGGATTGTTTCAGAGGTCGTTACATGGCAACAGCGTTGGGTGTTTAGTAGCTTGTCTTTGCCCACTGTTAATAATCTGTTCCTTCTCCAGTGCCCCTGTGAAGTGCCTACTTTTTGGGCACAATGTGCTCTCCATGCATGCACGCATTTTTAGCTTGTAAAGACGTCTATTACCCCTTGCCTCAAGCTGGTCCTTGCTGATGTCACCCAAGAAGGCATTGGGGAGTATGGCAATGAACATTTACAAAATACTGTTGACACCCGTGGAACCAAATAATGGAGCTGCTGTTCTTTTTTTGTCCACTCTATCCTGGTTATTTACAATAAGCAATGTCCGAACAGAAGGCATATGTATTTGGTCGTGCATAGCCTGCGCACTAAGACTTGCTGGCATGTTATGACCTTAGCAAAGTGTTTATATGTAAAAATCTTCTGATGTGTTGATGACCTCCTTCTCTTTATCATACTTTGCCTGATGGAGCCAGCAAGTGGGTCAACTAGATGTTCAACCGGCTTCCCACTAGTTTTCCCAGAGTCTCCTTTACCAGGGTGCTGCTCATATATATCTGTTTTCTTGACCCTGCACTGCACTTCAACCATGGCCACACCTGCAAAACCTATAGCATGCGATCAAAAAAGTGCTATACATCATGTTGCTCCAAACTCGTGACATATGCTACAAGGCCTTGAGGAACACCCTCATTTATTTACGTCCTCATCATACTGTACGAAGCTTCGCATAAGTGCAATGATTAACATCTGCTGGTTTTTCAGTATTATTCCTGTCCAGTTTGCTGAAAACTATGCCGAGTGTTTCAAATGCAAAAGACTGCTGCCGGACAAGAAGTGCATAAAACAAGGTTCGCTATAACCACATATGTCACACAAAATGAAAGAAGGGCACTGAGTGTACAGGCGGTTTACTTCATATCCTGCAAGTGGGTCAACTCAACTTGCCCCAAAGAGATGGCCTGTGACAAACTATGAGCCAGATGCTGTGTCCCCTTCAAAGCTGAAGATGTGTACAAGATCCTGACACCCTGCAGCAGCTTCTACACTGGGCAAACAGGTCACTATAAAAACGACTGCCTTTACTAACATGCTAATAGCATGAAAACAGGAAAAAATTTGGCTATTCATTGGCCCCAACTGCAGGTGCAAGCTACTCTTCCACCAGGTGTGTGCTGTTCACAAGAACTGGAGCTATACAAATGCAGATAAGAACAATGATGTTTGAAAGTAGTAGAGTTGCACTCTATTCTGCACACGCAGTGCTACCTGCACCGCTGGCACCTTATAGCCACAATTTATGGCTGCGCCACCATGCAAAGGCACTATTCTTGAATTAACTTCTATTTATTATATTTATGGATGCCATATATTGCAAATGTCACATGTGTCATGTCACCAGCAGTGGGTAGCAATCTTTCAAGCTTGGGTGACAAAGGCGAAACAGCAAAATGCTACAATCACAATCAAATGTAAAACAGCCTGGGACACAAAAAACCGACATCATATTGTACAAAATGAAAGGGCAAGGCTCAATCTAAGGACAGTCTATGGCACCACATACTTGACATGGTGCAAAAGAGGAGGCACTGGCACAGCACACCAAACACACATTCAGCGCTGAACAGTGGGCGGTCGACGCAGTTGCATTTATATAACTTGCAGCGAGCAGCACATCCGTCGATGTCCGTTAAGCAAAGTTGGACACGGGGACGCTACATCGCGGTTCGCAGAACTTCGCTGGCGAGGCGCTAGGCCACTTCGATATTTCAGTTGTCACCATCGCCGGGTTCTCAAGAAAGCACGGATCACACAACGCAGATTCTGTACTGCCAGAGCTCACTGAGGTAAAAGCCGCACTGCCGCTCCGCCACTACTCACGGCTTTCCGACAAGTAACACAGAACGTGCAACCAACACACAAGCAACGCACGTACAATTACATGATCAGTGTTGAACAACGCACGGTCCAGAGAACGATCCTACTAACACTAAGGAATGATCACGCCGAGGACGGACACGCCACGGCGTCGCTCGGCGCCAGCATCGCGCCTTCTCAAAAACCCCTAAACGATGCTGTCCCTAGGTACCTAGGATTAGGTCACGTGAGGGATTTTTGCTCGCCAAATAGACGCAAGCGCAGCCGAGCAAGCCGGAGCGAGCGGCGTCCTGGCCGTGACGTCGCTCGCGAGAGGGCGCCACTCCAAATTCTCGCCGCTAATACCCCAGCTATCTACGCTGAGCATGTGCAACAAGAGTGGTGAGTAAAACAGAAACAAAATAAAAACAGACTAAGAAGGTTCCTCCAATATTTAAAAAAAGCAAATTCATTTTCAGTTGTTGCAACCGATGGTTGGCCTATGCATTTTTCAGCGCACTTTTTGATATGAAATGCTTCTGTGATTTCACGTGTTAGTTTGCTTTTATCTGAAAACAAAATCTCAGTGTTAAACAATACCGGATCACAATGACATAGATTACAGTGGTTCGACAAGTGTGAATGGTTTTATTTACCGAGAGAACGTTCATGTTCTTTTAGACGGGTGTTTATGCACCGACCGGTTTATCCTATGTACATGTTGCCACAGGTCAACGGAAGCCGGTACAGAACACCTACTCTGCATTTTTTGCACTTTTGATCGTCTTTTAGGCCGCAGCAGCATTTTTTTCCCTATTATCTAAGTTATTGGAAATAGCTTGGCACAGTTTTTGCACTTTGTTAGGAGCGCTGAAAACCACTTCAACGCCATACCGGCTGGCAACATTCTTTAGCCCTTGGGAAAAATAATGGGCGTAAGGTGCTATAATAGGGTAAGGTGCAACTGCAAGGCGCTTTTTGTTCGTGCTAAGCCTGTTCCTTGAATCTGTGGGTTGTACACCCTTCACTATATTTATTACCTTTTCGGCCGCTCTGAATATAATGTGCTCCGGGAATCCCACCGAAGCTAGTCTTGTTACCTGATTGGCAAAGCTTTCTTTTATTCGGTGGCAACAAGATTTTACTGAAGCAGCCCGAAGGCAAGACACCGCAATTCCGCTTTTTGCAATCTTCGAATGTCCTGATTTGTAATGTAACATGGGCTTTTTTGATCTAGCGCTGTACATCCAGCATGTGCGATGGGGTAGCAATTGCAGAGAAAGATCTAGGAACTGTAGTTCGTTTTCTTTAGCAATCTCATGTGTAAACTTAAGGCCAAGGCCACATTCATGGAACACTTTCAGTACATTAACCACATTACAGCCATGTTCATTCCCGTCAAAAATAACGAAAAAAATCATCAACAAATCGGAAAATTTTTGCCAAGCTTCCTAAAGCACTGAATATTTTTGTCTACACGAGCTAGAAAAATGTCGCTTAGTATTGGCGCTACCTTGGAACCTATACATATGCCTGATTTTTGCACATACATTGCTTCATTCCAACCCACAAAAGTAGAACTAAGATAAAAGAATAGTATTTCCACAAAGCTTTCCACGGATGCTCCGCTGTTATTTCTCAATTTTACTTCATAATTATCTTCGCAAATACACATTTTAACATACTTTAACAGCTCCGTGTCGGGAATCAAGTAAAATAGATCTTGTACGTCAACACTGAAGGCGGTGCATCCCTTTGTTTTGTTTTCCCTCAAATATTGTACAACAGCCTCAGAATTACAGGTTGCTAACGGATCGGGGATTCTTAACGAGGAAAGCTGTTTCTGGATAAATGATGCTACCTGCTGCTGCCGCCAAGTGCTTCTTTCAGTAACAATGGCTCTGAACGGCTCTCCAGGTTTGTGCGTTTTACATGAGAAAAAGACTTCAAGATGCAGGCCCTTTGCTTTTTTGACTGAGGTACATAGGCTTTCTAAATTGAGGGAACGCAGTAATTCAATAGCACGCTGTTTTTGTTCGGCAGGGTTAACATCTAGTCTCTTGAAATTTTTATCCATAGCTTCGCAAGCTTTTTGACGAAACATGCCATCAGGTAGGACAGCAAAACATCCTTCTTAATCGGCTATAAGAACACGTAACCCTCTAGAAGCCAAGTCTCCTGCCACTACGTTGCGCCGGTTGGGACTCACACATGCAGTTTTTGCCTTCGCGGTAGCGTCAACACATTCAGAAACACACCTTGCACGTTCTTCTTCAGGAACCAGTCTAGAGACGGCTCTCGATGCTGCCAGCTTCGCAGGTGGACATAAGGCCGGTTCCAGTGCGAACTTTGGCCCAAGCTGCAGAAGCTTGTTGTCCTTTTCTGCAATAAAATATTCCCCGAGCCGTACCACTCTTCCTTCTGTAGAAGGTGCCTTCTTGACAGTGGGCAAGAGCGGTCTCACCGTGTTCCAGAGCAACTTCGTTGTCCTATCCGCTGTCCTAACCCGATCGGCATGCTGGATGTACAGCCCTAGATCAAAAAACCCATATTACAGTAGAAGGCAGGACATTCGAAGAGTGTAAAAAGCGGAATGGCGGTGTCTTGCCTTCGGGCCGCTTCAGTAAAATCTTGTTGCCACCAAATAAAAGAAATCTTTGCCAATCAGGCAACAAGACTAGCTACGGTGGGATTCCCGGAACACATTATAGTCAGAGTGGCCGAAAAGGTAATAAAAATAGTAAAGGTTGTACAACCCACAGATTCAAGGAGCAGGCTTAGCACGAACAAAAAGCGCATTGCGGTTGTACCTTACGCCCATTATTTTTCCCATCGGCTAAAGAATGTTGCCAGCCGGTATGGCGTTGAAGTGGTTTTCAGCGCGCCTAACAAGCTGCAAAAACTGTGCCAAGCTATTTTCAATAAGTTCGACAATAGGGTTAAAAAATGCAGTTGCGGCCTAAAAGACGATAAAAAGTTCACAAAATGCAGAGCAGGTGTTGTGTGAAGTAGTAAAGGCAAGGCGCAGAACACCAGGACTCAAGAAGAAGAACACAAACGACACGACCGGCGCCACTCACAACTAAGTTTATTTTGGCAACAAGCCTGCCTTACGTAGGTTATTCACGCCGAGTCGCGCACAAAACTTTAGAAGTAAAAAACAGCAATCTATGGACCACTCAGGAATCATATCTGGCACATAATATCGCATGAGCAAACAAGAACCACACGTGGATCAGCACGGGAGGCAATTGATCTAGTATAGTCTTTTTCCAAGCCAACGGGGACAAAACCAGACATAAAAAGTACCGTCTACGCTACACTACCAAACTATCCACAACATAACACACTTCAAACGCCTAAGGCCCAGTCAATTATAAAACCCGCACGACTATGGGAATAATGACCAACCAATAACACGGAAAAAACATGAAAACGGCGTCTAAGTACAGCGTATGCGTCAAAACTAAAATATCTAATAGTCACTCACCTAAAGAACTGATAAAACATGTGACCGCGCGAAAAATGAACCCCGTGACAAACAGTGAAACGTACAGAAGTGTTGAATGATAAAGGTCTAAAGAACAGCGTCTGCGTCAAAAAAAAGTGCAACAAAAACTTAAGAGCCACTAGAAAATCGTCAACAAAATTAAAACCACTTAAATAAAAGGAATACAGACGGTAAAACCAAATGAAATCACTCTAACATACGGCCTAAATGAAACCTTCTGAAAAAGCCGTCTCCTTCTCACTAAGCATAATGGACGGCCTGCTGACGCATGCGTTTCCCTCTTTTTTGTTGAAATAGCATTCCACAATTTCCCGCTCGAACCTGTCTTTTCCAAACGTAAAAAATTTAGTTTTGTCAAACTGAGGGCGGCAATTAGAGCAGTCTCTACAATGCTCTGCAAGAAAACTCCCTTCCTTGTCGCGCAGATTACAACATTCCATTGCACGCTCATTGAAACATCAACGTGTTTGTCCGATATAGCTGCTACCACAGCTTAGAGGGATTTGGTAGACTACACGTGTTCTGCATTCAGTGAACTTCTTCTGATGCTAAATTGAACAAGCCGGGCGTTTCTCTCCGTTCATGGCACAAAGCTTAGACAGCTTGCAAGGCGCCCAGAAGACAACCTGAACGTTATGCCTACTCGCCACTTGATGTTGTGTGATACCTTATGAAGGTACGGAATTACCGCCACAGAACTGCGTGAAACTGGCTCCCTGATAAGAGGCGGGTGCTTCAGTTTGTAGAGCATCGTTTCGCAGACAGCTGAAATCAGACATGGCGGGAAGCCTGCCTGTTGTAGTCGTTGCACTTGAGCGCTAAAGCTACTTGACACCAAATGGATACAAGGCTTCGTTAAAGCCGTTTGCAGAGAATTGGTAGAAATTGCACGCTTTCCAATCTTGGAATGGGCGCTCTCAAACGGTAGCAGGCCTTGCAAAGAATGCGGATTGTACATCCAACAAATGCCTTCCTTTGGAAACACTAGCCTGATATCCAAGAACTGGAGTTCACCACAGCTGGGAACTTCCTTGGTAAACCTGAGACCCTGACTGTGGTTTGAGAAGGTAGTCAGGGTTCTCTCAACGGTGGAAACTAATTCGTGCTCAGGGACGTCCTTCAACATGACCAAGAAATCATCAACATATCTGCATATGGACACTACATGAGGATAACTAAGATTATTACTGATCTCAGCTCCTACAACAGATCGGAAGATATCGCAAAGGACAGGAGCTACAGAAGAACCGATGCATATCCCTTTCTTCTGCACATAAAACTTGCCTTCAAACAAAATGGCGGTTGAGTTCAGGTAGAACTCTAATAAGGAACTGAAATTGTCCGTGCTTACACCTGCAGCATTCTGGAAGCGGACTTCACCACCAGTTGATTGGATCTTGTCCCTGACCGCCGCTAAGAGACCTTGGTGAGGGACCGAATAGAAGAGATCTTCAATGTCAGTGGAGAACGCGTTGTATTCACGATGCGGCAAGTTGTCCAGATCCTTCAGCACCTCCAGAGAACTACGCACCAGGAAAGGATCGTCGCTCACCACGTTTCCCAGATGTGTCTGAAGGTATGGGCTAACAAGGCGTTGCCATGTTCCCCTTTCTGAAACAATGGTGCGCAGCGGACGTTCAGGTTTGTGTGTCTTCACAGTGAAGAATATCTCAAGAAACCTCCCTTTTTCATCCTTTGCCATCTTGTGCAGGTTTTCCAAATTCATTTCTCCCAAAAGTTGAAGAGCCTGACCTTTTTGCTTCCGAACCTTGAACGCCACTTTGAAGTTCTTCTTTATAGCAACCAAGGCCTCCTCACGAAAAACACCAGTCGGCGTAGCAGCAAAGCCGCCTTCCTTATCGGCCTGTAGCACTACAAGGTCGTTGCCCTTCAGATCCTGTGAAATCTTCTGGAGGTGAGGCTTTCTCGCTGGAATGCATGCACCACTCGCCATCAGGCAGGAAACACCGTCACTTAGAATTCTTTCTTTTTCTTCTTGGTTCTTTCCGCGGCTAGCCACTCTTCTCACCATGGCAAGCAATTCTTGGCGCTGGGATCCTTGTGTGAGGCTCAACTTCGGTCCTTTTCCCAAAAAGCGCTCTACTTGTCTAGGCAGAGCTGCGTCTCCTGGCACGGTGACCTGGCCGATGCTTGCATCGTGAGCCTTTTTTGACCGGGATATCAGGCTCACTAACGCTCGATGCCAAAGAAACTCAGTGGACGTTGCTGCGAGACGCTTCATCTGCTGTAACCGCCTATTGTAACCGCCGCTGTAACCGCCTAACCACCTACCGTCTACGCTTCACTACCAAACTATCCACAACATAACATACTTCAAACGCCTAAGGCCCAGTCAGTGGTAAAACCCGCACGACTATGACCTTTACTATTGCAAGCATGAACCAACTAGAACAAGCAAGAGTTTTACTTGAGCATATTTCTTCTACATTGGGCCATTTCTTTCAACAAAGCTTTCGCACCGATCCTGCCATTTTGTGCGTCAACCTGATCCCCGTCTCAGCTTGCCAGTCTCGAGTGGTGTCGTATTGTGGGAGAAAAAAACTGGTGCCTTTGGAAGTACAGTCAATCTTCGGCGTCTTGGAACCGTCTTCTGGGCACGTCAGGCACGTATGGAAAATACTCAAGTCCGAGTATCGGAGGCAAGTTAGATTGTTTCAAGATTGGCCGCGTGTGCTTCTTCTCGGGAAAGAACCAGAAAGCGAAAACAGGCGGTTACAGCAGATGAAGCGTCTGGCAGCAACTTCCACTGAGTTTCTTTGGCATCGAGCGCTAGTGAGCCTGATATCCCGGTCAAAAAAGCCTCACGATGCAAGCACCGGCCAGGTCACCGTGCTAGGAGACGCAGCTCTGCCTAGACAAGTAGAGCGCTTTTTGGAAAAAGGACCGAAGTTCATCCTCACACAAGGATCCCAGCGCCAAGAATTGCTTACCATGGTGACAAGAGTGGCTAGCCGCGGAAAGAACCAAGAAGAAAAAGAAAGAATTCCAAGTGACGGTGTTTCCTGCCTGATGGCGAGTGGTGCATCCATTCCAGCGAGAAAGCCTCACCTCCAGAGGATTTCACAGGATCTGAAGGGCAACGACCTTGTGGGGCTACAGGCCGATAAGGAAGGCGGATTTGCTGTTATGCCGACTGGTGTTTTTTGTGAGAAGGCCTTGGTTGCTATAATGAAGAACTTCAAACAAATGGCGTTCAAGGTTCGGAAGCAAAAAGGTCAGGCTCTTCAATTTTTGGGAGAAATGAATTTGGAAAACCTGCACAACATGGCAAAGGATGAAAAAGGGAGGTTTCTTGAGATATTCTTCACTGTGAAGACACACAAGCCTGAATGTCCGCTGCGCACCATTGTTTCAGAAAGGGGAACATGGCAACGTCTTGTTAGCCCATACTTTCAGACACATCTGGGAAACGTGGTGAGCGACGACGCTTTCCTGGTGCGTAGTTCTCTGGAGGTGCTGAAGGATCTGGACAACTTGCCGCCTCGTGAGTACAACGCGTTCTCCACTGACATTGAAGATCTCTTCTATTCGGTCCCGCACCAAGGTCTCTCAACCGCGGTCAGGGACAAGATCCAATCAAATGGTGAAGTCCGCTTCCAGAATGCTGCAGGGGTAAGCGCGGACAATTTCATTTCCTTATTAGAGTTCTACCTGAACTCAACCGCCATTTTGTTTGAAGGCAAGTTTTATTTTGCGATATCTTCCTATCTGTTGTAGGAGCTGACATCAGTAATAATCTTCGTGATCCTCATGTAGTGTCCATTTACAGATATGTTGATGATTTCTTGGTCATTTTGAAGGACGTCCCTCAGCACGAATTAGTTTCCACCGTTGAGAGAACCCTGACTATCTTCTCAAACCACAGTCAGGGTCTCAGGCTTACCAAGGAAGTTCCCAGCTGTGGTCAACTCCAGTTCTTGGATATCAGGCTAGTGTTTCCAAAGGAAGACATTTGTTGGACGTACAATCCGCATTCTTTGAAAGGCCTGCTACCGTTTGAGAGCGCCCATTCCTAGATTGTAAAGCGTGCAATTCCTAACAATTCTCTGCAAACGGCTTTAACTAAGTCTTGTATTCATTTGGTGTCAAGTAGCTGTAGCACTCAAGTGCAACGACTACAACTGGCAGGCTTCCCGCCATGTCTGATTTCAGCTGTCTGCGAAATGATGCTCCAAAAATTAAAGCACCCGCCTCTTATCAGGGAGCCAGTTTCACGCAGTTCTGTGGCGGTAATTCCGTACCTTCATAAGGTATCACACAACATCAAGTGGCGAGTAGGCATAACGTTCAGGTTGTCTTCTGGGCGCCTTGCAAGCTGTCTAAGCTTTGTGCCATGAACGGAGAGAAACGCCCGGCTTGTTCAATTTAGCATCAGAAGAAGTTCACTGAATGCAGAACACGTGTAGTCTACCAAATCCCTCTAAGCTGTGGTAGCAGCTATATCGGACAAACACGTTGATGTTTCAATGAGCGTGCAATGGAACATTGTCGTAATCTGCGCAACAAGGAAGGGAGTTTCCTTGCACAGCACTACAGAGACTGCTCTAATTGCCACCCTTAGTTTGACAAAACTAAATTTTTGAAGTTTGGAAAAGACAGGTTCGAGCGGGAAATTGTGGAAGCCTATTTCAACAAAAAAGAGGGAAACGCATGCGTCAGCCGGCCGTCCATTATGCTTAGTGAGGAAGAGATGGCTTTTTCAGAAGGTTTCATTTAGTCCGTATGTTAGAGTGATTTCATTTGGTTTTACCGTCTGTATTCCTTTTATTTAACTGGTTTTAATTTTGTTGACGATTTTCTAGTGGCTCTTAAGGTTTTGTTGCACTTTTTTTTGACGCAGACGCTGTTCTTTAGACCTTTATCATTCAACACTTCTGTACGTTTCACTGTTTGTCACGGGGTTCATTTTTCGCGCGGTCACATGTTTTATCAGTTCTTTAGGTGAGTGACTTAGATATTTTAGTTTTGACGCATACGCTGTACTTAGACGCCGTTTTCATGTTTTTTCCGTGTTATTGGTTGGTCATTATTCCCATAGTCGTGCGGGTTTTATAACTGACTGGGCCTTAGGCGTTTGAAGTGTGTTATGTTGTGGATAGTTTGGTAGTGTAGCGTAGACGGTACTTTTTATGTCTGGTTTTGTCCCCGTGAGCTTGGAAAAAGACTATACTAGATCAATTGCCTCCCGTGCTGATCCACGTGTGGTTCTTGTTTGCTCATTCGATATTATGTGCCAGATACGATTCCTGAGTGGTCCATAGATTGCTGTTTTTTACTTCTAAAGTTTTGTCTGCGACTCGGCATGAATAACCTACATAAGGCAGGCTTGTTGCGCAAATAAACTTAGTCGTGAGTGGCGCCGGTCCTGTCATTTGTGTTCTTCTTGAGTCCTGGTCTTCTGCGCCTTGCCTTCACTACTTCAAGCATGAACCAACTAGCCCAAGCAAGAGCTTTACTTGAGTTGTTGTGTACCGGCTTCCGTTGACCTGGGACAACATGTACATAGGACAAACCGGTCGGTTCATAAACACCCTTCTAAAAGAACATGAACGTTCTCTCGGTAAAGAGAACCATTCGCACTTGTTGAACCACTGTAATCTAGGTCATTGTGATCCAGTATTTTTTTTAACACTGACATTTTGTTTTCAGATAAAAACAATCTAACGCGTGAAATCACACAAGCATTTCATATCAAAAAGTGCGCTGAAAAATGCATAAGCCAACCATCGGTTGCAATCACTGAAAATGAACTTGCATTTTTAAACACTGGATGAACCTTCTTAGTATGTTTTTATTCTGTTTCTGTTTTACTTACCACTCTTGTTGCACATGCTCAGCGCTGATAGCTGGGGTATATATGTTCTGTATCTTTCCGAAAATAAAATTGTTGTGAGTAAGCGCTCGTGTGTCCCCCTTCACTGTGTCCTTGTCAATTGTGCGCGCTAAATATTTTACTATGAATTCGTACCAACTCGCGCAACTATCAGTTCTGCTGTAGCAAAATGTCGAGAAGCGGGCTTATAGGTGCATTATACGCGCAACTGGCGTTAGCGGGAAGACTAAATTGTATAGCAAGAATAATGCGCTGATCCTTATATGAGCCCAAGTGATCATGCAAATATTGCAAATAATCCGGTGGAGACAGAAGGGGTTCAAGAAACAGCTGTACGTTTAAAGATTAACCTCAGTCATTCACTTTAGCAACAACATTTCCGTGATCTAGCATTTCATCTAAAACAAAGCCGTTTAGCGGCTATGATGGCACCATACCATGGCTACACCACCGCCATGAGTGCGTCTCTCTTGCCAGAACATTTGGTGCGAGGATGGCATTAAAACTGAATAAAAAATATTGCTAGGCAGCCACGTTTCATTGCAACTTGGTAATTTCCTTTATTATACTTTGAACTTTCAGGTTCAATGTCCACATTCATTATGTACAACACTCACGTCAGTCATTGTTAAAGATTATCAAGAGCACAGTAAAATTCCAGGCTACCAACATGGTTGTCGCAAGGGTCTCTCCATCACTACACAACTTACAACAAACATTCATGAAACTGTGCTTGCGTGCTCTTATCGTGCGTGTGTTGCATTGCGCTGTTCCATCTTTTGTATCTGTGCCCACAGAAGGCACGGCGCGAAGACGTCATGGGGCTTGTACGTACGGGTGGCAATAAACGTCGGGGGCTGTTCTGCATGCCTTCGAAAACTGGGCGTGACCTGCGTATTCTTTAATCAACGATATCTTGACCGCTTGGTTACTTCAGCACGCGGCAACGCGACATGGTATAAGGAAGTTAACCTATCCACCCACCCGTGTACGGAAACGAGACGTCACCAAACAGGAAGCGGCATGGCTTCTACAGTGCACGGCTTCCAACAACCCCCACAGCTGGACTTCGACAACACGTCAGAGTGGCCGGCGTGGGTCCAGACGCTCGAGGACTATCGCTACGCATCGGGCCTGACCGAGCGCTCGGAGGAGGCACAAGTACGAGCCTTGCTCAACACAATGGGACGAAAATTTCAAGACATCTTTTCTACGTTCAACCTGTCGGACGACGAAATCAAGAAGACCAACGACGTCAAAACGGCATTCGACCATAAAGGAGCCATAAAGGAGCCATAAAGGAGCCATAAAGGAGCGCAACTTGGTGTACGAAAGCGCTCGCTTCTACAAGAGGGAGCAGATGCCCAGAGAATCCGTGGACCACTTGATGACAATGCTACACGTTCCGGCAGACCGGTGCGACTGCGGCGACTGCGGCGACTCCAAGGAACACCTCGTCAGGGACCGTTTCGTCGTCGGTCTGCGAGACGAGAAGCTTGCTGAATCTCTTCAAATCGACGGCAAACTGACTCTTTCAACGGCCCTGGCGAAAGCACGGTTGAAGGAAACGGTCCAGATGCAACAAGAAGACCTTCACGGATCTGAAGGCGTCAGCGACGGGTCCTTGTCCCTGAAGTGCGGCGAGGTTGGCGTTAGCGCAATGGGTCACCAAAAGAAACAGTGGAGGAAAGTCTTGGTAAACGAAGGTTTAGCACGTCGGGATGAACGCTGAAAGCTCTGTGGCGGCAACGTGCACGCCAGGACTGCCTGCCCAGCTAAGACACAGAAGTGCCACAGCTGCCGTATCAAGGGACACTTCAGCAGGGTGTGCCTCAAGAAAACTTCAGAAAAGCGACAGGTACGGGTCTCGTTGGTGCACATGCACTCGGACGATATTTTTCGGGGAGTTGTCAGTGCATCGAGCACGCATTAGCGATTTGTTCAAGTAAGAATTAACCACGTAGTAGTATTTGCTAAGTTTGGTATGGGCGCCGAAATTTATGTATTGCCGCCATCCTTTCCAGGTTTACCCACTAGTGTAAGGAGGGTACGCGAGGTGCTGACTGGTGTAACCGGGGCTCATCTGAATGTTCTGCGCAAATTGGAGGCAGGAGTTCAATGGAAGGGAAAATCTTCTCGCCAAGTGTACTATGTCGTGAGCCCTTTGCGCCATATTCTTCTCGGTTTGCCAGCTCTCGAAGCATCAGTGATAATTAAGTTTATGAAGCCCTTCAGCGAGCACACTAATTACGAGGCCTTCCTCTCACGCTAGGCACAATGCCAGGCGAGTATCACATCAGATTGCACACGGAAGCCATCCCGCACTTTTGCTATATGCGCACCGAGCTCGATATCGACTCCACTGAGAGACCGGGTGAAGAAAGAAATTGAGAAAATGGAGGGAAGGGCGTCATTCGCAAAGCTGGCGGGCTAACCCTGTGGTGGGCCGGTATTGTGCCGGTCGTAAAACCTTCAGGAGACGTCAGGGTATGTGTTGACGCAGCTAAACAAACCAGTTTTGAAAGGTTCGCATTACATACAGCCGACGAAGCGCTACGTTTGTCAGCTGGAACAAAGTGGTTCTCGAAAGTATATGGGAATTCAGGCTTTTATCAGGTTCGACTTGCCACGGACGCGGAGGAGTTAACGACATTTCTAACGCAATTTTGGCGCTGTTGCTTACGAAGTTGCCTTTCGGCATTACGTCAGCGCTTGAATATTTCCAAAAGCGCATGACCGAAATATTAGAGGGCCTCCCTAGTGTAGCTAACCTGATTGACGACGTTCTCGTGTTCGGTGACACTAAAGAGCAGCACAACTCGAGGCTGACAGATGTTCTAGCCAGAACGGTTTATGACAATGTCCCCTTAAACAAAGCAAAATGTGTTTTCGGTGTAGGCAATCTCCTGAGTAATGACGGCGTACACTCTGACCCGGCAAAGATGGAAACCGTAAAGAAACTTGCGCCTCCAGTGAACGTAACAGAGTTACGCAGTGTTCTGGGCATGGCGAATCATCTTGTACTATTTTTGCCACACATGACACATGCAACACGTAGTGTCATCGTTTGCCGTATAGTGCATTCAAGGTCTGAATATGGGGAGCAACTTGTTCGAGAGCGTAAAAGACGCCAAAGGAAACGATCTTGTGTGTACAGCATCGCATCAGTTATGTCGTATTGGCTGACCAGAGAAACCAAAGCTTCCTTCCTATCTAGTGGCATACTGGCAAGATAGAGCAATGATAGCCAAGTGTGTAGGCTTGCTCCTACACGTTACCAGGCTTATCATCCCTCAATGCCTACAAAAAGAAGTCCTGACAAAGCTACATGATGCGCATCTAGGCATTGCAAGAAGCAGAGCACTAGCGAGGGAGTTGGTTTGGTGGCCAGGCCTTAGCAAACAGCTAGCATGCCAGCTCAAAAGAACGTGTGACATGCGCTCAAATTGCGCCGCAGAATTCTAAGCCTTTAGTCTCAACCCCTTCTCAACGCTTCGCGTGGGAAAGAATATGGGCTGATCTTTGTTTTATTAACAATTACCACTATCTCGTGTGGAAGATTACCTGTCGCGTTACCCATGGTCGCGTTACTTCCTTCAACCAGGACTGGTGTCGTAATCGAAAGACTGAGAAGTATCTTTGCACGCCGTGGCATTTCGGAAAATTAGTGATGGATAAAGGCCTACAGCTTGCGTGTTCGCAGTTTGAGATTTTTGCAAATGACTACGGTTTGATCACATCACAGTCATCCCACGGCATCCGCAAGCTAATGGAAGGATAGAAAGAATGGTGCACAGTTAAGAGCGTCGTATTGAAATCAAAGGACCCATATTTGGCTCTCCTTGCCTACAGGGTGACACCCGGTGTTGTTGCCCTCAGCCATGCGGAAATTCTGATGGGCCGGCGTCTTTGAACATGTGTTCCAATGGCACCGCAGCTGCGCGGCCCCGTCGAATCGCGTTTTTCCCATGTGATAGCTAAGGACTGCGCTCAAAGGAAGCGGCAAACGCGGTTTTTCAAGAAACGCCATCATGCCAGACAGCTAATAAAACTAGGTCCTGGCGATGCAGTTTGAGTCACGGACATAGAAACTAGAGCTAAAGTCATTGGAGCAGCTGCTGCACTCAGGTACTCCATGGTGAAAATCGATGAGGGCATTAGGCTAAGGAGCCACAGAAGGATGCTGAACCGCCTGCCAAAACGGGAGAGGCCCGGAGGAAGCTACGATTTCCCTGACAATGATGATACGGCTGAATCGACAGGTGACGATTCCAGCGCTTCATTAGCGGCCAGTCAGGTGCCCTCGGTTACGCGGTATGTGGCCAGTGCAGGCAGGGTAGTCAACCGTCCAGTCTGGTGGGGTATGGCAGCGGAGGCAGCATCGGAGACGCACGGCTTACGCTTGTGTATTGCATTCGGTCCTTACAGATGCCCATGCTCGAGCTGACAACGATTCTGCGGTGACCAAGCCGTGCAACTTCGCAGATCTTCACCTTGTACATTGTGTTCTACGGTCGACAGCTGCCGTGACGGCCATTACGAGCAGCTCCGGATAAAAGGTGATGCTGGCACCTTGAGGCTCCACTGGCAGCGGCGTCAGCAATGGAGACACACGGCCAGTGGCGTAGCAATGGGGAGGGGGGGGGCGTGGGCACCGGGTGCAAGGGGCCAGTAGGGGGGGGGGGTGTCATATACGTCTGAAGGCACCCGGAAATTGTTGATATCCTCGCCTTCCTCGACTACACCCGGCGGGGGGCGATGACAAAAGACCTATGGGCCCCGGGTGCCAGACGACCTAGCTATGCCACTGCACACGGCTTACGCTTGGGTATCGTATTCAGCCCTTACGGGTTAGAAATCGCATCAGTATCTACTTTTTAAGACTTACGTAAATATTTCTCTTGCCGCTGCCATATCTTAACTTGTTGATCGTGTTTCTGTCGCCCTATTCTCTTACTCCAAGCATGACACCTGATCCTAAAATGTTAGAAATGTTGATAGAAATGAAGTAGCGTGACAGCATCCCTAAGAAGAAACCTACCGGACATTGTGGCGTCAGAACCTTCGGCGAGGTTAGTCTTCCAGAGTACGTTGAAGGTGTTCTTGAACTTGGCCCCAAGTTCGCCGTAGAACCAAGGTTGAGCGCGCCGGAACTTCTAAGCATTATGCGAAGGATTTCAAAGTGTGCCCCACAAGGTGAAGGGAACCGATGTATCTCTGAAGGGGTCGATGTGGTTTCGCGCAACAAACCGATGGTCTCACGTATACCGGTTAAGCGCGCAACTTCGTTTTTAAGGCAGAACGGTCTGTGTGTTTTGCCAGCGGACAAGGAAGGTGGCTTTGTTGTCCTCAAGGAAGGTGATTTTAATACGAAAGCCTGCTCTGCGATTACCTCTGTGTTCGACCAGTGTAGTAATGTATCTCTCAGAAAAATCAAGCTAGAAGCAAAGCGTCTGTGTAAGAAGGCAGACCTTAGTCAGTTGGTTCGTGAAATTGACAACGCGAAATCTGGTTGCCTTCAAATTATGTTTAGTGCGAAGACGCACAAACCCGATTACCCATGAAGGGTAATAGTTTCAGAAACAGGGTTACGGCAGAAAAAGTTCGCTCTTTTCTTGCAAGATAAGCTCCGAATTCTTAATATTGACGACCATTTTTGGTTAGGAGCTCTGCAGAAATCGTAGATTTCTTGAAAGAAAATTCTGACAAAAGCTTATCGGCTTGCTCCTTTGACATAAAGGACTTGTACTACTCCTTGCCTCAAAAGAAATTAACTTGTGTAGAAGAGTGCATAGACGAGTATGGCGTGGTCTCGTTCCAAAATTCAGCTGGTTTGTCCGTTCGGGGCTTTTTAGATATGCTTAGTTGCCACCTTCACTCTACATATGCAGCATGGAATGACGACATATTCATTCAAAAGCAAGGGGTTTGCATCGGTTCATGTTTGGCGCCCATACTAAGTGACATTTTTCTAGCTCACCATAACAGAAACCTGTCCCGTACCTGGTCGAAGCACAGGGTGGTTAAAGTTGTCAGATACGTTACGACTATCTCGTTCTTTTTGAACCAGACGCACATTTTACAGTTGGCAAGCTTCACGAAGTTTTTCTGCAGGCCTTAGCCCACTTACCCTCACGATTGAAGAGCCCACCAATAACGTGCTACGTTTCCTAGATATTCAGCTCGAGTTCATGGAACGGCACACGTGTTGGGAGTATAAACCTAGAGCTAATAAGGCCCTGTTATCGTATAGGTGAGCCCACTCGAAGCTCGTCAAGAGGAGCATTGCCAACTTATGCTTTCGAAGTGCTCTAAAGAAGTCTTGCCACCATAAGATCTATACGGGTCTTATGGATCAATCGGGAAGGTTATCAGCAGCAGGGTTTCCGGAATCAGTGCAAATTTCAGTCGTCGAGGGGCTGCTAAAAAGGTGCCGGTCAGATAGCACAATTCGGGACACGGCAAATCAAGGGACGGAACGTAGAAGGAAGGTAGCGGTAGTGCCCTACCTACATAGAACGGCACATAAACTTAAGAAAATGGCTAGCCGTGTGGACACAAAAGTGATCTTTTCCGCACCAGAAAAGCGGGCAAAAATATGTCGATTAACGGACCAGTACCGTAAGCCAGCAGCCGGATGCTCGGCGAATCATCGAAAAGCGCCAGTGGGATGCGTAGAAGCTGTTGTATATGAGCTTCCGCTGTCCTGTGGGAAAAAATACATCGGACAGACAGGGAGATGTCTTAATGACCGATTACGGGAACATTGCCAAATTGTGAAAAATAAGGAATACGGTCATCTGTCAACCCACTGTCAAGAATGCGGCTGTGCGCCGGTGTATGGATCCTGCCGGGTTCTTGCGAAGAACAAAGATAAAGACGTGCGAGAGATTATTGAGGCTCAGGCTATCTGGCGGAATAGAGACGTGTGTTAGTGCCCCTTCAATCGACTTGTTAGATAAGGAGACGGCTTTTTTGGTTAGGTAAGATTTGAATAAGGTGGCGCCACTGTGCATGGGTTATATAGGTGTATTTCCTGAAAATCAAGTTGTTGAAGTTAGCGCATTGTGTTGTCTCCCTCCCGTCCTTGTTTGCTGTCGCTAGATATGCTCTCAGTTCTTGCACAGTTTTACGGCAGATCGAAATGCGATGCAGTTTTATAAAAGGCTAGAAAGAAAGTATTTTCAACGGCTTATATTGGCTTCGCACAGTCTGCTCCAGTATATATGAACGAGCATTTACGCTTCGAATTAAAGAAGCTGCTGAGCATGGTAATCGCGAAAAAGAAAGAAAAAATTGGCTAATTATATGGACAAGAGACGGCAAAGTTTTCGCAAGGAAAGCTGATCAGTCTTCCCGAGCACTGCGTATAGCTTGTATTTCGGATCTTGATAAGATCGACTAGGAAAAGGATGTTTTCTTTCGACGACGTCATACCTGCAAACACTTCTTGTCCTACTTATCTCTCGCCTTGCGAAGTAGGTAGCTTATATGCAAAAAACAAGAATTCATTATCTTTTATCCACATTACCGCACAATCAGCCAGAAATAAGGAAAGCCAAATTGTTGCGCTTACTGCCTCGTTTCGTTTCACCCCAGATGGGCTGATGATAAGTGAAACCTGGTATAAAAATGAAATAGATGTGCTTACGTTGTCCGGTTATAAATCATTCTTCGTAAATCGACCCTCTCGTAGAAGAGGAGGAGGCGTTATGTTGATGGTAAAGAACACGCTGCATTGCCAGCTGATTCAGTCGTTTTCCTTTGTTACTCTTGATTATGAAGTGTTTTCAATTAAATGCAGTGATAATGTATATTGTGTTGTATATAGACTCCCAGGCACAAACATACCAAGCTTTCTGTCCTTTATAGAAGAGTACCTAAGCTGGATTAACAATAATGGTTTAAAGCTCATTATGGCAGGTGATATAAACATTGTCTTGTTAAAGACCTCTAAGCCGCGTCTTGAATTATATAGGACACTTGAATGTAATAGTTTTTCAAATGTAGTAAGCTCTCCCACTCATAATTCAGTTGACTCAACTACGCTAATAGACGTCTTCATAACAAATATTGA
The DNA here is from genome assembly GCF_050947875.1 of Dermacentor variabilis. Lineage (NCBI taxonomy): Eukaryota > Metazoa > Arthropoda > Arachnida > Ixodida > Ixodidae > Dermacentor > Dermacentor variabilis. Next base: position 203,448,021 of record NC_134572.1, on the reverse strand, counting down.
AGATACAAATCTCTCATCTGGTGCTGTAGGCACTCACGTTTATTTATTTACTCATATACCCTAAATGCCCACTCTGGCATTACATAGCGGAAGAGGGAGGGGGGGAGCCAGTTAAAGGTACTAACGTGCAAAAAAGAACATTGGCAAGATACAGTTACATAATTGTATACAGAAAAGAATAACATAAGTAAGTAAGCACGGAATACCATGGAATAGCATGGAATACCAACTAGCCCGAACCCAAACCTTGCTTAAGCACTAAACACAGAAATAATCACACATTTAGGAAAATGTTCAACTTGTTTACAAAAACATCATGGGTAATTGCAGATACAATGTCCCTCGGTAGTTTATTCCAATGATATATTACCAAAAGTAATGGTGAATGACCATACAGATTAGTGCGAGCAAAAGAGGGTTGCACTTGAAAAGGGTGATCAAAACGCTGAAAAATACTATGAGCCACATTGATGTAAGATTCGCGGAATTAATGTACCCCTACTTGTGCAGGTTTTGACGGGATGCCTTGCTTTGTCGACCGGCTCCTCGGCGTTTTGCACGAACCAGTTTGAGCACCTATGTCACACCATTGCTACATCGCTCAAGCTCGGCACGGGCATCGATGGTGGCGATATCTTCAATAAGCCGGCATCACCGTTCCTGCATGACGAGCACCATCTCTGCTGCGCACAACTACGTGGCATGACGACATCATCAATTCACCCTGCCAGCGCCACGCCAGGGCATATAAAAGGGACGCCTATTGCTTAGAGCGGCAGTGGACACGGCAACCAAGCCGTGACGATGTCACCTAATGTACCCCTTAGTTGTGCAGGTTAGTGGCTGGAAATTTGGTTATCGTAGTGACGATCCTTGATCAATTGTGTTGCCGTGTCCACACACTATTATAAACTGCATAAGTGACTGTTTTGCGGTAGCAGGGCTGTTGCTTTCATTGTCAGGAAATGTCGAGGTAAACCCTGGACCTATTACGGATTCAATGTTTCAGCAACTATTAGAAACGCAAAAAACAATTCTGTCTAAAATTTTGCAAATGCAAGAGAAATAGGCCTCATCCGAGTCCACTACGATTCAAGTACAGAACAGATTACTAACCATTGAGAAGAAATTAGAATGCTTAGATAAACTGGATGGCAGGCTGCAAAAACTTGAGAATGCAATTGATAGGAGCGATATTGAAGTGAACGCTTTGTGTAGACAGGACAACGACTAAGAAATTCGCTGGAGACGAAATAACATTATTAGAGGAGTAAAAGAAGGCCTCGAGAATGAAGAATACCTACTGAGAAAAATAAATGACATATTTGGATCCATTCTTAATCAGAAAGTGAATTCTATAGAAAGGATACATAGACTGGGAAAGAAATTTCCTGGCAAGGATCGCCCTGTAATTATTAGAGTTTCAGATCGGGACAAAGTAAACATATGGAACAATTGTTTCAGGCTAAAGGGCACTCGCATTAACATTAGTGATGACTACTCTAAACGAGTTACTGAAATGCGGAGAAACTTGTAGATCTCCACTTAAGAAGAAAGAAAGAAAGGAATGAAAGTAAGACTGGTTTATGACAAAGTACTGATGCTCTATACACCTGGAATGAAAATTCCAAGGAAAAGGTTAGGTGCAAAGCATCTGCTAAGCCCAACCACGAATGACCTGTAAGACCCAAACCAGTTGACCGTAAAATCATAAACCTAAATGCTCGAAGCGTGTTGAATAAAAGCCATTTAATTGAAAGTTTAACGCTACAACATAATCCTGACATATTGGCAATCACCGAGACATGGTTGCACAGTGATGCACATGATGTGGAAGTTACACCATCAGGTTTGTTTATTTATTTCACAATACTACCGGCTTCCATTTGTAAGCCCAGGCATCACGTGATCACAAACATCACGTGATTTCAAACTTTTTCCTCAAGGGGAAAGAAAAAAAATAAAAAGACAGCCTAATAGGCAATGCAAACATATGCAAATACACAAAAGAAATACGATGATGCCGTCACATTGCTGCCAAAAGGAAAGGCGTGATAGAAGAGACATCAGAATATGTAACACAAGCAAAAGAGACAATGAATTCATGACATGACAAGCACGTCTGTACTGCAGATAAGAAGGAATCGGGAGTAGCTGAGTTGACAATGCTTTGCGGAAGGGCGTTCCATTCTACGAATTGTCTTGGGCAGAAAGGAAGAACGATATGCATTTGTTCCAGCACGCGGCAAGAATAATGTTTGATTGTGCTTACTTCTGGTCAGTCGCGATTTATTAAATTGCATGTAGTTGTGAAATCTCGTTTTAGTGTGGTTGTTAACTATGTTATACATTGTTTGTACACGGTGCATTTTGCGACGAGTTTCTGGTGTCTGGACCCCAGATCGCAATCAAAAAGAGGTGACTGAAATTCGCCAATCATAAGCATTGTAGATAAATCTAAGAGCTTCTTTTTTTGTACTCTTTCGATAGTGTCTATACCAGCCTTCGTGTGAGGGTCCCAGACTATATCGGCATACTCGAGTATTGGCCTAATAACTGTCTTATATGTGGTTAATTTGGTAGCACTAGTGCGGCTTTTTAAACAGTGCTTTAATAAACAATTTTTTCGTTGCTGCCGCGGAAACATACCGCACATGAGCGTTATAGCTCATCTTAGAATCAATTGTAATACCAAGATATGATAATCCTTCTGATTGTTTAATATCCATATTATTTATCTTGTAGGTGCAAATTAGCGAATTTCTTTTACGCGCAATTACCATGTGCACGCATTTAGAGATGTTTAGAGTCATATGCCACTGGATACACCAGTCGTGTATTGCTATTACATAGTCAGTTAAGCTAGATTGGTCATCCACAGATTGAATGCTCGAATAAACAATACAGTCGTCCGCAAAAAAGCGGCACCGCACGGAAAATTTGCAAGACAGGTCATTTAGGTAAGTAAGAAAAAAGGTGGCCCTAAAACAGAGCCTTGTGGAACCCCCGAAAGTACAGAGGCGAGCGATGAATTCGGAGCACCTATGCTGACAATTTTTTTTCGATGCGTCAAGTACAAACCAAGCCAACACCAAATTTGTTCGCTGCGTATGATGCTGTTTAGCTGTATCATGATTTTTTGTGTGAAACCTGATCGCAGGCTTTCTTGAAATCTAAAAAAAGAATGCTACCCACCTTGGTCCAACATTGCCAGTATTTCGTTAGTCATATGAAGTAACTGCGTCGTGGTCGAAGAGCCACGCCTGAATCTGTGCTGACTCTCACTAAAGAAGTAATTCTTTTCTAAAAGGGAACTTAAATGCTTAGAAATAAAGTGTTCCATTACCTTAGAAGAGGTGCAGAGTAGAGAGATAGGTCTGTAGTTTTCTACATTAAGCTTGCCTCCCTTTTTGTGGACTGTGACTACTTAGGCAACTTGCCAGTCGTTAGGCAGATCCCCTTCGTTTAAACTTACGTTAAGTATTATGAACAGGTATTTCGTGGACCGTTCGCCGAACCAATTAAGAAAAGCATTACGTATGTCGTCAGGACCTTCAGATTTTTTTGGATCTAAATTTAGGACTGACGAAAATATGCCTTCCTCAGATATGACAAGATCTCGAAGCTCGATACCAACGCAGTGAGCATCATCTTTCTGGGTGGGTTCAAGTAAAAATAGTGACGAAAAAAAAACGTGTTAAAAGCTTCCGCAATAAGCTAAGTCTCGGTAACTTCGACATCATTCAATTTTATCTTGTCTACAAGGCTGTTCCGCTTCGATATATGCATGCAAAACTACCTTAGGTTGTTTTTTACAAAGTTGTGCATTCTGACCTTAAAGAAATGGTATTTACTCAATTTTAATTCGGATCTAAGTTTTGCTCGGAGTGACGCCAGAACAGAGTGGCTTGACGGATAGCATGATAATCGTTTTAATCGACGCTTTAAGTGCAAGATTTTACGAGTAATCCACGGGCTTTTTCGATTGACCTTCTTTCCATTTTTAGGAACGTATTTTTTGATGCATTCATGCACGGCGCTCTTAAAGTGCAGCCACAGCTCATTGACGCCTGGGAAACCTTGTCTTTGTTTTGGCAAAAAATGTCAAAATCTTGTTCTAAGTAGTCGAGAATGCTTTCGTCTTAAGCGTTATTGAAATTTAAGAATTCTTTCATAGGTTCGCGCGATCTTGCTAACGCAAAGTTACATTTGATTAGAATAATCTTGTGATCGGATATTCCGGGTAAAACTTCCACGGAAGGGCCCTTTTCACGCATGGCTTGAGAAACAAAAGCAAGGTCAAGTGTGGTGCTGGAACTGGAAGTGACACGTGTCGGCATCTGCACAAGCTGTGTGAGATTAAACCTGTACGCAATTTCAAGCAACATTTCAGACTGCGCGCAAGGCGGTAGTGAGCACAGTTGTTCCCAGTTTATTGTGGGCAGATTGAAGTCGCCGCACATGATAATCTTGTTGTAGCGTTTGGTGTTTATTTGAAGAAATTCATGCATTGACTGAAGCATCGAAACGTCGGTGCTAAGAGGTCTGTAGACTACACCGACTAGTAGGCTGCATTCACACAAATGAGCAAGAATGCAGACCATTTCAACACTCGTCTCATGAGGAATAATAGTGAAGTCTATTCCCTTTTTTAAGATAATTGCTATGCCACCCCCTCTTGAGCTACGATCCCTCCTGATCATTATGTGAGAGCTTGGTACTATGTCTGCATTCGAGATGTTTTCGCTCAGCCACGTTTCAGTTAGGAGTGTTACATCCGGACGAGAGGCAAATAGTAAACTTTCTAGTTCTACAGTTTTATCCGTTATACTCCTAGCATTAGCACATAGCATAGTGAGCTCTCGTGGAGGCAGGAGCACACCCAATGATTTCTTCTTCTCTTTGCGCTTTGATATGTTGCTCGTTGTGTTTACGACGGCTGGTCACTTGCCATTCAAGGTGACTGCCTTATTGATTGTATCGTCCCAACTGTGTAGCTTGCCATTAATTCTTACCTAGCCGTAAGTTAACACCACTTTGTCGTGATTGTTCCTGTTTTGCTTTGTGCATTCCCACTACTTTTTTCTCAATAATTGAACTCGAGGCAAAAAATACTCGGAAATGTTGAAAGGGGTCCCTCTGAGACTGCCACAGTTATTGAGAATCTTTATCTTGAACCTCCCATCAACTAGTTTAAATATGACTGGGCGGCACTTGTTTTCGCATGGCCTCCCAAGCCTATGAATATGCTCTATATTAACATTTGTAACTTGTAGTACGTCCTCAAGGATTTTCTTAGAAACTTCCTGTTCTAACGCCTGGTGTTGCTCACCTTTCTTTTCCTTTAGCCCATAAAGAATTAAATTGTTCCGTCTGCTTCTGTTTTCCAAGTCGTCCGCTTTAAGATTGAGATCATCGACGGTTGTTTGTAATTTACGAACTTTACCCGTGTATTCGTCGACAGTGACTGCGATATCGTTCATTTTCTTATCAATAGAATTCAATTTATCTTCAAGCCGCTGGCTTGAAGAGCTCATGGTTGCCTTGATCTCGCTCATGGTTGCCTTGGTGTCACGTATTTCATGCATTATGTTTTTTAAGAATTTCATCCGTAGACGGCCCCGGATTAGATTCAATATCCCCGCAACATGAGATGAGATCTACAAAACATAAATACACATTCGTCAACACTGCGAGCAGCAGCCGTGGGCACGGCAAAATGAACAGACAAGGGTCATTACCACGGTAGCTGTGAATTTGGCGGCAGTCGCTCACCTGGATGAAAAACAAGAGCGGATTGTTCAGATGCGTTGTCCTGACACGTTCGCCATGCGCAATGAACGGTTGCTGCCCCTTGGCTGCTTTTTGTAGCCAAGCACAGGTGATGTAGACTATAGGGGCACTTTCTGTCCAGGTTGCGCAACCTGTGCTTCCTGTCCATGTTGCGTCTTGATAAGGAAAGATCGAGACGAGGCGGGGCAGCACTTACGATTAAGAGACATAGGGTTTCAAATTTTACCAGCTCCTGATACCATTGAGGTGGTATGGGTTAAGATTCAATTAAATGATCTCCCTGTGTACATCGGAGTTATGTACAGACCCCCTTGTTTGCCTGTTACGACTCTGACCGACTTCAAATGTTTTGTGGATTCTAATATGCGCCATAACGACAAAATCGTTTTGCTGGGCGATTTTAATTTATCGGGTTCAGTGGGATTCACATGAAATTGCAGGAGCCCAAGTAGCACATTGCGAACATCTTTTAGACGTTGCCTTTTGTTTTAGCCTATGCCAAATTGGGTCAGAATACACACGTGTTTTTAAGGCTGCTTCCTCTATTCTCGACCTTGTATTTGTATCATCGCCCCTGGAAGCAGGCGTTAAATCTTGTGATGTAATTGAGGGTATCTCCGGTCATAAGATGGCAATCTTTTCCTTAGATATGACACCTGCCAAGTTGCATAGTGATTACAAAAATACAGTTTTGAATTTTGAGGCTGCCGATGACTTTTCTGTTTTAGAAATGTTTGAAAACTCCTTCGATATATTTGTTCTCCTGCAAAAATCGAATGCAGGTACGGAAAGACTATGGGATTATTCCTCACAGGTGGTCACTGAATGCATTCAAATGTTTATTCCAACACGCCAAAAAAGGTAGCAAAAAAAATAAATCCTTGGGTAACACGTGAAGTGATCCATGCCAAAAGGCAACTGAAACGGAAACACAAAGCACACTTAAAGAAACCTAGCCCTGAGGGGAAGAGAACCATTCACATTATGAGCATGCAATTGAGGTGTCTTGTTAAGAAATCCAAAGATAGTTTTTATAATGTTAAGTAAAAGAAATTCTTACATGAAGCGCCATAAAAAATTCGGGAGATATGTGAACCCAAAAGCATAAACCAATCTTAATGCCTATAAAGAAGACCTACAAGCACGTGCTGAAAGTTTTACTGCATTTTTTTAGTCAGTGTTCACCCACGATGATGGACAAGTACCGACTTTTAATGAGTCTTCTGACACACCTGCCATAGAGGAAATAGCGATTAGTGAAGAAGGGCTATTGAACCTGCTCTTTAAAATAGATAAAAAGAAAAGCGCAGGACCTAATGGAATACCAAATGAATTTCTATATAGGTACACACTTTCGGTTTCGATGTATGTAACAATTATTTTCCAGTCCTCAATAACCAGTGGTTCCGTTCCCAATCCTTAGAAGGACGCTAAGATCATATCCATACACAAAGGTGGTAGTACTAACGAGTGCAAAAATTTATAATCCAGCTAAATCTCTTTCTGATCAATCAGAACTAAGTCTAAACCTTCAGAAAATAAATAACTGGTGCATTACTTGGCAGATGCAACTAAACGCGGCAAAATCCGTTGCAATGAGCGTGTCCAGGAAAAAAAAGCATCCTAGAATGGCCGTGCTCCATAGGTGATGACGAGCTTGCCAGATTCGAACAACACAAATACTTGGGTTTATGTATAATGTCAGATCTGCGACGGGATTTACATATTGACTCCGTTTGTGTGAAGGCCAACAAAGCGATGTAGAGACTTCGGAGAAATTTGCACAATGCCAGCCCAGAAACCATACGCTTGGCTTACAAGGTACTCGTACGGCCAATAATGGAGTACGCAAAGGTGGTGTGGGATTTGTATGCAAAAAGTAATTACAGTAAGCTAGATAGAATACAATGACTGGCTTCACGTTTCATATTTAACAAATACCAGCGTTTGTACTTGCCAACTCAACTTTGTAAACTAGCTCACCTTCAACCACTAGAACAAAGGACAGAGTATGAAAGGTTAAAATTACTCTTTCTGATAATTGAAGGTCAAGCAAAAATATACAGATCAAAACATATAGAAATAAAAACTGGGAAAACATCAAGACACCGGCATAACATGTACATTGCTCCTCCGAGACACCACAACGATTGCTTTAAGTACAGTTTTTTTCCGCGGGCGATCAATGAATGGAACAGGCTGCCAAACTCCACTGTTTCATCTGAATGTGTACCTTCTTTTGTTAAAAAACTAAATGACTTAGTGTTTAAAGATGTGTAGTGTATAGTGTAGTGTATTGTCAATCAGTGTTATATGTTTATAGTTGTTTGTATAAGGAGTGTTTATTTTTGAGTATGTATGCTCCTGTCCACCCCTGTTATAGCCCAAATGAGGCTGACAGTATAATGAAATGAACAGGGATTTACTATGATAAAGCGCGTGAAAATGTGTTAACAATGTTGGCAGTTTTGAAGAGAGGGCGATGAAAGCGATTCCTTGATGTCCGTCACACTGTAGTTTCGCGAGTATTTCCTTGTGATATATCGTGCTGCTTTATTTGTATTCTTCGAGGCCCGAACAAAAACGAGGCAAACCCGCAGTGCTGCCATATGTCCACAAGGTTTCCCACAACTTGAAGAAATTCGCTACTAGGTTTGATACGCCAGTTGTTTTCTCGGCGCCACGGCAGTTGCCTGGATTGTGTCCGCGCATAAGCGGCGTTGACAAAAAGTCAGGATACCAGAAAAACCACACTAGACACACACTAGTACATGAAAAAAGCACACAAGTACGTGAAATGTGCGACGGGCGTTATATATGAGATACCGCTGAAATGTGGGCAATCCTGCGTTGGACAAACGGGGAGATCTTTAATGACCGGGCCCGGGAGCATGAATGCTCTGTGATCAATAAAGGTAGTGCGCATTTACCTGCGTATTGCACGGTTTGCTTAGAAGGCAGATGCCAGCCACTGCTGCGTGAGATAAAGATACTTGGCAGGAGTGGTGATACTTTAGCAAGAGAACTTTTGGAGGCATATCACAAAAGAAAGAGGCACGAGTTGTATTAGTGATACGTCTGTTTTTCTGTTTCAAAACGAGTTGCAACTGTTAAAAACTTCACTGTAATCGCTCTAGGCAGCACTGATGTACGCATTCGCTTTTGTTCATTCTCCCTGCCCTTCTGTAAGAATAAAATCAGTTGAAGTTCAGCGCTCAACCTGTCATTTCGTACTCTCCTTTCCAAGTCTTTAATTTCCTCTTTTTTGTATTCATTAGATATTTAAATGTGGATACTTTCTCAACAGGGATTCCCTGAATCGTGTAGTAGCTCAATTCCGGGTTATGTGCTCTCTTGAACGTCATGGCCTTAGTTTTAGAAATGTTAATTTCCATTTGCCACTGGCAACACCAAAATGCCAGTGTGTCGAGGTCTACCTGTAATGACTTCTCATCTTCAGTGTTACTAATTCGTCTGTAGATGATACAGTCGTCTGCGAATAACCTGATAGTAGAAGATAAAGTGTTTCCTATGTCGTTAATATAGATCAGAAACAATATTCGACCCAAGACCGAATCCTGTGGTACACCGGATTTTACATGCGAAAGTGAAGATGAGTACCCGTTCACCTAGCCTGATATACTTTGTGGCGCAAAATACATTTCTTGACAGAAATGTATTTTGCGCCACAAACTATACCTAAGAAATCTAAGCTCCAACTTGCCCAAGAATAAGTCCTTTTGGAATATCTTTCTGATTGACTTCGGTTGGTTAAAAAATCAATTATGTGATTTATAATCCTACTGTTTATGTGAAAATTCTCTAGCTGCATTAATAAGCGGATGTGCGGAACTTTGTCAAATGCTTTTTCAAAATCAGGAAATATAGCATCTATTTTTAGTCCACCATGAACGGCTTCGTGGAGCTCCGTTACCAATTCGAATAGTTGACTTTCACAGGAACGACCACGAAGGAAACCATGCTGGTTGCTAGAGTAGAAATTGTGATGTGTTAGAAATTTCATGACGGGGGATGATATGATGTGCTCTAGTAATTTACAACATATGCTTCTTAGTGAAAAGGGCGTTCAAGAATAAGGAGGGATCACCAGATTTAAAAATGGGAATCACGCGTCACGCGGGAATCAGGCGCCAGGCCTGATTCCCGCGTGATATAGATATAGCTGGTTTTGTGAGCTTTAGCAATTTTGTGCAGATGTCACCTGGTCCTGGTGCCGAATTAATGGTAGACGATCTATAGCGGCTTCTACACCTTCGCGAGTGACTATGAGGTCATTCCTTGAAGTATTCAAACTGAAAAAGTTCAGATCTGGTGGCACTGGTTCTGATGTGAAAACCGAACAGAAAAAAAGTGTTTAATTCTTCCGCAACATCGGACTGCCGAAGAGGCTCACCGTCTTTCGTGATCGACACAAGGGATGGTGACGATGGTTTCGGATTTAGTACTTCCCAAAATTTTTTACAGTTTTTTTTTAACATTTGGAATAAGTCGTAGTTGTAAAACATTTCCTTCGCTGCTTAAGTTTCTGCTTTGCAAAGTCTTGCCTATTCGAGATACCATTACCAGTCGTCGGCAGAGGTTGAATGCTTTGCCTTTGAGTGCATTGTTTTCTTATTAATGCACCGTTTAGCATGTGCTGTAAACCACGTGTTTTTATTTGAAGATATGATAGTAATTCTTTAAATATATCTTTCCTTTAGTTCAGTAAGCGTCCTTTGAAAGATCTTCCAATGTTCGTTTTTACCACGTTCGTAAAAGATCATAAACTGCGTATATATTGTGAGTAGGTCATTATTTACTGCGCGTTGTAATCGTATATGGTTTTCTTTGTATTACAAGGTGTTTCATATATTATGGTATACTCGCAGTGAATAACATTGTGCTCACTCGTGCAGTCAAGGACGTGTACATACATACTTTGTGGATATGTAGTCAGTACAAGACCTAGAACTGAAACATCACGCATGGGACATGATACCATTGGGCTCAAATTAAACAAAGAAAGAACATCAAGAAACTGCCTACACTCATGCCTTCTCGCGCCCTCGACGGGCTTGCATGTTGGCTAGTCGATTCAGGGATAGTTAAGGTCGCCTGCAAGTATTATTTCCGATGACGAATACCTGCTATGTATAATGTTTAAAGAATCATGAAGACATTCAACAAAGTCAGCGGAAGAATTCGGTGGTCGATAGCAAACCCCGATAACGCAAGTTACAGACGGCGATAAAAGGAGTGCCATCCACAATGTTTCCAGAACGAGCAAAGTGTCAACAAGATGCGCACTGAAATTATTTACAGCGATTATGACGCCACCTCCTCGATATGAGGTCAGTGATCATTTCCCAATTTTTTTCAATTTTTTAAACAATACACATCAATTGGAACTACGAACGACATTCCCTTGAGTGTACGGGACATTGATGCACATAGTTTAAACAATTTTCGCAATGAAATATTGCTCATTGACTGGTCACCTCTGCTGCTTATTACAGACCTCGAGGCAACTTACGAATATTTTCGCGATAAGTTTAAATCTGCTTACGAGAAATCTTTCAGGCACTTCATACGTTTCTTTCAGGTCTTCTTTTAGGTCTTGATACGTTTCTACTCTGCCATCTCGATCGTTCTGTCGAGACAAATTGGCGCCTCTTTAAAGAAAAGGTATCCGATCTAATAAATCGCTATAGTCCAGTCCGACGTATATATTCAAATAGTAACGCACCATGGTATGACAGACACCTTAACAGACTGCGTAACAAAAAGAAACGCCTATTTCGTATCGGTAAACGGTCACTAAATCGTGAACACTGGTTCTCATACAAATCCACTGCCGCCACGTACTTTTCAAACTTACGGTCTGCGAAGTTTTTCTACTACAACATTACCCTTCCCAAGCTACTGATAACTAACAGTAAGGCATTCTGGAGCTCTATGAAAGGAGATAGCACTAGAAAGATAACCAACTTCATTAAGTGGGAAAGCAATCGCCGACCACGCATGCGGTGATGTGCTAAATGACACGTTCGTACAGGCCTTTTCGCCGTCTTCGCATGTTACTCCTCCTCCCGAAATACGGCCTAAAAGATACTCCTACATGGATCCCATAGCATTTAACAGTAACGGTAATTAATCGACTAGAAATAAATTAGAATTGAAATCTTCGTGTGGTGTTGATGGAATTAACATTATTTTTTACACAGTAGTAGTGAGTATTGCTCGTTAAATTTAGAATTAATTTTTCTCAGTCACTTCACAACGGCACATTGCCTTTGCATTGGAAAACGGTTAAGATCATTCCAATTCATAAATCTGGTGACACGCATAACCCTTCTAATTATAGGCCCATTAGTTTGACTTCAGTGCCCTGTAAGATAATGGAGCACGTAATTTATTCTCAGGTAATCAATCACCTTGAATCTAACAAATTCTTTACATCTAGCCAACATGGTTTTCGTAAAACATTCTCATGTGATACCCAGCTTCTTTGATTTACTAACGACTTGCATTCCAACTTGGACGCAGGATTTCTTACGGACTGTATTTTTCTTGATTTCGCTAAAGCTTTTCACAAAGTACACCACACATTACTGCTATCTAAACTCAGCGTACTAAACATTGATACTAATGTGCTTAATTGTGTAAAAGCATTTATAACACACCGCATGCAATTTGTACGCGCTAAAGAAGTTAATTCAACTATAATCATCATGATCAGCCTGGTTAAGCGCACTGCAGGTCAAAGGCCTCTCCCATACTTCTCTCAGTGAAAGCTATATACAACGGTTCGTTATATTCCGCACACTTCTTTATCACGTGATTGATAGTGTGAATATAGTCTTTTGTTGAGTAACCTTTACGGAATCCTGCCTGGTCCTTTGGTTGACAGAAGTCTAAGGTGTTCCTGATTCTATTTTCGATTACCTTAGTAAATAGTTTGTAGGCAACGAACAGTAAGCTGATCGGTCTATAATTTTTCAAGTCTTTGGCGTCCCCTTCTTTGTGGATTAGGATTATGTTGGCGTTCTTCCAAGGTTCCGGTATGCTCGAGTTCATGAGGCATTGCGTATAGAGGTTAGCCAGTTTTTCTAGAACAATCTGCCTACCATACTTCAACAAATCTGCTGTTACCTGATCCTCCACAGCTGCCTTCCCCCTTTGCATAGCTCCCTAGGCTTTCGTTACTTCCGGCGTTGCTTGTGGGATTTCAAATTCCTCTAGACAATTCTCTTTCATTATCGTCGTTGGTAGCCACTGATACTGTATAAATCTCTATAGAACTCCTCCGCCACTTGAACTATCTTATCCATATTAGTAATAATATTGCCGGCTTTGTCTCTTAACGCAATAATCTTATTCTTGCCTATTCCTAGTTTCTTCTTCACTGCTGTTAGGCTTCCTCCGTTCCTGAGAGTATGCTCAATTCTGTCCATATTATACTTCCATATGTCAGCTGTCTTACGCTTGTTGATTAACTTCGAAAGTTCTGCCAGTTCTATTCAAGCTGTAGGGATACAGGCTTTCATACATTGGCGTTTCTTGATGAGATCTTTCGTCTCCTGCGATAGCTTATTTGTATCCTGCCTGACGGATTTACCACCGACTTCTATTGCACACTCCTTAATGATGCCCGTAAGATTGTCGTTCATTGTTTCAACACTAAGGTCCTCTTCCTGAGTTAAAAGCCGAATACCTGTTTTGTAGCTTGATCCGGAATTCCTATATTTTTCCTCTTACCGCTAACTCTTTGATCGGCTTCGTATGCACCACTTTCTTCCGTTCCCTCCTCAAGTCTAGGCTAATTCGAGCTCTTACCATCCTATGGTCACTGTAGCACACCTTGCTGAGCACGTCCACATCTTGTATGATGTCAGGGTTAGCACAGATTATAAAGTCTAGTTCATTTCTAGTCTCGTCATTCGGGCTCCTCCACGTCGACTTTCGGCTATCCCGCTTGCGGAAGAAGGTATTCACTGTCCGCATATTATTCTGTTCTGCAAAGTCTACTAATAACTCTCCCCTGCTATTCCTAGTGCCTATGCCATATTCCCCCACTGACTTGTCTCCAGCCTGCTTCTTGCCTACCTTGGTATTGAAGTTGCCCATCAGTATAGTGTATTCTGTTCTGAATTTACCCATCACCGATTCCACGTCTTAATAGAAGCTTTCGACTTCCTGGTCATCATGACTCATGATTCAACTCTAACATCCGTCAAATCAGGTGTTCCACAAGGGTCTGTGCTAGGGCCGCTGTTTTTGAACTACGTTAACGATTTACCTGATAACATTTCGTCTAAAATTTGTCTTTTTGCAGATGACTGCGTAATATATCGTAAAATTACTAATGACACTAATATTTCATCTGTTCAGGACGATTTAAACACACTGAATAACTGGACTATAAAACGGCACACGCAGCTTAACGTCAAGAAATGTAAATCAGTGCGAATATGCCGTACTGATGAAGGTTGTCCTGCCTATTGACTTGATGACATTCCTTTAGAGAGCGTAAGAAATTACAAATATCTGGGCGTCCATATAACCTATAACTTATCCTGGAATTACCATATGGACTTTGTAACGAGCAAAGCTAATCGCACACTTCGATATCTTCGCAGAAACTTCTCGCTCGCACCATTATCACACAAACATTTGTTATACACGACATATGTCCGTCCACAGTTGGAATATGCATCATCAGTATGGGACCCACATCATGCCATCTCAATTAAATGCCTTGAAAGTGTCCAGAATCGCTCCGCTCGGTTTATACTAGCTAATTACCATCGTACGGCAAGCATAACAGAAATGAAGACTACTCTGAACCTGCCTTCGCTATTAACCCGCAGGAAACAATCATACCTATGCTTATTTCATAAGATTTACTACCAGAACGCTGCGCTTCGGTCGGCATTGATTAATACAGCACCATTCATCTCCTCACGTAGAGATCATACGCATAAGGTACATGTTCCTCGCTCTAACACACTAACACATTCGCAATCATTTTTAACCTAAAACTTGCAACGAATGGAATGGTTTGCCAGCATATATTCTTAGTATACGTAATCTTGTTCAGTTTAGAAATGGTTTAGTTAACTGCATGCAAATCATGAAACTTGCGTTCAACATATCATGTGACTTGTTTTTGTATAATTACTATTTTTGCAAATTAACTATGTATGTATTTACTTATCATTCCCAACTTGTATATTGAAGTGTATCATGAGATTTCTATGGCGAACTACCACCATTCTTTTTTTTTGTAAGCTAGTGAGCTAGTATAATTTTCCATTGTTACTTATATTGTGCCTTTCCTGTATATCATTCTTTTACCTTATTTATGTAGCCTCTCCCCTCTATAATGTATGCTTACTCTGAGGGTACTGTAAATAAATAAATAAACTGCGCACAAATTTAGAAAGCCATGGTTACAAAACACTTTAAAATAAATACGCACAAAAAGAGTTTATTTCATAACTTTATTTGAACGAAGTCTTAAGAAACTTTGCTTCAATTTAGGCTTCAAAGGAATAAAGTAAATAGTCTTCTGCGTCGCGAGAGAAGGATGTACTTACAAAACTTATTTAATGTTGACGTTATGAAAAAGACGTATTGTTTGGAAGCGTATTAACACAATTCTTGGACGAAGCGCTTGTAATTAGACTACAGTAAACTCTCAGTTGTACGAACGTCAGTTTATCGAATATTTCAGAAGAACGACCTTTTTAAAAATCCCCGGCAGTTTTTTTATAGACCCTATGCAAAACTGTATCACTGAAACAAATTTCGGAACAGTCAATATTTCAGTTTAACGAACTCGCTCAGAGGATCAACGCTTATTTTTACGATCAGAACCGATGCCCGCCCTCATCAAATCGCCGCTCCAGCGACAATGTAATGTCGCTGGCGCTACAGCACCCCTGGGGCAAAGCGGCGGCGCGGAAAACAAACGGCAACGAGACATGGCCTCCGAGATTGCCCGCACAAAACGAGCAAGCATGTAATCTCGAAGGCCATGAACAAAGTAACATTGCTGGCGCTTACAACGCCGCCAGAGCAAAGCGGCGATCTGTCACACCACAAACCGTGGTGTGTGTTTTTTTCCGACCGGCTAGTCGTGGCATGGTCGTCGTCTCTTTCTTTCGAAAAAGAGACGATGAAGAGACGAAGAAGAGGCAACTGCCGAGCCAGTTTCACGCTCACTAGCTGAGGTTGTAGGGTACGTTGGAAAGTTGAGAGACTGTGTCAACAGCAAGCTGTGCCAGAAGTAGTGTACAAAAACATTGACTCTTTGGACAGTTTTGTTACTTCCTGTGCTTTAAAAGTACAAATGCAGAAGATAACATATTTTCTTCTAAGTAAGAAAGGCAGCATTCAGAACTAACATCGACGTCATCATCGTTCGTGGTGAACACGGACTGAAAGAAGTGATTAAAGTGTTCTACAATATCTTTTTTGTTTATCAGAACTTGATCTTCTTTCCTGATTTCCTGTACCTCTTCCTTTCTTTCACTGAAATATCGCCAAAACTTTTGCGGTGATGTTCTGAGGAAGCGGCTAAGCGTGTCACTGAAGAATTTTTTTTTAGAATCGTGCAGGGCTTGCTTCATCTCAGCTCGAAGTCGCGAAACCTGAGTAGATTTATTTTTGCCTTTACGTAGCCTTTTTATTTTTCTTTTCATATGAATTATGTTCCTGGTCATCCAGGGGCTTCGGTGCTTTGTCTTCTTCACGCGTTTAGGGATATAGGTGTCGTCGCAGTGTTGTACAATTACCTTAAAGTTCTGCCACAACTCTTCTACTGTTTTAGTATGGAAATCAATTTCAAAGTCAACAAATGCAGAATCCAAGTAGTCAAGGATGGAAACATCATCCGCGCGTCCATAATCGTTAATGCGTACAGGGATGTAAGGCCTGAAACAAACACTTGCTCCCACTGTGATTGTAACAATAATCATCTTGTGGTCAGAGATACCATTCGCAACGTTAACAGTATAAGCACCTATTTTATCTGACACAAACACCAGATCCAACAATGACCGCGATGTGGCCGTTACTCGTGTGTCTTCTTGAACAATTTGGTTTAGATTATATATGAACATAAGTTCCAATAGCTTCTCTATTCTAGATGAATCGGAGCCAATAGTACATGGGTTTTGCCAATCTATGTTATGAAGATTAAAATCGCCGGTCATTATTAATCTCGCGTCTGCTTTGACATTTGCACGTAGGAAAGTGTTTAGGTCTTCCAGCAACCCAGGCGAGGCAGAAGGTGCGCGATACACGGCGCCAACAATGTAGGTAATACCATGAAATGTAATCTTGCACCAAACCGTTTCAGGAACATCGCAATCAATCAATACAGCAGATACAGAGTTTTTTTTTACTATGATACAAACGCCCCCACCACGTGTGTCCCTGTCTTTCCTAAACATTATGTAGCCGGGAGGAACAATACAGTCATCAGATATATGTTTATATAACCACGTTTCTGTTATTGCCACAACATGTGGGCTTTGTGAATGGAGCAGATATTCTAATTGTGTAGTCTTATCTACAATACTTCGCGCGTTCAAACTTAAAATGCGTAGCTATATCTGTGACGACGAGCCCGAGGTGTTGCCTATGGTATCAGGATCATCAGTGCCACTTGGCCGATCTGACCTGTGCTGTTGTCTGCTATCAGCCCTATGCCCTAAGCTTTTAGACAGCAGGCAGCGTTCATTGCGGTTGCGATCCCAAAAATATGTATCGTTGTTTATGCGAAGTTTATCATGAACGAGCAGGACTGTTGCTTTCTTGGCCCTGTCTGCGGCTGCGCTTTCCCACAGTTTTCTGCGTATATCTAGTGTTTCTTTGGCATAGTCAGAGCTAATACGCCAAACAGTACCTTTTAATTTAGCACCTTTTTTTCAGCAAGCTTTCCTTTTCTCTGATATCGTAAAAGCTAAGAATAACTGGTCTACATTTTGTTGGTTGGGGTTTACCAAGGCGATGAATTCGCTCAACTGTATGAACCTGTACACCCATAGTTTTTTGAAGTATATTCTCCAGAACAAGTTCGTTTAGTTTTGACTCTGTTTCTGCACCATAGTCAGTCCTCGTTTCAGTGACGCCAAAGACTAACAAATTATTACGCCGGCTCCTGTTCTCGTAATCGACTAACTTTGCAGCCTGTTCATGAACTATACTTTCTAAATGCCCAATCCTGCTGTTCATTGTATCAACTGCATCAAAAAGGCTCTGTATCCTGTCTGTCTTTGCGCTCAGTGTGACAATTTCACTTTTAATGTCATCCATCTTACGAGCGAACGCAGTCTGATTGCGAATAATTTCTTCTAACATTTCGTTTACCTTGGGTCCGGGATTCTCCTCAACATCTCCCGCCATAAGCAACAAAAGAAGCATTGACCAGCAGTCATACAAAATATCACAACACTTGCGAGGGCACGGCAAGACTATCAAAAAGCGGTTGTCGCTACGATAAACAACTATATTGTCCATAGCACTTGCCTGCAAGAGCAGTAGTGGTGGCTTAGGCATCTTGTTCGTCAGCCAGGTGCCGTGCCCTCTGAAGCGAATGTCGCATCGAGGCTCCTTAAGTACGATGTCGAGTGATGACGTCACACTTGCGGAACGTTGATCAAAGATAGTGCAGTCCACGGTGCCATTGCCACGAGGTACTCGGAAGAAAGCCAGTAGTCCGTTGTTCGTTGTTGTGGTGGTGAAAATCCACGGCAATACCTGCAAGATCAGAAGTGGTGGCTTAGGCATCTTGTTCGTCAGCCAGGTGCCGTGCCCTCTGAAGCGAATGTCGCATCGAGGCTCCTTAAGTACGATGTCGAGTGATGACGTCACACTTGCAGAACGTTGATCAAGGATAGTGCAGTCCACGGTGTCATTGCCACGAGGTACTCGGAAGAAAGCCAGTAGTCCGTTGTTCGTTGTTGTGGTGGTGAAAATCCACGGCAATACCTGCAAGAGCAGTAGTGGTGGCTTAGGCATCTTGTTCGTCAGCCAGGTGCCGTGCCCTCTGATTCACATTTCTGCACAATTCTATATATATATTTTTTAGATTTCACGGACGCTTTTGACAAAGTGCCGCACAGTAAACTTATCTATAAAGTTTAATGTATTGAACTCTTCCATTATAATATTAAACGGGTTACTTCCTCTTTAGAAAAGAGAACGCCGTACGTACAGGTAAATGATACCATTTCGGAGGCCTTGCTTATCACTTCTGAAGAACCACAGCACAGTGTTTCAGGGCCATTACTCATCTGTAGAGGGCTCGGTAAATACTGTTTCAGAGTCAGTGTCAGTTAAGCTATTCGTAGATGACTGCACAGTTTTTCATGCTATTATTTAGGTAGGTATTCATGACGACCTGCAGTTATCAATTTCAAAAATTCAACGAAGGTGTGAACATTGGGATATGCATATTAACACTTACTTAACTACGTCTACGAATTACGCGTAAAAAGAATAGTCTGTCGTTGGATAGAAAAATTTGAAATGTCTATGTCCAAGGAAGTTGTGAAGCACAAATATCCTGCAATGAGTATGGTCAATGGTTTGACGTGATCATCACCTATTTCAGACAGTTGGACAAGCTCATATGGTCAGTATTGTTTAAGGAGGAAGCTTAATTAGGCCCTGCCTAACTCAGCTCACTAGCACACAAGACTTGGTAGATAAATATTACAGTGCGCGTGAGAAGTTTGCGATCAACCCACAAAAAATATAAGCTGAAGTCAAAAATGGTACAATAAAAGGCAGATATATTTGTCTACTGAAAATACAAAATGTTTGACTCTCATTCACCGCTTATGGCCAGTAGCGCTGGCCATAAGCGGTGAATGAGAGTCAAATTTACTATTTACCATTTACCAATTTACCATTTGGAGTCAAATTTATCATTTCAATGTACCATTTCTGACTCCAGCTTATATTTTTTGTGGGTGGATCGCAAGCTTCCCACGCTTACTGTAATAGTTATCTACCAAGTCTTATGTGCTAGTGAGTTCAGTTAGGCAGGGCATAATTAAGCTTCCTCCTTAAACAATACTGAGCAAATGAACTTGTCCAACTGAAATAGGCGATGACCACGTCACATCATTGATCATACTCACTGCAGGATTTACAGCTTCGTTGAAAAATAACCCACCTTAAGTTTTTGCATAAGTTATCACATGACAAAATTTGAGATAGACAGTTACTAACAGGCTATCATAGTTTCAGTACATCCATAACATATGTGCATCTACCTCACAAGGCACAAGTTAACGCCACCCTTATAGGACTCCTAGCCTATAATAATAATAATACTTTATTGATGACTTGAGAATCATACAGTGGAAGAATCAGGCCTGCCAAAGCCTCAGTGGGCTTGAACGGCAGTGCCTGGCAGACAGCGACAGAGCCATCAGTAACACGTTATTAGACAACAGTGAGAAAACACACACACACACACACACACACACATGACAGGCTTCCCATCACGCATTAATGTGTCTAAGAGCCTTTCTAAGACCATATTTCGTTTTCCCATCTTGTATGCTTTGAGGAAGTAAATTAAACATTGCTGGGACATAATAGTTACGGAATCTTCGACCATATCTCGTCTTACAGCGGGGCGTAACGTAAGGATTCTTTGGTCTCAGGGAACGAACAGGCACATAAGGAATTTTATACTGACTTATCCAAAAATGCTTTAAGATAACAGTTTCTAGCAGCAAAGAATTGAAATCAGGTAAAGACAAAGTTTTGAACACATCAGATTTGGGGGAGACATCATAAGCAACATGTTTCAGAAGGCCGCGAAGGACGGAGTTAACTCGGTTTACCAAATGTTGAGCGCCATGACCATATGTAGATATACCATACCGGATTACACTGTAGCATAAGGCATGTACTACAAGCTCTCGGACAGACAATGGCATGTAAAATTTTATATTATACAAAACACAAGACACTGCGCGAAGTTTTTGACAAATATATGCGAAATGAGAGTTCCAGGATAAATCACTGTCAAAAAAGACACCAAGGTATTTAATTGAACAAGCGTATTGCAGAGGGGCACGCGAACAGGGATTGCAATGTGATGTGTGCAAATATAATGGGGACGATAGGGTAACTTGCTGGACAGGGTTGTGGAAACAGATTAGTTGAGTTTTGGACGCATTGATATGGACTACATTATTCTGAAACCAGTCCATCACTTTTGTTGTTGCCATTTGTAAAGAAGAGATGGCGTCAGTGTAACTTCGAGCGTGTGAAACAAGGACAGTGTCATCAGCATACAGATTAATTTGACGTTCACAACATTAGATAAATCGTTAAAATACAAATTAAATAATAACGGACTTAAAATTGAACCTTGGGGGACGCCAGCTTTAATTTCGGTCAGGTTGCTACGAAATTTTCCAATAGACACAAGTTGGTGCCTATGAGATAAGAAGTTTTTCAGAAGCCGTAAAAACGCACCCCGAAAGCCTAGCAAAGAAAGTTTGGTTAGCAGTATACTATAGCAGACGCTGTCAAACGCGTTGCGGACGTCTAAAAACAGTGCCCAAGCAATCTGATTGCGTTCAAACGCAGAGTTTAGCGTATCGGAAAAATCTTCAAGCAGCAACTGCGTACCCCGATTCGGCACAAAACCATACTGGCTAGGAGATAACACGCCATGATTGCTTAAAAAGCTGCTCATTGTCTTGAGCAGATGTTTTTCCAATATCTGCCCAATGCATGAAAGGATTGAGATAGGCCGGTAGTTTTCGATATTGTTGCGTGCGCCACTGTTAAAAAGAGGAATGACCCGCGCATTTTTCAGATTATCGGGAATGATACCAGTGGTAATAATATTGTTTAAAATGAGCAGTAGCACATCTTCTATTGCTTCGCAAATTCTGCGCAGCTCTAATATTGAAATACCATCAATTCCTGGAGACTTATTTGGTTTTAGACTGAAAATGATTGATTTGAGGTCATGTTCCGAAAACATGGGAAGAAGGGCGGATTCTAAAATACTAGTTTGCAATGTGCAAATATCTGGATGAGGTCTCGCTACACCAGACACTTTTGAAAAAAAATGAGTTAAAATCATTAGCGGTGGCAGTACCATTTGAAGAAAAACGAGACATCAGATCAACATGGCGATTAGCGTTTACATCACCACCTCTAAGATTGTTAATTAGGGACCATGTTTTCCTGCTGTCACAACGAGCGTCCGTGAATTTTGCTCGTAAGTTATTACGTTTTGGTAGACGTATCATAGCATTGACCTTATATCGAAGCTCTTTGAACCGAAGCCGCAAAGCAGTACAATTAGGACTTCTCTTTGTCTGAACCCATAACAAGTCTTTTGCTTGTATTGCCGCGAGTATTTCTGTCGACATCCATTTTTGGTCCAAGTTACGTTGTTTGATATTACAGACCCGTGTAGCTACAAGCCGGAAATCGGTGAACAGTGTTACAGGGTTGTCATAGGCGTCGCCTGGAGGAACAGTCATCAAAAAGTTATGCCAGTGGTGATTGATTAAAAATTTCTCGAAAGCCAAGGGGTCAACAATTGAGATTTGTTTGACATCAATTGGAGCGACCAAGTTGGTAGTGTCATCTGTTAGAGAGTAGCAGACCATGTAATGATCAGCAAGTTTTGTTGTAATAACGGCAGATTTGACACTTAATTATGTGCGCGTATATTTATATGATCTATGCAAGATGTGACAAGATGACCAGCAAGGAATTCTTTAGGTTCCCAGATCGTGTTTTGCAAGCACCATTTGGAAATGACGTCCAAATAATTGCCAACTGTCGTTGCTGAAGGGCGTAGCGTATCTATGTTGACATCACCAATTAGGAAAACATGGTCCATTGACGACATGGAGGCCAGGGCGACATCAAGTTCATCCAGGAATATACGACTATTGCAACATGGTGGGCGATAAACCGCAAGCAGAATTAGTGACAAGGAAGGTGCGCAAAGACGCAGATATTCACATATCCATCACATATATTTCAGAACATTAGTACGCAGGCATAACACGGAATACTTTCTCATTTTTATTTTTTTATTTATTTACATATACTACAATCCCTGGTCGGTATTTAAGTAGGTGGGAAATGAGCGATACATGAGCTGAACACAACAATATTGGCGGAAGAAGAGAGAAAAAAAAGAAAAATGTATACAATGCAATCCATATACTCACAGATTTACACATATATAGACACATATATAGAGATATAACATATCCATAAACACACATGCACACACATACGATAAAAGGTCGTATACGAATACAGGCTTCAAATAGAACAGATACACCCGATCCACTTTATTTTCAATAGTTATCGATCTACTGGTTCACCTTCTAAACCTAATGTTGCGGATGAGATGGATTTATTTACAAGATTATCGAGGGGACATAGAGTCGAGATCGCAGGTCGGGCAGTTCTTTTCTGCGCCGTAGGCCGTTCTTCCATCTCGTCTTCTTGGGCTCCGCCGCGCAGCATAACATATTCCTCCGGCATAAAAGAAGCTCGCAGAGCGAGTCAGAGAACCATATAGCTAGTATTTCTTGATTAGGGAACCGCGTGATGGTAGTGCTTCAGTCGAGCCACATGAACCACTTGAGTCTTCCGCGACCGACGATTATTGGCAGTCAATTTTCCGATGACGTAGTCGACGTCACTTAATCCTCTGCGTATCATGAATGAAACGCTGTACGTTGAGATGAACTTGCGATACAAGCCCTTCTTCCGTCCACAGTAACACATGATTGCCAGGAGCGAAAGCGACATGTATATGCCCGGTGTCATAGCGGGCCTTGGCAGAAACTTGCGAAGACTGTTCTTAAGCGAGCTAGCCGACGCGTTTCTTCGGCACGGCACAATATCTGCGGAATGAATGTGCCTTCGTTCAGTGTCAATCGCGAAATTGTGTCCAAGAACGTTTGGGGCCTGCAACCGTACAAATGATAGAAAGGCGCATGCTCGGTTACTTCGTGCTTGGCGGTATTGTTGGTGTACGTGGCAAAGGGCAGCAAGGAATTCCAGTTCCTGTGATCAGCTGAGACGTAGTGACATCTTGGTAAGCGTATGATTCGTGCGTTCGGAGAGGCCATTTGTTGGTGAGTGGTACGGCCTTGAATGGCGATAAGTAGAACCGCAAAAGCTCAGCAGTTCTTCAACAACGTCGGCAGTGAATTGCCGTCCACGGTTACTTATATTACGTGCTGTCTTGGCGCTCTTTGGCCATATCTGGCCCTTGCGCCACTAAACCACATACATTCATTCATTCATTATATTACGTGGAACGCCGTGACGCAGGATGACAGAATGAAGCGGAAAGGCACAACACTTCGGCGGCGGCAGCAGAGTTAAGCGCGCCGTCTTGGTATAGCGTGTCAAATAGTCGACGGACACAATATTCCAGCGACAGCCGGAAGAGCTCTTGGGAAGGGGGCCGAGCAAACGGATACCAACTTTTTCAAATGATAAGGTAGGTGGTTTCACTGGTTGCAGAAAGCCTACAGGAGGCGTCGCCGGCTTCTTATGACGTTGGCAACCTGGGATACTTGCAATGAACTGTCTTGTCCTCTTCCATAACTTCGGCCAATAAAAGGGCTGGTATAATCGATGTGATTGAGACTGAAATAATCAGAAGAATAAGAATGGGCTGGGATGTGTTTGGCAGGCATTCTCAGATCATGAACAGCAGGTTGCCATTATCCCTCAAGAGAAAAGTGGATAACAGCTGCGTCTTAGCAGTACTCACGTACGAGGCAGAAGCCTGCAGGCTTACGAAAAGGGTTCTACTTAAATTGAGGACGACGCAACGAGCTATGGAAAGAAGAATGATAGGTGTGACGTTAAGGGATAAGCAAAGACCAGATTGGGTGAGGGAACAAACGCGAGTTAACAACATCTTAGTTGAAATAAAAAACAAAGAAATGGGCATGTGCAGGACATGTAATGAGGAGGGAAGGTAACCCATGGTCATTATGGGTTACGGACTGGATTCCAAGGGAAGGGAAGCGTAGCAGGGCGCAGCAGAAAGTTAGGTGGGCGGATGAGATTAAGAAGTTTGCAGGGACAACATGGCCACAATTAGTACGTGACCGGGGTAGTTGGAGAAGTATGGGAGAGGCCTTTGCCCTGCAGTGGGCGTAACCAGGCTGATGATGATGATAATCGACGAAGCATGCGAGCAAGCCAAGGGGACCCGATTTGAGGTCATCATGCATGACACGATAAAAAGCAGCATGCGGGCGTTCGGGAACGACTAGGAGCAAAACAAAAGATTATGGGGTTTTACGTGCCAAAACCACTTTCTGATTATGAGGCACGCCGTAGTGGAGGTCTCCGGAAATTTTGACCACCTGGGGTTCTTTAACGTGCACCTAAATCTAAGCACACGGGTGCTTTCGTATTTCGCCCCCATTGGAATGCGGCCGCCATGGCCGAGATTCGATCCCGCGACCTCGTGCTCAGCAGCCCTACACCATAGCCCCTGAGCAACCACGGCGGGTGACTACAGCAAGGAGGCGCCTTTGGCAGAGTAATTCTTTTCGTAAAGCAGGCCACCACACAGCGTGGAGGGCGTTGTTTGACCTGACGTGCCGGCCGCCTCCAATAGGGGTATGAGTGTAGGATCACGACGTTGTTCACATTTAAAGGCGCTGATGTCAGGAAACTCAGTAATGCTGGCAAGATGGTCGTCGAAGTCATCATCGTTAGCGGTGGCATGCGGTGACGGGAGACGAGACAAGCAGTCAGCATCGGTATAACACCGACCGCTCTTGTAGCCAAGGAAAAGATATATTTTGAAGGCGTAACGCCCAACGTGCCAGCCGTCCAGAAGGATCCCGCAGTCCAACAAGCCAGCAAAGGGAATGATGATCCATCACTATCTTGAAATGGCGATCGTACAGATATGGCCGATACTTCTGGGTGGATACTACTAGGCATTGAAATTCGGTGACAGTTTAATTTCGCTCCGCTCTCGTCAGTGTCCGACTTGCGTACGCAACGACGTGCTGGCGCCCATGATTAAGTTGAACGAGGACGGTGCCAATGCCCACACCGCAAGCGTCAGTGTGTAGTTCAGTCATGGTCTCGGGATCGAAATGGCGCAAGGCAGGCCCATAAGTTGGTAGATACTTGAGCTGAAGGAACGCGCCCTGGCACCCTGTAGT
The DNA here is from genome assembly GCF_050947875.1 of Dermacentor variabilis. Classification (NCBI taxonomy): domain Eukaryota; kingdom Metazoa; phylum Arthropoda; class Arachnida; order Ixodida; family Ixodidae; genus Dermacentor; species Dermacentor variabilis. The sequence continues at coordinate 203,422,003 of NC_134572.1, read as the reverse complement.
CCAAACGTAGGGATTGTCTTTGTGAAGGAGGCACGTGAGTGGGTGAGAAAGTTGGGCGAAGTTCTTAATAAACCGGTGCAAGTACGCGTACCAGCCAAGGTCTTTCTACGGCGGTCTTTCACTGTCTTCGGTTGGTTAAAATCACGCACTGTAGAAATCTTTGCAGGATCAGGTCAAATAACATCATTGTCGACGAGAAAACGGGCCCGAGAGTCTGGCGCTTATCGAAGTGACACTTCATTTAGAGTTTAAAATCAGTTCCGCGTTTCGTATGTGGTCCAGTACGACGCACGGTCGCTGATGGTGCTCCTCAAACGTTCTGCCAAAGATGATTACAGCGTGGATGCAGCACAAGCAGATCTCCCATTTTAATGCGCGCAGCACTGTGTCCTTTCAAAAGTTGCTGGCGCGTCGCATAAACCGAAAGGCATGACCTTAAACTCTACGAGACCGTCTGGCGTCACAGAGGCAGTTTTCTTTCTGTCTGTCGGGCGCATCGGTATTTGCCAGCATCCCGATTGTAAGTCAACGGAGTAGTAGGAGGCTGCATGAACGCTATCGATATCATCGTCGATGCGTGGCAGAGGGTATACGTCTTTCTTTGTGGCTTCGTTAAGTCTTCGATAATCAACACGGAATATCCAAGAATTATCATTTTTCTTAACTAGTATCACAGGAGCTGCCGAGGGACTGCAGTACTCCTGGGCAACGCCTTTCCGCAGCATTTTTTGAACTTCATCATCATCATCATCATCATCATCATCATCATCATCAGACTGGTTACGCCCACTGCAGGGCAAAGGCCTCTCCCATACTTCTCCAACAACCACGGTCATGCACTTATTGTGGCCATGCCATGCCTGCAAACTTCTTAATCTCATCCGCCCACCTAACTTTCTGCCGCCCCCTGCTACGCTTCCCTTCCCTTGGGATCCAGTCCGTAACCCTTAATGACCATCGGTTATCTTCCCTCCTCATTACATGTCCTGCCCATGCCCATTTCTTTTTCTTGATTTCAACTACGATGTCATTAACTCGCGTTTGTTCCCTCACACAATCTGCTCTTTTCTTATCCCTTAACGTTACACCTATCATTCTTCTTTCCATAGCTCGTTGCGTTGTCCTCAATTTCAGTAGAACCCTTTTCGTAAGCCTCCAGGCTTCTGCCCCGTAGGTGAGTACTGGTAAGTCACAGCTATTATATACTTTTCTCTTGAGGGATAATGGCAACCTGCTGTTCATGATCTGAGAATGCCTGCCAAACGCACCCCAGCCCATTCTTATTCTTCTGATTATTTCCGTCTCATGATCCCGATCCGCCGTCACTACCTGCCCTAAGTAGATGTATTCCCTTACGACTTCCAGTGCCTCGCTGCCTATTGTAAATTGCTGTTCTCTTCCGAGACTGTTAAGCATTACTTTAGTTTTCTGCAGATTAATTTTTAGACCCACTCTTCTGCTTTGCCTCTCCACGTCAGTGAGCATGCATTGCAATTGGTCCCCTGAGTTACTAAGCGAGGCAATATCATCAGCGAATCGCAAGTTACTAAGGTATTCACCATTAATTTTTATCACCAATTCTTCCCAATCCAGGTCTCTGAATACCTCCTGTAAACACGCTGTGAATAGCATTGGAGATATTGTATCTCCCTGCCTGACGCCTTTCTTTAACGGGATTTTGTTGCTTGCTTTATGGAAGACTACGGTGGCTGTGGAGCCGCTATAGATATCTTTCAGTCTTTTTACATGCGGCTCGTCTACATCCTGATTCCGTAATGCCTCTATGACTGCTGAGGTTTCGACAGAATCAAACGCTTTCTCGTAATCAATGAAAGCTATATATAAGGGTTGGTTATATTCTGCACATTTCTCTATCACCTCATTGATAGTGTGAATATGATCTATTGTTGAGCAGCCTTTACGGAATCCTGCCTGGTCCTTTGCTTGACAGAAGTCTAAGGCGTTCCTGATTCTATTTGCGATTACCTTAGTAAATAGTTTGTAGGCAACGGACAGTAAGCTGATCGGTCTATAAGTCTTTGGCGTCCCCTTTCTTATGGATTAGGATTCTGTAAGCGTTCTTCCAAGATTCCGGTACGCTCGAGGTCATGAGGCATTGCGTATACAGGGTGGCCAGTTTCTCTAGAACAATCTGTCCACCATCCTTCAACAAATCTGTTGTTACCTGATCCTCCCCAGCTGCCTTGCCCCTTTGCATATCTCCCAAGGCTTTCTTTACTTCTTCCGGCGTTAGCTTTGGGATTTCGAATTCCTCTGGACTATTTTCTCTTCCATTATCGTCGAGGGTGCCACTGGTACTGTATAAATCTCTATAGAAATCCTCAGCCACTTGAACTATCTCATCCATATTAGTAATGATATTGCCGGCTTTGTCTCTTAACGTATACATCTGATTCTTGCCAATTCCTAGTTTCTTCTTCACTGTTTTTAGGCTTCCTCCGTTCCTGAGAGCATGTTCAATTCTATCCATATTATACTTCCTTATGTCAGCTGTCTTACGCTTGTTGATTAACTTCGAAAGTTCTGCCAGTTCTATTCTAGCTGTAGGGTTAGATGCTTTCATACATTGGCGTTTCTTGATCAGATCTTTCATCTCCTGCGATAGTTTGCTGGTATCCTGCCTAACGGAGTTACCACCGACTTCCATTGCACACTCCTTAATGATGCCCACAAGATTGTCGTTCATTGCTTCAACACTAAGGTCCTCTTCCGGATTTAAAGCCGAATACCTGTTCTGTAGCTTGATCTGGAATTCCTCTATTTTCCCTCTCACCGCTAACTCATTAATCGGCTTCTTATGTACCAGTTTCTTCCGTTCCCTCCTCAGGTCTAGGCTAATTCGAGTTCTTACCATCTTGTGGTCACTGCAGCGCACCTTGCCGAGCACGTCCACATCTTGTATGATGCCAGGGTTAGCGCAGAGTATGAAGTCTATTTGATTTCTAGTCTCGCCGTTCGGGCTCCTCCAGGTCCACTTTCGGCTGTCCCACTTGCGGAAGAAGGCATTCATTATCCTCATATTATTCTGTTCCGCAAACTGTACTAATAACTCTCCCCTGCTGTTCCTAGTGCCTATGCCATATTCCCCCACTGCCTTGTCTCCAGCCTGCTTCTTGCCTACCTTGGCATTAAAGTCGCCCATTAGTATAGTGTATTTAGTTTTCACTCTACCCATCGCCGATTCCACGTCTTCATAGAAGCTTTCGACTTCCTGGTCATCATGACTGGATGTAGGGGCGTAGACCTGTACAATCTTCATTTTGTACCTCTTATTAAGTTTCACAACAAGACCTGCCACCCTCTCGTTAATGCTATAGAATTCCTCTATGTTACCAGCTATATTCTTATTAATCAGGAATCCGACTCCTAGTTCTCTTCTCTCCGCTAAGCCCCGGTAGCACAGTACGTGCCCGGTTTTTGAGCACTGTATAGGTTTCTTTCGGCCTCCTAACTTCACTGAGCCCTATTATATCCCATTTACTGCCCTCTAATTCCTCCAACAGCACTGCTAGACTCGCCTCACTAGATAACGTTCTAGCGTTAAACGTTGCCAGGTTCATATTCCACTGGCGGCCTGTCCGGAGCCAGTGATTCTTAGCACCCTCTGCTGCGTCGCAGGTCTGACCGCCGCCGTGGTCAGTTTCTTCGCAGCTGCTGGGGACTGAGGGCCGGGGTTTGATTGTTGTGTTCATATAGGAGGTTGTGGCCAAGTACTGCACCAGGGTGGCCAATCCTGCTCTGGTGAGGGAGTGCGTTACCGGTTCTGGTCACCGGGATCAGGCCACACTCCAGGCCTGTTTGTGCAATTTTATCAACACGCGGAATTTTTTTAATCCGGTGGAAAATTGCCGGCACCGGGATTCGAGCCACGGACCTCTTGCACGTGAGGCGGGTGTTCTACCTCTACGCCACCGCTGCAGACTGCAGTGATTAATTTTCGTTCTGCGGGAAAGACGCGGTACGGCTTCTGGCAAATTGGCGTCGCTTGGCCCGTGTTTATGCGGTGGTGTGTTCGCGAGCCAGGGAACGAAATCGGACATTTATCTTGCGGGAAATGGAACACTGGCGCATAGCGGACGAGTACCTTCTGCAATTCTTTGCGCTCTGAAGAGGATAGCGACTTGTTCTTCATGCGGTAGAATTCCATAGAGTAGTCGCAATTTGCTGCCCTCGTGTCGGTAGAAGCGTCAATGGCGTCAATAACGACGGTTGCTTCTGAGTCAAAGGTGGCCAGCTTGAGTCCTGTCGGCATTAAAACTTGCTCCAAAAACGCGTTCAGTGTCTACACGTGAGTATGACCATCTACACATTCAATAATGCATCGAGGAACCGGTACATTTTTCTTCAACATAGTATGGGAGTATGGTTCAATTAAACCATGACAGCGATGCGCAGGGCAATGCGTGGAGGTCACCGGAACAAATGCTGAAGTCTGAGCGGGTAAAAGTACACCGTGAGACGCACAAAATACACTCGGCTTGTCCACATCGGTTACTGCTGGCATCGTTGTTATCACGTGACGTCTAAGAGAAATTTCACCAGCCCCACGATCTAACATTGCACCACATTCGCCAAGAAAGTCAATCGCCAGGATGATGTTGTGAGTGGTGGATTCAAATTCAGTTGGAAAACCTTGTCCACCCGCACTCACTATAGCAGAGCAAACTCCAATGGGCCGCAGCGGTTCGCTCCCAACTCCACGAAAAGTAGTATTTTGGTCCCACGCGAACATCACTTTGTGTCCAAGGCAATTCTTAAACAAAACACTCATTACAGACGCCGCAACACCATGACGACTAAGGCATCGGTATTTAAACCATCAACACAGACACAAACTTTGTTTTTGCGCATGGCGACAGGCGGGACTACTTGACCGTCCCGTAACCTCACCTCCATCGGTCGCACCAACTAGTTTCCCAGCTGGGATGGTGGTGAGATTGAGCGATGGCGGGGTGATGGCGAGTCACGATAGCCGGTCGGGGGAGCCGTAAGACTGTGGTCTGAAGCTGGAGACTCACACCCGGATGCACGTTCACGCGGTTGTCATCGAAGAGCCGCAGCGGTCTCCACGGCGCGCTGTTCTGGCCTCCCGATTGATTATCGGGTAGGCCCGAAACTTGCTGCTGCCGTCGGTGACAATACCTGGCGATATGTCCACGGATACGGCAGCTAAAGCAAACAGGTGGCTCGTGGTACACAGGATAGGCATAAAATGGGGACTGGGGCTGGCTGTACCGGGCAGCAAGGCGCTGGGGTGGTGCGGTTTGACGACGTTCGAAGGTGCGCGAATAACGCCGGAACTCCGCCGTATCGACGCAGACGCGTTCGTCATGCAAAGGCCAAATTTCGCTGTTAGTTTGCTGTTGACAAAGCACCGGCTGTTCAGGACAGCGTACGTCAAGCGTGCATTGGGGGTACTCCCGTCCTTCGTCTCTTCCTTCGCCTTGTGCTATAAAGTGCGCTAGTTATTCTTTAACGAGTTGACGTAATAACAAGGTAATGTCGTGGGAGGAGGAGACGTCCGCGCTTGCGTCTGTGGTCCCGTTGTCAAGTCTACCAAACTTTGGCAATACAAGACGCGTCTTCAGTACCTCACAAGGACGGCAGTGACCTGTTACATCAAACGGAGTACGAAGGTCTTCCTTTGATACAACAAAATTGTAGACATCTTTAGCGATGTCCTTCAGAATGTTTCCAACCTTATCTTCATTCAACGTGCCCTTATTCACAATTCTGCGCAGTTTCAATGCTTTTTTCAATGTAGGTTGGGCATGTTTCTCCGGGCAACTGTGCACTACGCGAAAGCTCAGCCTTCTTTCTTTTTGAAAGTGAGTCTCCGAGGCAGGTCTTGATTTCCTCAACGAAGCTTACCCATGTTGTCATCGTGCTGTCGTTGTTATGGAACCAGAGAAGCGCGCTTCCGATGAGAAACAAAACGACGTTAGCAAGTCGCGCTGCTGCGTTCCACCCATTGTGAGCGCTTACTCTTTGATAATACTTCAGCCAGTCATCGACATCCTCATCAGCTTTGCCGGAAAAGGTGCGCGGTTCATTCTGAGGGATGCAGCAGATGACTTCCCTTGAGCGCGCACGAACATCTTGCGCGCCTGTGTCATGGCTGCCGCAAGTTGCCTTGGGTTCGTTCACGTCTGTGTTTTGAGGGGGTAGTCTGAGCAAGCTCTGGCTTCGCCGGAAAGTGCGTATAATAAGGATGTCCAGAGTGATTACCTTGCACCGTCCACCAAAGTTGTTACGGATGAGATTTATTTATTTACAAGATGATCGAAGGGGCATAGACGAGATCGCAGGCAGTCGGACATTTTCTGTACCGCGCACAGTTCTTCCATCTCCTCCTCGGCTCCGCCGCGCAGCGTATCACTATGCTGCATAAATGTATAGCTGAAGTGGAGTCATGAAGGAAGATAGCACGACTCAGCTTTCATAATGGTAACAGCACGAACAAAACGACGACGGAGTGAAAAGAGACAGGACGAGCGCTTTCACTCCGTAGTCGTTTTCTTCGCGTTGTTACCATTATGAATGTATACCAACTCGCCCAACCTTCCACTTTATTAACACGGCAAGCTGGGCAGGTTGGTGACTGAACATGTTCCTAAGGGTGAGCAGCGCAACCCGGACGAAAGACGAGAGGAAGTACACAACATGAGAGCAGACTAACAACTAGTTTATTTTTTTCAAACAAGAGACTAAAGTATACAGAAAATGTAAACACGTGTTAAGGACACTTACAAGGGTGAAAGAGTGTTAGCCTATCTTGCCATTCAAAATCTCAGTTTCTTTTTCCTGCAGAGTGAAAGAAGTCTGGCTGACGCCTCTCTCACCGGGACGCCTCTCTCATTCCTAAACTTTAACTCGTTGTTTTCCATAATGCAATCTTTGATTGTATTGATCAGCTGATTTCTAGGAAGAGAATAGTATAAAACATTGACGTCGATGCTGAACGCTGTGCATGCTGGATACACCCCTTCTTGTGCGGTTTTAAGAAAGGAAGACAACGAGAGCGCCGTAAATACCACGAGTGGTCTAGGTGAAGCCAGTCTTCGATGGAATTCCACTGGAACAACATCCGGCACACCCTACCCTCCAAGAAGAAGAAACCGAAGCCCATGACCAAAGTGCTGAAGCTGAGCGATATTGCCGTTCCAGATAAGCGCATGAACATTCTTGAATTAGGCCCGAAGTTGTGCCTAGAGCCATGCCAAGACTCTGTCAATAAGATTGCCGCCGTTAGGCCAGTGTCCAAGCTTGTTGAAGATGAAAAATTCAGGTGCATTTCTGAGTGCGTTGACGTGTTGGTCAGATATCGAGGAAACCTGAATGGCAGAGTGCGAACGATTCAACCACTTGTGCAATTTTTAAGAGAAAACGGAGTGAAAGTACTGACCGCTGATAAAGAAGGGTACTTCATCCTGCTAACGGAAGAACAGTTTTTTGAGAAAGCCTCAATCACTTTAACAAAAAACTTCAAGAAGGTACACGTTGAACAAACGAACTTCAAAGATCAAACAAAGGAATTGTTGCTGGAATTGAACCTGGAGCGTCTATCTAGTACAGTGAACAAAAGTCAAGGGTTGAACGTTGAGGTTTTCTTTATAAACCTGAGCAACCTATACGCACAATTGTGTCTGAGAGAAACACATGACAACAAGTAGTCTCCGCTTATCTTCTGAAGAACTTAACAGGGCTCCAGGTAGAAGACCCCTTCAAACTAAAGAACTCGGAGGATGTCGTTAGGTTGTTACAAGAAGGGGCGTATCCAGCATGCACAGCGTTCAGCATCGACGTCACAGATTTACATTATTTCTTTCTTCGAAATCAGCTGATCAAGACAATCAAAGATTGCATTATGGAAAACGACGAGTTAAAGTTTAAGATGAGAGTGACGTCCCGGTTTAGTCTTTTCCTGAACTCTTGGTTCTTTATTTAAATTCCACGTTCGGTTTCTGGGATAATCAAATTATGATTCAGAAGCAGGGGGTCTGCATTGGCTCTCAGGTCGCACCAATTCATAGCGAGATCTTTCTCGGCACTGTTGACCGGGCACTCGAGAGCATCTTGGCAGGAACATTGATCAAGTGTATCCGTTTTGTTGACGACTACATGGTAGTTATCCGCTCTCAAAGAAGTTCCAAAGATATCGGAGTTATTCTCGCAGACTTTTATAAAAAAGGAATGGGTCTCAGATTTACTCATGAACTGCCGATTAACAATGAAATTCCATTTCGGGATTTGCAGTTAAGAATAACAGCGCAATATATTTGTTGGCAATATAACCCCAGGACAAGCAAACCAACTCTAAACTAAACGTCGGCACACTCAAAACTAGCGAGAAGAGGAATTGCTATGACGTGTTTAGGTTTCGCACGTGGAAAGTCATGCCACCACCTCGCTAATCTGAGCTTTTCGCAACTCAATCGCCTAGAGAAGGCCGGCTTCTCAAAATCTATTATCGTGTCGATATGTGAAGGGCGAGTGAAGAAAATAAAAAAGGGGAAGCACCACAAACACAGATAGAAAAAGTAAAGCAGTATGCAGTCATCACTTATGTACATCAGATGGGGCATGGGTTAAAAAAGACCGCCATGAATTTTTTTCTTTATTCATACTGGTGTTCAAGTCGTCACCATAAGTATTGCGTTCAAGTAATCTTTTCAGCAAAGAGCTCGTTAAACAGGATTTGCAATCTTGTCAATAGGCCTAAACAGGCGTCCAAGGCTATGTGCCGCTCAAACACTCAGGGCAGCTTGTGGCATGCTCGGTGGCAGTGGTCTACGTCATTCCACTTTCGTGCGGCAAAAATTACTTTCGGCAGACGGGACGCTGCCTTAACATCCGCCTCAGGGAGCACCAAAAAGGTGCGATCAGGAATGCAACAGGTTCTAATCTGGCCGCGCATTGTAGAGCTAGCTTATGCAAACGTATGTCTGAACAAACGGAAATATTCAATAAAAATATGAATCAAATCAACCGCGAGATCGTGGAGGCCTACTTCATGCATGTAAACTCAGGCGTAGGCCTCAGCCAGACTTCTATCACTCTGCAGGATAAAAAACTGAGTTTTTGAATGACAAGACCGGCTAACACCCTTTCACCCTTGTAAGCGTCACTTTACACGTGTTTACATTTTCTGTATACCTTAGTCCCTTGTTTGAAAAATTAAACCAGTTGTTAGTCTGCGCTCGTATTGTGTACTTCCTCTCATCTTTCGTCTAGGTTGCGCTGCCCACCTATAGGAACACGTTTTTTCACTGTAATACGACTCAACTTTATTTGCTCTCTTACTCTCCCTCAAGCACACCAGATGTGCATGCATAGATCAAACGCTTTTCGCCGCGTTAATACTGACATGGCTAAGATCCCAATTTATGGCTTTATTTTGCCAACAACAAAAGGTTGTTCTCGTATTCGCCACGCATTCACTAAACAGAATTGGTCACCTGTTCACGTCTTCTCAATGCGCTCTAGAATTGCTTTCAAGCGGTTACCTCACTTATGAGGTTTGTTTTGCATACGTATACCTTTAGGCTGTCTTACCAGCTACATTGTACTTTGATTGCTTAATACATTTGTCAGTTCACGTGGGGTTTCAGTTGTCACTTTCTGTGGCAGTTATTATTCAATTTCTACATAATTCCTTGGTAATTTGTAACCGATATTGCTATACGATTGAAGAAAATTGTTGCGATGATGCTCCCACGCTTATTCAGATTGCGGAACGGCAGCCGCAAATGCAGCAGCAGCACCGTGAGCCCAGCTAGATGGATAAGCAGTGCCGGGGCACGCAATAGCTGCGGTACTTGCCTGCTAGCGTGCCAATTTTCGTTACAAAATAAATAAATAAATAAATTGTAGTCAAGACGACAGACGCTGGCCAGTCATCATCACCAGCGCTAGGCACGGGGTTCGCCGCTAGAATTGTTGCTGCAGTTTTACGCCACCATGAGCCGCTATCAGCCCAGAGTTAATAAACCCCTTTACGAAAAATGGAAAGTGCAGGCACTTTAGACTGTCCACCCTGGAACTTCAATCCGGCACGTTAACGCCAACCACGCCCGACGACGCAACCGCGCAGGCGCGTCGTATTCATATTTCAGCAGGCTCCGGTATGCTCCGCCAAAGGGACCCTGCTCTCTTTAGCGGCGCGAATGACAGGGGCGTGGAGGATCGACCCTCGTCAGACGAGAGGGTAAGCATGCATAACAAATGGGGCGATGCTGAAAAAGTGGACAGCGTGATTTTCTACCTCGCAGGTGTGGCCAGCCTCTGGTGCAAGAACCTTGAGAGGGACTTCCAGACGTGGTCAGATCTTAATTAAGAGGATGCTTTAGCTCGGGCCCAACTCCGACGATGCCTATTCAAATACATGTAAAACGCAAAAACATTTTTCCGAGATAACCCCTGGACAGATATTAATGACATTTGTTGCATATGAGAGAGAAAGCTAAATTCTAGTGACTGTTGCAAGCGGAATTTCAATTTAGGTTTGAATATTGTTACAAAAATTTTCAAAAATTCAGAAGTTTGAAAAAAATAGAAGTATGAAGTTTAAAAATTCATAGCTCTGCATCAAGAACAGATATCGCGGTTCTGTGAACGACATCCATTAGATCATTGAAAGCGGACAAATTAGATGTGCCATTTTATATCTTACGTGAATTGGTTACGTTGTTTGCAAGGGTTCTGCAAAAGCTGTATTTTCATGTTATAAAATTTTTGAGACTCATGTGTAAGATATCAATTTGGTCCGCATTGGATGTACTAATAGATGCACTTCACAGAATTGTATTATCATATTTAGTTAATAAGTTAGAGTTGTAAACTCGATAGTTTCGTTATTAGAAAATTGACACCATAAACCAGAAATTCGAAACCAATAGTCACTAGATTTTAAGTTTTTCTTTTAAATGCAACAAGCCTCCTCAAATTCGTTGCGGTAGTTGCCGAGAAAAACGAATTCTCCTTTTACATGTATTTAGATAGGAGCACCCGAGCTAAAGCTTCCTCTTAAAGGGAAACTGAAGAGTTTTCCAGAAAAAATGAGTGAAGAGCTGTACGTAATGGTTTTCAACCCTCCGAATTCCAATATCGCATCGAAATTGAGCGAAAGGAAGCGCAAACAGATTTTATTTCGACGAAAAATGCAGCAGCCGACTCAGGCAGCTCGCGCCTGTGATTGGTCGGGCGCCCCGTGACGTCAACATTGGTGTTCCTCCGGACTGGCCGCTGCCGCCACTCATGAAGCACGGTGCAAGGGGATTTGGCGCTGTGGTTTGGTGAGACGGTAATGGCAAATTTCGCAAGCTTGCGTTTCTCTGAGGAGTTCGGCGTTGCTCCCTACATGTTATTAGATTCGTCGGACGATCTCGCCGCTGCCACCATTTGAAGGAGTTGAAGGTCGTAGAGAGGAACTCGGCGAACAGGATTTATTTACATATTAACATTTTAAACAGAACATACATCGACAGTCTAGCGTGACTCCCATATGGAGCCAGCAAGACTAACACACAGCAAACAGCTTACGAGCACAGAGCTCACTAGTACATTTCTAGCATGACCACGAGCACTCAGCTCCCGACGACGCGCACACACTAGCAGCCGACAACCGCTGCTTGTAAGCCCTTGGTCCCCCCTTGAGTCCCAGTGGACGGAAACGTTCGTCCAGTCATCGTTCGACGCCACCGTAGATGACCCGCCCTTTTGGGGGATGAGGGCTGTCGACTTGGAGGAGGATGATGACTCACATACACGTGCCGCACATACACACAGGTGAAAAGGGCCGGAGCCGACGTCACAGGGCTTCGTAGAACTCTGCTTTGTCCCGGGTGGCGCTGCCGAGTACCCCATTCCTGAGCTGACCGCGCGCCACGTGGCTGCCGGCCATTCGCAGTTCTCCGAAGTGCCTGGTGTCGTAGACGTGTCGTGACGTCCGTAGAAGTGTCGTAGACGTCTGGTGGGATGGGAACACGTGCGACGGGCTGAAAGCTGGCACGTCGCCACCCCGTACGGCCATTCCTAACAATGTATACGTAGCCGGCCTCTCCAAGAAGCAAAAGATACTGGTAGCAAGCAGTACATTCGACGCGAACGAAAGCGAAGTATTAGCATCTCCTCGTGTTAGAACTTCATTGGTGAGCATGTTTTTTGCAAAGCTGTATTCAGCGATCCAGTGAGTTCGTTTCCGGGCAAACAACTGTACTGCTATGTTCCTGGCTCGTGGAACGTAAGGAGGGATGTGATCGCCGGCATTTCTGCGCTGCCCCAAAGCTGTCGGCAATCTACACAGACGGTTTACATGCGAGAAAAGTTTTCCGGCTCTTGTAGCACGTGTAGTGGCCTTCATCAGCGCGCCGTCCGCACGCTACTCGTAACCGGAGCCGTAAAGGCGGCGAATTCCGTCGGCTACGTGAGACAGCCAGTTTCTCTCTGTGCGCGATGGGGAGCGCAGCGTCCTGGCGTATGCCGGCTTTCAAAGACATGAAAACTTTACACTTGCACTGCATTATGGTAGCTGCATGTTGGCTGTTTCACAACAAACGTGGGAATTGAAAATTAACGGCGGTTTGCAACGAAACCTGCGTCAAGGGCGGGAGATGAACATGTGCCTTCCGTTCAAGGTGCTAACACAAAGGAGCTAGCAATCAATAAGAACTCGTCCAGGTTTGGACGAGTTCGTGTATTCATAAGGTCTTCCAAGAACAGTTACCATCAGTCCGCCCGCAACCGTCCCGCCTTTGTGCGTTCGTTGCCCCGACCTTCTCGCGCTGCGTTTAGAAAGCCTGCTAGCAGAAAGCCGTACTCTCTCATTCACGCATTATTGATAAACTTTGGTAATAATCGTCGTCACGGAAGTGGTTAGAGCACAGTACTGTTGTTTTTGAGCGCTTGAAATTCTTTCGATTCACAGCAGCCTCCCACTTAGCTGCAAGCTTCTTGTCTTGCGGGAAGTAACGGAACATCGTCGCGGCCACTGGTGTTCGTGCAGCTGTAGGCTGCACAGAACGCCGGCGTGATCGGCCCACCACTTCAATTGATGCTGCGCACGCCAACTACCACTCTACATACACAGAAACAAAGGAATCCAGGCTCGAGCGAGGCAGATTATGACGGAACGCACGCCGAAGCAAGCGCGGTCAGGCACGTTCGCGGAGACTGCGAAGGAGCGGAACACCAGGGCTGACGTCACAGCGCTGCGGTTTCCGGTCTCCGCTCGCATCGTCAGCATCAGCAGCAGCGCGCGGCGCTCGACGACGGGCGAAGCGACAGCGCATTTTTAACCGGAGATTACGTCGTTCCTAAGTGAAAAATCCAGCCCAAAATTTTACGTGTATGATTTATAAGGTTCCCGCATCCGTATATGAGCGTCTTATTGAATTCAACAGACTCTTCAGCTTCCCTTTAAGGCCTCTTTCGTAGACGTGTTTGGCCACCCTGCTGTTCGCAAGCTGCGCGCTGAGCAGCGTTTGCAGTAACAAGCTCAGCAGCCAGGTGAATATTTCACGAGGTACATAGAATACATTATAGACTGGTGCAAGGTAGTGAAGGTGTCAGAATCAGAGAGAATCAGGAATATTATGAAGGAAATAAAGGAGGACGTTTTCAACATGCTGCTTGCGAAGAATCCACGCACTGTGGCACAAGTAATTGCCCTGTGCCAAAGCTACCAGGAGCTGTGAACGCAGCGGTCGTTGACCCGCCGACCTTCTCCGCATAACCAACACCTGACTGGATTGGCTGCCGTTACCGACCGGTCAACGCTGCTCGCTGAGATAAAAGCGTTTGTACGTGAGGAAGTCGCCCGCCAGCTCTCCTTAGCGCCCTTCTTTCAGCCGCAGCATACATTCAGCAGCCTGCTCTCTCTTTTAGGATCTCACTCTGCCACGCAATAGAGCAAGAAATCGCCGAGGTCTCACCTCTCCACCGCCAATAGATTGCTGCAGTGGCGCCTCTCGGTTATGCTGAAGTCGTCACCAGGCCCGACCATCCCTTGCAGCTGCAGCTCTGCCCCTCAGTTAAACGTGGTGCCTAGGCCCCGACCACAAGTTCCCGTCCCGTTCTTTCACCAGACGCCTAGTCCACCGCGTTTCGTTACCTGGACTGAACCTGCCGTTGCAAACTCGTGGCGCAGGTCCGACGTTCGGCCAATATGCTTTGCCTGTGCCTACGCTGGTTAGATCACCCGCTGTTGTCGACGCGCTCAATCGACTGGTGCCACATCACCCATGACACCCCGTGACACAGGCGTGCCAAGCACATTATGTAGCTCTTACGACTCATCTTCGGCCTTGACACCTCTTCGACCGATGCCCGTTACCCGCCGTTCACGTTCGCCGCGCCAGGGCTCACTATCGCCGATGCGACCTGATTCAGTGGCTTGAGCTGTCCGCGAGGAAAGAAATGCGGCACCGTTGAACTACAGACACTCTGACAATTGTCTTCTGAAGCGTGAGCATTCTTTGCCACCGAGAAGGCCATAGGGAAACGCGCATAAGCTAGCAAAAGTAAGTAAGCAAAACTAAACAAAAACGAAGTCAAAGACGAGCCAAAGAATGCGTAAGCATTAGTAGAGAATTCTCAGGATTTCTGTAGCTTTAAGCATGAAATGCTTTTAGCTCCCGTTATCGGTGACCTTCAAGAGACTTTGAGCTGAAATCGAGAGCCGTTATCCAGGCACTCCAGAGAAGAATACGATGAGAACGAAATCAGAGCATTCGGGTATCGTCGCGAGAGAAAAACGAGGTCATCCGTGCAACCAGTCAAAACTTAAGAAAATGCAGTCTTTGACTCCCAACCCCTTTTACTGCAGCGCATTGCATACGCTAGTTACCGACCAAGCAATTAAGAAAAAATTATTCCTTCCGATTTTTTCCTAATGCTTGTTCACAATACCGGTCACGCTGTGATTTTTGTGCTTTCAAGATTTCATTTCATTTATGATACCCTCAAGGCCTGTAAAGGCTTCACAGAGGGGAGTGGGTTACAAGTAAATTCGAACAGTAAGTCTTACAAAAGAAAAATATACAAGATAAAAGTACAATCTGAGAAATAATTCAGTAGGGATACAATGAGCAATTACAAAAGCTATTACAAAAAGGACAAGATATACAAGCACATTAAACAGCATTTAGCAAGTAACGTTGGTTAAGGCATCATGAAACAAGAGAATATCATTGATGTACACAATGTTTGCGTTGAAGATTAATTTGTCGTTTCCAGTAGCGACGTTCAAAAGGCAGATACAATGCTGTACACTTGACTCGCAATCTTTACTCGTATCATCTGGCGACATGATCATCAACAAAGCATCAACAATCCTGGAAATGTATTAGCTTCCCTTGCAGATCTGACAAATCCAATGCCGGTATATTTCACTCGAAGCACGGATCCTTGGGAAATGCCATTTTCGAGAACATCCTATGGGGAACAACTGCTTCGATATTCTCTCCCTATGCTAATAAATTACGTGCACATACATACACTAACGATAGAAAATAGTAGTAGAGCAAGACTCCGCACATTTTTTGTACTTGTCGAATAATATTTTCAAAAGAAATCTAAAATTTGCTGTATGTATGTTGATAAGTTTGTTTTCTTCTCATTTGTACGCCTGGGTTATTGTGAACTAGTTATTATTAGAACTTGTTCTGTATACTTGATTCTATTGTTTGCTTGTCTATTTGTCACCTTCGCTGTGCCTTGTAATATGGGACCTGAACCCTCGTCAAGTGGACGAGCTTCCACTTTTTGTTCGGGCCTTCATCCAAATGTTCTTTGGAAAAATAAGCATGATGTGATTTTATCTGATTGTCATCTTTCGGCGCTGAGCCAGTGTTGCTCTTTTCAACGCCAGCGGTCCGTGAGTTCCACGGCGCGAGTTTCGCGCCCCCTCCTTCGAGAGATGGCGCGTGATCAGGCGGGCAGCGTCCGGCACGCCGCGGATGGTTCCGAGATGGTCTTGAGTGATCTTCGTGATTACTCCAACCAATGGCCTTTGCGAGTAGCCATTTGTTGCTTAGATCTACTCTCGATAACGGCAAAGCCAGCATTTTCTTTTGCTATTTCTTCGTCCTCTCATGACCGCCATAACGCCGTCACATTGCGCCCGTTGTTAAGACTGTGGGTTCGAAAACCTGGGATCCTCTTTCCTCGTGGAGGAGTGAGTGAACTTGAGGTTGGGACCGATATTCAGGACGTTAGACAAACACGTATATATTTACATAAGTGCAGGAAAATGCAATGAAATAGAGAAAAGTTCATGATGAAGTGGTAGTCGCTCATCACTCCCACCGTCCGTAGCTCCTTTTATGCCTTGCGTGACATTGTATAGTCACTTCCCCCAATGCGGTGCCAGGGAGCCAATGACATCAGGTCCCACCAATCCGGAGGTAGGTTGCCCTTTTCCCCGACGCCGTCGTACTCTGACAGGTGATGGCCGGATCATCGCACTGAGCGCGTCTCTAGCTTTGACACGCCAGTTTGTGCTGCTGACAGGTGACAGCCGTATCATTGTTAATTCCTGAAAGCTCTCATGAACGGGGTATTCCCGCGCTGGTCATAATTCAGCCGTGTCGAGAACCATTTCGACGAGGCCGTCGGCCAGTTCCCCATAATCGTGCGAGCCGTGACCAAGAGGTGTCGCCGGGTGAGCGGCCGATCACAACCCCGTGCAGAAGTTGAACTATCACCAATGGGAAATATCACCTTCCCGCCCATTTGCTATACGCTACTCGTGCAGGAAGATACGAACATTCCCCTCGAGCGCCTCAGCGCTTCTGCCCGTGCGCTGCAGCAGCCCTTACAACGCAGTCGTACCGTTCTCTCCATCTGGATTATGTCTTGCACGAAATGGTGTTGTGCTACCTTTTGCTGCTGTTGGCATTACGTGACACTGCAGCAATCTCGTTGCTTTGAACACGCTTCCGTATCCAGTGGCACTACTTCGAGAAGAATGCCTCAATTAGGAAAAAATTTGCAGGTACACGGTCCGCTTTATACGCTCCCAATAACGAAGCTGATTCAGAGAAATGCTCCGTTATTCTAGCCTGGACCTGTTAGAAACGCGCAGACAAAAAAGTAATCGATTGAAACTATCATTCCGAATACTCAAAGGTCAAATATATATTTGAAAAGAAACATACATACTGGCACCTGGTAAACGGAGCTCCAGAGATAGCCATAATCGGCCAATTCAATCTTAAAATGTTCAAACTGATATGTTCAGGTACTCCTTCTTCCCCAACATAATTGAAATGCGGAATAAGTTACCGATGTGTGTCGTGGAACATATTGATCTGTCTAAATTCAAACAAACTCTCGATCATGTTCCTATGGGTGGGCAGCGCAACCCGGACGAAAGACGAGAGGGAGTACACAATACGCCCACCCATAGGAACATGTTCAACCACCAACTCGCACAGCTTGCCGTGTTATAACAATCCAGGTGACTTCTAGACGGTACATTGTTAAAGTGGTTTATGCGTCGAGTATGATGGTATAAGAGCGACAGGTGCTTGAATTTGTGAAGATGCGTGAACCATCTTGTCCACTGTGATAGGCCGCTCACATGTGCGCCTCTGCTACTGTTTGCAGTAAGAAAATTCCTGAGCGGTACTTGGTCTTTCTCGCCAGTCGAGGTACCACCTAACATATAAAGTGAGGAGCCATTCCACTCTGTGAAGGAAGACGATCAGCGAAGCTGTAGGACATCACACAGAGTTAGGCAAGGGTACATGTATTTATGTTCATGCTTTTGTATTGACACTGACGATAGTTTTGTGACGACGCCGCTACGACAATGGGACGCTCACCGCTTCTGTTGTTGCAGTTCCTCCTGCTCGGGCTGACGTGTCAGCCTCCCGTCACTCTTGAACATGGCTCCGTGGGTGTGACACCTATCTTGGACGCGCATGCGCGGTCTTCTTGGCCGAGCCCTGTCAACAACGGTATCGTGGATCTACCGCAGACCAAGGGAGCGCCTACGTAGCATGTGGCACCAACTTTGGCTGATGACGGAATCCCCATCTGGCAACGCGGGCAATGCACCGGCACGAACATCGGATCCGGGGCGGAATATAAAAGCCCGCCACAACCGCTCTCTGCTGGTCACGACGCCGCTACGACAATGGGCCGCTCGCCGCTTCTGTTGTTACACGCTATTTACCTGGACAATACCAGCGGCTTTAAGTGCAATAATTGCTGTCTAATAGCGGTGTCGTGCCCAATTGAGCTCTATGACAGTGTCAAGCGCGCACTGTGCTGCCTTGTGCGACTTCATGCTTATTTCTGTGTCTCGTTGCGATCGATGCTGTCGGGAATGTCGAACTTAATCCTGGACCTGAAGATTCTGTGTTAAACATTGTACGCAGGATAGAAGCGGGCCAAACTGCAATTTTGGTGGAACTTAAGGGGATAAAAGAGAAGCAAGATGCCACGGACGTGGTCGCCACTCTCGAGTCCACCCTCAGCCTACGTGAAACCTCTGGGATAGATACACCTGTCATAATCCAGTCATTTTCACGCCAGTTAAAATCCATAACTTCAAGGTGCGAGGACGCCGAAAATAGATTACGTAGATCAAATTAACTTTTTTTGCCATCAGTGATGAGTCTGCTGAAGATTGGACGACGTCAGAGCAAAAAGTCATTAAACTCTGCGCTGAAAGGTTGGAACTTACTTTATCAAGCGACCAGTTTGAACGAGTGCACAGAATTTGTCGATTCGCTCATGACAAATGCCGGCCAATAATCGCTAAGCTTGTCACATTTTGACCTCCTAACTTCACTGAGCCCTATTATATCCCATTTACTGCCTCTAATAGCACTGCTAGACTCGCCTCACTAGATAACGTTCTAGCGTTAAACGTTGCCAGGTTCATATTCCAATGGCGGCCTGTCCGGAGCCAGGGATTCTTAGCACCCTTTGCTGCGTCGCAGGTGTGACCGCCGCCATGGTCAGTTGCTTCGCAGCTGCTGGTCACTGAGGGCAGGGGTTTGATTGTTGGGTTCATATAGGAGGTTGTGGCCAAGTACTGCACCAGGGTGGCCAATCCTGCTCTGGTGAAGGAGTGCGTTACCGGTTCTGGTCACCGGGATCAGGCCGCACTCCAGGCCTGTTTATGCAATTTTATCAACACGCGGATTTTTTTTAATACTGTGGAAAATTGCGCGGCACCGGGATCCGAACCACGGACCTCTTTGCTCGTGAGGTGGGTGTTCTACCTCTACGCCACCGCTACACCAGCTGATGCTCCAAATACACATGTTATTTACTGGATTTCAGTATAAAGAAATTCGGGATTACAACAAAGCTAACTACGTTGCCATCAACACTGAACTTCAGTTATTTCTCAGTGACTCATTCCTGCCATCTTTTTCCCAGCGTTCCGTTAACGAGAACTGGATACCTTACAAATACAATTTACTCGCTCTTGCAGACAAATATATTCCGCACGTCTCGGAAGCCAGCGACAAGTCTAAACCATGGTTCGATAAAAAACTTCGAACACTACGTAATAAAAGAAACGTTTATACCGCAATGCTATAAACCGTGCAAGCGAGTCCTCATGGAACAAGTACAAAAGTTTCCTCAGTGAGTACACTTTAGCCTTACGCACTTCTAAAGACAAGTACTTCGCTCACGACTTACCTTCTCTCCTGAAGACTAATCCGCGAAAATTTTGGCAAACGTTAACACCAGGTCACACTTCCGATATTTCCCTGCTAGACGACAAACAACAACCTCTTTGAGGAGGGGAATATTCATCGCTATTTAATGCATATTTTTCTCCTGTTTTTACAAGGGAAGACCATTCCGATATTCCAGTGGTTCCGGATTACGATTACCCATTTATGGCACCGATGAATATCTCAACTGAAGGCATTGTTAGCCTCATTAGCGAACTTAAAACCACATCTGCCTGTGGTATTGACAATATTAACACTAGGCTATTAAAAGAACACAGTATCTATCTCAAGTGTCATTCTGTATCATATCTTCAAGCAGTCCTTGTCGTCTGGTGTCCTGCCCGTTGACTGGAAGATTGCGAAGACTCTCCCCATTTTTGAAACTGGAGACAGACATAAGCCTGAAAACTATCACCCCATATCGCTAACATCTGTGTCATGCAAACTATTTGAACACATAATCGCCTCGCACATTTACACGCACCTAGAAAAAAATAACTTTTTCTTTCAGAAACAGCATGGCTTCAGGAAAGGTCTATCTTGTGAAACAGTTACTGGAGTTTACCACCGATCTACACAGCAGTATGAACAACAGTCTACAAATAGACGCCATTTTCCTGGACTTCTCAAAAGCTAACGTACAGCGCGAACGACAAGGACAGCGATAGACGACATAACCGCGGTCGTGGCCTAGTGTATAGGGCGCTAGCCTCCTCTGCGGTAGGTGGACAGTTCGAAACCCACCGCTCGCACCCACTGCAAGAAAAAGAAAAGTGGGTACAGGCGCTCCCGAAACCCGGCGCCGGGTAGTGTTCGGGGTGTGTCGCCTGAGAAGTGCACCCGGCCGCTGATTGCCCTGCGGGGCGCCTATAGTTTCGAACTGTAACCCGTAAGGGTGGATATGTTGACTGACCGTAATGCGGACACAGCTGCCTTTGTCGCTATAGACGACACACACAGCGCTGTCTATGTCGTCTATCGCTGCCCTTGTCCTTCGCGCTGTACGTTAATTTTGATCATGAATTACCAACTAGCCCAAGCAACCACCCTAGTTCTTTCGATCGCGTTGCCCATTGCCGGCTCATTTCTGAAATATCTAAGTATCGGCTCACTAAACCTTTCTTGGTTTAGAAACTTTTTATTGCTTCGTCGCCAATTTACCGTTGTTAACGATTCTCCTCCTATCACTGAGGTCACGTTTGGTGTACCACAGGGGAGTGTGTTGGGGCCTCTGCTTTTCCTAATATATATTAACGACCTACCTCCAAACATTTCCTCTTGCATACGACTGTTTGCCGACGATTGCGTTGTTTACCGACCGATTAATTCCATTAACTATCATACCGCCTTGCAGCATGTCCTTCACGCTATTACCGACTGGTGTAACATACGAAAAATGTCTCTTAACCCTTACAAATGTAATAATATATCGTTCTCACGCAAGCGCACTACCTCCATATTTACATACACCATAAATAACACGAATCTGTCACGTACCACTACTTACAAATATCTTGGTGCAAACCTCACTAGTAACCTTTGTTGGTCTTCTCATATCACTACAATTTTGCAACTGCATCTAAAACGCTTGGCTTTCTGAGGCGCAACTTGGAAAATTCATCTGCTGACATCCGTAAATTAGCGTACCTGACGTTCGTACGCCCGCAATTAGAATTTGCATCCGCTGTATGGTCACCACACCAAGAATATTTAATAACTAAGCTGGAAGGCATCCAGAACAGAGCTACCCGATATATAACTCAATATTTTGATTGAAAGTCAAATATAACGCAGATCAAGCTCGATATTTCTTTACATCCCCTACACATCCGCCGCAAGGTTGCTTTGCTCTGCCTATTTCACAAATATGTTCATTCCGATAAGCCATGCATATTACCCCTCGAAACTCCCGCCCGTACGTCCTCAAGGTTACATAATCTTTAGCTCCAAGCGCGTTTTCGGTCACACCACTGCTTTCAATTTATCTGCTGTACCTCGTGCCATGTCTCACTGGAATGGTCTTCCCGATGATATCGTCTCGATAATTGATCGCAAAATATTTCGTGAACGCCTTGGGCATGCTTTTTACATAATCTCCTTCCTTTTGTATATCTGCTATGCTTGAGCATGCTGTATTTTGTTTTGTTTTTAGTTCAGCCACTGTAAAGTTGTGTGAGGCTTATTTTTACTTGTTTCCATTGTACTCCACAATTCTTTGTTACATTGCCCCCATCACTCAATGCCCGACAGGGCCTGTAAGGTGTTTTCGAAATAAAATAAAAATAAATATACACCGATTGGTTCGGTTGCAGCCTTAGACAGAATCTTCGCCACAGTTAAATCTATACACGGCCGTTGTTCAGGAGTTGAGTGACTTGGATTAGTTTGGCAATCGAAACCAAACTCTTCTAGCACAAACTGAGTCAACCATTTCTTGTCTGGTTTTGGAATGTCCACATTGAAGACTCCAACGATGATCACAGAGCCAATGTCATTACGGCTAATCCATGCAAAATGCGGGGTCATGAACTCCTCGATATCACACTTGGATGTGCCTTGAAATATATACACAGCGAATATCACAGTTCCGTCTTTCGTTTGTACGGCACACACATCCCCACAGTCAATGGCATTCTCCTCTTACGAGTCAAAGGTGATCTTTCTTATATGACCATGCCTCCTGCTCGTGAGTCCATGTGTTGTTAACAAACGATTCCACTATACCCATCAATTTGAAACAATGCATTTTGATTGGCTAATGTCATATATTATTATTATTATTATTATTATTATTATTATTATTATTATTATTATTATTATTATTATTATTATTATTATTATTATTATTATTATTATTATTATTATTATTATTATTGCAACAAGAAGAACATGAGAACTTGAAGGAAAAACTGGCTGACCTTGCGAACAAGGTAGAGCTGAACTTTTCGATCTCGGACATTGAAGCAGCCCGTCGGCTGCCTAGCAAAAAAGAAAACCAAACTGTGCTTATCCGTCTCTCGACAGTATCAGTGAAAGAGGCGTGATTTGACGCGCGTAAGAAACTGCGACAGTTATGTGTGACTGATTCAGAGTTGAACCTTTTCTTCAACGACAATCTAACCAAGATGAATCGGGACCTGTTCTGGCGCGCGCGAATGGCAGCGAAAAAAAAAAGGATTCAAGTACTGCTGGGTGAAAGGCGGAAAAATTTGTGCAAGAAAAGACTCAAATGCCTCTCTCATTCGTGTGGAAGCTGATATTAAAAAAATGGCAGCTACTTTCAGTGAGTTATCCGATTTCACCTCTTTCAAGAAATCGTTTTGACGCACGTCACCACGCGATTTTACACTTGTGAATATAAACATTAGGAGTCTGCGTAAATACGGGGATGAATTAAAAGTGCTAGCTGAATCTTTGCTTGATTTTGTGGATGCTTTTGTGGTCACAGAAATCAACGTGTCAGAATATTTCCTACATATGTTCTCGTTAAATGGATACAGGTGTTGCAGTATAACACGGACTAACCGTAGAGGCGGCGGCATTGCTATATTTGGAAATTCAAAATATGACACTTCACTGGTAGACTTTACGTTCAGGCATGCGGAATGCCTCGCTGCAAAGGTTCATTGTGTAAATCATGAACTGTTATTGTTAGCGGTGTACCGGCCCCCAAGTAGTAGTGCTACTCGTTTTGTGTTGGAACTAGAAGAAGCATTGAAGAGGTGGTCATCAATAGATCAAGTTTGCCTGGCAGGAGATTTCAATATTAACATTATATGTCCAAGGAACACCTTAGTATCAGATTATTTATCCGTTTTGGCATCTTATGGTTTCACGCCAACAGTGATTGCCCCGACAAGCGAGGAAATTTTGAATGGCCGTTTTGTAACGTCTTGCTTAGACCATAATGCGGTTCGAGCGCCTAATCATTCGCTCTATTCTTGTGTTATCACTCATAGATTATCTGACCACTGAGCTGTCGCTTGCCGTGTATCCCTAAGTGTATCGTTCGTTGGCACGCAGTATTCAAATGACAAGGTCAGAACCACGTCAGAATTTCAGATTAAGTTTGTGGATCAAAAGAAACTTGACAGTGTCATTGTGAATTTTACTTGGTCTTCGTTGATTGACGATAGGCCCCCAGACCAAGTAGTGTACGATAGATTTTGTGAGCGTCTAGCACATTTAGAACGGCACTGCACATTTTTCTGGAATAAAAAGTGCAGGAAAGGCTATCCATGGATTAATTCCGATGTTATGCAAGCCATATCTCACAGGGATTGGCTTTGGAAAAAACGTAAACGCACCCCTAACAATAAAGACCTCCAATTAGAATATAATATTGCAATAAATGAAGTAGTTGCTCTTCTGCTGCAAAACGTCGCTTTTTCTTACACAAATTTAATCTATCGTCCAAAAGTGCTAGAAAAACTTGGTCGCTGATAAACCATCTCAGAGGGAAATTCGAGACTGTAAAATCTGTGATAGAACATTTTCCCGGAAACCCTGTCTAAACAGCTGACTTGTTCAATCATTTCTTCAGTCAGGCTTCAACAGAGGCGTTATCTAAGCCTCGGTAAGATGTGACGCTTGGTGATTCTTTGACAGCATCTGCATTTTTACCGCGGCTTTCGAAATCGGACTTTGCCCGGATCATTTTCAGTTTTCGAACGAATAAACCTCCTGGAGTAGATCGAATATCTGTAAGCTTGCTGAGAAGAAACATTGAGGCGCTTTCAGATATTATGCTTTTCATGTTAAATGGCTTCCTAGATACTGGAACTTTGCCACAACATCTAAAAACTCCTTTAGTTAAACGACTCCATAAGGCAGGAAAGAAATCTAGTATTGAAAACCACCGCCCTATATCCATTTTGCCCGTATTATCTCAGGTTACAGAAAAATTTTTGCTTGGTGTTATGAATTCTTTCATTCAAAAGTTTTCAATTTTGTCTGACCGGCAATTTGGTTTCGTGCAAGGCCTGGGTACAATTTTTCTCCTGGAAGAATTCGCTGATGTCGGTGCAAGGCCGGGGTACAATTTTGCTCCTGGAAGAATTTGCTGATGATTTGTGTTCAGCTTTCGAACTCAATCTCTTTAGCAGTGCTTTGTTTCTCGATGTATCCAAAGCCTTTGATTCAGTTTGCCATGACATATTACTTCGCAAATTATATCTTACTAGTTTTAGGGGCCCTTTCTATTCACTACTTCAAAACTATCTCACCGACAGGTCTTAAATGGTTGTTATAGGTA
The DNA here is from genome assembly GCF_050947875.1 of Dermacentor variabilis. Classification (NCBI taxonomy): domain Eukaryota; kingdom Metazoa; phylum Arthropoda; class Arachnida; order Ixodida; family Ixodidae; genus Dermacentor; species Dermacentor variabilis. The sequence continues at coordinate 203,397,028 of NC_134572.1, read as the reverse complement.
CCAAATACTACAGAAGGAAATTATCCCTTCGTGCTGGTGTCCCTCAAGGGTCAATTTTATCGCCTCTTCTGTTTAACATATTTGTGAACGATTTCATTTCAGTAATCCCAAATAGTAGAGTGTATCAGTACGCACACGATATCGTCCTTCTAATAAAGCATGTTAATTACAAAAAAGGCTGTTGAATATCTGCAGCAATTGGTGTATGAAGCTGTGGTCTGGCTTTTTAAAAACAAACTTACCGTCAGTCAAAAAAAGACAAAAATTATATGCTTCAAAAATCCCCCAAAAGACTGGAACCACCGTCATTCCAGTGCGTCTTCATACCCAAGACTGCTTATTCTGTAAGTGTACTCTTGTCGAAAATACAAACTCAATTAAATATCTCGGCCTTCATTTCGATAGTGACTTGTCATGGCATAATCATGGGGCGCATGTATGCTCCAAACTAAGATCTGTCGCATGTTTACTCTTTAACATTAAAAGTTTGGTGCCGCTTCAGACTAAAAAAAAATTATAGTGTCGCGTATACCCCGCTGGAGTATACAAGCTGAATCAAGATACAGGCAGTTGCACTTTACGAAAACGCAAGTGGCGACGCGCGATGCCGACACGAACCTCGTTCTCCTCTTCTTCAGTCTCTTGCTGCGCCACACCATGTGGCATTACCCCCTCTTCAAAAAAAAAAGGAAAGCATACATAGGCTTGACTTGAGAGCGCCGAGATGGTCTAGGACGAACACATAGGCTATAGTCACAATCACTGTGGTGTGCGATATAGTCACAAGGCACTCATGGACGAGCAACCACAAAACTAACCGAAGCGGCTGAAAACGTCGAATATTAGGGGCTATAGTACGGTTTCAACCGCACAACGTGCACAATCTCAGATTGCGGTCGTCGACGTCGGGGAGGCTGACTTCCGTCAGGAAGGTCTTCGTAGTTCACGTCACTAATTCGCTGCAACACTCTGTAAGGTCCGAAGTAGCGACTCAAAAGCTTCTCTGATAGTCCTTTTCGGCGCACGGGAGTCCAGACCAAAACTTGATCGTCAGGTTGGAACTTGACATGTCGATGGCGGAGACTGTAACGGTGCGCATCGATGCTCTGTTTTTGCTTTATGTGCACTCGGGCAAGCTGGCGGGCTTCTTCCGCGCGTTGCACGAAAAGTTCGGCATCTTGGGCGAGGTCGAGATGATCGATGTTGTCGCACGGCAGCATTGCTTCTAATATAGTCTGCACTTTACGGCCGTAAACAAGGTAAAACGGGGTGAAGCGTGTTGTTTCTTGCGTAGCAGTATTATAGGCAAACGTTACGTAAGGGAGTATCTCGTCCCACGTCTTGTGCTGTACGTCTACGTACATAGACAGCATGTCGGTCATCGTTTTGTTCAGTCGTTCGGTCAAGCCGTTAGTCTGCGGATGATAGGCAGTTGTCCTTCGATGGGTCGTGCAGCTGAGTTTAAAAACGTCTTCAATGAGCTGTGCTTTAAAGGCTTTGCCTCGGTCTGTGATGACGTGCGATGGGGCGCCATGCCGTAGGACGATGCTCTGTATGAAAAACTGGGCAACCTCGGAAGCTGTGCCTCGAGGCAGCGCCTTTGTCTCAGCATATCGTGTTAAATAGTCCGTGGCCACGATTATCCACCTGTTGCCAGAAGATGACAATGGAAACGGGCCCAGAAGATACATGCCGACCTGGTCGAAAGGTTTGCCAGGTGGGTCAACCGAATTCAGCAATCCCGCAGGCTTCACAGCTGGCGACTTTCGGCGCTGGCATTCATGGCAGGCTTGGATGTACCGCTTAACACACTCGGCAAGTCTCGGCCAGTAGTAGGATTTGCGCACTCTATCAAGCGTTCGCGTAAAACCCAAATGGCCAGACGGAGGCTCGTCATGACAGGCGAAAAAAACTTCGGCACGGAGGTCTGCTGGAACAACCAAAACGTAGGTCTTGTTGGTGGCAGCGAAGTTCTTCTTGTATAAGACGCCATGTCGTAAACAAAAAGACGACAATCTTCGAGAGATATGCCGGGGTATTGTTAGGTTTCGTCCTTCCAGATGTTCGAATATAGGCCGTAGTGCGTCGTCTGCGCGCTGCCGTGTGGACAAATCAGTAACGCTTACGACACCAAGGAAATCGCCGTCGTCCTCAATGTGTGGTCGGTAGTGTCGATAGGGGCGCGCGAGAGTGCGTCAGCGTCTTCGTGTATGCGGCCCGACTTGTACACGATGGACACGTCGTACTCCTGCAAACGTTGACTCCACCGTGCCAATCGTCCAGGAGGGTCCCGGAGATTTGCAAGCCAGCATAACGAGTGGTGATCAGTTACAACTTTGAATGGGCGGCCGTAAAGATAAGGTCGAAATTTGGCCAGTGCCCATACGACGGCAAGACACTCTTTCTCCGTGGTGGTGTAGTTGGTCTCTGCACGCGATAGTGTGCGACTTGCGTAGGCGATCACTCTTTCAATACCTTCCTGCCGTTGTACAAGGACCGCACCAAGACCAACGCTACTGACGTCTGTATGAACTTCCGTGTCCGCTTCCTCGTCAAAGTGGGCCAAAACTGGTGCTGACACCAGACGCTGTCGAAGCTCGGCGAAAGCAGTCTCTTGCTCTGAGGACCAGACCAGCGATACAACGTCCCTCGTGAGGCGAGTCAGTGGCTCCGCCATCTTCGAAAAATTTTCGATGAAACGCCGGTAGTATGCGCAAAGGCCCAGGAGGCGTCGGACACCTTTCTTGTCGGTCGGTGTTGGAAACTAGGCTAAAACGGCAGTTTTCACGGGATCGGGGCTAACGACCACGCGTCCGAGAAACATCAGATCCTTGTAGCCGAAATGACACTTCTGAGGCTTAAGGGTGAGGTTAGCCTATCGGATGGCTTCGAGAACTTGCCGCAGTCGTTTCAGGTGGTCGTCAAATGTCGCCGAAAAAACAACCACGTCGTCAAGGTATACGAGGCAGCTTTGCCACTTCAGACCAGCGAGAACGGTGTCCATTATTCGCTGGAAAGTTGTTGGTGCCGAACAGAGACCAAAAGGAAGTACTCTGAATTCGTGGAGGCCATCTGGAGTGACGAAAGCAGTTTTTTCGCGGTCTCGTTCATCGACCTCAATTTGCCAGTAACCGCTCTTCAGATCGAGAGACGAAATATACTTAGCTCGCCGCAACCTGTCTAAAGAGTCATCGATACGTGGTAGTGGGTACACGTCCTTCTTGGTAACATCGTTGAGGCGTCGATAGTCAACACAGAAACGAAGCGTTCCGTCTTTTTTGTTGACTAGAACGACCGGGGACGACCACGGACTGTGCGAAGGCTGAATGACACCATCATCTAGCATCTCCTTGACTTGGGCTTGAATTGCCTCACGTTCTTTTGGCGAGACACGATAAGGCTGTTGTTTGATGGGACGTGCGCCGGCGGATGTCGTTATTCGCTGCTTCGTGATTGGCGTTTGGCCCACCTTAGTAGCCCGAGCGAAGCGCGCGCTGAATGCGATCAAGAGTTCCTGGATCATCATCAGCAGCAGCCTGGTTACGCCCACTGCAGGGCAAAGGCCTCTCCCATACTTCTCCAACAACTCCGGTCATGTACTAATTTTGGCCATGCCATGCCTGCAAACTTCTTAATCTCATCCGCCCACCTAACTTTATGCCGCCCCCTGCTACGCTTCCCTTCTCTTGGGATCCAGTCCGTAACCCTTAATGACCATCGGTTATCTTCCCTCCTCATTACATGTCCTGCCCATGCCCATTTCTTTTTCTTGATTTCAACTAAGATGTCATTAACTCGCGTTTGTTCCCTCACCCAATCTGCTCTTTTCTTATCCCTTAACGTTACACCTATCATTTTTTTTCCATAGCTCGTTGCGTCGTCCTCAATTTGAGTAGAACCCTTTTCGTAAGCCTCCAGGCTTCTGCCCCGTAGGTGAGTACTGGTAAGACACAGCTATTATATACTTTTCTCTTGGGGGATAATGGCAACCTGCTGTTCATGATCTGAGAATGCCTGCCAAACGCACCCCAGCCCATTCTTATTCTTCTGATTATTTCCGTCTCATGATCCGGATCCGCCGTCACTACCTGCCCTAAGTAGATGTATTCCCTTACGACTTGCAGTGCCTCGCTGCCTATTTTAAATTGCTCTTCTCTTCCGAGACTGTTAAGCATTACTTTAGTTTTCTGCAGATTAATTTTTAGACCCACTCTTCTGCTTTGCCTCTCCAGGTCAGTGAGCATGCATTGCAGAGTTCCTGCAGTGCGCTCTTTTGGTCGTCCGTAAGCTCGGAGTTTACATTGATGGCTCGGAGCGAACCGTCGTCTGTGTCCACCTCAGAAGCAAAGCACTCGACGATGTCCGTTGATGGTTCGGCGTAGGCGATGGCAGTGCCACGAAAAATGCGCCGATGCTCAAAGGTAAAGTTGGTAACGAGGACCGTTGTCTGGCTTTCATGAAGTGCCACAAGGCTTCGCGCTACACAAATACCTTGTGCCAGCAACATAGAAATGCTGCCTTCGACAATGGCTTCACCGTCTTGTAGTTCGTCGGACTTGACCGGAACAATAACACTCGCACGCGGCGCTATCGTGATGCTCTCGTCCGAAACGCGAAGTGCGGATGTGTGTCCAATGGCGTCGGTCTGTGTTGCCCTTTGTGTCGAGAAAGTGATGCAGCGCTCGCGGAGGTCAATAATGGCGCCACATTCCCGGAGAAAGTTCATCCCAAGGATTAAATCGCGGGAACACTCGCTTAGAACCAGACAAGTGGCGAGAAAAGCAGCACCGCGAATTTCTACTCTGGCCATGCATAGGCCAGCGGTGCGACGCCGTGACCACCTGCCGTACGAAATGGTGCCCCGTTCCAGGGCAACGTAACTTTTTTCAGAACGCTCGCCAGTTTTCCACTAAGAATAGAGTAATCGGCGCCGGTATCTACAAGTGCACTCACTGGTTTGCCGTCGATCAACACAGGTGTGTCCCGTGAAATCTTGCTGGCGGGAACTGGTTCTGGCGTCGTCGTGTTTTCGTTATTCTGCGGTCGGCACGATACGCGGCCTTGTGCGCATCGAGTATGGGCGGCCCCGCCTCGGAAGGTCGCTGACGTCAGTTTTCCCGGCGTGGACTTGGAGATCGCCCTTGCGTCGTCCTCGAGGTGGTAGCGCGAGCAGGGAAATATCGCCGCGGAGAGGGTGAGCCTGACTGCCGCTGTAATGGGCCCGCTCTGCGCTGCTGTTCGAGGAATTCTGCGATGTCGGGTGGCCTTTGGCCGAACCTAGGTCGAGGTGAATCGATAGAAAAACCCTGCAGCCCGAGTCTTCGGTAGGGGCACTCACGATACACATGACCAGCTTCGCCGCAGTGCTAGCACAGCGGTCGTCGATCGGGTGCTCGCCAAACCTCTGATTTCCTCGTGGGTGTACGGCGATCGTCGAAATACGGTAGCGGAGTCGTCGGAGCGGCTTGCGCCCATTGCAACGCGGCTGGCAGCGCCACATAAGTAGTTGCGAAAGCTTGGACGGGGCTCAGTAATGTTTCTGCGTACGTTTCGCGCCGGGATTCGCTTGGCAGAGGTGGTGCTTCACTGCTGGAAACAGATGCCTGCAGTGCCTGCTGCACTTCTTTGCATACGACGCTGGCGAGGGAGCTGACTGTAGGTGTCGACGTGCCGTCGTGCTTCTGCAGTTCGTCGCGAACCACTGAGCGAATCAGCTCGCAAAGCAAGGCGACGTCGCACCCTAAGCCTACCGGCGTATCCGGACTGCAGGCGGCATTTACTTGTTGGTTGTACAAGTTCGACCGTTCTCCATCGCGGTGGCATCGGTGAGGAACTCCGCAACAGCCTTGGGCGTATTCCGAACAAGACCGCCAAAGAACTGCACCTTTACGCCTCTCATCAGATGACGCACCTTCTTCTCTTCCGATATGCTCGAATCGGCACGCTGAAAGAGACGCGTCATGTCCTCCACGTAGATCGTGACGCTCTCGTTGGGCTTTTGGACGCGTGACTGAAGGGCTCGTTCCGCTGTTTCTCGGCGATCGGGGCTAGAGTAAGCCTCCAGTAGCTTGCGCTGGAACTCACGCCAGGATGACAAGGCACATTCGCGGTTCATAAACCACGTGCGAGCACCATCCTGGAGGCTGAAGTAGACGTTCCTGAGTTTAGCGTTGTTGTCCCACTCGTTAAACGCAGCCACGCGCTCGAAACTCCGCCAGCCAGTCTTCCACGTCTTCAAATGTGTTGCCATGAAAAGCCGTCGGCACTTGGGGGTTCAGCAGCGTTAGGTAAGTTGGTGTCACCCGTTCCGTAGAAGTCGCACTGGTCGCAGTCATCACTTTTTCCTGGAAGTTTCCAAATTCTGGGGCGAGGCCTCGGATTCGCCGGCTTGTGGGGTGAACTGGAGTCAACTCCAACTGTGGGGCGAGGTTCTTGCTGCCCAGTGGGGTCTCCTGCATAAGTTGAGCGTACCCAGCACCTCCACCAAATTGTCGCGTATACCCTGCTGGAGTATACAAGCTGAATCAAGATACAGGCGGTTGCACTTTACGAAAACGCAAGCGGCGACGCGCGATGCCGAGACGAACCTCGTTCTCCTCTTCTTCAGTCTCTTGCTGCGCCACACCATGTGGCAGTAGTACATTCCCTTGCATACAGCACCTTAACGTATCGTATAACGATTTTCGCTTTGTGTTCCCAACGTTGGCAGGACAGATTCGATAACCTCTTAAAAAATACATTAAAAAGTGTGGCATATAATCGCGTGACACCATCAAACAAAGATATTTTTCATGATCTCGGTTTCCCGTCCTTTCAATCTTTATTCATTTCTACGGTTGTGCTGCGTCATTTCTGGACGGATGAGTTTAATCAACCGCACGCCTCTCCGCGACCGGTGCTCAAAGAAAAGCGCTTCGTTGTACCGCGCGTATCTACTAAATACGTAGCAGCAATACGCTGCGTGTATGTCCCCAAGATATTTAATAATTTGTCAGACGACTATTTTTCTGTGGACTCTCGGTCTAAATTGAAGAGTCTATTACACATGTAATACAGATGTATGTACTTATTTTCCTTTTGTTTGTCGCAGTTGTGATAACTCTACGCTTTCGTTTCGATGCCTTGGAAACCTGATCTACGTTTATCACGCTCATTTGTTTCCCATTTTCTTTGTTGGTTTTAAATTTGTGCATGTACACTGCAACCACATCGCTTAGCTGATGATGCCGGGCCACTTCACACAAGTCACCATTGGCTTAGATGGGCCCGTTTTGCTGTGCTAATTTTCTTGGGCGCTTCATAAAGATTATTATTATTATTATTATTATTATTATTATTATTATTATTATTATTATTATTATTATTATTATTATTATTATTATTATTATTATTATTTGCTGAGTGCTTCACTCATGCTGATCCGCGGATCAGCCCGGTGCTGCACTATTTTCCGGATCAGCCCACATTTTTGTCCACAATCACTACAGATGCATTAGGGGTAGAGGTATACAGCTTCGCTGTAAAACGTCAAAACCTCTGGCTAAATATAGGTGCTACAATATTCGAAAGATAACGTAAACGGAATGGGCTTGGTAAGCACGTCAGACGACAGCTTCTAATTGCAAGTACTATGTCGCTTCGTATGCGATGAAGGGAGCTTAGGAATATGTTCAAAATAATGATTCTAGATTAATCGCTTGTTGCATCTGAGCCCACAATCGCTGGTGCGCTACTTACATCTGCATCGAAGGATAACATTACCTTTTACACTTTTCTGCAAGAAGTGCTGCAGATATAAGAGAGTTTGCGGGCAACACACACGCAATATCGCAGGGAATGTGAGGGGATAAAAAAAAACATTGGCTATGGTTTATCTACAATAGGAGACGTCATATTGTCGAGTTTGTTTCTCGGGGTTGGAGAAATAAATGTGTTGTTTTTGTTTTATTTAATACTAATAATGCACGATCATTTCTTGTGGACGTATTATAACGGCAAAATCGAGTTTGAAAGTTTGAAAGAGAGAGAAAATAATGCAGAGAAAGGCAGGGAGGTTAACCAGAGGTACTTCCGGTTGGCTACCTTGCGCAGGCGGAAGGGTTAAGAGGGATAAAAAGAGAAACAGAGTAGAAGGGGGAGACAGAAAGAAAAGGAGACAAGCACAAACAAAGCGCGTACACTACAGAGCGGTAGGGGGCGGCATTCTTAGAGTCTGTCGTGAAGCCCCGTAGACCGCAAGAATTTAATAGCTCGAGTAAGGCCTTCAACGCGGATGTTCTTTCGGAGCATTGGCCTAAAGCTTTTAGTTCTGAAAGTGGACGATTGTCCAACTGGTCCAGTACTCTGCACATCACTTGTCTCTCAGCACTGTATCGCGGGCAGACACAGATAATGTGTGCGAGCGTCTCGTCGATGTTACATGTGTCGCACGTGGGGCTGTTGGCCATTCCTATAAGGAAAGCATAGGCGTTTGTAAAGGCAACGCCTATCCACAGAGGGTAGAGCATGGTCTGTTCACGTCGTGGTAATCCAGGCGGGAGGTGCATCCGTATGTCCGGAGACAACGAACGCAACCGACACATGGTGAAAGCATTTGAGTCCCACAGGGGCAAAGTACATTCACGGGACATCAATCGCAGTTCAGCCGCAGCGTCTGTTCGCGAAAGCGGAATGAAGACTCGTTGACCACTTTCATATGCAGATCGGGCGGCTTCGTCGGCGTGGTCATTCCCGCTGATGTTACGATGTCCTGGAACCCACTGAAAGATTATGTTGTGTCCCTTGTCATAGATTTGATGATATATGTGCCGAATTTCTGAGGCCAGTTGTTCATTGGGTCCATGGCGCATTGGGCTTCGTATGAATTGAAGGGCTGCCTTGGAGTCACTAAGGACTGTCCATTGCTGCGGTGGCTTCTGCTTACTGAAATCAAGTGCAGCACGGAGCGCCGCGAGTTCTGCACCCGTCGATGTGGTCACACATGAAGTTCTTAATTTGATTTCCTCAGATTGTGCCGGGATGATGACTGCAGCAGCAGAGCTGTTGAGTTTTACTGAACCATCTGTGTATACATGTTGCCGGAATCTGTGCACGTTGTGAATGTGCTCCAAAGTTGCTTGTTTCAAAGCTTGCAATGGCGATCCAGCTTTCTTTCTGATTCCTGGAATTGTCAGTTGAACTTGCGGCCGGTGCAGACACCACAATGGATCTGACAATCGTGTACCGGGCGTGAATTCTGATGGCAAGTACGACTGATGTCTTACAATAGTTTTAGCAAAAGTTGAAAGTGGCCTTTTTGCTGGCAAGCAAGCAAGATGGTGTGAGGGTATCCGAGTCAGGTGTCGGATGTGCGCTCTCAGGACATCTGTAGCAATGTATACAGTCAAAGGAGCGTCTCTGGCTATGGCCACTGTCGCAATCGATGACGTTGTTTTGGGAAGACCGAGACAAGTCCTGAGTGCTTGGGCTTGCACGCTCTGGAGTTTGCGAATATTCGTAGTGCAAGTATTTCCTATTACAGGTAAGCTGTACCGCAGGAAGCCCAAAAACAGTGCTTTACATAGTTGAAACATTGACGGTACTGTTGCGCCCCAGGACTTCCCGCCGAGAAACGCAAGAAGGTCCACAATGGCGGCCAAACGCTTTGTCATGTACGAGATGTGAGGGCTCCAAGACAAGTCTCTATCAATGATGACGCCAAGAAATCGGTGCGTTCGTCTACATCGTATAATTAATCATTAATCCGCAAAGCATACGGGGCCATCGATTTGCGAGTAAAAGCAACGAGTGCACATTTCTCAGCGGAAAGCTCCAGGCCTTGTCTTCCCAGGTGTCTTGACACAGCCGTTCAGGTTTTCTGAAGTCGTGCGCGGACTTGTACACGTGTCACGCCTGAAGCCCCCATATGCAAATGTCGTCTGCATATAGGGAGATCTGTACGGTTTGCGGTAACGAATCAGCGAGACCAACGAGCACCAGGTTGAAAAGGGTAGGGCTGAGTACTCCGCCTTGCGGTACTCCACGACTGGTAAGGCTAGAGTTCGTTGGTCCGTCTTCAGTCAAAATAAAGAAAGATCTTCCCTTCAAATAGTTGTATATCCAGCGAAAGGTGTGTCCACCAATCCCTACAGCTTCTAAGGCGTCCAGAATTGCATGATGATCTACATTGTCGTACGCACCTTTAACATCAAGGAATAGGGCCGCAGTGATTCGTTTCAGATGTTTCTGGTGTTGTACGTATGTTACCAGGTCGATAACGCTATCTATTGACGAGCGGCCACGTCGAAAACCAGCCATTACCTCTGGATAGACGTTATAAAATTCCAAGTACCATTCTAACCGTGTAAGGATCATTCTCTCCATTACCTTGCCGACACAGCTGGCCAGTGCTATTGGACGGTAAGATGACGATTCCATTGGGGATTTTCCAGCCTTGAGGAGTGGAACAAGCCGACTGGATTTCCACGTTGTAGGGACCAGGCCGTCATGCCATGATGCGTTGTATAGGCCAAGAAGGGCATCCCTGGCCTCTTGATCAAGGTTTGCAAGCGCAGAGTATGTGATGCCATCGTGTCCTGGTGACGAAGATCGCCTGCACCCAGCAAGTGCGGCCTCCAGTTCTTCGATGGAGAAAGCAGCGTCCACACAAGGATCTCGGGAGCAAGAGGGCACAATGGAAATAGATGCGCAAGGCGAAAAATTGGAGGACGCTTAAGCTTCGCCTTCAAGAGTGGAACGCGACAGCGTTCCCATCGACCCGTCAAGGGGTGTAAGACAAAGCGCTACGGCGCAGGGATCACTTACGAGGCGCCCCGCATCGGACTTTGCGCCCACCTATCACACGGAGAGCGTCGAGCAACGCAGCGTTCTGCGCGGCAACGAAACATGCGCCTGAGCAAACGGAACGAACCAAAGAACTCGGTGTCTCGGAGGGGGAAACGATCTACGCCAGCCAAACGTCGTGATCGGCACGGGCAGAGAGATAGACAGATAGTAATCTAAAGAAAGGAACGGCGCTTGATTCTGCAACCCGCGTGGGAGCACGGCGAAGCGTCGCCAGGGGAGAGCGAGTCGGGGCCGCAACGCGCCTGGCACCGGTCCGCGCACAGCACAGCCCCAATGCGCGCATGGCGCGCCACCTGTCGGGGCAGCGCCGTACATTGAGAGCAGGGGTCTTCTGTGTTTGCCGCAAGATGGCTCTGCGTGTGCGGTAAGCGGAGAAGAAATGTAGCGGAAACGTACTTCGCTATTCGTGTAAATGCGACTTCTGTAAGTTACGTGCTCATAATTACCGATATACACCGCAGTATAACATTCTACGGCACGTTTTTAAGGCAACACCGCGTTCACTAAAAGCGCGTTTGTACCGATTCCAAGCATCGAACTCGTGGCTTAGTGGTAGCGTCTCCGTCTCACACTCCGGAGACCCTGGTTCGATTCCCACCCAGCCCATCTTGGAAGTTGCTTTTTATTTATGAAGTACCTGCCATGATTTATCGCTCACGGCCAACGCCGCGGACGCCGACGCCGACACCCGACACCGACGCCGACGACACCGGCTTTTCTGCGACACGAGCTCCTTAACGCTATCGCGTTAATACGTGGACGCCGGACCCGCGATCCTTGCGCAGTAATCTTCGGCTACCTCGACTTCTCGGCGTCCTTGATGTAGGGCTAGAGACTAAAATGAACGACGCTGTTGAGGAGCTGATCGAAGTCCACGGATCGTTCTCCAAACAACCGACAGAGGTTTACGCGGGTCGAGAGACTCACAAAATGATTTCCAGCGTTGATTTTGCAGTGCAGCAAGGCGACGCTGAATTTTCTATTGAATGCGTCTGGCCTCTCTAAGGTCATATAATGATTTCGTCCGTCTGTACCGTCGCTCCGCTCGCCGGTGGATTGCACGGAGGCTCTGTATTTCCGAATCAAAATCTGTGTATTTCTCTAATGGCCGATATGAGCGCATAGCATCCTGCATAGCCTTGGCGATCTCAAATTCTAGTGTGGACGAAATGCCTTCGTGGCATGCGTCTTCCATAAGTGATTTAAACACGGGCCAATCTATTGTTTGTTTAAAATTTGATGGAACGGATTTGGTGAGGCCTTTTATCTTCAGGTAGGTAGGAATGTGGTCGCTTCCGTGGGTTTCTATATCTGCGAACCAATGGACGCAGTGAGTGAGGCATCGCGAAAGAAATGCTAAGTCTAAACAACTACTGTATGTCCGGCCGCGCAGAAGCGTCGGACTGCCATCATTTAGACAACAAAGTTCATGGTCGCAAGCAAAGGACACGAGGTTTCTTCCTTTGGAATTTATCTTGTTGCTTCCCCAAAGTGAATGATGCGCGTTGAGGTCCCCAACAACAATCCATGGACCAGGTGTCGCATCTATAATGTCACTCAGTCTCTGCCTATCGAAACGACTTGATGGAGAAAGGTAAGCGCCCACTAAAGTAAACGCAAGTTTTTTGTTTTTTCATGGTCAAACACACATACTGATTAGTGTCATGTGGCCGCACTGGATGAACAACATAAGTCAGTTCACATCGTATGTAGATGGTTACTTTGCTAATGTCAGTACAAGTCGATGACACATGAGGTTCATAGCCTGAGATCCGGACGGGTTTCTGTAGCTTCGGTTCACAGACGACAACAATGGGGAATCGATTGGTGAAAACGCAATGGCGAAAATCACTGCGGGATTTCAGGCCACGGGCATTCCATTGCATAATAGATGCTTCCTTGACTTGTCTGAAGAACGGCTGACGTGGTAGAGCCATTGTGCTTGTTACTCGAGGCTCGCAAGAACCGGGTCCAGGCCGTCCAGCACTTGTAGTGCACCTCGAGCAGATGGCGTCTGCATGTCGTTTATCAACACGCGAATGACTTTCATTAGAGGTTTTATTATGGCGATTACTTGCTTGTCTTGACCTCGCACGTGATCTGTGCCCTCATTGGTTCGTCGGCAGTCCACCGTCGACATTTGTTGGGCTGGAGGACTTAATGTCGGAAGTGCAGGCCAGTCGTTTGCAGTAGAGGTATTCACTGCGTCATCAGACACCATGTTGTTAGTGTGGGTGAGCGCTTTGGGAGCACCAGCCTCAGGAAGTATCGTCTGTCTTGCGACGGTATCAGTATTTCTAGTAGACGAGGATTGTCTACGGTGACGGCGGACACTACGCCGTCGTACTTTGGCGGCGGCCTCTCTGTGAGTTGAGTTGTATCTCACCATTTGTTTTAGGACTTTGCGCTCTGTCTTGTGCCTCGGGCAGTCTTTCGACGATGCTTCATGGGGACCAGAGCAATTGGCACATTTGAAATGAGTCGCACGGCAAGCATCTGCGCTGTGCTGCTCAGAGCATCTTGCGCACACGGTCTAATTTTTGCATATGCCGCTGACATGCCCGATCTTCAAACAATTACTACACTGAAGTGGTCTTGGAACGAACGGTCGCACTGGATGACGAAAAAATCCAACTTTCACGTGGGACGGCAAGCTACCTCCCTTGAAAGTTATCCTCACACAGCGTGAATCTCCTAGGCGACGGATTTCAATAATAGGTACATCTGCTGTGGCGGGTTTGATCAAAATAGGCAGATCGTTGTCGTCGATTGACTCATCGACATCATAAATCACACCTGATATAGTATTGCTGTCCTGTGGTATTATGGTGCGAACATTTATCTTGCCCAGCATTTTCACTGTACTCAAGATATCCTATGCTGCTCTGTTCTTGACATCAACCGCGAGAATGTTCTTACGGGTGTTAATTCTCATATCCGTGATCTCATTTGGAACAAAAGCCTCTAGTGTTACAGATACGGCTTGCCCGTTTAGCCGATTCAGGTTGTCGGTCGGCGTCTCGGGTAAGAAGAGGATGGTATGAGCCGTTTCATGGGCCTTTGCTGCCGCCGTCGTCCTTGTTGAAGACGAGGAGGGAGTGACGATTCTCCTCTTTCCTTTTTGCCTCACAACTGTCAAGTAGTCGCCGTCATCCGACAGATCTTCTTCTAAAGCAGAGTAGTACAGCAAGGTGTCCTCGCTGCCTGTGTCGCTCATCAGGTGATTGCGCTTCCTCGGAGCGCTCGACGCTGTGACGTCGGTCTCCTCCGGACGTCTAGCTGACTCCGCTTCCATCGCCGAAGGTCTCGGAAGCGGCGGCTCCCGAAAACACGCAAAAATACTCGCAAAATGAGAGCAGTATAAAACGGCGTTCCACACAAGAGCCACTTCTTCGCATTCTTCCTGAAAGTTTGAAATTATGGCGGGGAACATATACAGCACAGATTTTCACATTATAAAATATAGATGCATTTTTGGAGGATTGTAGCAGCAGAAATTTTAGAACTGAGACACAAAAAAAACGAAGAGATGTTGGCATAGCTGCTGTGTTGTACAATTTCTGCTGCTGTAATGCTCCAAGATGAACCAACTAGCTCAGTTAAACACCCTTCTGACATACAAATGCAGTTGTGTGTAGATAGGTGCGGCCTTAACCATACTTTTGACACAGCCACAGAGGCGACCCCAATATCTATAAATGCAATAATTGCGCACGAGCAATATGTGTATAGTGCTGATATAAATCTACACATAAAGGATGCAGTTTCTGTTACTTGTACATTGCTTGAATGTAAATTTAAAAGCAGAAAGCATTAAAAAAAATGGCTGTGGCTTAGCTAAGGTTAAGCCCAGGATGCGAAGCATACTAGCCTTTATTTTAGTTGTTGAAACACTGTTTAACCTGGTGAACTGCAGTTGCTTGGCTATATTTGGTTCGGCTAATAGAAGAAACAACTCATGCGTTACTCTGCTTCGCCTTCAAGAGTGGAACGCGACAGCGTTCCCGTCGACCCGCCAAGGGGTGTAAGACAATGGGCTACGGCGCAGCGACTACGCGCCCCGCATTGGACGCGGTGAGCGTCGAGCAACGCAGCGTTCGGCGCGGCAACGAAATGTGCGCCTGAGCAAGCGACGCACGCCTGAGCCTTAGAAACAGCTCGTTTCTAAGGCAACACCGCATTCACTAGAGGCGCTTTTGTACCGCTTCGAAGCATCGTACTCGTGGCTCAGTGGTAGCGTCTCCGTCTCACACTCCGGAGACCATGGTTCGATTCCCGCCCAACCCATCTAGCAAGAGTTGAGCCAAAGCCACCTAGAAAAAGCGCAGCTGCTTATATACCACCGCGACGCCGCGAGCGACGGCGCGAGTTGGAGCCCCGTTTCTCCTCTGTCGTGACGTCACGGTGTCACGTGGTATTGAAGGCGACACCGCCGCGCCTGAGGAGCTGGGTTGAGCTCTAGTAATATGCTTCGCATAAAAATTCAGAGGGTGTTTAAGCTTCGCCTTTAAGGGTGGAATGTCATAGAGACTCCTTACTGCGTTTCATGCTTTCCGGCAACTGCAGTTTGTGTAACCGCAACGTGTGCCGGGAAACGCTGGCGGCTAACCCTATACATGAAGGCAAACTTTCTGTTAGAAACGCGGCCTTTTGCGTGGGTCGATCTCCTGTTATTGTTTCGCACATAAAATATTTCAGTCTGAGAAAAGATGTGCTGTTGCTGCTTTTTTTCGTTACATTTGTTTGTGGGCTGCCGTTCTCAAAACTCCGAGGAATAACTTTGTAAAGAATGAAAGACAAGGTACGAGTAACTTTCGTGGCAATAGACTAGTTGAATAATCGTGGTTCGGAATTTTGTTCAAAATTCCGTTCGCCGAGGCGACGTCCGACGCCGGATTTTCTGCGACACGCGGCCCTTAACGCTATCGCGTTAAAATGATTGCAGCTGAATGAATTTTACTTCTGTATGCAACTCTTTGCATTAAATTATCGCTTACCTGTAGCAAAGGTATACTTATTGCTTTTACCACTCGTCAGATTGTGGATTGTGATTATCCATTTCCTGCCCATTTGAACTCCATGCTCTTAGACGTGCACGAAATTTCTACGAGTGAATTTGGTATTCACCAGAGATTTCAACTTCCCAGACAAAAAATTAAATAGTAAGACTGAACAATTGCGTATTTCCAGAGACTTTTCTGACTTTACCTTCACATTCAGCCTCTCTCGGACAGTGAATGTGTCGACTCGTGGTACTAACACGTTCAACCTATTCCTAGTACACAAACCGGAACTTATACAATCCATTCGCTGCATTTACGAGCTTCGTGTCCACAACATCCCTATTGAAAAATATTTGTATGTCCCATAACTTGCTTATCCAATAATCCAATATGGAACATATAGGATTACAGATTTTTAAAGCAATTGATGAAGGTAAAGTTGTAGCCTCGATATTCGTTGGCCTACCCAAGACCTTCGACACAATTAATCACACAATTCATTGTGGTAAACTTGAAGCCATTGGAATAACTGGTCCGCTTCTACTTCTAATCCGCAGTTACAAGATAGAAAACAAGTCGTTAACATTTCTGGGTACTACTCTAAAGAAGCTACTACTAACATTGGTGTGCCACAGGAGTCCATATTAGGTCTTCTACTTTTCCTAATTTATATTAATGATCTGCCTAGTTGCCTCTCCTCATCGAAGTGTATTCTGTACGCTGATGATACTACTATATTTAGTTCTAACAATTGTATATCAACGGTAACACGTGAGCTAAACGAAGATCTCGTGGAAATTTCCATATGGTGTGAACTTAACAAGCTGCAGAGCAATCATTAAAAGATAAATTTTGTCGTCTTTGCCTCACATCAGCGATCGCCTGACCTTCTTCAGTCTATTTCCATCAACAATCACTTAATCACTGCAGTTCATCATTGCACCTATTTAGGTGTGGAATTTGATGGCCATCTTAAATTTCACCTTCACATAGCTAACGTGAAAAAGAAAATGGCCTATGGAATACGTGTTTTATTCAAAGCACGACCATATTTCTCATTTTCTATTCTCAAGTCGTTTTATTATGCTTTTGTTCATTCTCATATTTACTATAACATTGAATCATGGGGAAACGCTTATAAAGTCACCTAACTTCGTTGCAAGTCATTCAGAATCGAGCTATTTGACTAATAACATTTTCACCTCGTAGCAGTAGCGCTAATCAGCTGTTACATTCACATAATATTTTGAATGTGACTGACCTTGTTAAATATAACTTGGCCATATTTATTTTTACGGCATTGAACAATGATATTCCAGTAACCATCATACCAAAGACATATAAATAATACTAGATTCGCAGGAAATATGAACTTAATTTTACCCTTCGTTCGCACCTAAACAGTCATTACACTGTTCAGCTTTATCTCTGTGGATCAGATTACGATTCCCTATAAAATTGTTCAAAGCTCACAGATTTCGTACAGAATTTAAGCATTTTCTTTTAGCTTCCTCCGACTTGCCCATTTGAATGTAGTATGAGTTGTATTATTAACTTTCCCTTTGTTTCTCTATTGGTCTCCCGCATTTTTTTTACTTTCTTTCTTCTTATGCTATTTTTGTTGTTTTGCCTTTTATTGACCAATACGAAGCCTTGTTATTCTTTAATACATTCATCTGCTACTTTTCTGTTCATTTATGCCTTGTCTCCTAAAACCTTTATTATCGTAAATTTTACATGTTACCATTGTTGTTTGTATTTATAATTCTACTCATTATGCACAGCACAGGAGGTCCCATTTCAGTTTGTAACTACGGGACCTCCTTCTGTATATACGTATGCTTTAATTATGCTTATTTTTGTCATGAATAAAACTGATTCTGATCCTGATTCTTATACAAAACCTGTTTTTGCCACATGATATATGATGCTATTGGATATAGGAGTTTTGGGTAAACATGTTCTTTTCAATACGCATACTACTGTTTACCCTGTCAATTGAGGTACCAACCCGACAACCACCAAATAGCACGGTCGGTGTTCACAAAATAATGAACACGTCGAAATTTTTCCTGCACTTTATTCTGCCGTTTGTACGACAGTCGACGAAAACTGTTTGATATTGAAGCAACAACTTCTATGACTTCCCGAGAAGCAAGTGCCGCTAGTCCGAATCCGTGACGCGACGCTGGTAAGTCATGGTTTAGGAATTCTTTAGGAAGCTATAAAAAAGGAACCTCTTTCTTTCTGCCAAGCAAGCAAACTCAATTTTCTAGTGGGATAAGTATTTGCAAGTTCTTCATAAAAGCAACAGAATGTTATGACGATCAAAGCGAAAACTTTTTCATCGGAATTTGCTCAGTTTTCTTTGTTTAAGCACTCACAAATTCTCCCGTCTAAAACGACAAATTATGCCTTATATATTATGTCCCTATGCTATCCGGATTGTTCACCCGTTCCTTCTGATCAGAGGTGACGAATTCACTCTTCTCATCTGTCTTCATTCAGGACATCTCTCCTGATAATTCCTCTCTCCCAATCCAAAGCTACTTTCCAATGTCTCAGATAGCGTAAGTGATATGAAACCAACCATTGACATCCCACATTAGCATCACGTCGCAATTATTCACGACTGCGGTTTTCCCGTAAGCTGTTGTGGATTTCGTCAGCCTAGGGAACACTTCAACCACATCGAGCTTCGCGTTCTCTATTTAATTCTTTTTGCTGCTGCCACACTTTGGCAGCAGCAGTGTTCGGAAGAGCGTTTGCCTAAATGCTCCTGCATACTGTTACAGATAACCCTGGATCCTAGGACGACACCACTATAAGCCGAGAAGCGCACGTTTTTCTGAGGCTGCATTTCGACTCCGGTTATCAACTAAGAGTTATCAAGGACGGACGTCACCGGCTGGCATCACCTGGCGTGGCGCTTGCATCGACGCATCTGCTATAAAGCTACGGCATCGCATCCAAGACGGCACTTTGGCAGCAGCAGTGTTCGGAAGAGCGTTTGCCTAAATGCTCCTGCATACTGTTACAGATAACCCTGGATCCTAGGACGACACCACTATAAGCCGAGAAGCGCACGTTTTTCTGAGGCTGCATTTCGACTCCGGTTATCAACTAAGAGTTATCAAGGACGGACGTCACCGGCTGGCATCACCTGGCGTGGCGCTTGCATCGACGCATCTGCTATAAAGCTACGGCATCGCATCCAAGACGGCACTTTGGCAGCAGCAGTGTTCGGAAGAGCGTTTGCCTAAATGCTCCTGCATACTGTTACAGATAACCCTGGATCCTAGGACGACACCACTATAAGCCGAGAAGCGCACGTTTTTCTGAGGCTGCATTTCGACTCCGGTTATCAACTAAGAGTTATCAAGGACGGACGTCACCGGCTGGCATCACCTGGCGTGGCGCTTGCATCGACGCATCTGCTATAAAGCTACGGCATCGCATCCAAGACGGCACTTTGGCAGCAGCAGTGTTCGGAAGAGCGTTTGCCTAAATGCTCCTGCATACTGTTACAGGTTAGTGGCTTTTTTAAGGGGGGTGTTATTGTGTTGCTGCCACTGCTGCTGCCAAAGGAGCGAACCTTGTTTATGTCAGTATGGAGTGTGTTGAGTGTGAACAAGAAATCTTGGATCCCAAAGAGAGTATATCTTGCATGACTTGTAAGCTTTCGTACCATGTAGGAAGCTGCGCAGGAGTGTCGGAGGCAACAATAAAATCTAAGAAATCAACCTACCAGAAATGGAAATGCCCGAAATGTAGGCTACCAACCTCACATGTTAACCAGGATGAGAAAGAAAAAGCACCGTTGACCGTAGAAGATATGTTGGTCGTACTTCAGGAGATTAACCGAAAACTTGATGTTTTGTTGCCACTGAAAGAAACTGTCGATGGAATTGAGCAATCGGTGCAGTTTATGTCCGAACAGATGACAGACCTGTTGACGCGCACAGAACAAAATGAGCGAGATATTAAAGCAATCCAGACTAGGCTCGCAAAAACAGAAATGAACAAAGAGCAGCTTGAATCGCTCAGTGTCCAACTCGATGACCTCGAATGGCGCAACCGGAAACTGAACTTAGAAATTCATGGTGTACCACAAACGGAAGGCGAAAATCTTTTGTCCAAACTTAATGCTTTGGCCGGTGAAAGTGGATTGCCCCAGCTATCAGAACACGACATCACGGCAATTCATCGATTGCCGGCAAAGCGTGACAAAATGCCTGGCATCATCTGCCGTTTCGCGAGACAGAGCATGAGGGACAAATGGTGGGCTAGCAGGCGGGAGTTGACCACTGCGGATGCCAATGTTCACATGTTGGAAAACCTGACCAGGCGAAATCGAGAACTGCTGAGGGAAGTGAAAGAATGGGCAAAAACAAATCAGTACAAGTATGTCTGGCACAGCAACGGCAAGATTCTGATAAGAAAGACTGATGGCGCGTCAGCAATGCTAGTGCAGCACTCTTGCGACCTTGGCAAGCTGCAATAAGAAGGGAGAATTGATTTTTTATTTTTGTTTCCTGCCAAAAATGCAGACTGTAACAGAAAAGAATTATCTACTCCCAGAGAACTTCAAAGATTACCTTGGCCCGGTTTTCCAGACGTCATTCAAATGTCTTCATATCAATGCTCGATCTGTCAGACGTAAAGAAGCATATTTCGACACTTTCTTTCAACAACTAAATGTTCCCATTGACGCTATCATGATCAGCGAAACTTGGTCTACAAGTGATTATGATGTCTTTCGAATTCCTGGTTATGAGACATTTTTTCTGAATCGTTACGCTGGTATTGGTGGTGGCGTATCCATATCATTTAAGAAGAAGTGGCGGCCTGAAATATTAGAGCGATTCACAGTTTCTGTAAAAGAATATGAAATCTTAACAATGTGTTTGAACAACACTATTTTTGTAGTGTGCTATCGTCCACCAAAGGGTTGCGTAGCCATATTCTTGAATTTTCTTGAAAGCCTGATTTCATTTGCAACCAGTCAGCATTTAAACATTGTCCTTGGTGGTGACCTAAACATTAATATGTTATCGGTTGATGCATCCCAAATGAGTTTAGATTTATTGCTTAGAACACATGGACTTCTGAATGCAATCAAAATGCCAACGCGTGTTACGATCACGTCTTCATCGCTGATCGATTTGTTTATCACTAACCATGACCCTAGTATGATCACATCTGGAGTAATAATTTCTGACATCAGCGATCACTTGCCAATATTTATGTGTGTTAAAAACATGTCTAAAAAGAAACGTAGTTCAACATATTCTTTCCAACTTATATCTGAAAAAACACTGTCGACATTTAGAAACTCGGTAGAAAAGAACAACTGGAGGCCTGTCCTTTTAGAAAATGACGCCAATAATGCTTACGAGGCATTCTTAGGTATTCTGAAGCCGATTTACGAGGCCTGTTTCCCAATATTAACAAAAAAACAAAGGCGTCACAGTCGCAAACCATGGGTCACACCGGAGTTGGTGGCAAAGATAAACACAAAGAACATCCTATATCATAAGTTTATTAAATCGAGAGCTGAATGTGATCTGACAGCGTTTAAAAAATATCGAAACCGCTTGAATACTGAGCTCAAGAAAGCCAGAAACGCCTATTACACAAATCAATTCACGTCAACTTGTGGTCGTGTCGACATTATGTGGAAGCGGCTAAACGCAATTTTGGGGAGAAACAGCAAATCAGGTGAATTAAATATGCTAAATATCGATGGTGTAAGTATAACTGGAAAAGAATTAGCAGATACGTTTAATACGCACTTTATTTGCGCTTCTAGAAATCAAGTCCCACATAACAATCTCAGTGATGTCGTTCATATAAGCGACACTATATTTCTCAAACCGGTTGAAGAAGCAGATGTAATGACAGCCTTCCACGAACTAAACAATAGCACATCCATTGATATTGATGGCCTCCAGATAAAGCCTATACGGTATATTTTTGACCTTATTTTACCATACATCACGCATATCTTAAACCTTTGTGTCAGTACCGCTGTATTTCCTCGTAAAATGCAGATTGCACGTGTAACAGTTATCTTTAAAAAGGGTGATAAAAACCAGCTCGGGAATTACAGGCCAATATCTATCTTACCCGTGTTTTCTAAGCTACTAGAAAAAGTAATACTTAGAAACTTTTTGCAGTTTGAAGAAAAACACAAAATTATAACAGCAGCTCAGTATGGCTTCCGTAAGCACCGCTCTACTGAACTTGCACTATTAGATCAACGAGAATATATATTGAACGAACTCGAACATAATAGGATAGTCATTGGTATTTTTCTTGATTTTTCGAAGGCATTCGACTTATTAAACCATACAATACTTCTTCGTAAACTTGAGCGTTGTGGCTTCCGCGGCCATGCACTATCGCTTGTGCAGTCATACCTCATGGATCGCAAACAGGCAGTAGCAATAAATGGTCTCCTCTCAGATATGCAATCTGTAGGCTGTGGCGTTCCACAAGGTAGCATTTTGGGTCCATTTCTGTTTAATCTTTACATCAATGACATTGTACATGCAACTCCATTCGTTAAATTTATCATCTATGCTGACGACACCAGTATTTTTCTTGCCGGAGATAATGCAGCCGAACTCACAGATACTGCAAACAATGCACTGAGGCAAATAGAAAACTGGAGTAGCAGAAATGCGTTGCGAATTAACACAGCAAAGACTAAAGTCGTTGTTTTCAGAGGTAGAAACAAGAAGGTCCGTCTCACTAAGAATATATTCCTTCAGTCCGTACCCTTAGAAGTTGTGCCTTCATTTAAAACATTAGGTATATTATTTAATGAAAGAATGTCATGGGATGATCATGTTAGCTTTGTAACAAATAAATGTTCACGTATTATTGGTCTTCTTTACAAGAACCGTGAGATACTACCGCGAAATGTAATGCTAATGCTATATAATTCATTGATACAATCGCATTTCAGCTATTGCCATTTAACCTGGGGTGCAACAACAGCAGGCAATCTTCAGAAACTACACTTGTTACAGAAAAAATTTCTAAGAATTGTTGAAAATGTTCCGCATACCTACCATACGGCCGCACTTTTCTTAAAGTATAACTTACTACCAATTACTAAACTTTATGACTATCGTCTGAGCAAGTGTGTGAAAAACGAGGTGTTGAAGAACATATCTTTTCTATCAAAATTAGCTGGTTTAGAAAAACGAGATGCAATGTACAGCACAAGAAACATAGCACAATGGAACGTAAAAACATACAGAACTTTCTATGGTAATCAAACATTAGAAAATAAACTACCACGACTTCTTAACAAACTCGCACAAAACGATATTGATCTCCAAAACACAACACGCCACAAACTGTTCGAGTATTTTTTACACTACACCTAACCTTTTTTTTTTTTTTTTTTTTTTTTTTTCTGTGATTTGTCTACCCAATTCTTCTTTCTTTCACCATCATTGTAAGTTTTCTTTCCAGCCAGGACAATGCTGTTGATTTTATGCTGACTACTGTAACCGGATAACAACTCTGCTATATGTATTTTTTTTTTTTTTTTTTTTTCCTTTGTTATCTG
Organism: Dermacentor variabilis; assembly: GCF_050947875.1. Classification (NCBI taxonomy): domain Eukaryota; kingdom Metazoa; phylum Arthropoda; class Arachnida; order Ixodida; family Ixodidae; genus Dermacentor; species Dermacentor variabilis. Next base: position 203,373,595 of record NC_134572.1, on the reverse strand, counting down.
TATTTCCTGTATTTTCTTTTCTTTTTCGTGTGTGTGAAAAAAAGGAAAAGAAGAGGAAAAAAAAGGGAAAGAAAAACAACCACTGTATTGCTGTCAAAGTGGGGGCCCGTGGCCTTGTCAAGCTGTCCAACGGCAGCTTTTACTACGGGTCCCCGCCATCATCTGTACCATGGTGGCAAAATAAAATTTGAATTTGAATTTGAATTTGAATTTGAATTTGAATAACTGCACGATTCGACCAACGCTTTCAGCCGGTCGTTCCTTCCGGTGACGAGCGGAATAAAATCGCCCCGTTGAATTGTGCGCACGAACAACGTAACCCTTTCGTTTACGCGAAGCGTTGTCTAAACATCTATGCAGTGGACCACACGCTATGTGTTGATGGTCGTTTTACTCATCCTATTTCTGTGGCGCCATACTGTTGTGTAATGGCACGAATGGCGTTGTCTGAGTAACATATGGTACTGTTTCTGTTCTTATGTTCATGTTATTTGTTTTTGCCCTGACGATATATTTTTTTACTATATCAATGACCTTCCTTATTACTGATGATCGCCCACCCGCCATTATTTAGTACCCTGCTAGGCTCCCTTAAGAGTAATAAATGATAATCTGATGATGGTGTATGGTTTCGTAACCGTGAATGTGCAGAATGTGTCCAAGTTCTGATGGTGATATTTAGACAGTTATAAATTGGGCATTTGAGAGCCCGGTGTCGCTAAACAAAAGCAAATAGCAAACTGTGCCCCATCATCATTTCCGGAACATTCATTTGCAGGAAGCACGTCTGAAGCCTGGCATGGAAAGGACAGATAGTAAGCAAAGTGCTAGACGCACTTTTTTGTGAGAAGGCTTTCGCTAGAATGCACATAATAATATCTTGTCGCGAGTTTACTCGAGCAACGCGGGCACTCGAGCGGCACCGATAGTGCACCCTTATCGTCGGCGACCGATTGCGCTGGAGCCACTTACGACAGGTCAAGGTTCCGAAGCATCGCCGCGGGCCGGGCCATAATGGAGCGCTTGAGCTCGGACACATCTGTGTTGCGTAGCGCCAAGCTCTCCAGGTTGGTGAGAGCCGCCACCCACAAGTCATCCAGGTATCCCACCTGTGCAGAGTCGATGGTCACGTGGCGCATTCCACTGGGCAGCAGGCCGAAGTCACGTGTCAGGTTGAGTGGTCCGGCCGCATCGACAACGGCCAAGGCACGAAGACTCTGCATGTCGGCCAGAATGGCCCATGACGGAGGCAAGCTGCTGTGACCACTGAACGTGACGTTCTCCACGGAGCAACGGAGGCCGGCGAACGGATTGTCCTCCTCGGCAAACTCGAACGTCTCCACGGTGACATTGTTGAGCTCCAGCGAAGTGGCGCTTACATCGGTAAATGCTCCCGCGGGCAAGCGCTCTAGGCGGCTGTCCCGCAGCACGAACGAGAGTGTGGGCCGTGACAAGGGTCGTTGGATGAAATGCTCAAAGTCCACGGCACTGCCAAACTCAGCGCAAGTCACCGAAGCAGTCGTGTTACGACTCGATATATGGCAGGATGGCGAGCCCAGTGCCGCGCCCACGAGAAAAAGCCAAGCGAGAGCTCCGTGTGACATGCTGGTGCCAGACTGTCTGAGGCAGCCGCTCGGGGGAACGCGCGCGACCAGATAAGGATGTCTTCTCTCTCTCTATCTCCCTTGGCTGGCCGCGAAATTCGTGCACAGTCTCCGGTTGCCGACACGGGACACCCGCGGGCTCCTACTGCTGCTGCGTTGGTGGGCGTCACGGCAACGCAGGTGCAACGTTGCAAGCGTAAGCACAGAACACCAACCCGCTATGGTATTTTTCCGCGCTGCACTCTTCACGTGCAGACGTGAGCCCAGGGGCACAGCCATGTGAGTCTATAATGGCGCGGTTCTCCTTAAACGCAGTCTCCCGAATTTCTTTAAGACTGTGCCTACATAATGGCCGAAATGAAAAGTTATGATGTATATGGCAAACGCAGTTTGTCTTGTGTTGTTTAGGACATAAGCCTTGCCTGTGTTTTGCTGCATTCTGCGCGTGCATACCTATCCAAAATATTTATTTATCCACGTGAATTGGAACATTTATGAGCCTTTCATGGAAATTAAGATCGTCCGACCAGCTTTGATGTTGCTTCCGCCATGACGTCATTTTGAAACCCAGTGCCGATTCTACCACATTTTCTGAGGAAAGTTGCCTCGCGCAAGGCAATGTCGACCGCTCGCTCTGTGTGGGCGGCCCTGCCTCCGATCGGCGCCACGTGACAGCCCGTGACGCACCGCGCACGGCAGGAGCCCAGCGGAAAGCACGAGAAGGAGGAAAACCATGTGATCAGGTTTCTCAGATACAAGCTTCGTAGATAGGCACACCCTTGATGGCGATGACTGAGCGTGCGGGAACATTTCTTTCCGGTTCCTGCCAAGCTTTCTTATCCTATGTTTTTTTTTAAGTGCACGACCTTTGATTCGCAAGAAATATTGCTTGTCACTATGGTGATTCCATTCCTTTGAAAATAAGAAGTGCCGCCTGGTGAATGCGTGTTTACAGGAAGGTTTATATTTGCGAGGTGGTAATGAAAGCTGTGCTTCGCCGCCGGAAAAAAAATGTGCTGCTCCGCCTACGGCGAGTCAGTCGTGTCCTTCGCCGGGACCGGTTCGCAACGTGTGATGGTGCCTGTGCGAGTGGCCTTGCTTCTGCTTTGTCTGGGACACGCGTCGGCGGCTTCTTGCCAGGATACGGACTACCTAGGGGCATGCACTTCCAACTGCGGCAGCTACAAGTTCTTTGTGTGCAGCAACGTTCACAGGGTGAGCGATTATTATCACTATGTTCAGCAGGCACTGCACTACCCGAATCTTTGGCTCGTCCTCAAAGACAGTCATTTGGACTACTACCCGGCGGGATCGTTTACCGATGGCAACTTAACCGTAATTGAGTTCCGAAACGCCCGGGTGAACAGCTTCACGCAGTTTGACACGGGACCGAACCCGTTCCTTGGCGCCGAGCACACTGTGAAAACTGTTGTATTTCGTGAGGACAGTAGCCTGCCGGGCAGCTGGGCACTCTTTAGCAGGCTTGTCAAGTTGACCAAGGTTGAATTCCGGGACATGGCGCATCTAGAGCTAACCAGCGACTTCAACCTGCTGCCAGCGAGTGTGGAGAAAGTATACATATACAACTCCAGCATCGGCTACGTGCACCCTCGATGGCTCTCCCAGCTGAATGCTCTCAGAGTGGTCATCATACGCGACACAAATCTGAACCAGTTCGTCCGGTCCATGCTGCCTCGACCGGCGCCGTTGCTCAAGGAACTGGATCTTGAGTACGTGTACAAGGCTAGTGAGTTGGGCCACCATCACCTATCCATTAAACGTTCTTTGGTAACTCAAACTTTCTCCTGCTAGGACAAGCAAAAAATTTGGCAGTTTCAGCAGATATATTGCATTATCTAAAAGATAAATATTACCATCCACCTGAAAAGCAGCAAAAAGTTAGACGGATGGTTTCTCAGAAAGAGACAGAGCTGGGGGGAGCCTCTAAGAAACCTATCTAGGCTCCCCTACTTTGTTGCTTCTTGACAGTCTAAAGTGGACTCTATGGTTATAATAGTTTTGAATGTCATCTACCTTCAATACGGACGGCGTCAAATAATCCCCTAGCCTTTTTATGCTACTTATGTGCTACTCCATCTTTTTGTGTGTGGGGTTTTACATTCCAAAACCACGATCTGATTATGAGGAACGCCGTAGTGGGGGACTCTGGGAATTTGGACCACCTGAGGTTCTCTACCGTGCACCTAAATCTAAGTAGGCGGGTGTTCTCGCATTTCGCCACCATTGAAATGTGGTGGCTATGGCCGCGATTCAATCCCGCAACCTCGTGCTTACCAGCCCAACACCATAGCTACTAAGCAACTACGGCGGGTCGTCTTAATTTAGCACTTTCCCCGTCTGCTGATCTCATAGCGCTTCCTGTGACAATCCCAGCCCCATCCTTTCGCTTTTATTTGATAACTTCACAGGCGGACCTCATCCACTTTCTTTAGGTATACGTGTGACGAATCTAGGGGCCGATGCTGAAACCGGTGCAGTCTAACTCTGCGTTTCAAAGCGCTACCTGACACTAGGGAAGAATTCAAGAAACTGACACATGACGAATGCGCAGATCATATCAAAGAGAGACGCGGCACGAGGGAAGCATGCATGCTATCATTACCTAATGTTAATATGGTTAGAGCGTTGGGCGGCTGTGCTGCAGGACATAAGTTGGATCTTACCATCCGTCACGCATTTCTTTATGGCATGATAGGATGACTTAACCCGGCTGAGAAGGATATCGCAGAAAACTTGAGGTTTGTCTAGCATACGCGAGCACATGGCCATGTGCGCGAAACTGAAATTTTGTAGGACATATGAGGAACGTGATAAACTTTGATAAATGAGTGTGTGCCCGTCATGCGCGCACGCGCAGCTGTCAAGACGCTTACAGCGCGTCAGAAGAAGTTGTCTGACCCTGGAGATAGTGCGTTCTTTACATTCTGAAAGAAATTAAGCAAACCACTGTCGTGATTTGCTCGGCTCAGAAATTGACATGGAGAAAAATGTTGTGCAAAGAGTAACAGTTTTATAGCAAATAAACAACCACATCAAGAAAGAAATCGTTTGGCATAGAATGCAACATATGGGTTGGATCTGATATAATCGTACCGTTATAAAAATTATCCAGATCGAATGTTCATCTTGGAATCTGTGTGAACCTAGGCTTTTGTAAAGCGCGTAATCAAATGCTATAAATTCGCTAGTTCATTCCTGTGCCTCTCGCGTGAAAAAAAAATGAGCATGCATGCGTGTGCTCTCGCGGTACGCAATGTGACGCACACGGTAACCACCTAAAATATTGCGTAGGAGCAATGCAAATATGCGTGCGGTTTTGGCCTAATAAGAGAGCATCGAGCTGGTTTGCTCTGAGATCGAGGTTCAATCCCACCATCGGGCCAGTAATTCAATTTTTATTTCACAGTTGAGCTATTCGTCAAGACAGCAGCACCCAGCGAAGGTCAAGAAAAGGCGGGATGGCTTGCAAACAAGGTTTCGCTTTAGTATATACCCCTATAACTTATAAGCATGTGATCACATATTCTGACAATTACAGGTAGGTAAATTTTGCACCCTTTCATTTCGTAAATTTTTTAAGCAATACTCTAGCCAAACTTTCATGCCTCGGTCTCGACCCTCTCGCACTGTCATGGATCCGTTGCTTTCTTACTAATCGATTCCAGTACATAGCTATCGGAAATCTTTGCTCAAGCACTACTAGCGTCATCTCCGGAGTACCACAGGGGTCCATCCTTGGTCCCCTTCTCTTTCTCATCTTCATAAACGACCTTCCCAACGGCATATCATCCAATATCAGACTTTTTGCAGATGACTGCGTAATCTATCGTCGCATTACAGACCCAACCGACCATGCAATGCTCCAGAAAGACTTACATTCATTAGAAACCTGGTGTTCCAACTCTTTAATGAAACTTAACATCTCCAAATGTAAAGTTATGCAGGTATCCCGTAAGCACTCTAACAAGGATCCCCCATACTTCTTGAACTCGACAGCCCTATCCACCGTTGAACCGTATCGTTATCTCGGTATCACTATTAATAGCATGTTGACCTGGCCCTACCATATAGCAAAATTGGCTACCGACACCAATACATCACTTGATTACGTCAGACGTTTCCTTGCGCTGTGCCCCTCATCCACAATAAAACTAGCTTATGAAACTTTTATTCGAAGTAAACTTGAATACGCTTCAGCTATTTGGAGCCACCACCAAGCTTACTTAATATATTAGAATCAATACAAAATCGTGCCGCTAGATTCATCACTTCCAGGTACAGGCGTGAAGAAAGTGTCAGTGCGATTAAATCATCTCTACGATTCGAACCATTGGTGTTGCATTGGAAAATTTCAAAACTGTGCCTTTTCCAGCGACCTTATTATAACTTCCCCGAGCTGCATGGAAGGCTTCTAATCCCATCAACCCGTAGATCTCGTCGCCTTTTTAACTCTTGCAGCATCCAGCGCTTGCATGGTTCAACATTTTCCTTTAATCAATCGTTTTTTCCTAACACCATTACAGAGTGGAACAATTTGCCGGGTAGAGTTGTCAATGAGCGCAACCCCATTATCTTCAAGCAGCTGCTTACTGATCACCTTAAACCCTAACCTTATAATGACCGTACTTTGCCTTCAATCTTTTGCGATTGCCGTCTCACATTGTGACTGTTCGGCTGATTTGCTTTTCCATTCTATTCAGTGTGCCTCTTAGCTTTTGTTTTTGTTCTAATACGAATCTACAGACTGAGTTTTGTAAGAAATTGTAACCATATCTTTGTTTCTACCCTTATCTTCTGTAACCCTCCCTTATGTAATACCCCGACAGGGGTCCTTAAGGAAAAATAAATGATGATGATGATGACGATAATGATGATGATGCGCTTTGCCGATCTGAGATGCTCACCAGTTATTGCTTTTATTTTCTTTGAATTCGAGCTCTTTGAAACATGGCTTCTATGAGGGTTGCTGTACGGGCTCGTTACGTAGTGCAAAAGGACGGACACAAAGAAAAACAAATTTGTTATGCAATGTGCATTCCTGTGGCTGTGCTTCTGTCTGCGCTACAACAAAATTGAAAGGTGGACGTTCGCTACGGTTATGGCTGGGTGAACAAAAACTGGAACAGCGCAACACAGGACGAGCACGTAAAGAGCGCCGGACAAAGCGCTGACTAGCAACCAAATGTTTTATTTGCAGAAGCAGCATATAAACACATCATTGAAGGTGACATAAAGAACAGAAAAAGAGGGATAATAAGGATGAGCGTCAGCCACGGAGATAATCCAGTTCTTTTGTTGAGAGCGTGAGGGACGCAGAACTGACCCTCTCGTCAGTTCTGCGTCCCTCACTGACGCTCATCGTTTCTTATCCCTCTTTTTCTGTTCTTTATGTCACATTCAATTATGTTTTTATACGCTCATTCTGCATATAAAATATCTGGTTGCTCTTTACTCACTCGTCCTGTGTTGTGCTGTTCCTGCTTTTATTCTGAAGATGAACCACGCAGCCCCTTTGAGCACACTGCTGCGTGAATATTTTGTCATGTGGTGCTTCCGAACCTGAGGCCGCGAGATCATATTGTGACTGCGGCGGCCGCATTTCGATGGGTGCTAAACGCAAGAAACGATAGTGTGTCATGCATTGTGTGCACTGCAGAAAACCCCAGCCGTTCAGAATTATTCTAGACTACTTCACAATGGCGTGCCTGATAGTCCTCTGGCGCTAAAAATCCCTGAATTTTTTAACTTTCATTTCAATACAATGCGCTGAGTCGTCTACGCATTTTTTAGGCACTAGACGCATATCTGAGCCTATTGCAAATATTTCATGCTGTATATCTTTTCTCAAAGTCGAGTTATTCAAAGTAGGACGAGATATGCTTGAAATGCTTGCGGCACTTTATAAGCAATGACATCACGCATACAAGACAGGTCTAGGAATGCCAACGTTATACTAATAACTAAGAAGGAACACTTGAATTGAAAAGAATTGAAGAATAATAGGTCCACTAGTTTGCTTTCACTACTGTATAAAATATTCGACAAGATAATTTTAAATAAAATCAGGGTAACACTCGACTTCAATCAGCTAAGAGAACAGGCTGGCTCTGGGAAGGGATTTTCTACAATGGGTCACATTCATGTGATCAATCAATTGAGAAATCTGGCTGCCACAATGAAGTTCTCATATAGCTTTCAGAGATTTCAGAGATGTAGATGGCATCGTCCTGTTCAGCAATACTGGGGATGTATTTCAACAAATGAGTGCGGATTTTCAGCGAGAAAGTGTAAGGGGAAGGCTGAAGATTATTGTGCAGAAGTCAAAGGCAATGCTACGCAAAGGCTAGCAAGGAAACAAAAATTCATGATCGCCAGTGAGCCGCTATTGTCTGTGCAGGAGTACGCTCATCTAGGTAGATTACACACAGTGAACACTGATCATGCGAAGCAAATTTGCAAAAGAAGAGAAATGGGTCGATTGCACACGGCAAACATGACCGAATCCTGACTGAAAGCTTGGTACTGAACATGATAATAGAAGTGTAGAATCATTGCATTCTGCCGGCGCTAATAGATGGAGCAGACACTTGGAGGTTGACAAAGAAGCTCGAAAACAAGTTAAGGACGCGCAAGGAGCGATGGAGCAAATAGCAGGGCGCAGTGTTAAGAGACAGGACGAGAGCGGAGTGGTTCAGAGAGTACACGAAAGACGGCGATATTCTACTTTACATCAAGAGAAATAATAGAGCGGCGCTGTTCAAGTCATGCGTAGGGCCGATAACCGGTTGACCAGTAGAGTTACATAATGACTGCCATGTTAAGGGAAGCGTAGTCGAGGACGCTAGAAAATTAGGTAGGGTGATCAAACTAGGAAATCGGCAGGCGCAAGTTAGAATCAGCTAGCACAAGAACGGAGTACTTGGAGATCACTGGCAGAGGCGTTCGTCGCGCAGTGGACATAAAAATAGGCTGGTGATGATGATGTTGATGGTATGCTCCTAAAGAGAGAACAGTTGCAAGTACATCCATGATTTCTTTCGACCGCTATGCAGTAGAGACACTCATAGGGCACGTGGGAGGCGAACTAGTAACAGCCTCTGGCGCCACGCAATATGAAAGCGAAGCATTTTTTGCGGCACGTTGACTCTATATGTCGGTCCATCCATCAATCCTGTTAGGCCGTCATAGTGCCGCTGTGATGTCACAATGGTCTAACTAAATCACCTTTAACTGGACCTAATCATTGTGTACTTGACTGCATGGTATATATGACGTGATGAAATCAAGAATTTGATGGAAACCGGGAGGAGACATTGTTAGTTGAGACATGGAAACTAATTGAAAGTATGAAATTATATTTATGACGTCGATGACACGCATATAGTGATATATCTCTTAACCATTGTGATGTCATCGTGGTAATTTGTTTAACCGTATCATCAACATAATCATCCCATTTTCATGTCCACTGCAAGACGAAGGGCTCTCCCAGCAATCTCCAATTACGCCTATCTTGCTCTAGCTCATTTCAACTTGCACCTGCAACTTACCTAATTTCATTAGCCCACGGAATTTTCTGCTGTACTCGACGGCGCTTTTCTTCCCTTGGCACCATTTATGTAACTATAATGGTCCACCAGTTATCTACCCTGGAGAATAAATGGCATGCCCAGCTCTATTTTTACCTGCTCTAATCACTCTAACTCTGTCATATCACATCTGTCTTGCATGCATAATATTTATGACATTGCATGCACAACCTTAGTGACATGGTATGCATAACGTGACATGATAAGAATGACCTGCATTTGTGACCCATGGCATGCTATGACGCACACGCATGACACAACACACGTACTATGACATAACAACCTAAGAAGTATCGAAAAGGCATAACATGTATATTATGACACATTTAATGACATCATTTGCATAAACAACGACTTTAATGACAGGAAATGCATTTTTACATTATTTTTATCAAGTCATTGATATCATTGTGCCTTCCTAGGTTGGGTCACTAGGTATATGCTCGTGGTGGTGCACGTCATTACGTTATTCATCATTTGAAATGCCTCAGTATTCATGCCGTACGTGTAATGTTATTCGTGCATGCCATTTCTGCATTGCATGTTGCCAAGACATGTCACCAGTCATGTTATGCACGCACCTCATTCTTGTCATGCCATGATATTGATGTAATTTATGTCACGCATGAATTGAACGAGATGTAATTGATGTCGTGACATGAATGGCGTGCCATATCTGCCACCGATGTTATGTATGTCATGTTGTGCTTGCATGTAATACATGTCACGTCTTCATGTCACGCATGAAATGTCATGCATGTCATAGCGTGTAAAGCTATGTTCACACTACGGTCGTAAAGCGCGTAACAGATCTTTCGGCGTATCGAACGCAACGGCTGTAAAAAAAAGTTACGGCAGTTAAGCCGGCACCTTTGTTCACATTTACTGCTGCGTAAATTACGGCTTTTACAACAGGCCAATCAAATTTGGAGCTGCAGAATCGACGTCACCAGCGGTCCAATATGGTTCCTGTCAACAGGCGAGCGCTCGCCAAGATCGAAGAAATTCACGCTCAAAACAATCTTATAGTCATGTATTCAATCGCACAAAGACGACGAAGGCGACGCAGAAGGGTTTGGAAGCGGCAAGTATTTCTCGACAGGGCCGTGGACGGCGATTTTCGCAACCTTTTCGCCAAGCTCCGAGTTGGTGACGCTGTGATGTTTCATAACTTCATGCGCATGTCGCCCCAGCAGTTCCGCTTCCTTGAAAACCTAGTGAGACCACCCATCGAAGTTCGGGGCACGCATCTGCGGACATCGCTTTCCTCGGCGTATAAACCAGATGAACTGAAAACAGACTCGCAAGGCGCACTGCACAAATTTTCACGAACATAGCCAACCTAATCGTGCGCACGGAATGGCACTACCCGCGCCCGGAGCTGTCTGCAGACGGAGGTGTCGTCACCGGTTGTTGAAAACTGAAAGCTTATCGGTCATTGGCTGTGTCGCAACGGTCGTAATATCACAGTCGTAAATGTTGCCGACCCTTTAACACTCCCACCCACGATTTTTGCGTGAATCGCGCACGTTGGTACCTTTACGTTCACAGTCTGAACTAGACGCATACGCTTGTTGCGCTTCCGCTTACGCATGTTACGAAAAATCGGCGCCTTACGAACGTAGTCTGAACATAGCATAAGAAAAAATGATCTGAAAGAAACTCTTCGGCAAACAGGAGCATGCGTGAATGAATCTCTAAGACCAGATGAGATTTAAATCGTGCAGAGAGTAAAAGAATGACATGATCAGGCCTGTCCAAATATTCTGGTTCAATTTAGGAACCGAAGAAAATGCGACGCACTCTTATTAAAGGCTAAAAATACTCGGTAATCGACATCCGAGATAAGTTGCTCCTCAAGCGCCCAAATATTTGTGAACGAGCATTTTTGCCCTACTATGGTTTTCTAGGGATGACAATCGAGAAGAAACATAGTTCGAAATAGACATTTCTGTGGACTAAAGATGGCAAGATACCAGCGCGGATTGAACAGCAGGTGTAATTTATGGGCGCAACCATCGCTACCTTCAGGAGGTTACGTGATCCCTTGATTTCAGGTGCTTTAAGGGCATTACATTGCATCGTGGCGTTAGACTACGATCAGGTAAATCGCATTTGCGCATCTGAGAGAATAAGAGGACAAAAATGTTTCCATGTAAACATGCAATCCGCGCTAAACTAATTGGACCAGTTATAGATTCCGGAAGACTTCTGTTAAATTTTGATGTAATATTGCTTACGGACACCTAGTTCACATCTCAAAATGAAGTTGTAAAGGTCTCAAACTATTCAACATTATTTCTAAACTTATCTAGGTGACAGGGCGGTGGATTATTCATGCATTTAAAGAAGGTATTCAATGTGACATCAATGATCAGTTCTGATTTGTGTCATCTGATGTTGAAAGTTTTGTAAACAAATATAAAAACATGTTTTATAGCGAAGCTGTCTATGGCTAGGATCCCGGGAATTCTTCGTGGTGTAACGTCGACAAAAACTATCATCATCAATGGCTCATATCTCCAAATTCAATGGCTCGTATTCCTGTAAGGCAAAAATGACTGTTAATTTGCCCCTGTAAAGATTTCCGTTGCTTAAGCTCCCGCGGTGACGGCAGCTCGACTAGCATGCCAAGCAGAGAGTGACCTAATTACACTTTTGCACGTAAAAGTGAAACCCATCTACCGATTGATTTGTGTTGTGACAGAGCTACGGGAAAAGTAGAACTTGTTGCTGGGCGAGTTGGTTGGGATCTAATGAATACATTGTTGTGCCAAAAAAGGAAAATAAAGACTTGGTAAGGAAGAGTACGAATCGACAGATTGAGTGTCGAACTTCAACTGATTTTATTCTTACAGCAGGGCAGGGAGAATGAACAAATGCGCATGCGTACATCAGTGTTGCCTAGAGTGATTACAGTGACGTTTTTAGCATTTGCAACTCGTTTTCAAACAGAAAAACAGACGTGTCACTAATACAACTCGTGCATCTTTCTTTTATGTGATATGCCTCCAAAAGTTCTCTTGCTAACGTATCACCACTCGTGCCAAGTATCTTTATCTCACGCAGTAGTGGCTGGCATGTTCCTTCTAGGCAAACCGTGCGATGCACTGGTAAATGCGCATTACCTTTGTTGATTACAGACAATTCATGCTCCCGGGCCCGGTCATTAACACATCTCCCCGTTTGTCCAACATATGATTTCCCACATTTTAGCGGTATTTCGTATATAACGCCCGTCACACGTATCACGTACTGTATAGTGTGCTTTTTCTGGCATCCTGACTTTTTGTCAATACGGCTTATGCGTGGACACAGTCCAGCCAACTTGCGTGGTGCCGAAAAAACAACTGGCACACCAAACCTAGTAGCGACTTTCTTCAAGTTGTGTGGAAAGCTTGTGGGCGTATGGCACCCCTGCGGGTTTGCCTCGTTTTTGGTCGGGCCTAGGCGTATGCCTTTTTCCCTTCACCTTCTGGAGCAATGTTTTAGACACCGCCCCAACGATCGAGCTCGGGTAGCCGGCTGTTTGTAGCCTCGCCAATTGCTTATCAAAGCTAGTCTGCATCGCGTGGGGCACGACTTCATGAGAGCAGATTCAAGGCAAAGAGTGGCTATTCCTCTTTTAACTACCTTTGAGTGTGCCGAATCATGCGGTAGCAATTCCTTATGGGCACGTGGGCTATACTGGCAACATACGTGGTCTTTGTCAAAAACTAAAGACAGATCTAAAAACTGAAGAGTGCCATGGGGAAGGACTTCATGTGTAAATAGCATGCCCTTCCCATGTAGTCTAAAAACATCTAAGACCTGGCTAATGCACTGGTCAACGGTAAAATCATGGTTACATATTAAAAGAATTAAAAAATAATCGACATATCTAAAAGCCTTAAGGTAGAACCTACCGTCTAGGGAAGTGTGCAAGTCGCGGTCTATTGAAGCCAAGAAAATGTCATACAGCACAGGAGCGACGCAGGACCCAATGCATATATCCCTTGCCGTTCGTTGTTAAAAGAAATTGCTCCAGAAGGTGAACATTCCTCCAGAAGGTGAAGGGAAAGGGGAAAAGGCATACGCCTAGGCCCGACCAAAAACGAGGCAAACCCGCAGTTGTGCCATACGTCCACAAGCTTTCCCACAACTTGAAGAAAGTCGCTACTAGGTTTGGTGTGCCAGTTGTTTTCTCGAGACCACGCAAGTTGGCTGGACTGTGTCCGCGCATAAGCCGCGTTGAAAAAAAAGTGAGGATGCCAGAAAAAGCACACTAGACAGTACGTGAAATGTGTGACGGGCGTTATATACGAAATAGCGATAAAATGTGGGAAATCCTACGTTGGACAAACGGGGATATGTGTTAATGACCGAGCCCAGGAGTATGAATTGTCTGTAATCAACAAAGGTAATGCGCATTTACCTGCGCATTGCATGGTTTGCCTGGAAGGACCATGCCAGCCACTACTGCGTGAGATAAACATACTTGGTAGGAGTCGTGATACGCTAGCAAGAGAACTTTTGGAGGCATAGCGCATAAAAGAAAGAGGCACGAGTTGTATTAGTGACACGTCTGTTTTTCTGTTTGAAGACAAGTTGCAAATGTTGAAAGCGTCACTGTAATTGCTCTAGGCAACACTGATGTACGCATGCGCATTTGTTCATTCTCCATGACCAGCTGTAAGAATAAAATCAGTTCAAGTTCGGCGCTCAATCTGTCGTTTCGTACTCTTCTTCCCAAGTCGTTATTTTCCTTTTTTGCCGCAACAATGTATTCTTTAGCTATGGGAAGGTCACGTATAGTGAAGACTCCAGAAGAGCTGCATGTTTAGGAGATCCTTGTCCGGTCCTCGCTTTGTAGGTACACAAAGTACCGGCGCAGGTCAAGTCACAGGCTGCCGAAATGTTTAAGCCCAATGGCTAGGCAAAGTTCGCGTGAATGGCGCCAAGTTAATAGTTTCAACCTACGTCCCAATGGTTAATCGTTCGTTTTCATTTGCAGCTTCACTGTCCAACCACTTTTACAGTTTCGATTGAAAACCATCTTTTTTTTCACTAGTGTATAACCCAGTTGACGGATATGGGGGATAATTTCACCTAAATTTGATACCTTACTTTGACATGTAAATCATAATGATCTAACAGTTACTTGGTGTAGACTACAACACTGACATGTTAAATCCATCTCTATCGCATCAAGTGCTGGTTTTACGTGGATTCAATAGTGTCATTAACACGCCTGCAGGTGTTACCCCGCATGTAAGCTCCGTGATAGACGTCTTGATAACTAATCTCGCTCCTAATCTTACTTGTGAAAAGTCTATAGCTAACGAACACGAAACGAAGCGCATGATATATATTTATTTATTTTATTTATTTATAGTACCCTCAGGGCTTACAATGAAGCATTACAGAGGGGAGGGGATAATAAATACAGATAAGTATGCAAGAAAGGAGAAAGGAAAACACGAATACTAATCAAATGACAATGCATGGTACATTGTAAAAATAACGCTAGAGCGACACAAAAAAAGCATATTACGGTAAAAAAAATATTTATACAAAGAAAAACGGAAAACTTGGGTAATACAGATTAAATATAAATACATGGTATATAGGACAAGTTAGTGAGACAATAAGCACAGAATGATAGAAAATAAAGCATAATACAAAATACACTGTTTGTAGATTAGGTAGATAATAAAAAAGAAGACTTATAAACAATACTGATCAGGAGAAAACGGAATTACTTCATTATACATTCACATCAAGGCATACTAGATAGTATTAGTAAGTGCCTTACGGAAATCATCTGTGTTAGTTTTATGGACTAGTGGATCCGGTAGGTGATTCCATTCCTGGCATGATTTTGGAAGAAATGAATTGCCATAGGTAGACGTTTTGTGGAATGGGATGTTCACCTTATGACGACGGTCGAAGCGTGCAGAAGTAAAAAAGGCTGGTTCGATAAAGCGTGCCTTAGTGCATGAATTAAGTGGTATATTTCATAGAACAAAGGCGAGCGATTTTTCCGCGTTTGGAAAGGAGACATATGTTGAGGGCAACTCTGATGCTAGTTACGCTTGCTGTGCGCTGGTAATTGTTAAGGATAAAACGAACGGACCGATTCTGCGCAGCTTCTAAGCTGTTAATTAATCTTAATTGATGAGGGTCCCATATTGAGGATGCATACTCTAGATTAGGCCGAATGTAGGTGACATATAGCTGTTTTTTCAGGGAAGAAGGTGCGAGTGAAAAATTTCGTTTAATATGGCCCAGCATGCGGTTAGCTTTCGATGTAATGTGTTCGATATGTAGTTTTCATGAGAGATTATTTGTAATGTGCACTCCGAGGTATTTATAACAAGATACTGATTCAATAATAATATAATAATCTTTATTACATCCAGTCATGTCATAGTTACAGATCCAGCCCGCATAAGCAACATTGCTTGTGTGCGAGGCTGGGCAGTCAGCTGGTAGTACTGATATGTGTACAAATAAATAAGTTAATAAAAAATATAGGAAAAAATGATATTGCAAAAAGTGAACAAAATATACTATTTGAACAAAAGATATTATTGCGTCAACAGGGAAAAAAAACACATTGACATTAGAGATGACTTCGCAATCAGGTTCGCATGCTTCAAATCCCGAAGAAAACTTCAAAGAATATGGACAATACGTATTACGCATGACCTTAAATGTGATTTTATTTGTTTAAATGTTCCCGCGATATCATTCTCATTCAATTTATTAAAATTAACCGGCACGTAGAAAGCACGAGTTCTCTTGCCGTAGTTTTTGTACACACGAGGTACCACATATTTTTTTTCTGTCTGATGTAAGCTGCGAGATTTCACGTCAAAGTTTTTGAATTTAGTAGAAAAATAACTTTTACACATGGCGTCGAACAAACTTGTTGCTCGACAAACAACATGTCTGACTGGTACATGCTCAGCAAGAGATCTTCCCCGTGACCAAGTGTGCCATACGAGAGGCTATAGGCAATTTTTTTAGGATGCGGTTAATTATCTTAGGTCTACTAGAAGAAGCAAAGCCATAAATTGCTATTCCGTACTTTATGATCGATTCCCCAAGAGCCTTGTAAACCATTTTACGAACATTTACATCACAGAAAGATTTTAGGGCATACAAATGAGCGCACAAAGCACGTAAGCGCTTTGCGAGCTCTTCAATGTGGACATTCCATGACAACGTGTCGTCGAAGTGTAGCCCCAGGTATTTTGTGCTATTTACCAGAGTTACCGGAGGACAAGAGCATGCAAGGCAGTCACTGGTGTGGAGGTAAATGGGAAATATCCGCGACTGCTTTATATGGGCTGTGAAAACATATCATATTAGTCTTCGATTTATTAATGAACATTTTGTTATTAATGAACCAATCAAGTAGTTTACAGACATCATACTGTAACACTCCAGTGGCTTCGTTCGAAAGTTTGTTCGATACAACCAAAGCCGTGTCATCAGCGTATAAATAAATTTTTGATTTTAGTGGTAAGCAAGCAAGATCATTCATGTAAATGTTAAACAAAAGCGGTCCCAATACGGACCCTTGCGGTACGCGTGATTTAACACGCAACAAAGAAACTATAGGACTCCGCCACACGGACACACTGTTTTCTGCCTGTTAAATAGTTTTGTAAAAAATGAGTAATACGGGCCTCTGAAACCACATCTGCTTAGTTTTGATAGTAACTGTTCATGATCTAATGTGTCAAATGCTCGTTGTAAATCAACGAAAAGAGTCAAAACATTGTTTTTATCGATTTCGTTACAAATATAGTCATTAAAATCTTCCAACAGACCCACAGTACTCTGTCCCGAGCGAAAGTCAAACTGCGCTGGGTTAATAAGGCTAAACTTTTCACAGAATGAGGCCATATATTTTCCAATATGCTTGCCAAAGACGAAAGAATAGAAATTGGTCGGTTTTTCTCGTAAAGTTTTCGAGATCCTTTCTTATAAAGGGGGCTCACAATGCTAACTTTCATGTTTCCATGTATCTGACCGGTTTTTAATGTTTCATTTAGGATGTAAAGTAGTGTTGATTTGAGCACATCGAAATTCGCAGCTATATCTCTTATCCTAATTTTATCAAAACCTGGAGATTTTGTTAAACTCATGGATCGTATAATGTCCCACAATTCTGCTTCATCATCAGTAGGCAGAAAAGCAGAATGAATGTTAGAGAACGTAACATTGTTTCGGATATTTGCCGGTATGCACCCATTTGTAATGTTTACTGATTCGATAAAGTGTTTGTTAAAATCATTCGCTATCTGAACAGCAGGTGACTCGAGAAAGGCGTCCGCAAGAGTATTATCAATACTCTTTTTTGCAGGTCCCCCTATTAGAGTGTGAACCAAGTTCCATGTTTTTCCGGTATTACGACTGCAAGCTGCAAACTTGCCTGAGTGGTAGCGCTTCTTAGCTAGTCTTATTTTAGCGTTTACTTTGTTTCTCATCTGCCTAAATTCTTCTCTTGCAAGAGCGTCCCCGAATTTATCTTGGCATTTTCTAAGGAGTTTGCTTTTAACGCTGCAAAGCTCCATTATTTCGTTATCAATCCACGGGCTATCTTTATTTCTTCTTTTAAGCTTTATTTTCTTTTCGGAGCAAAGGTAAATTTCTCTAAAGGCCTCTACAAACAGCTCGTAAGCCTTTAGGTGGCTGTGCCGCGTTAAAGAATTCCAGTTGAATGTTCTGACACGTTTATCTACTTCATTAGAATTCAAAACATATTTCTCTACAGTCTTTGTTTCAGTTAAAGCAACAGCATCTCCTGAAACTGCTATGGCGATAAAGTAGTGGTCCGCTACTTTGTCCTTAATAACACAGCCAAATGAATTATATTTGCACATTATTGTGCTGATATGGTCTATACACGACGTTGTTAAACGATGACCGAGAATTTCCTGTCGTGTATAACTCTGAATTTTGTTTTCGAGTCCGTAGCTTGCCAAAAGTGTTGAGTAATCAGATGTTGCAGGCTTATTTGCTGCAAAAGTGTCTATATTAAAATAACTGGCCAAAATAATGCTGCTTCTGTCTGCGTACTTTTTGAGGAAGCTTGCCAAATCGTCTAAAAATGTATTTAGGTTAGTGCTCGGTGGCCTATAAACAGCACATACTGTATATTCCAGATCTGTTTTAGTCATTAGTGCAGTAACTACTTCAGCATCTTGAAAATCGAAGGACACTCGTTCACAGTGCTAATCACTTTTTACATAGACCTCTATGGCACCACCTCTTTTGCTATCCCTTCACAAAAAGAGACTGAAAACCACGCAGTGCAAAATGAGCGCATTTGTCTTTTGATATATTGATCTCGGTTAAAATTAAAACATGTAATGATGGCAGTGCTTCAGCTAGGTGAATCTTTAACATGTCCCAGTGTTTTCGCAGGCTTCTCACATTCACGTGGATTAGCTCAAGCAATAAGCTGCTAGAAAGATCTGACGCCCACTAGTCTTTCATTGATAGCCATTGTTCAGTTGAGTGTACTTGGTCAATCATTTCAGATTATTTTATGTAAGCCTTGTTCATTGTCAATGCGTAACACTGACGTTCCTTCGCGTTTTCTTACAAGTATTCTGCCATTGCGCACCCAGACGAAGCGATATTGTTTATCTTTCGCCAGATTTTTTGTCATCCATAGCAGTTTCTTCATTCGGAAAGTTAGATTATCATTCAAGTATATCTTTTCACCCTTCAGTCTGTTCCGCTTTTCAATCCAACGCTCTTTTATTCCACTCCTTGAAAATCGAACCAGAATAGGTGGGACGGAGTTAGCTTTGCCTTTGATTCTGTGCACGGCTTCAATGTCGTCGTGACTGGGCATAGGAAGTTCGAGTTCGGTTGCAATAGATTCCACCACCTTTCGTAGGTCCTCGTTATCACTCACTTTGACACCACGGATTTCTAAATTGCTTTTTCGTAAGTACCGTTCAAGATCATCTACTGCTTGCTCCATATTCGACAGCCTGTCAGATTTGGCCAAAAGCTCGGCGTCCAGTTCAGTTACTTTTTTGTTTGTTTCCTTAAGTTCCTTTCTATTCTCCTCCAACTTTTGCAGCATTGTGTCATAATTAGATAAAATCAATCCCAATGATATCTAAATACCCTGTATTGCCGTCCTCTGCGCCAGCATTTCCTGGTTGAAAGCCTCGAGCTTGGCCAACTGCACCTCTTGCCGCCTTTCTAACACATCTAGTCGTCTCAGTACGACATCAAGTTTGGCCAGTACATGTGTCAGTGACAGCTCGACCGATACATCTGTTGCTCTATCCTTCTGAATGACGCCGTCACCGTTTCCAGTTGGCAATCGCGATGCACGATTTACACAAGTCAGACACACCCACTGTTGTTTTTCCTTAGTGGAAAAGTTTTTGAAGTTCGTTTTCGTAACCCCCGAGCACATTCCTGCATGATACCGATTGTAGCACTCGGCACATGTGAGGCTCTTCAAAGCATCAGCAATCGATTTCACGCATGCAAGGCAATCAAACTCAGCCATCATGGAAACACTGGTGCAGTCTAGTGGAGAAGTATGCAACAATGAAATAAGCCATAATACCTAATTAGGCATTCTCACCTATAAAGCAAAGAACCGGTCAGTCTCCACTCTGCAAGTACTCCGCCGGACTGCAACCGATGCCCAGTAGGCAGCGCCTTTATTCCCTGCCGGTTCCGACATCCAGCGACAGATGGACACTTTCCCCAGGTAATGTAGTTGAAATCACGGCCATAGCTTGCTTCCGAAGACGCTTTTCCTGCGGTGCCTTGTGACGACACGTGCTCAGTCTTTCCTTTTCCCTTTCGGCCGGGAAAGCTTGGTTTGGACGATCGTTGCTGCTTTCTTCAACGTCGGCGCTTCCTATAAAGCAAAGAACCGGTCAGTCTCCACTCTGCAAGTACTCCGCCGGACTGCAACCGATGCCCAGTAGGCAGCGCCTTTATACCCTGCCGGTTCCGACATCCAGGGACATAGGTACACTTTCCCCAGATAATGTAGTTGAAATCACGGCTATATCTTGCTTCCGAAGACGCTCTGCCTGCGGTGCCTTGTGACGACACGTGCTCAGTCTTTTCCTTTCCCTTACGGCCGCGAAACCTTGGTTTGGACGATCGCTGCTGCTTTCTTCAACGTCGGCGTTTGCTATAAAGCAAAGAAGCGGTCAGTCTCCACTCTGCAAGTACTCCGCCGCACTGCAACCGATGTGCAGTAGGCAGCGCCTTCATACCCTGCCGCATCCGACATCCAGCGACAGATGGACACTTTCCCCAGATAATGTAGTTGAAATCATGGCTATATCTTGCTTCCGATGACGCTTTGCCGGCGGTGCCTTGTGACGACACGTGCTCAGTCTTTTATTTTCCCTTTCTGCCGGGAAAGCTTGGTTTGGACGATCGTTGCTGCTTTCTTCAACGTCGGCGTTTCCTATAACGCAAAGAAGCCGTCAGTCTTCACTCTGCAAGTACTCCGCCGGACTGCAACCGATGCCCAGTAGGCAGCGCCTTTATACCCTGCCGGTTCCGACATCCAGCGACAGATTGACACTTTCCCCAGATAATGTAGTTGAAATCACGGCCCTTCCGAAGACGCTTTGCGTGCGGTGCTTTGTGACGACACGTGCTCAGTCTTTCCTTTTCCCTTTCGGCCGGGAAAGCTTGCTTTGGACTATCGTTGCTGCTTTCTTCAACGTCGGCGTTTCCTATAAAGCAAAGAAGCGGTCTGTCTCCACTCTGCAAGTACTCCGCCGGACTGCAACCGATGCCCAGTAGGCAGCGCCTTCATACCCTGCCGCATCCGACATCCAGCGACAGATGGACACTTTCCCCAGATAATGTAGTTGAAATCACGGCTATATCTTGCTTCCGAAGACGCTTTGCCTGCGGTGCCTTGTGACGACACGTGCTCAGTCTTTTTTTTTCCCTTACGGCCGGGAAACCTTGGTTTGGACGATCGTTGCTGCTTTCTTCAACGTCGGCGTTTCCTATAAAGCAAAGAACCGATCAGTCTTCACTCTGCAAGTAATCCGCCGGACTGCAACCGATGCCCAGTAGGTAGCGCCTTTATACCCTGCCGGTTCCGACATCCAGCGACAGATTGACACTTTCCCCACATAATGTAGTTGAAATCACGGCCATATCTGGCTTCCGAAGACGCTTTGCGTGCGGTGCTTTGTGACGACACGCGCTCAGTCTTTCCTTTTCCCTTTCGGTCGGGAAAGCTTGGTTTGGACGATCGTTGCTGCTTTCAACGTCGGCGTTTCCTATAAAGCAAAGAACCGGTCACTCTCCACTCTGCAAGTACTCCGCCGGACAGCAACCGATGCCCAGTAGGCAGCGCCTTTATACCCTGCCGGTTCAGACATCCAGGGACAGATGTACACTTTCCCCAGATAATGTAGTTGAAATCACGGCTATATCTTGCTTCCGATGACGCTTTGCCGGCGGTGCCTTGTGACGACACGTGCTCAGTCTTTTATTTTCCCTTTCGGCCGAGAAAGCTTGGTTTGGACTATCGTTGCTGCTTTCTTCAACGTCGGCGTGTCCTATAACGCAAAGAAGCCGTCAGTCTTCACTCTGCAAGTACTCCGCCGGACTGCAACCGATGCCCAGTAGGCAGCGCATTTATACCCTGCCGGTTCCGACATCCAGCGACAGATTGACACGTTCCCAAGATAATGTAGTTGAAATCACGGCCATATCTGGCTTCCGAAGACGCTTTGTGTGCGGTGCTTTGTGACGACACGTGCTCAGTCTTTCCTTTTCCCTTTCGGCCGGCAAAGCTTGGTTTGGACGATCGTTGCTGCTTTCTTCAACGTCGGCGTTTCCTATAAAGCAAAGAACCGGTCAGTCTCCACTCTGCAAGTACTCCGCCGGACTGCAACCGATGCCCAGTAGGCAGCGCCTTTATACCCTTCCGGTTCCGACATCCAGGGACAGAGGTACACTTTCCCCAGATAATGTAGTTGAAATCACGGCTATATCTTGCTTCCGAAGACGCTTTGCCTGCGGTGCCTTGTGACGACACGTGCTCAGTCTTTTCTTTTCCCTTACGGCCGGGAAATCTTGGTTTGGACGATCGTTGCTGCTTTCTTCAACGTCGGCGTTTCCTATAAAGCAAAGAACCGATCAGTCTCCACTCTGCAAATACTCCGCCGGACTGCAACCGATGCCCAGTAGGCAGCGCCTTTATACCCTGCCGGTTCCGACATGCAGCGACAGATGGACACTTTCCCCAGATAATGTAGTTCAAATCACGGCTATATCTTGCTTCCGAAGACGCTTTGCCTGCGGTGCCTTGTGACGACACGTGCTCAGTCTTTTCTTTTCCCTTTCGGCCGGGAAAGCTTGGTTTGGACTATCGTTGCTGCTTTCTTCAACGTCGGCGTTTCCTATAACGCAAAGAAGACGTCAGTCTTCACTCTGCAAGTACGCCGCCGGACTGCAACCGGTGCCCAGTAGGCAGCGCCTTTATACCCTGCCGGTTCCGACATCCAGCGACAGATTGACACTTTCCCCAGATAATGTAGTTGAAATCACGGCCCTTCCGAAGACGCTTTGCGTGCGGTGCTTTGTGACGACACGTGCTCAGTCTTTCCTTTTCCCTTTCGGCCGGTAAAGCTTGGTTTGGACTATCGTTGCTGCTTTCTTCAACGTCGGCGTTTCCTATAAAGCAAAGAAGCGGTCAGTCTACACTCTGCAAGTACTCCGCCGGACTGCAACCGATGCCCAGCAGGCAGCGCCTTCATACCCTGCCGCATCCGACATCCAGCGACAGATGGACACTTTCCCCAGATAATGTAGTTGAAATCACGGCTATATCTTGCTTCCGACGACGCTTTGCCGGCGGTGCCTTGTGACGACACGTGCTCAGTCTTTTATTTTCCCTTTCTGCCGGGAAAGCTTGGGTTGGCCGATCGTTGCTGCTTTCTTCAACGTCGGCGTTTCCTATAACGCAAAGAAGCCGTCAGTCTTCACTCTGCAAGTACTCCGCCGGACTGCAACCGATGCCCAGTAGGCAGCGCCTTTATACCCTGCCGGTTCCGACATCCAGCGACAGATTGACACTTTCCCCAGATAATGTAGTTGAAATCACGGCCCTTCCGAAGACGCTTTGCGTGCGGTGCTTTGTGACGACACGTGCTCAGTCTTTCCTTTTCCCTTTCGGCCGGGAAAGCTTGGTTTGGACTATCGTTGCTGCTTTCTTCAACGTCGGCGTTTCCTATAAAGCAAAGAAGCGGTCAGTCTCCACTCTGCAAGTACTCCGCCGGACTGCAACCGATGCCCAGTAGGCAGCGCCTTCATACCCTGCCGCATCCGACATCCAGCGACAGATGGACACTTTCCCCAGATAATGTAGTTGAAATCACGGCTATATCTTGCTTCCGAAGACGCTTTGCCTGCGGTGCCTTGTGACGACACGTGCTCAGTCTTTTTTTTTCCCTTACGGCCGGGAAACCTTGGTTTGGACGATCGTTGCTGCTTTATTCAACTTCGGCGTTTCCTATAAAGCAAAGAACCGATCAGTCTTCACTCTGCAAGTAATCCGCCGGACTGCAACCGATGCCCAGTAGGTAGCGCCTTTATACCCTGCCGGTTCCGACATCCAGCGACAGATTGACACTTTCCCCACATAATGTAGTTGAAATCACGGCCATATCTGGCTTCCGAAGACGCTTTGCGTGCGGTGCTTTGTGACGACACGCGCTCAGTCTTTCCTTTTCCCTTTCGGCCGGGAAAGCTTGGTTTGGACTATCGTTGCTGCTTTCTTCAACGTCGGCGTTTCCTATAAAGCAAAGAACCGGTCACTCTCCACTCTGCAAGTACTCCGCCGGACTGCAACCGATGCCCAGTAGGCAGCGCATTTATACCCTGCCGGTTCCGACATCCAGCGACAGATTGACACGTTCCCCAGATAATGTAGTTGAAATCACGGCCATATCTGGCTTCCGAAGACGCTTTGTGTGCGGTGCTTTGTGACGACACGTGCTCAGTCTTTCCTTTTCCCTTTCGGCCGGGAAAGCTTGGTTTGGACGATCGTTGCTGCTTTCTTCGACGTCGGCGTTTCCTATAAAGCAAAGAACCGGTCAGTCTCCACTCTGCAAGTACTCCGCCGGACTGCAACCGATGCCAGGTAGGCAGCGCCTTTATACCCTGCCGGTTCCGACATCCAGGGACAGAGGTACACTTTCCCCAGATAATGTAGTTCAAATCACGGCTATATCTTGCTTCCGACGACGCTTTGCCGGCGGTGCCTTGTGACGACACGTGCTCAGTCTTTTATTTTCCCTTTCTGCCGGGAAAGCTTGGTTTGGACGATCGTTGCTGCTTTCTTCAACGTCGGCGTTTCCTATAAGGCAAAGAACCGATCAGTCTCCACTCTGCAAGTACTCCGCCGGACTGCAACTGATGCCCAGTAGGCAGCGCCTTTATTCCCTACCGGTTCCGACATCCAGCGACAGATGGACACTTTCCCCAGATAATGTAGTTGAAATCACGGCTATATCTTGCTTCCGAAGACGCTTTGCCTGCGGTGCCTTGTGACGACACGTGCTCAGTCTTTTCCCTTACGGCCGGGAAACCTTGGTTTGGACGATCGTTGCTGCTTTCTTCAACGTCGGCGTTTCCTATAAAGCAAAGAACCGATCAGTCTTCACTCTGCAAGTAATCCGCCGGACTGCAACCGATGCCCAGTAGGCAGCGCCTTTATACCCTGCCGGTTCCGACATCCAGCGACAGATTGACACTTTCCCCACATAATGTAGTTGAAATCACGGCCATATCTGGCTTCCGAAGACGCTTTGCGTGCGGTGCTTTGTGACGACAAGCGCTCAGTCTTTCCTTTTCCCTTTCGGCCAGGAAAGCTTGGTTTGGACGATCGTTGCTGCTTTCTTCAGCGTCGGCATTTCCTATAAAGCAAAGAACAGGTCAGTCTCCAATCTGCAAGTACTCCGCCGGACTGCAACCGATGCCCAGTAGGCAGCGCCTTTATACCCTGCCGGTTCCGACATCCAGGGACAGATGTACACTTTCCCCAGATAATGTAGTTGAAATCACGGCTATATCTTGCTTCCGACGACGCTTTGCCGGCGGTGCCTTGTGACGACACGTGCTCAGTCTTTTATTTTCCCTTTCGGCCGGGAAAGCTTGGTTTGGACTATCGTTGCTGCTTTCTTCAACGTCGGCGTTTCCTATAACGCAAAGAAGCCGTCAGTCTTCACTCTGCAAGTACTCCGCCGGACTGCAACCGATGCCCAGTAGGCAGCGCCTTTATACCCTGCCGGTTCCGACATCCAGCGACAGATTGACACGTTCCCCAGATAATGTAGTTGAAATCACGGCCATATCTGGCTTCCGAAGACGCTTTGTGTGCGGTGCTTTGTGACGACACGTGCTCAGTCTTTCCTTTTCCCTTTCGGCAGGGAAAGCTTGGTTTGGACGATCGTTGCTGCTTTCTTCAACGTCGGCGTTTCCTATAAAGCAAAGAACCGGTCAGTCTCCACTCTGCAAGTACTCCGCCGGACTCCAACCGATGCCCAGTAGGCAGCGCCTTCATACCGTGCCGCATCCGACATCCAGCGACAGATGGACACTTTCCCCAGATAATGTAGTTGAAATCACGGCTATATCTTGCTTCCGACGACGCTTTGCAGGCGGTGCCTTGTGACGACACGTGCTCAGTCTTTTATTTTCCCTTTCTGCCGGGAAAGCTTGGTTTGGACGATCGTTGCTGCTTTCTTCAACGTCGGCGTTTCCTATAACGCAAAGAAGCCGTCAGTCTTCACTCTGCAAGTACTCCGCCGGACTGCAACCGATGCCCAGTAGGCAGCGCCTTCATACCCTGCCGGTTCCGACGTCCAGCGACAGATTGACACTTTCCCCAGATAATGTAGTTGAAATCACGGCCCTTCCGAAGACGCTTTGCGTGTGGTGCTTTGTGACGACACGTGCTCAGTCTTTCCTTTTCCCTTTCGGCCGGGAAAGCTTGGTTTGGACTATCGTTGCTGCTTTCTTCAACGTCGGCGTTTCCTATAAAGCAAAGAAGCGGTCAGTCTCCACTCTGCAAGTACTCCGCCGGACTGCAACCGATGCCCAGTAGGCAGCGCCTTCATACCCTGCCGCATCCGACATCCAGCGACAGATGGACACTTTCCCCAGATAATGTAGTTGAAATCACGGCTATATCTTGCTTCCAACGACGCTTTGCCGGCGGTGCCTTGTGACGACACGTGCTCAGTCTTTTATTTTCCCTTTCTGCAGGGAAAGCTTGGTTTGGACGATCGTTGCTGCTTTCTTCAACGTCGGCGTTTCCTATAAAGCAAAGAACCGATCAGTCTCCACTCTGCAAGTACTCCGCCGGACTGCAACCGATGCCCAGTAGGAAGCGCCTTTATACCCTGCCGGTTCCGACATCCAGCGACAGATTGACACGTTCCCCAGATAATGTAGTTGAAATCACGGCCATATCTGGCTTCCGAAGACGCTTTGCGTGCGGTGCTTTGTGACGACACGCGCTCAGTCTTTCCTTTTCCCTTTCGGCCGGGAAAGCTTGGTTTGGACGATCGTTGCTGCTTTCTTCAACGTCGGCGTTTCCTATAAAGCAAAGAAACGGTCAGTCTCCACTCTGCAAGTACTCCGCCGGACTGCAACCGATGCGCAGTAGGCAGCGCCTTTATACCCTGCCGGTTCCGACATCCAGGGACAGATGTACACTTTCCCCAGATAATGTAGTTGAAATCACGGCTATATCTTGCTTCCGACGACGCTTTGCCGGCGGTGCCTTGTGACGACACGTGCTCAGTTTTTTATTTTCCCTTTCGGCCGGGAAAGCTTGGTTTGGACTATCGTTGCTGCTTTCTTCAACGTCGGCGTTTCCTATAACGCAAAGAAGCCGTCAGTCTTCACTCTGCAAGTACTCCGCCGGACTGCAACCGATGCCCAGTAGGCAGCGCATTTATACCCTGCCGGTTCCGACATCCAGCGACAGATTGACACGTTCCCCAGATAATGTAGTTGAAATCACGGCCATATCTAGCTTCCGAAGACCCTTTGTGTGCGGTGCTTTGTGACGACACGTGCTCAGTCTTTCCTTTTCCCTTTCGGCCGGGAAAGCTTGGTTTGGACGATCGTTGCTGCTTTCTTCAACGTCGGCGTTTCCTATAAAGCAAAGAACCGGTCAGTCTCCTCTCTGCAAGTACTCCGCCGGACTGCAACCGATGCCCAGTAGGCAGCGCCTTTATACCCTGCCGGTTCCGACATGCAGCGACAGATGGACACTTTTCCCAGATAATGTAGTTCAAATCACGGCTATATCTTGCTTCCGAAGACGCTTTGCCTGCGGTGCCTTGTGACGACACGTGCTCAGTCTTTTCTTTTCCATTTCGGCCGGGAAAGCTTGGTTTGGACTATCGTTGCTGCTTTCTTCAACGTCGGCGTTTCTTATAAAGCAAAGAAGCGGTCAGTCTCCACTCTGCATGTACTCCGCCGGACTGCAACCGATGCTCAGTAGGCAGCGCCTTCATACCCTGCCGCATCCGACATCCAGCGACAGATGGGCACTTTCCCCAGATAATGTAGTTGAAATCACGACTATATCTTGCTTCCGACGACGCTTTGCCGGCGGTGCCTTGTGACGACACGTGCTCAGTCTTTTATTTTCCCTTTCTGCCGGGAATGCTTGGTTTGGACGATCGTTGCTGCTTTCTTCAACGTCGGCGTTTCCTATAAAGCAAAGAACCGATCAGTCTCCACTCTGCAAGTACTCCGCCGGAATGCAACCGATGCCCAGTAGGCAGCGCCTTTATTCCCGGCCAGTTCCGACATCCAGCGACAGATGGACACTTTCCCCAGACAATGTAGTTGAAATCACGTCTATATCTTGCTTCCGAAGACGCTTTGCCTGCGGTGCCTTGTGACGACACGTGCTCAGTCTTTTCTTTTCCCTTACGGCCGGGAAACCTTGGTTTGGACGATCGTTGCTGCTTTCTTCAACGTTGGCGTTTCCTATAAAGCAAAGAACCGATCAGACTCCACTCTGCAAGTACTCTGCCGGACTGCAACCGATGCTCAGTACGCAGCGCCTTTATACCCTGCCGGTTCCGACATGCAGCGACAGATGGACACTTTCCCCAGACAATGTAGTTCATGTCACGGCCGTATCTTGCTTCCGAAGACCCTTTGCCTGCGGTACCTTGTGACGACACGTGCTAAGTCATTTCTTTTCCCTTTCTGCCGGGAAAGCTTGCTTTGGACGATCGTTGCTGCTTTCTTCAACGTCGGCGTTTCCTATAAAGCAAAGAAGCGGTCAGTCTCCACTCTGCAAGTACTCCGCTGGACTGCAACCGATGCCCATTAGGCAGAGCCTTTATACCCTGCCGGTTCAGACATCCAACGACAGAGGGACACTTTCCCCAGATAACGTAGTTGAAATCATGGCCATATCTTGCTTCCAAAGACGCTTAGCGTGCGGTCCTTTGTGACGACACGTGCTCAGTCTTTCATTTTCCCTTTCGGCCGGGAAAGCTTGGTTTGGATGATCGTTGCTGCTTTCTTCAACGTCGGCGTTTCCTATAAAGCAAAGAACCGGTCAGTCTCCACTCTGCAAGTACTCTGCCGGACTGCAACCGATGCCCAGTACGCAGCGCCTTTATACCCTGCCGGTTCCGACATGCAGCGACAGATGGACACTTTCCCCAGACAATGTAGTTCAAGTCACGGCCGTATCTTGCTTCCGAAGACCCTTTGCCTGCGGTACCTTGTGACGACACGTGCTCAGTCATTTCTTTTCCCTTTCTGCCGGGAAAGCTTGCTTTGGACGATCGTTGCTGCTTTCTTCAACGTCGGCGTTTCCTATAAAGCAAAGAAGCGGTCAGTCTCCACTCTGCAAGTACTCCGCTGGACTGCAACCGATGCCCAGTAGGCAGCGCCTTTATACCCTGCCGGTTCAGACATCCAACGACAGAGGGACACTTTCCCCAGATAACGTAGTTGAAATCACGGCCATATCTTGCTTCCAAAGACGCTTAGCGTGCGGTCCTTTGTGACGACACGTGCTCAGTCTTTCATTTTCCCTTTCGACCGGGAAAGCTTGGTTTGGATGATCGTTGCTGCTTTCTTCAACGTCGGCGTTTCCTATAAAGCAAAGAACCGGTCAGTCTCCACTCTGCAAGTACTCCGCCGGACTGCAACCGATGCCCAGTAGGCAGCGCCTTTATACCCTGCCGGTTCCGACATGCAGCGACAGATGGACACTTTTCCCAGATAATGTAGTTCAAATCACGGCTATATCTTGCTTCCGAAGACGCTTTGCCTGCGGTGCCTTGTGACGACACGTGCTCAGTCTTTTCTTTTCCATTTCGGCCGGGAAAGCTTGGTTTGGACTATCGTTGCTGCTTTCTTCAACGTCGGCGTTTCTTATAAAGCAAAGAAGCGGTCAGTCTCCACTCTGCAAGTACTCCGCCGGACTGCAACCGATGCTCAGTAGGCAGCGCCTTCACACCCTGCCGCATCCGACATCACGCGACAGATGGGCACTTTCCCCAGATAATGTAGTTGAAATCACGACTATATCTTGCTTCCGACGACGCTTTGCCGGCGGTGCCTTGTGACGACACGTGCTCAGTCTTTTATTTTCCCTTTCTGCCGGGAATGCTTGGTTTGGACGATCGTTGCTGCTTTCTTCAACGTCGGCGTTTCCTATAAAGCAAAGAACCGATCAGTCTCCACCCTGCAAGTACTCCGCCGGAATGCAACCGATGCCCAGTAGGCAGCGCCTTTATTCCCGGCCGGTTCCGACATCCAGCGACAGATGGACACTTTCCCCAGACAATGTAGTTGAAATCACGTCTATATATTGCTTCCGAAGACGCTTTGCCTGCGGTGCCTTGTGACGACACGTGCTCAGTCTTTTCTTTTCCCTTACGGCCGGGAAACCTTGGTTTGGACGATCGTTGCTGCTTTCTTCAACGTTGGCGTTTCCTATAAAGCAAAGAACCGATCAGACTCCACTCTGCAAGTACTCTGCCGGACTGCAACCGATGCCCAGTACGCAGCGCCTTTATACCCTGCCGGTTCCGACATGCAGCGACAGATGGACACTTTCCCCAGACAATGTAGTTCATGTCACGGCCGTATCTTGCTTCCGAAGACCCTTTGCCTGCGGTACCTTGTGACGACACGTGCTCAGTCATTTCTTTTCCCTTTCTGCCGGGAAAGCTTGCTTTGGACGATCGTTGCTGCTTTCTTCAACGTCGGCGTTTCCTATAAAGCAAAGAAGCGGTCAGTCTCCACTCTGCAAGTACTCCGCTGGACTGCAACCGATGCCCAGTAGGCAGCGCCTTTATACCCTGCCGGTTCAGACATCCAACGACAGAGGGACACTTTCCCCAGATAACGTAGTTGAAATCACGGCCATATCTTGCTTCCAAAGACGCTTAGCGTGCGGTCCTTTGTGACGACACGTGCTCAGTCTTTCATTTTCCCTTTCGGCCGGGAAAGCTTGGTTTGGATGATCGTTGCTGCTTTCTTCAACGTCGGCGTTTCCTATAAAGCAAAGAACCGGTCAGTCTCCACTCTGCAAGTACTCCGCCGGACTGCAACCGATGCCCAGTAGGCAGCGCCTTTATACGCTGCCGGTTCCGACATCCAGCGACAGATGGACACTTTCCCCAGATAATGTAGTTGAAATCACGGCCATATCTTGCTTCCGAAGATGCTTTGCCTGCGGTGCCTTGTGACGACACGTGCTCAGTCTTTTCTTTTCCCTTTCGGCCAGGAAAGCTTGGTTTGGACGATCGTTGCTGCTTTCTTCAACGTCGGCGTTTCCTATGAAGCAAAGAAGCGGTCAGTCTCCATTCTGCATGTACTCCGCCGGTCTGCAACCGATGCCCAGTAGGCAGCGCCTTTATACCCTGCCGGTTCCGACATCCAGCGACAGAGGGACACTTTCCCAAGATAATGTAGTTGAAATCACGGCCATATCTTGCTTCCGAAGATGCTTTGCCTGCGGTGCCTTGTGACGACACGTGCTCAATCTTTTCTTTTCCCTTTCGGCCGGGAAAGCTTGGTTTGGACGATCGTTGCTGCTTTCTTCAACGTCGGCGTTTCCTATGAAGCAAAGAAGCGGTCAGTCTCCACTCTGCAAGTACTCCGCCGGACTGCAACCGATGCCCAGTAGGCAGCGCCTTAATTCCCTGCCGGTTCCGACATCCAGCGACAGATGGACACTTTCCCCAGATAATGTAGTTGAAATCACGGCTATATCTTGCTTCCGAAGACGCTTTGCCTGCAGTGCCTTGTGACGACACGTGCTCAGTCTTTTCTTTTCCCTTACGGCCGGGAAAGCTTGGTTTGGACGATCGTTGCTGCTTTCTTCAACGTCGGCATTTCCTATAAAGCAAAGAACCGATCAGTCTCCACTCTGCAAGTACTCCGCCGGACTGCAACCGATGCCCAGTAGGCAGCGCCTTTATACCCTGCCGGTTCCGACATGCACCGACCACTGGACACTTTCCTCAGATAATGTAGTTGAAATCACGGCTATATCTTGCTTCCGAAGACGCTTTGCCGGCACCGCCTTGTGACGACACGTGCTCAGTCTTTTATTTTCCCTTTCTGCAGGGAAAGCTTGGTTTGGACGATCGTTGCTGCTTTCTTCAACGTCGGCGTTTCCTATAAAGCAAAGAACCGATCAGTCTCCACTCTGCAAGTACTCCGCCGGACTGCAACCGATGCCCAGTAGGCAGCGCCTTTATTCCCTACCGGTTCCGACATCCACCGACAGATGGACACTTTCACCAGAGAATGTAGTTAAAATCACGGCTATATCTTGCTTCCGAAGACGCTTTACGTGCGGTGCTTTGTGACGACACGCGCTCAGTCTTTCCTTTTCCCTTTCGGCCGGGAAAGCTTGGTTTGGACGATCGTTGCTGCTTTCTTCAACGTCGGCGTTTCCTATAAAGCAAAGAACCGGTCAGTCTCCACTCTGCAAGTACTCCGCCGGACTGCAACCGATGCCCAGTAGGCAGCGCCTTTATACCCTGCCGGTTCCGACATCCAGGGACAGATGTACACTTTCCCCAGATAATGTAGTTGAAATCACGGCTATATCTTGCTTCCGACGACGCTTTGCCGGCGGTGCCTTGTGACGACACGTGCTCAGTCTTTTATTTTCCCTTTCGGCTGGGAAAGCTTGGTTTGGACTATCGTTGCTGCTTTCTTCAACGTCGGCGTTTCCTATAACGCAAAGAAGCCGTCAGTCTTCACTCTGCAAGTACTCCGCCGGACTGCAACCGATGCCCAGTAGGCAGCGCATTTATACCCTGCCGGTTCCGACATCCAGCGACAGATTGACACGTTCCCCAGATAATGTAGTTGACATCACGGCCATATCTGGCTTCCGAAGACGCTTTGTGTGCGGTGCTTTGTGACGACACGTGCTCAGTCTTTCCTTTTCCCTTTCGGCCGGGAAAGCTTGGTTTGGACGATCGTTGCTGCTTTCTTCAACGTCGGCGTTTCCTATAAAGCAAAGAACCGGTCAGTCTCCACTCTGCAAGTACTCCGCCGGACTGCAACCGATGCCCAGTAGGCAGCGCCTTTATACCCTGCCGGTTCCGACATGCAGCGACAGATGGACACTTTTCCCAGATAATGTAGTTCAAATCACGGCTATATCTTGCTTCCGAAGACGCTTTGCCTGCGGTGCCTTGTGACGACACGTGCTCAGTCTTTTCTTTTCCATTTCGGCCGGGAAAGCTTGGTTTGGACTATCGTTGCTGCTTTCTTCAACGTCGGCGTTTCTTATAAAGCAAAGAAGCGGTCAGTCTCCACTCTGCAAGTACTCCGCCGGACTGCAACCGATGCTCAGTAGGCAGCGCCTTCATACCCTGCCGCATCCGACATCCAGCGACAGATGGGCACTTTCCCCAGATAATGTAGTTGAAATCACGACTATATCTTGCTTCCGACGACGCTTTGCCGGCGGTGCCTTGTGACGACACGTGCTCAGTCTTTTAGTTTCCCTTTCTGCCGGGAATGCTTGGTTTGGACGATCGTTGCTGCTTTCTTCAACGTCGGCGTTTCCTATAAAGCAAAGAACCGATCAGTCTCCACTCTGCAAGTACTCCGCCGGAATGCAACCGATGCCCAGTAGGCAGCGCCTTTATTCCCGGCCGGTTCCGACATCCAGCGACAGATGGACACTTTCCCCAGACAATGTAGTTGAAATCACGTCTATATCTTGCTTCCGAAGACGCTTTGCCTGCGGTGCCTTGTGACGACACGTGCTCAGTCTTTTCTTTTCCCTTACGGCCGGGAAACCTTGGTTTGGACGATCAATGCTGCTTTCTTCAACGTTGGCGTTTCCTATAAAGCAAAGAACCGATCAGACTCCACTCTGCAAGTACTCTGCCGGACTGCAACCGATGCCCAGTACGCAGCGCCTTTATACCCTGCCGGTTCCGACATGCAGCGACAGATGGACACTTTCCCCAGACAATGTAGTTCAAGTCACGGCCGTATCTTGCTTCCGAAGACCCTTTGCCTGCGGTACCTTGTGACGACACGTGCTCAGTCATTTCTTTTCCCTTTCTGCCGGGAAAGCTTGCTTTGGACGATCGTTGCTGCTTTCTTCAACGTCGGCGTTTCCTATAAAGCAAAGAAGCGGTCAGTCTCCACTCTGCAAGTACTCCGCTGGACTGCAACCGATGCCCAGTAGGCAGCGCCTTTATACCCTGCCGGTTCAGACATCCAACGACAGAGGGACACTTTCCCCAGATAACGTAGTTGAAATCACGGCCATATCTTGCTTCCAAAGACGCTTAGCGTGCGGTCCTTTGTGACGACACGTGCTCAGTCTTTCATTTTCCCTTTCGGCCGGGAAAGCTTGGTTTGGATGATCGTTGCTGCTTTCTTCAACGTCGGCGTTTCCTATAAAGCAAAGAACCGGTCAGTCTCCACTCTGCAAGTACTCCGCCGGACTGCAACCGATGCCCAGTAGGCAGCGCCTTTATACCCTGCCGGTTCCGACATGCAGCGACAGATGGACACTTTTCCCTGATAATGTAGTTCAAATCACGGCTATATCTTGCTTCCGAAGACGCTTTGCCTGCGGTGCCTTGTGACGACACGTGCTCAGTCTTTTCTTTTCCATTTCGGCCGGGAAAGCTTGGTTTGGACTATCGTTGCTGCTTTCTTCAACGTCGGCGTTTCTTATAAAGCAAAGAAGCGGTCAGTCTCCACTCTGCAAGTACTCCGCCGGACTGCAACCGATGCTCAGTAGGCAGCGCCTTCATACCCTGCCCCATCCGACATCCAGCGACAGATGGGCACTTTCCCCAGATAATGTAGTTGAAATCACGACTATATCTTGCTTCCGACGACGCTTTGCCGGCGGTGCCTTGTGACGACACGTGCTCAGTCTTTTATTTTCCCTTTCTGCCGGGAATGCTTGGTTTGGACGATCGTTGCTGCTTTCTTCAACGTCGGCGTTTCCTATAAAGCAAAGAACCGATCAGTCTCCACCCTGCAAGTACTCCGCCGGAATGCAACCGATGCCCAGTAGGCAGCGCCTTTATTCCCGGCCGGTTCCGACATCCAGCGACAGATGGACACTTTCCCCAGACAATGTAGTTGAAATCACGTCTATATCTTGCTTCCGAAGACCCTTTGCCTGCGGTACCTTGTGACGACACGTGCTCAGTCATTTCTTTTCCCTTTCTGCCGGGAAAGCTTGCTTTGGACGATCGTTGCTGCTTTCTTCAACGTCGGCGTTTCCTATAAAGCAAAGAAGCGGTCAGTCTCCACTCTGCAAGTACTCCGCTGGACTGCAACCGATGCCCAGTAGGCAGCCCCTTTATACCCTGCCGGTTCAGACATCCAACGACAGAGGGACACTTTCCCCAGATAACGTAGTTGAAATCACGGCCATATCTTGCTTCCAAAGACGCTTAGCGTGCGGTCCTTTGTGACGACACGTGCTCAGTCTTTCATTTTCCCTTTCGGCCGGGAAAGCTTGGTTTGGATGATCGTTGCTGCTTTCTTCAACGTCGGCGTTTCCTATAAAGCAAAGAACCGGTCAGTCTCCACTCTGCAAGTACTCCGCCGGACTGCAAACGATGCCCAGTAGGCAGCGCCTTTATACGCTGCCGGTTCCGACATCCAGCGACAGATGGACACTTTCCCCAGATAATGTAGTTGAAATCACGGCCATATCTTGCTTCCGAAGATGCTTTGCCTGCGGTGCCTTGTGACGACACGTGCTCAGTCTTTTCTTTTCCCTTTCGGCCAGGAAAGCTTGGTTTGGACGATCGTTGCTGCTTTCTTCAACGTCGGCGTTTCCTATGAAGCAAAGAAGCGGTCAGTCTCCATTCTGCATGTACTCCGCCGGTCTGCAACCGATGCCCAGTAGGCAGCGCCTTTATACCCTGCCGGTTCCGACATCCAGCGACAGAGGGACACTTTCCCAAGATAATGTAGTTGAAATCACGGCCATATCTTGCTTCCGAAGATGCTTTGCCTGCGGTGCCTTGTGACGACACGTGCTCAATCTTTTCTTTTCCCTTTCGGCCGGGAAAGCTTGGTTTGGACGATCGTTGCTGCTTTCTTCAACGTCGGCGTTTCCTATGAAGCAAAGAAGCGGTCAGTCTCCACTCTGCAAGTACTCCGCCGGACTGCAACCGATGCCCAGTAGGCAGCGCCTTAATTCCCTGCCGGTTCCGACATCCAGCGACAGATGGACACTTTCCCCAGATAATGTAGTTGAAATCACGGCTATATCTTGCTTCCGAAGACGCTTTGCCTGCAGTGCCTTGTGACGACACGTGCTCAGTCTTTTCTTTTCCCTTACGGCCGGGAAAGCTTGGTTTGGACGATCGTTGCTGCTTTCTTCAACGTCGGCATTTCCTATAAAGCAAAGAACCGATCAGTCTCCACTCTGCAAGTACTCCGCCGGACTGCAACCGATGCCCAGTAGGCAGCGCCTTTATACCCTGCCGGTTCCGACATGCACCGACCACTGGACACTTTCCTCAGATAATGTAGTTGAAATCACGGCTATATCTTGCTTCCGAAGACGCTTTGCCGGCACCGCCTTGTGACGACACGTGCTCAGTCTTTTATTTTCCCTTTCTGCAGGGAAAGCTTGGTTTGGACGATCGTTGCTGCTTTCTTCAACGTCGGCGTTTCCTATAAAGCAAAGAACCGATCAGTCTCCACTCTGCAAGTACTCCGCCGGACTGCAACCGATGCCCAGTAGGCAGCGCCTTTATACCCTGCCGGTTCCGACATGCACCGACCACTGGACACTTTCCCCAGATAATGTAGTTGAAATCACGGCTATATCTTGCTTCCGAAGACGCTTTGCCTGCGGTGCCTTGTGACGACACGTGCTCAGCCTTTCTTTTCCCTTTCGGCCGGGAAAGCTTGGTTTGGACTATCGTTGCTGCTTTCTTCAACGTCGGCGTTTCCAATAAAGCAAAGAACCGGTCAGTCTCCACTCTGCAAGTACTCCGCCGGACTGCAACCGATGCCCAGTAGGCAGCGCCTTCATACCTTGCCGCTTCCGACATCCAGCGACAGATGGACACTTTCCCCTGATAACGTAGTTGAAATCACGGCCGTATCTTGCTTCCGAAGGCGCTTTGCCTGCGGTACCTTGTGACGAGACGTGCTCAGTCATTTCTTTTCCCTTTCGGCCGGCAAAGCTTGGTTTGGACGATCGTTGCTGCTTTCTTCAACGTCGGCGTTTCCTATAAAGCAAAGAACCGGTCAGTCTCCACTCTGCAAGAACTCCGCCGGACTGCAAGAGATGCCCAGTAGGCAGCGCCTTTATACCCTGCCGGTTCAGACATCCAACGACAGAGGGACACTTTCCCCAGATAACGTAGTCGAAATCACGGCCATATCTTGCTTCCGAAGGCGCTTTGCGTGCGGTCCTTTGTGACGACACGTGCTCAGTCTTTCCTTTTCCCTTTCGGCCGGGAAAGCTTGGTTTGGACGATCGTTGCTGCTTTCTTCAACGTCGGCGTTTCCTATAAAGCAAAGAACCGATCAGTCTCCACTCTGCAAGTACTCCGCCGGACTGCAACCGATGCCCAGTAGGCAGCGCCTTTATACCCTTCCGGTTCCGACATCCAGCGACAGATGGACACTTCCCCAGATAACGTAGTTGAAATCACGGCCGTATCTTGCTTCCGAAGACGCTTTGCCTGCGGTGCCTTGTGACGACACGTGCTCAGTCATTTCTTTTCCCTTTCTGCCGTGAAAGCTTGCTTTGGACGATCGTTGCTGCTTTCTTCAACGTCGGCGTTTCCTATAAAGCAAAGAAGCGGTCAGTCTCCACTCTGCAAGTACTCCGCTGGACTGCAACCGATGCCCAGTAGGCAGCGCCTTTATACCCTGCCGGTTCAGACATCCAACGACAGAGGGACACTTTCCCCAGATAACGTAGTCGAAATCACGGCCATATCTTGCTTCCGAAGGCGCTTTGCGTGCGGTACTTTGTGACGACACGTGCTCAGTCTTTCCTTTTCTCTTTCGGCCGGGAAAGCTTGGTTTGGACGATCGTTGCTGCTTTCTTGAACGCCGGCGTTTCCTATAAAGCAAAGAACCGGTCAGTCTCCACTCTGCAAGTACTCCGCCGGACTGCAACCGATGCCCAGTAGGCAGCGCCTTTATACCCTGCCGGTTCCGACATCCAGCGACATAGGGACACTTTCCCCAGATAACGTAGTTGAAATGACGGCCATATCTTACTTCCGAGGACGCTTTGCCTGCGGTACCTTGTGACGACACGTGCTCAGTCTTTTATTTTCCTTTTCTGCCGGGAAAGCTTGGTTTGGACGATCGTTGCTGCTTTCTTCAACGTCGGCGTTTCCTATAAAGCAAAGAACCGATCAGTCTCCACTCTGCAAGTACTCCGCCGGACTGCAACCGATGCCCAGTAGGCAGCGCTTTTATACCCTTCCGGTTCCGACATCCAGCGACAGATGGACACTTTCCCCAGATAACGTAGTTGAAATGACGGCCATATCTTACTTCCGAAGACGCTTTGCCTGCGGTACCTTGTGACGACACGTGCTCAGTCTTTTATTTTCCCTTTCTGCCGGGAAAGCTTGGTTTGGACGATTGTTGCTGCTTTCTTCAACGTCGGCGTTTCCTATAAAGCAAAGAACCGATCAGTCTCCACTCTGCAAGTACTCCGCCGGACTGCAACCGATGCCCAGTAGGCAGCGCCTATATACCCTTCCGGTTCCGACATCCAGCGACAGATGGACACTTCCCCAGATAATGTAGTTGAAATTACGGCCATATCTTGCTTCCGAAGATGCTTTGCCTGCGGTGCCTTGTGAGGACACGTGCTCAGTCTTTTCTTTTCCCTTTCGGCCGGGAAAGCTTGGTTTGGACGATCGTTGCTGCTTTCTTCAACGTCGGCGTTTCCTATGAAGCAAAGAAGCGGTCAGTCTCCACTCTGCAAGTACTCCGCCGGACTGCAACCGATGCCCAGTAGGCAGCGCCTTTATACCCTGCCGGTTCCGACATCCAGCGACAGAGGGGCACTTTTCCCAGATAACGTACTTGAAATGACGGCCATATCTTACTTCCGAAGACGCTTTGCCTGCGGTGCCTTGTGACGGCACGTGCTCAGTCCTTCCTTTTCCCTTTCGGCCGGGAAAGCTTGCTTTGGACGATCGTTGCTACTTTCTTCTACGTCGGCGTTTCCTATAAAGCAAAGAACCGGTCAGTCTCCACTCTGCAAGTACTCCGCCGGACTGAAACCGATGCCCAGTAGGCAGCGCCTTTATACCCTGCCGGTTCCGACATCCAGCGACAGAGGGGCACTTTCCCCAGATAACGTACTTGAAATGACGGCCATATCTTACTTCCGAAGACGCTTTGCCTGCGGTGCCTTGTGACGGCACGTGCTCAGTCCTTCCTTTTCCCTTTCGGCCGGGAAAGCTTGCTTTGGACGATCGTTGCTACTTTCTTCTACGTCGGCGTTTCCTATAAAGCAAAGAACCGGT
The DNA here is from genome assembly GCF_050947875.1 of Dermacentor variabilis. Taxonomy (NCBI): domain Eukaryota; kingdom Metazoa; phylum Arthropoda; class Arachnida; order Ixodida; family Ixodidae; genus Dermacentor; species Dermacentor variabilis. The sequence goes on along the minus strand of NC_134572.1, from coordinate 203,334,337 downwards.
CAGTCTCCACTCTGCAAGTACTCCGCCGGACTGACACCGATGCCCAGTAGGCAGCGCCTTTATACCCTGCCGGTTCCGACATCCAGCGACAGAGGGACACTTTCCCCAGATAACGTAGTTGAAATGACGGCCATATCTTACTTCCGAGGACGCTTTGCCTGCGGTACCTTGTGACGACACGTGCTCAGTCTTTTATTTTCCCTTTCTGCCGGGAAAGCTTGGTTTGGACGATCGTTGCTGCTTTCTTCAACGTCGGCGTTTCCTATAAAGCAAAGAGCCGATCAGTCTCCACTCTGCAAGTACTCCGCCGGACTGCAACCGATGCCCAGTAGGCAGCGCCTTTATACCCTTCCGGTTCCGACATCCAGCGACAGATGGACACTTTCCCCAGATAACTTAGTTGAAATGACGGCCATATCTTACTTCCGAAGACGCTTTGCCTGCGGTACCTTGTGACGACACGTGCGCAGTCTTTTATTTTCCCTTTCTGCCGGGAAAGCTTGGTTTGGACGATCGTTGCTGCTTTCTTCAACGTCGGCGTTTCCTATAAAGCAAAGAACCGATCAGTCTCCACTCTGCAAGTACTCCGCCGGACTGCAACCGATGCCCAGTAGGCAGCGCCTTTATACCCTTCCGGTTCCGACATCCAGCGACAGATGGACACTTCCCCAGATAACGTAGTTGAAATCACGGCCGTATCTTGCTTCCGAAGACGCTTTGCCTGCGGTGCCTTGTGACGACACGTGCTCAGTCATTTCTTTTCCCTTTCTGCCGGGAAAGCTTGCTTTGGACGATCGTTGCTGCTTTCTTCAACGTCGGCGTTTCCTATAAAGCAAAGAAGCGGTCAGTCTCCACTCTGCAAGTACTCCGCTGGACTGCAACCGATGCCCAGTAGGCAGCGCCTTTATACCCTGCCGGTTCCGACATCCAGCGACAGAGGGACACTTTCCCCAGATAACGTAGTTGAAATGACGGCCATATCTTACTTCCGAGGACGCTTTGCCTGCGGTACCTTGTGACGACACGTGCTCAGTCTTTTATTTTCCATTTCTGCCGGGAAAGCTTGGTTTGGACGATCGTTGCTGCTTTCTTCAACGTCGGCGTTTCCTATAAAGCAAAGAACCGATCAGTCTCCACTCTGCAAGTACTCCGCCGGACTGCAACCGATGCCCAGTAGGCAGCGCTTTTATACCCTTCCGGTTCCGACATCCAGTGACAGATGGACACTTTCCCCAGATAACGTAGTTGAAATGACGGCCATATCTTACTTCCGAAGACGCTTTGCCTGCGGTACCTTGTGACGACACGTGCTCAGTCTTTTATTTTCCCTTTCTGCCGGGAAAGCTTGGTTTGGACGATCGTTGCTGCTTTCTTCAACGTCGGCGTTTCCTATAAAGCAAAGAACCGATCAGTCTCCACTCTGCAAGTACTCCGCCGGACTGCAACCGATGCCCAGTAGGCAGCGCCTTTATACCCTTCCGGTTCCGACATCCAGCGACAGATGGACACTTCCCCAGATAATGTAGTTGAAATTACGGCCATATCTTGCTTCCGAAGATGCTTTGCCTGCGGTGCCTTGTGAGAACACGTGCTCAGTCTTTTCTTTTCCCTTTCGGCCGGGAAAGCTTGGTTTGGACGATCGTTGCTGCTTTCTTCAACGTCGGCGTTTCCTATGAAGCAAAGAAGCGGTCAGTCTCCACTCTGCAAGTACTCCGCCGGACTGCAACCGATGCCCAGTAGGCAGCGCCTTTATACCCTGCCGGTTCCGACATCCAGCGACAGAGGGGCACTTTCCCCAGATAACGTACTTGAAATGACGGCCATATCTTACTTCCGAAGACGCTTTGCCTGCGGTGCCTTGTGACGGCACGTGCTCAGTCCTTCCTTTTCCCTTTCGGCCGGGAAAGCTTGCTTTGGACGATCGTTGCTGCTTTCTTCTACGTCGGCGTTTCCTATAAAGCAAAGAACCGGTCAGTCTCCACTCTGCAAGTACTCCGCCGGACTGAAACCGATGCCCAGTAGGCAGCGCCTTTATACCCTGCCGGTTCCGACATGCAGCGACAGATGGACACTTTCCCCAGATAATGTAGTTGAAATCACGGTTATATCTTGCTTCCGAAGACGCTTTGCTTGCGGTGCCTTGTGACGACACGTGATCAGCCTTTCTTTTCCCTTTCGGCCGGGAAAGCTTGGTTTGGACTATCGTTGCTGCTTTCTTCAACGTCGGCGTTTCCTATAAAGCAAAGAAGCGGTCAGTCTCCACTCTGCAAGTACTCCGCCGGACTGCAACCGATGCCCACTAGGCAGCGCCTTTATACCCTGCCGGTTCCGACATCCAGGGACACAGGTTCACTTTCCCCAGATAATGTAGTTGAAATCACGGCTATATCTTGTTTCCGAAGACGCTTTGCCTGCGGTGCCTTGTGACGACACGTGCTCAGTCTTTTCTTTTCCCTTTCGGCCGGGAAAGCTTGGTTTGGACTATCGTTGCTGCTTTCTTCAACGTCGGCGTTTCCTATAAAGCAAAGAAGCGGTCAGTCTTCACTCTGCAAGTACTCCGCCGGACTGCAACCGATGCCCAATAGGCAGCGCCTTTATACCCTGCCGGTTCCGACATCCAGCGACAGATTGACACTTTCCCCAGATAATGTAGTTGAAATCACGGCCATATCTGGCTTCCGAAGACGCTTTGCCGGCGGTGCCTTGTGACGACACGTGCTCAGTCTTTTCTTTTCCCTTTCTGCCGGGAAAGCTTGCTTTGGACGATCGTTGCTGCTTTCTTCAACGTCGGCGTTTCCTATAAAGTAAAGAAGCGGTCAGTCTCCACTCTGCAAGTACTCCGCTGTACTGCAACCGATGCCCAGTAGGCAGCGCCTTTATACCCTGCCGGTTCAGACATCCAACGACAGAGGGACACTTTCCCCTGATAACGTATTTGAAATCACGGCCATATCTTGCTTCCGAAGACTCTTTGCGTGCGGTGCTTTGTGACGACACGTGCTCAGTCTTTCCTTTTCCCTTTCGGCCGGGAAAGCTTGGTTTGGACGATCGTTGCTGCTTTCTTCAACGTCGGCGTTTCCTATGAAGCAAAGAAGCAGACAGTCTCCACTCTGCAAGTACTCCGCCGGACTGCAACCGATGCCCAGTAGGCAGTGCCTTTATACCCTGCCGGTTCCGACATCCAGCGACAGAGGGACACTTTCCGCAGATAACGTAGTTGAAATGACGGCCATATCTTACTTCCGAAGACGCTTTGCCTGCGGTACCTTGTGACGACACGTGCTCAGTCTTTTATTTTCGCTTTCTGCCGGGAAACTTGGTTTGGACGATCGTTGCTGCTTTCTTGAACGTCGGCGTTTCCTATAAAGCAAAGAACCGATCAGTCTCCACTCTGCAAGTACTCCGCCGGACTGCAACCGATGCCCAGTAGGCAGCGCCTTTATACCTTGCCGGTTCCGACATCCAGCGACAGATGGACACTTTCCCCAGATAATGTAGTTGAAATCACGGCCATATCTTGCTTCCGAAGACGCTTTGTCTGCGGTGCCTTGTGACGACACGTGCTCAGTCTTTCCTTTTCCCTTTCGGCCGGGAAAGCTTGGTTTGGACGATCGTTGCTGCTTTCTTCAACGTCGGCGTTTCCTATAAAGCAAAGAACCGGTCAGTCTCCACTCTGCAAGTACTCCGCCGGACTGCAACCGATGCCCAGTAGGCAGCGCCTTCATACCCTGCCGCATCCGACATCCAGCGACAGATGGACACTTTCCCCAGATAATGTAGTTGAAATCACGGCTATATCTTGCTTCCGACGACGCTTTGCCGGCGGTGCCTTGTGACGACACGTGCTCAGTCTTTTATTTTCCCTTTCTGCCGGGAATGCTTGGTTTGGACGATCGTTGCTGCTTTCTTCAACGTCGGCGTTTCCTATAAAGCAAAGAACCGATCAGTCTCCACTCTGCAAGTACTCCGCCGGACTGCAACCGATGCCCAGTAGGCAGCGCCTTTATTCCCTGCCGGTTCCGACATCCAGCGACAGATGGACACTTTCCCCAGATAATGTAGTTGAAATCACGTCTATATCTTGCTTCCGAAGACGCTTTGCTTGCGGTGCCTTGTGATGACACGTGCTCAGTCTTTTCTTTTCCCTTACGGGCGGGAAACCTTGGTTTGGACGATCGTTGCTGCTTTCTTCAACGTCGGCGTTTCCTATAAAGCAAAGAACCGATCAGACTCCACTCTGCAAGTACTCCGCCGGACTGCAACCGATGCCCAGTAGGCAGCGCCTTCATACCCTGCCGGTTCCGACATGCAGCGACAGATGGACACTTTCCCTAGATAATGTAGTTCAAATCACGGCTATATCTTGCTTCCGAAGACGCTTTGCCTGCGGTGCCTTGTGACGACACGTGCTCAGTCTTTTCTTTTCCCTTACGGGCGGGAAACCTTGGTTTGGACGATCGTTGCTGCTTTCTTCAACGTCGGCGTTTCCTATAAAGCAAAGAACCGATCAGACTCCACTCTGCAAGTACTCCGCCGGACTACAACCGATGCCCAGTAGGCAGCGCCTTTATTCCCTGCCGGTTCCGACATCCAGCGACAGATGGACACTTTCCTCAAATAATGTAGTTGAAATCACGTCTATATCTTGCTTCCGACGACGCTTTGCCGGCGGTGCCTTGTGACGACACGTGCTCAGTCTTTTATTTTCCCTTTCTGCCGGGAAAGCTTGGTTTGGACGATCGTTGCTGCTTTCTTCAACGTCGGCGTTTCCTATAAAGCAAAGAACCGATCAGTCTCCACTCTGCTAGTACTCCGCCGGACTGCAACCGATGCTCAGTAGGCAGCGCCTTTATTCCCTGCCGGTTCCGACATCCAGCTTTCGACATAGTTCCGACATAGCTTTCTGTCTCTTCTGCGTCGGATGTTTTCGTAGTTCAGTCGTCGGTGGTCGGTCGCCGGACTGTTGATTTCCAAGGAAAACGCTCGGGCGTTCGTTCGTTCACTCTCACGCTAACTATATTTCGCTCTCTCTCTCGCTCGCTTTCTCTCGCGTTCTTTTGTTCGCTCGCTCGCTCAGTCTAATCGCTTGCATTAACAATCATCGACGATGGTTTTTGCAAATTTTTTTATGTACATTGTGCTCACAATATAGAATGCGTTGCCACACTTTCTACGAAGCACCGTTACTAGAAACGACTGTACCGATGTCTCTGTCCGTTGGCACCAAAAGTGAAGTCGTTTATTAACTCGATACTTTTATTTATGCTGCATGTGACTTTCATGATTTAACGCTCAGGAGCCAAACTCCATGTTGTTCATGGGTCCCAGGGGAAAGCGCGTTATTTGATGAATAATGTACGCTTACTGTATTGCATATGCATATCAGCTAAAATTTCATATGGAGGTAAACATGTACATACACGCATTATATATATATATATATATATATATATATATATATATATATATATATATATATAAAATGGTTAACTGCATACGTACTTATGCGAAGCATTGTGAACTTGTACATGCCAGAGTAGTGAAAACCTTCACTGCGTTCTCTTCTTTATATTACACAAGGAGGAAGTAAAATGAAGCTACTGTTTATAACCAAACCGCAGTTTTCACTATTCAAATGATTGGGCACAAAATTTTAGCTTTGTACGCACGAAAACTGTGCAGCCCTCGTGCCTCAGCAGTAAAAAAAAATTTAGTTCAGCGGTAAGGTATTCACATCCCTGAATTGTGAATATGAGGAAGCACGGCAAAGCTGTCTCGTCCAGCGAGAATTTTGAAGCATTCGTATGCGACGCTGCTCATTTTCCAGGAGCTCATTGCCACATTTAGCGATGACACCTTTGATATGCCAAACACACTGGAACGAACCGGGTAGTCATACAGATCTTTCTTCCTGCTGAAGGCTCGGCCAACTACCATTGCCGTAAGGGCGGCTTCGATGTTTCTGTACTCACGCTCCACTCCCTCCTGGTCCAAAACACTTCCTTTTTGGATGCCAACTTCATTTGCAATCCTTCCTCTCTTCTGACGTTAGGTTAACACCACTAAAGAATTTCTTTTTCTTGCCGCATTCATTCTAATGTAAGTCGAATAGAGGAGCAATTGACATGACGAGTGCTGTTTGACAAGCGAGCAATTCCCCCGCCAAAAATGGCGCTGTCGAAAATGAACCCGGTACGCTTGATAACTAAAGAGATAGAGCTAGTCATGTGAAGTCGTTTTCAAAACGTATTCACCCCTCGTTTTTAAGCTGCCTGGCTTCCAGCGTTATCAAAACGTATTCACCCCTCGTTTTTAAGCTATCTTGTTTGGAACGTCTTTGATGCGTCGATTTTGGTCAAAAATCCGTTTCAGACGTTGAATCCCTTAATACGACGTTTTCAAGACTTTGTGTGCTACCTGGGCTTTGACAGTCTCGGAAGAGAACAGCAGTTTACGATAAGTGGTGAGGCACTGGAAGTGGTAAGGGAATACATCTACTTAGGGTAGGCAGTGACCGCGGATCCGGATCATGGGACTGAAAGAATCAGAAGAATAAGTATGGGCTGGGGTGCGTTTGGCAGGCATTCTCAAATCATGAACAGCAGGCTGCCACTATTACTCAAGAGAAAAGTATATAACAGCTGTGTCTTACCAGTACTCACGTATGGTGTAGAAATCTGGAGGCTTACGAAAAGGGATGTACTCAAATTACTTGAGGAGACGCAACGAGCTCTGGAAAGAAAAATGATGGGTGTAACGTTAAGGGATAATAAAAGAGCAGATTGCGTGATGGAACAAACGCGAGTTAATGACATCTTAGTTGGAATCAAGAAAAAATGGGCACGGGCAGGACATGTAATGAGGAGGGAAGATAACCGATGATCATTAAGGGTTACGGACATGATTCCAAGGTAAGGGAAGCGTAGCAGGGGGCGGCAGAAAGTTAGGTGGGCAGATGAGATTAAGAAGTTTGCAGGGAAAACATGGCCACAGTTAGTACATGACCGGAGTAGTTGGAGAAGTATGGGAGAGGCCTTTGCCCTGCAGTGGGCGTAACCAGGCTGACGATGACGATGATGATGAAGATGATGATGATGATGACCCACTTATTCCCGGCGGATGACGATGGAAGAGGCCCGAGTACGTCCATTCCTCGAATGAAGCCTAGGTAGTGCGACTGGTTACAGTAACCTCGTGGGCTTCAGTTAAGGGGATTTGCGGCGCTGATATTCATGACAACTTTTTACTTGGCTTTACAGATACTTAAAATATGGGCCAGTGGCACTCCTGGCGAACTATGGCGAGAGTGCGTGAGAGCCTTAGTGACCAGATGTGGGCTCGTTGTGGCATGCAAGGAGAATGTCGTCGAGCATGCCAGTAGCTACAACGAGAAGGTAGGCTTTACCGTTGCTGTTCGAGTTTTTCTTATACGAGACACCACTTCGGAGGCAGAAGGACAAGGGACAAGGTACTGCGAGAAAGGCATCGTGGTATGGAAAAGTTGGGTCCTTGGAGATTTTCGATGAGTGCGCCGATTTCGGCATTCTCGCGCTGCCGTGCGATCCAGTCAATTGCGGGGAGAGCCCCAAGAAATCAGCTGTCGTCCTCAGCGTCGGGGTCACAAACTTCATTGCGTGCACACGACAACGAATCAGCGTATTCGTGCTTGTGGCGTGATTTATGTACGAGGGTAAGGTCAAAAATTCTTGCAGACGAAGGCTTCATCGTGCGAGCCGCCCGCTGGGCGCCTCGCACGATTTTGGTCCCATATGTTGGTCCCGTATGTTGGTCAACCAGCACAATGAATAATGGTCGGTCACTACTTTGAAGAGGCGAACGTAGAGGCTGAGGCCGAAACTTTATTGCGGCCCCTACAACAGCAGGCACACTTTTTCCTAGGTAGAGTATTTTACCTCTGCGCGTGAAAGAGTACTTAAAAGCACTTCCTGTTGGGCTAGTTGGTAGCTGTTCATTATAAAATATAAAGACGCCAAATAAACGGACACTAATATATAATAAATAAACGCCCTGTCCCGTTCTCTTCTCTTGTGTGTGTGTGCGTTTCTTTGGCGTTTTTATATTTTATAGTGAAAGAGTAGGGCTGGCGGAATCTATCACGCGCTCTGTGCACTCTTAGTGTTGGACCTGGATGGCGTCAAGACCCACGCTGCTAGCGTCAGTATAGACTTCAGTATCAGCGACCTCATTAAAGTGAGAAAGAACTGTTGGTGTGTGCAAACGCTCCCGTAGCCTTGTGAAAGCCGCGTGGGGCTCTTTATTCCAGACAAATGGTACATCTTCTCGTGTGAGGTGAGTCAGAGGTTCCGCATACTCTCTACGCTGTAAAACCTTGTATATCGGTCCTAAACGATATGTTTTTGATGACTCATCTAACTCTGTAAAAGAAATTGTGCAGCAATCATCCCGTCCTCTACAAGAAAAGAATCAACCAGAACTTGCGCCTAGAAAATATCTTTCGTTTTCCGCAGTCTTTACTAACGCACGTAGTTATCTTCCGAAGCGCGAGCTTATATCTAACATCATCTCATCAACAGGCAGCAACTTGCTCATTCTAACAGAAACCTGGCTGCACAGTGACGTCACTGATACCGAAGTTTTGGCCGAGCTACCCGACTTCCATGTTTATCGAACTGACCGCGTAGGCACGAGGGGCGGTGGCGTTCTTGTAGCAGTTCACCGGCAACTGTTGTGTTCATTTATTGATGATGATATTTGGGGTTTTACGTGCCAAAACCACTTTCTGATTATGAGGCACGCCGTAATGGAGGACTCCGGAAATTTTGACCACCTGGGGTTCTTTAACGTGCACCTAAATCTAAGCACACGGGTGTTTTCGCATTTCGCCCCCATCGAAATGTGGCCGCCGTGGCCGGGATTCGATCCCGCGACCTCGTGCTCAGCAGCCCAACACCATAGCCACTGAGCAACCACGATGTTCATTTATTAACATGGCATCAAAACTCGAAATATTATGGCTACTATATCGCACATCACCACTTACAATGCTGCTGGGGGTTTGCTACAGACCTCCCTATGACACTCCTAAATTCTTTGGGGAGCTCAATAACAATTTCATAGAACTAACGACCGCCTACCCTAATGCCTCCATCCTACTTTTCGGGGACTTTAATTTACCAAACATAGACTGGAGCAACTTACCATATTCTTTAATAGTAAATCCCCCAGAGACAAGGAATTTCATCGACATTTGTTTGAACTTTAATCTGACACAATAGTTTCGGAGCCAACGCGTGTCACACCAGAATCCGCAACCATTCTGGACCTCATCCTGACTAATGATCCCAGTAGCCTCTCATCAATTACACACCTTCGAGGAATTAGTGACCATAATGTCATTCATGCTACTTTCTCTTTTCCTGTAACAGCAAATAAGACACATAAGAAAACTATAAGGCTTTACGAAAAGGGTGACTATGACGCAATTAACCGCGAACTTGAGGCCTTCTTCACCATGTTTGAAGCCGCGTATCGCAATCAGTCAATATTCCATAACTGGTCGATGTTTAAGGATAAGTTAACAGATGGCGGAAACAAATATATTCCTAAAGTTCACATTCGCCCCAGGAGTCAAAAACCTTGGTTTACTAACGCCTTAAAAAAACTAGCAAATAAAAAGAAACGTCTTTACCGAATGGCTACAAATAACGGGAACTCGCATCGATGGGAAATATACTACAAACCTGAAAACAAATATGTGATTGCAATCCGCAGCGCAAAGCGTTCCTATTATGGCACTACACTCCCAAATTTGCTGCGCACTAACCCAAGACAGTTTTGGCAAGTAATAAATCCTCATCCTGGTCACAACTATTACGCTCACCAATGACTCACACGAGACAAGTACCGATACTGAATGCGCTGACACTTTTAACTCCGCATTTGCAACAGTATTTACCAAAGAAATCGAAACAAACATTTCTTTACCTTTGTACAGCATTGAAGATCACATGCCGTGCATCAAAATTTGTGCTGGCGGAATTTCATCCATAATCCAGAAGACTAAGCTATCATCTTCATTTAGCATTAATGAAATTAACTCTAAACTTCTAAGAAACGCAAGACACATGGCTGCATCATATTTGGCCTTACCTTTCTCACAGTCACTCTCTTCAGGAAACATGCCGGGTGATTGGAAAGTAGGAAGGGTCATTCCAGTCTACAAAACAGGTAAAAGGAATTCTCCATTGAATTATCGACCCATCTCATTAACAAGCGTTGCGTGCAAAATCATGGAACATGTCATCTACTCACTCACAAATCATTGCCTTCTTGGACAGTCATAACTTTTTTCACCCTTCACAACATGGTTTTCGCAAAGGTTTCTCTTGCGAAACTCAATTAGCTATTTTCGTTCATGACTTGCATACTAACCTTGACATCAATGTACAAACTGACGCAATCTCTTTAGATTTTGCAAAGGCATTTGATAAAGTATCCCACCAGCGTTTGCTACTAAAGCTTCAACTGTTGAACTTGGACTTTAATGTTCTAATTTGGATAAAGGAATTTTTGTCTAATCGCACACAAATGGTTTTAATCAACGGTAACCTATCAAGTCCCCTCCCAGTAACCTCTGGAGTGCCCCAAGGATCTGTTCTTGGTCCCCTGTTATTTTAATATATATTAATGATTTACCTCAGTGTGTCTCCTGTAATATACGCATGTTTGCAGACGACTGCGTCATCTACCGCTCTGTCAATAACTCATCTGACCATACTGCACCATTTTAAAACATTGTTTTAAAATGGTGCAGCAATTCGCTGATGACCCTTAACGCCAACAAATGTAAATTCGTGTCCTTCTCCCACCGTCACAACCCTTCCTTCTACCCATATGCGATTAATACCACACCATTAGAATCAGTACAATCCTATAAATATCTAGGTGTAACCAGGCCTATCTCACGGTTTGTCTTGGCGCGCACATGTCACTAGCATTATCTCTGCAGCTAACAAAAGCTTAGGTTTTCTAAAACGGAATCTACAGCAGGTCCCATCAGATTTAACATTACGAGCATATAAGTCACTTGTCAGGCCGAAACGGGAATACGCGTCAGCCATCTGGAACCCGCATCAAGCATATCTCACCGACGCATTAGAATCAGTTCAAAATTGTGCTGTTAGATTCATTCATACCTGATATTCATACGACGCCAGCGTTTCATCACGGAAATCAGAGTCCGGCTTGTCAATACTTTCATGTCGACGTCACATTTTCAGTCTTTCCCTGTGCCATAAGTTCTTCTTTTCTTCCCTTAATCAAGAGCCTTACATCACAGCAGCAGCACGCATATCTCATCGCACCAGTCATCCACTTCAAGTGGCACGCCCACGTGCACGGACAACCACCTTCGCAGCCTCCTTTTTCTTCCGTACCGCCACAGACGGGAACGGCCTTCCCGCCAACATTGCTAATACGACTTGTCCATCTTCGTTCACAGAACTTGTAACCGGCCATTTTGTTAAATAATTATTTCTGACGATGTTTTGCTACCTTATAAAAACCCACCCCTTATGTAATGCCCCTTTACGGGGGACATTTAAGGTAATAAACTGAACTGAGCTGAACTGAAAACTTATTAAACGCAACGGTATTGGGGCATCCTCGCACCGGTCCCCGCACGGCCCCAATGCGCTCAAATGAGACGAAGGGGAGAAGCGGGCGAGTGGCGCGCCACCTGTCGGGGCAGCGCCGTACATTGCGAGGAGGAGGGAGTCTTCTGTGTTTTCCGCAAGATGGCTCTGCGTGTGCGCCAAGCGCAGAAGAAATGTAGCGGAAACGTACTTCGCTACTCGTTTAACTGCGACTTCTGTAATTTACATGCTAATAATTACCGATATACACCGCAGTATAACTTTCTACGGCACCTTTCTAAGGCAACACCACTAGAGGCGCTTTTGTCCCGCTTTGAACTATCGAACTCATGGCTGAGTGGTAGCGTCTCCGTCTCACACTCCGGAGACCCTGGTTCGATCACCACCCAGCCCATCTTGCAAGCTGTTTTTATTTATGAATTGCCTTCCGGGATTTTTCGCTCACGGCTGACACCAACGCTGACGACACCGGCTTTTCTGCGGCACGAGCTCCTTAACGCTGTCGCGTTAAAATAGCATGATACGATTTTCGCTGATATTCGGAGGCTTAACAAGATTACCCCAAAAGGATGTATACCCGTTGCCACGTATCGACGACACACTGGGGTGTTTGCAAGAAGCGGAGTTGTTTTCCTCGTTAGATCTCCACTGTGGCTACTGGCAGGCGCCTATGGCTAAAGCTGGGTGTTCCGAACCCGCGTACGTCACACCAGCCGGCTTGTATGAGTTCACTGTAATGCTGTTCGGTCTGTAACGCGCCCGCCACCTTTGAGCGCGTGATGGACGGCATCCTGCGCGGCCTGAAGTGGCATACTTGTCACTGCTACCTCGATGACGTTGTCTTCTTTTCCTCTCATTTTCCGACCCATCTTCGCCGTTTATATCACGTTTCGACAAGTCTCCGTGATGCAGGTCTCCAGCTTAACTTAAAAAGTTTCTATTTGCAGCTCGAAAACTGGCTATATTAGGCTACGTTGTCCCCAAAGAAGGCATTCTTCCTGATCCTGCTGAACTCCGCGTGGTATCCGAATTCCCGAAGCTCACTAACTTGAAAGCACTACGCAGCTTCAGTGACCTATGCTCGTATTTTCGACGATTAGTTCGCAATCTCACTACTGTGATCTCACCCCTAAACCAGCTTCTCCTCAGCGATAATGAAGTTTCTACTTGGTCTGAAGCCTCTGATGATGCCTTTGCGGCTCTTCATTGCCTACTTAAGTCTCCGCAAATCTTGCGCCATTTTGATCCGAGCGCACCTACATATCTTCACACTGACGCCAGTGCTCTCGGCCTTGGTGCCGTGGTCGCACAACGCAAGACCACTAAATTAATTTCGGTTTATTTCCTTAAAGACCCTCGTGTGAGGGTGTTACATAAGGTGTCGGACACATATAGGTTAACAACAGAATACACAAAAAATTTTGGACGAGTTATACAAACAAAAATTATTGCGATGCCAGCGCACGCCTAATTTGGTTAAGGAATATAGATGGGCATGTGATGGCAGCAAGTTCTTGGGGAAGGCCGTTCCAGTCACTAGCGGTCCGGGGAAAGAATGACAAACAAAAAGGTTTTCTTCGTGCTCGTAGTCGAGATAGCTGCTGCTGATGTCCGGTGCGAAGAGAGAAACGTGGTGGGGGAGGGCAGATGTAGGGTTCCCGTGATAGCTCGGAATAAACGAATTTATGAAAGAAGCATAAACTAGAAATGTGGCGACGAAGTGCAAGAGTAGGTAGGTGGGACTGTGATTTCAGAGATGATATGCTGATATCAAAACAGTACGAGGAATGAATGAATCTAGTTGAGCTGTTTTGAACTGATTCAAGTGAATTAGCAAGGTATACTTGCTTGGGACACCAGATGGGTGATGCGTATTCTAATTTTGATCGAACTGGTGATTTATATGCGAGTAGCTTAACATGCTGGGGGGCAGAGTGGAGATGACGCTTTAAGAAGCCAAGCGTTTTGTTAGCAGATGAAATATTATTCGCGATATGGCTATTCTATGTAAGATCATGACTAAGATGAACACCGAGACATTTATAAGATTGGACAGGGTCGATAGGAACGTTAGATATAGTGTAGGGAAACAGGAGAGGATTACTGCGGCGGTGGAAAGATATATATTTGCATTTGTTTATATTAAGTGTCATTAGCCAGTCGTTGCGCTAGTTTTGTACCAGATTTAGGTTATTCTGTAGGGATTGCTGGTTAAAGGCGTCAGTAACTGTTTTGTAAATGCCGAATACGTGGTCGCCTACACCAGTCGGCCTCTCACAAAACCTGAGGCCAATTAGTAACAGAAGAAAAGTAACTGGCCATCGTATGGGCTCTTCAGAAATTTCGCTCATATCTCTACGGTCGATCCTTTGACGTGGAGACTGATCATCACGCTCTTTGCTGCTTGTCAAACTTCAAATACAAGTCGGGCAGCCTCACTCGGTGGGCCCTCCGAATCTAGGAATATGATATCCGTGTGGTCTATTGCTCTGGACGCAGACACTCTGACGCCGACGCCCTCTCGCGCTTCCCAATTACTTCGGACGCCAGTACCTCTACCTATTAACATAATATCTCACCATTTGACATCCTGGACATGGCCTCAGAGCAACGAAAAGACCAATGGGCCTTCATGATATTCGATTTTATGTCAAATCCTCCGGCAGCTTCGGCACTTCGAGCGTTCCGCCAACCAGCGCAGCATTTCACCATCCGCGTTGGACTTTTATACCGCCGCAGCTACCACAATGACGGCCGCATATGGCTCTTAGTAGCGACCCGCCACAATCGAAAAATTTATGCTCCGCTTTTTACTCTGACCCACAGTGTGGTCACGGTGGAGTTTCAATGACCTTCGCATACGATATTGCTACACGCGTGTGGTATTTGATTGTTTCAACGAGGCGCGTGGGCGCCATCCCTCGACAAAAGAGGAGAAAGACCGAACTGGGCTCGCGCTGGGAATCTAACCGGTCAGCGCTGCAACCGCTGTTCTAAATATAACCAGTAAATAGTTGCTCGTCTCACTGACTCGTCCTTCGCGTAACATTGTGGTGGAGGTGGACCGTTCCCCGTCTTCGCCACGGAGCTCCGAAGCGGCCGCACTGTTGTCTTCTCAGCCATGGCTTCCGATGGAACCACCCCGTCGCCACCTACACCTCCGGCGCCAACCACAACGTATGTTACGGTTCGTAGTCTCCGTGATCCTGGGACATTCTCCGCCCAAAATGACGTTGACGTCGACGACTGGCTCAGCACTATGAGCGTGTTAGCCAAAGCCACCACTGGGACCCTACCATTATGCTTGCCATTGTGATCTTTTACCTGGACGGGGCACCGCGTGTCTGGTTTCGCACCCATGAGATCGAGCTCTCCAGCTGGGAGATTTTCAAAGAGCGGCTTCGCGATTTATTTGGCAACCCGTCAGGTCGCGAAAAGAGCTTGCCACCCGTGTCCAGTCGTCGACCGAATCCTATGTCTCCTACATACAGCAAGTGCTCGCGCTTTGCCGGAAAGTCGACGAGCACATGACCGAGGTTGACAAGGTGGGCTATATCCTAAAAGGCATCACGGACGACGCCTTAAATTTGCTCGCCTATAACGACGTTTCTACCGTCGACGCTATCGTCAAAGAATGCCGCCGCTTCGAGGTAGCTAAAAGCCGCCGCGTCGTCCCACAGTTTTCCCGGCTCCCAAGCACCCCTGCCACGTCCTCTTGCTCCGCTCTTGCTGCCACACGACCATTTCAAGAGAACGTCACACGTATCGTTCACCGTGAGATTGAAGCGGCGAGTCTGGCCCCCCTTCATCCACGACCCCCTCACGGTACCTTTGACCACGGGGCCCCCACTATTTCCGTTATCCAAACAGTTGTGCAGCAAGAAATTGCAAGCCTTGGCATCCCTACCACGTGCTCTGTCTCCCGATCTGATTCGGCACCCATTCCCATTTCCACAACCTGTAATGACCAGTATTTCACTCCCAGACCACGCAATCCTGCTTGATGGCGAACCCCAGACGACAAGCCGATCTGCTTCCGCTGCCACCGCGTTGGTCATGTATCACGCCACTGCCGCACCACCTGCATGCCGCCGTACTGGAGCTCATTCCCTGCTCCTCGCCCATACGCCGACGCTCGCCGTTATTCACCTCGCCGTCTGTATCCTACTTCTGATGCCCCTGGCAGCTGCTCCTCCGTGCGATCGCCATCGCCTCAACGCCGTCGCTCCCCGTTAACCTAACCTCGCCGCTTTTCCTCGCCAAACCGACGGACGGAAAATTAGGCCATGCAGCTCTTGGAGGTAGTGCTGCGTCACGTTCGTCCTGTCCAAACCCTCCGTTGACGCTCCTCACCAACACAAACCTAATTGAAGTAGACGTAGGTGGTGTTCCGTTCACGGTATTAACTGATACTGGAGCCCAAGAGTCCCCATGAGCGCTAACTTAAGTCGTCGCCTCAAAAAAGTTCTTACGCCTGCCTCGGACAGGGCGGTGCGGCAGACGAGCTCGTATTTCAACGCGTCGTATAGCTACTCGGTTGGAGGCGCAAGGATAATGTCGCGCACCTCGGCTGCTTCGCGTAGTGTTAAATCCGCAGTAAAGTGATGAAACTTTGTTTCTTGAGACACAATTCTCCTGGATGAAAATTTGGCTTCCACTTGCGCGAACCAAAGACCAGGGTCTGCAGGCCAGAAACACGGGAGTTTTCGAGCGACGGCTGAGACGGCAGCATATCACTGTGATTCGTAGAGTCTCTCCGTCGGGGCAACGTCGGTGCCTGCCATACCGCTTAACGTTGCAGCTTTGCGCTTAGTAGGCTACCTGTCCAGCATTATTGAAAGCTGTAGCGCTTGCTTCTGGAAACTCCGGGTGACCATTTATATGGAGGAGAGTTCTATTGTCACATTAAGCTGTTTAATCATTTATTACAACAGGTATACATACATAACTGTGTAGGAAAAATTCCACGAGCGCGTCTGTTCCACGCGGTAGCGTCGGGTCTGCTCCCCGGTTCTGTGCCTAACATGATCTAATGTTTATTTTACCCGCGCCATCCGGCGGCATAGCGAGGCCGCTCGTGGTTGCCAGACGCTGGAGGCGAAACCGAAACTCGCTTAACCGAAATAGTAGGCTCCCACACTGGAACAGAGTTTTTTGGCAACGCCTCCTATGGTGCATACTTTCGGGTCCTGCGAGGAAGTTTCGGTGGTGATTGAGCCACCGAAAAATTATTGGGCAAGAAATATTTCATCGGTAAATATTTCATTGACTTTTCTTGTTGTACGCAAGCACATTTTTTAGAAAGAAACTGCAGATGTTCAAGTGCCAATGTTGGTACAGTTTGCATGGAACGGCCCATACATAAATGAACTCATTGCGACAAACAAACGTCGTGAAGAGCCCAGTTCAAGATGATAGAAGACTTGGATGGAGAGTTACTATTGTTTCATGACTAATAACAACAGCGCACTGAAAACGAAGATGAAAGGTTGCGTAGACACAAGGCACGCTTCCCTTCGTCTTCTTTATCAAAACGCGGTTGTTATTAGCCAAGAGTATAGCTGTTTTAACATAGAAACCTTTATAACCTTTGTATACCTACTTTCCTAACCATTAGGCAGGCAGAAAACTGGAATGTATCACCATCTGAATTGGATATTGAGTTGAATATATCTTTATTTCCAAGAGATTGTGGGAGGCAGGGAAGAAAAACTGCAAGTGCAGCTTGAAAAGACACCTGCCCCCTATGACCACAAGACATGGTCAGCGCGGAGCTGCCGCGTGATTTTAACAATACAAAAATACACAGTTTGCAAGAATGCATGAGAAGCGCTAAGTGAAAAGTGAATAGTTGCGCGTAATGAAGTTACAAAACGTTTCACACATGATAGATGAAAAAAAAACATATATATACACATATATATGTAATATAAATGTGAATAAAAAGCTGTAAACTCATCTAATCTGCACTTCTGAAATAGCTGACCGTATAAACATGAATATTAGTCCCGCTGATTAAGTCGAGAAAATTCTGCTGGGGTAAGGGCACATATATCATTGCCAGATTTGTTGTAAGCATTTAAAAGCCTTGGTAAGTTGTTTTTTAGCATTTGTGAGCTGTAATTAGTTCTAACACCGTGCACTGTCCAGGGTTCTGTGTTTCTTGTGAAACGTGAGGGGACACGTTCTTCTAAACATGATAATTTAACAAGGGATAGATCGCTTTTCCTGTTCATGTGATAAAACTTCTGCAAAAGTCGACGCCTATAGATTTCGTGCACTGCGATAATTTTAAACTTGTCAAATAAATGGCGTGTGTGAATCATACGGAACATTTGCGAGGACGCGTACTATCCTTTTCTATAATAAAAATAATTTGTTTAAATTTGTATCAGTTGCAGGGCCCCATACGGGGTGACAATAATTGAGACGAGAGGTGAATAAGGCGTTACATAATAGTACTTTAACTGATGTAGGAAGAAGGTAACCGTTTTGGCTTATTACACCTGTTATCTGATTCAGTTTTTGCGTTACAAAGTTTACATGGTCATTCCATAGCAGCCATGAAGAAAAATGCACGCCTAGGATTTCGCTGCTTCCAGAAATTCAATCGCAGCATTATTATAGGCTGTGACATGTAGTAAAAGGGAGGTGCTTCCTTTTGGCCAAAAAATTATAGCTTTAGTTTTGGTTGGGTTGACACATCAGCGGTTTTGCTTGGACCATGTAATAAGTTCAGGAGCACTTCATTTGATATGGTGATGAGCTCGGTGTAAGAACGTGATGTTATAAATATACTGGTGTCGTCTGCGTAAATTAAAACTTTTACATTGAAATGAATATTTACAATATCGTTAACATATAGATTAAAAAGCAAAGAACCCAGAATGCTGCCTTGAGGTACTCCAGAAAGTATAAACCTCTCTTGGGACCTGAAGTTATTTATGTGTACATATTGGCGTCTATATTAAAGATACGACTTCAGAAATTCAAGAGGAAGTCCTCTAACTCCATAATGATTGAGCCTATGAAAAAGAATATTGTGGCTAATATAATTGAACGCTTTACTGAAATCTACAAATAAACCGAGAGTTATGAGCTTGTTTTCGAAATTGGTAAGGATATATTCTTTATGATGCAGTAGGGCTAACTCTGCAGACTTGTCTTTTTGAAACCCATACTGAGATTCGCTAATTAAGTTGTGCTTATTACAGAATGAGTTTAACGTACAAATATTATTTTCTCTAAAGCTTTGGAAAAGATAGGGAGAACAGGTATGGGCCGGTAATTATTTATGTCTAGCTTGTTGCCTTTCTTATGGAGTACTGTTACTCTCGCACTCTTCATCTTTGCAGGAAAAACACCAGTTGAGATGCATAAGTTGTATATGTGTGCATGTAGTTCAGTGATCTCATGTAGCACAAATTTTACGGGTGTTATTTGTATCCCATCAAGATCAATGCATGACGAGTTTTTAAAACTAGAAGATACTGTATGCACTACATGAACATCTGTAGGCTCGAAAAAGAGCGTGTTTTGATTTGGAGGGAAAAGTAAGGTCAGGAAGTTTTGCAGAAGTAACATAGGTATCGCGATACACAAAATGTTTATTAAACTGTTCGACCATTTCCTGCCGTGATAACTTCTGTTCTTTGTAAGCAGTTTGTTCTATAGACTCGCTCCTTCTTTGTTGCCCCAATATAAAGTAGAGGTTATTCCAAAGTTTATGGCTCTGAGAGCAAGAAGAAAACACCTGGAAGTAATATGCATCTTTTGCTTTCCTTAACTCTTTGGTTAGTTTATTTCTATACTCTTTAAAAGCCTTCAGGTCAGCAGGGTCACGGTATTTTACAAATTTACCATCAAGCTGGTCACGCTTCTTTGTTTTCTTAAACAGGTATTTTGTTAGCCAAGGCTTACTTTTTTGCAGAGGAATTGTTTTGAATACACATCAACAAACATTGTGATAAACTTAGTGTAAGCCACTTCCGCATTATTTTCCTGAATGATATTATCCAAGCTTACCTCGCTTAGTTCTGCCTGAAATGCCTGCAGCGTTTGTTCAGTAATGTCCTGATAAAATATGTCAGATGCGTTGCTGCGTATCCCAATATGTGCACTTTCAATGTACATACAAATTGGCATCTGATCACCTATGCAATGCGCCAAAACACAACTGCTAATACGTGAAGAGTGATAACTTGTCAAAAAGAGATCCAGCGTAATTTTACTTGTAGCTGTAACCCTAGTTGCTGATTATATGGCATTAATGCAACCGTTCTGGACAAATGTGTTTAAACTCGCGCGTCGTTGCGTTTTCAGAACCCATATCAATATTCATGTGGCCACCAATAACTACACATATTTGGTTTTCACTGGGGAAGGACAACAGATTATCCATAAACATGAAAAAAGCATTCAAACTGCCATCATGTGGTCGGTAACAAACAGCAAATAACGTATCATTGGTTTCAACACATCGAACCTCAATATTTTCATCCATGCACGAAAAGTTGCCAGATAGACCACATGATATAGACTCATTTACCAACAACTACATCGCATAACTACATCGCACAAGTTTTCTATTTCTGAGAAGAAGGTTTCCAGTTCTGTTGTTAATTATTCGCAGATTGCACATTTACATGTATACAGCTTAATCCTATTTTTTGTACGCGTAGTGTAGAGAACCGTTTGGTTTTTGTTTTATAGCCTAGGTGAATAATGGTTCTATTGAGCTCAAAAAATATCTCTTGTAAATGAGCTAGGGCAGAAAGGTCGTCAGAACATTTCCCAAGAACTGCAGTGTCCACCATTTTTACGTACCAGGACTTTCCCATTAGAACACCAAACACACCTATAGCCAGAACTTTTTTCCCATTCTTTAGCAAAGTAGAGAAGCTTTCTTGTAGCGAGGGTCAGGTTTTCAGCTATGTAAACCCAATCCTCACGGTTTGTCAGGATTCGTGTCAGGTTTCGACCAAAGTTAGCAACATCATTACTAATATGGATGAAATAGTTCGAGTGGCTGAGGAGTTCTACAGAGATTTATACAGTACAAGTGGCACCCACGACGATAATGGAAGAGAGGATAGTCTAGAGTAATTAGAAATCCCACAAGTAACGCCGGAAGAAGTAAAGAAAGCCTTGGGAGCTATGCAAAGGGGGAAGGCAGCTGGGGAGGATCACATAACAGCAGATTTGTTGAAGGATGGTGGGCAGATTGTTCTAGAGAAACTGGCCACCCTGTATACGCAATGCCTCATGACCTCGATCGTACCGGAATCTTGGAAGAACGCCAACCGCTAACATAATCCTAATCCATAAGAAAGGGGACGCCAAAGACTTGCAAAATTATAGACCGATCAGCTTACTGTCAGTTGCCTACAAACTATTTACTAAGGTAATCGCAAATAGAACCAGGAACACCTTAGACTTCCGTCAACCAAAGGACCAGGCAGGATTCCGTAAAGGCTACTCAACAATAGACCATATTCACACTATCAATCAGGTGATAGAGAAATGTGCGGCATATAACCAACCCTTATATATAGCTTTCATTTATTACGAGAAAACGTTTGATTCTGTCGAAACCTCAGCAGTCATGGAGGCATTACGGAATCAAGGTGTAGGCGAGCCGTATGCGAAAATACTGAAAGATATCTATAGCGGCTCCACAGCCACCGTAGTCCTCCATAAAGAAAGCAACAAAATCCCAATAAAGAAAGGCGTCAGGCAGGGAGATACGATCTCTCCAATGCTAATCACACCGTGGTTACAGGAGGTATTCAGAGACCTGGATTGAGAAGAATCGGGGATCAGAGTTAACGGAGAATACCTTAGTAACTTGACATTCGCTGATGATATTGCCTTGCTTAGTTACTCAGGGGACCAATTGCAATGCATGCTCACTGACCTGGAGAGGCGAAGCAGAAGAGTGGGTCTAAAAATTAATCTGCAGAAAATTAAAGTAATGTTTAACAGTCTCGGAAGAGAACAGCAATTTACAATAGGTAGTGAGGCACTGGAAGTGGTAAGGGAATACATCTACTTAGGGCAGATAGTGACGCCGGATCCGGATTATGAGACAGAAATAATCAGAAGAATAAGATTGGGCTGCGGTGCGTTTGGCAGGCATTCTCAGATCATGAACAGCAGGTTGCCATTATCCGTCAAGAGAAAAGTGTATAATAGTTGTGTCTTACTAGTACTCACCTACGGGGCAGAAACCTGAAGGCTTAAGAAAAGGGTTCTACTTAAATTGAGGACGATGCAACGAGCTATGGAAAGAAGAATGATGGGTTTAACGTTAAGGGATAAGAAAAGAGCAGATTGGGTGAGGGAACAAACGCGAGTTAATGACATCTTAGTTGAAATCAAGAAACAGAAATGGGCGGCATGTGCAGGACATGTAATGAGGAGGGAAGACAACCGATGGTCATTAGGGGTTGCGGACTGGATTCCAAGGTAAGGGAAGCGTAGCAGGGGGCGGCAGAAAGTTAGGTGGGCGGATGAGATTAAGAAGTTTGCAGGGACGACATGGCCACAATTAGTACATGACCGGGGTTGTTGGAGAAGTATGGGAGAGGCCTTTGCCCTGCAGTGGGCGTAACGAAGATGATGATGATGATGATGGTGATGATAAGGATGTTTGTTCGCGAGCCAAGCATCGGCCAATTCCTGGCATGCAAAACGTACGATGATTCCTCGCGGCTTCCCGGGCTTTCCAGGTAACCTATGTAGTGCTACGACATCTTGCCTGCACAACAAAGCAACCTGTAATCTTCCGGCGACTCCATTTACTTTACTCAACAGGTCTTCTCCGTTATCCTCAGTCACACCTTGAATTTCCAGATTTAATCGCCTGCTCCTTCTCTCAAGATCCTCAACATCAGATTCCAGCTGTGAAAGCTGCTGAAATGCACCCTGTTTCTCAATTTTCTCTAACCGGTTCTTATCGTCTTTCATATCTTTCTCATGAGTATCCAGCCACTGTTGAATAGCGTCGAAATGATCAGACAAGACCTCAACAGATTTTTCCATGCATGAAACCTGGGCCGGAAGCTCGAGAAGAGAACTTAGCTTGCGGTCAATTTCTGCCAACTTTACAAGGTTGTTGTTTTCAGATGCTTGATTTGCATCGGGAACACGCCTCTTGCCACCGACAGGCTTACAGAATGAGCATTTCCGCATTTTCGGTGATGTCTCGCGCTTGCTATTCAACGCGTTTTCAGATACTCCAGAACAGTCCCCTACATGAAAAACAAACTCGCACTCAGAGCAAACTAGAACCCGGTCAGCATCGTCCAGCGAAACTCGGCAAGCACTACAACGGCCCGTTTTGCGCGTCTTGCACTATAAGAAGGAAGAAGGCTGCGGCACTTCAAGAGACACAAAACACGCTGAAATGTTCAACCGTTTGATACGCTTCGACGGCAGCAGCGGAGCAAAAAAAGAGAAAAAAAAGGGGGGGAGGTAAGGCAACCAACCTCGGCATTGCAGAAGAGCAGTTTAGAAACGTGTGCGATGCACTCCGCGGCTGCCGTCAAGTGATGGGAAACGCCCCACGAAATGGTCAAGATTGTTGATCCATGCCAGCAGGGGTTGCACACGTCAGTGTCCAATTTCTTGCCGCGTCAATTTCAAAGAAGAAAAGCCGCTGATCCGGCGATGTCGGCGTGGTTTGGCACACCAGAGTGGCAGTTCCTCAAGCGTTGTACGCTCCGCATTTGCTTGTGAGTCCGTGGCGAAAAACCTGGGAATTGCAGAAGAGCACTTTAAAAACGTGTGCGATGCGCTCCGCGGCTGCCGTCAAGTGTCAATCATCACCATGCGGATTTGCGTGGTGATGATTGCGTGACGTACTTCCAAGGAACGGATTTTAGGTGCAGCCCAGCAAAAAAGACTTTCATGTTAAAATTACCAAACAACGTATACGAAACCATGGGAACGAATAACAGTTAACTCATAGGAAATATGTTTGAATCAGTCGCGCAACAGCTCCTCTACAAGTACGCGAAAGCTTTTTCAGTAAAGAAAGCAGACCATCGTTCTCGGATGCGTGCATCTGATCAGCTGGGAAACATCAATTTAAAAAAGAAATTGGAGAGCTAGGCATTCCACAGAGAGAGGATTGGAGAGGCCTGCGTCCGTGAGACGTCTGTCTTGAGCAGGCTACAGCTGTAGGGCCTTCACGGCAAAATGAAAGCTTACCAGAGCGTTGTGTGTGCTCAGTTCGTTGGAGGTTTCACAAGCTGTCGAAAAGTTACGCAGTTTTTATTGCGCCAGTAATGGTGCCCAACTCGTCTTCTCCACAGAAGGAACGCCCTGACTGGTCTTCCGGTGGATATTGGTGAGGAGGTGCCCGTGCTCGAGTTTCTCAATGTAGGACGCAACAAAATTACCACCTTGGACGAGCGAAGTCTGGCTCCCCTGAGACGAAACGGAACCTACGTGTACCTTTTTGGTAAGTGCGAGCCCAAATGGCTAACTTCCACTATATTATAATTCATTCATATCACAAAGAGAAGAGAGAGACATGAAGTGCGTCAATGTAGTGATACAAGCATGGCGTTCTGAATAGTTGAACTTTTGGGGGTAGTTCTGATGCAGGCACTGGTGGTGCTGAAATGGTCCAGGTAATGTGAATAGATAGATTGCTCTAGTTTTTGGGCTTTGTGTAAGAAAAAGTAGTGTTCAAATGTTTCGCAGGCTCTGAAAGTAAAGATCAATTGAGTGCTTGTGGCAGGAGGCGCTTTAATTGCTTTCATGCTGGAAGGGTGTCACAAAATGTGTCCCTAGAAAATGGGTCTCTCCGGAACAACTTGATTTTATTCGGCCTTCCCGACACCGCGAAGGAGACATGGGCTGAATCAGAGGAAAAGATTCCGTCCTTCTGTACAGAGAAATTTAATGTGTCACTCGAACTAAAATCTATCGAGACAGCACATAGAATAGGGCGGTACATTGAGCACAAGAAAAGACCGTTAATAGTAATATTTATATCCTTTAAAGAAAGACAACGTGTCCTTGAGGCCGCCTCGAGGCTAAAGGGAACAGGATTTGGCATTAGTGACTACTACTCAAAGAAGGTTTGTTCTGAGTGCGAAATGTTGCTTCACTTTGCTAAATCACGTGGCGGTGACTTCAAACTTATCTTCAATAAGCTCAAAACAGGTAAAAAGAACTACAAGTATAATGCTGGCTCTGATGACGTAATCGAGTTAGACGGATAGCCGTCACAGTTGGCTACATGTCGTAAGACAGCGCACAACCTGAATTTCATTGTCGTGAATTGTCGAAGTCTAAAAAATAAAAAAAACATGACTGAATCTCTTTTGGAATCGACAAATCCGCATGTAGTCATTGGCACAGAGTCATTGCTAGATATTTCAGCCTACAACGGCGAACTATTTCCGTCAGACTACACTTTGTACAGAAAAGATCGCAACAGCCACGGTGGTGGTGTTTTTGTTTTGATCCACAGCAGTCTTAGCAGCACTCCCATCAACATAGAAAACTGCCTTTGTGAAACGGTCTGGCGTAGGGTGATGCTCTGGAGCAATGGGATCGTTCTGCAGGCCCCCAAATTGCAGGTCACTGCAGCCTTTCTTTCAAATGAATGACATCATACTCTCGTTAAACACGACATATATTATTCTTGGTGGCGACTTTAACTTTCCCCATATTAAGTTGGAAAACTTTCAACCGCAAAACAATTCCTCGTCTCTTATTTCCACAGGATTTTGCGAGCTGATAAACGCCAACTCTCTGTCCAAGTTCATTGAACGTTCAAGAAGGTTAGAATCAGCTAATGAAAGCCATAACTGATCGGTTTCTCTGTAACGATCGAGATCTTGTGTCCAGCGTCACCGTAATTCCCGTTACAAGTGGCCACAGAATAATTACTGCAAAATTTACGTATACTGCTATGCGCCGAAAAAGCCCACCGCCAGGAAGGTGTTCTTTTATAATAAAACAGATTCATCATCATCATCATCACTCTGGTTACGCCCATTGCAGGGCAAAGACCTCTCCCATATTTCTCCAACTACCTCGGTCATGTACTAATTGTGGCCATGTTGTCCCTGCAAACTTCTTAATCTCATCCACCCAAATAACTTTATGCCGCCCCCTGCTACGCTTCCCTTCCCTTGAAATCCAGTCCGTAAACCTTAATGGCCATCGGTTATCTTCCCTCCTCATTACATGTCCTGCCCATGCCCATTTCTTTTTCTTGATTTCAACTAAGATGTCACTAACTCGCGTTTGTTCCTCACCCAAGCTGCTCTTTTCTTATCACTTAACGTTACACCTATCATTCTTCTTTCCATAGCTCGTTACGTCGCCCTCAATTTAAGTAGAACCCCTTTCGTAAGCCTCCAGGTTTCTGCCTCGTACGTGGGTATTGGTAAGGCACAGCTGTTATATACTTTTCTCTTGAAGGATAATGGCAACCTGCTGTTCATGATCTGAGAAGCCTGCCAAACGCACCCCTGCCCATTCTTACTCTTCTGATTATTTCAGGCTCAAGATCCGGATCCGCGGTCACTACCTGTCCTAAGTAGGTGTATTCCCTTACCACTTCCAGTGCCTCGCTACCTATCGTAAACTGCTGTTCTCTTCCGAGACTGTTAAACATTAGTTTTCTGCAGATTAATTTTTAGACCCACCCTTCGGCTTTGCCTCTCCAGGTCAGTGAGCATGCATTGCAGTTGGTCCCCTGAGTTACTAAGCAAGGCAATATCATCAGCGAATGTCAAGTTACTAAGGTATTCTCCATTAACTGTTATCCCCAATTCTTCCCAATCCAGGTCTCTGAATACCTCCTGTAAACACGCTGTGAATAGCATTGGAGAGATTGAATGTCCGTGCTTTACGCCTTTCTTTATTGGGATTTTGTTGTTTTCTTTATGGAGGACTACGGCGGCTGTGGAGCCGCTATAGTTATCTTTCATTATTTTTACATACGGCTCGTCTACACCCTGATGCCATAATGCCTCCATGACTGCTCAGGTTTCGACAGAATCAAACGCTTTCTCGTAATCAATGATAGCTATATATAAAGGTTGGTTATATTCCACACATTCCTCTATCACCTGAGTGATAGTGTGAATATGGTCTATTGTTGAGTAGCCTTTACGCAATCCTGCCTGGTCCTTTGGTTGACGGAAGTCCAAGGTGTTCCTGATTCTATTTGCAATTACCTTAGTAAATACTTTGTAGGCAACGGACAGTAAGCTGATCTGTCTATAATTTTTCAGGTCTTTGGCGTCCCCTTTCTTATGGATTAGGATTATCTTAGCGTTCTTGCAAGATTCCGGTACGCTCGAAGTCATGAGGCATTGCGTATACAGGGTGGCCAGTTTTTCTAGAACAATCTGCCCACCGTCCTTCAACAAATCTGCTGTTACCTGATCCTCCCCAGCTGCCTTCCCCCTTTGCATAGCTCCCAAGGCTTTACTACTTTCGGCGTTACTTGTGGGATTTAAAAGCAGATTACTCATCCCTATCTCTGGAACTTGATGGCTTTCTACCTGAGTTTCGTCGACACACCTCAAACACCGACGTTAAATGAATTCTAGAAGAATTGACTGCTGGGCTAGTAGGTCGTCCATATTTGAAGTAGTAGTTTAGCGCGAATAAAACCACGGACACAAAGAAGACAGACAAGGACAAGCGCTACTCACAACAGTTTTGTAAGTAGTTGTGAGTAGTTGTGAGTAGCGCTTGTCCTTGTCTGTCTTCCTTGTGTCCGTGGTTTTATTCGAGCTAAGCTACTACTTCAAATATCGACGTCAATTCTGCCTGTTCCCCGCAGGGGCGTCTGCATCAGCAGGCGTTTGGTGTGCTGTGGCACCACGTACCCGAGCACACGAGGGTCGAACCCTCCCGCGTGTAGCCGGGCGCGGCTTAGCCGTGTCTGGGGAAAGGGGGATCCTGGAGGTTGAGCCGATGCTGGGTGCTTGGACCTTTAAAGCCCCCCGACGGAGGCAACACACCTCTTTGACCTCTGCTTCGCATAGACGGCACCTCCAGACCGAGCCACCTGGAGGAAATCTGCAGTCACTTTTTCCTGTCCCTCTATTCAATCTTTCATTTTCCCTCTTGCTATCTCTTCTTTGCTGTCTTCTTATCACTTCTTCTCACTTCCCAATTTCTAGTCGGCAAGGGTTAACCTGGTGTATGTATCCAACCTTCGGTATTTTACATTGGGTTATAGTGGCTACGTACAGCTGGCGTCTGCGTTTCCTCCCGGACTCGTGGCGTCCCCTTGTTGGTCTCTGTGGTGGGCGGCTGGCGTAGCTGCCGAAATTAAATTATTCTGCATGGCTAAGACGTCATTCACCCCCCCTTTCCGATCGTCCTCTTTCAAAAAGAGGACGCACCGAAGAAACTTTTCAGCTATTCAGCCAGCGCAAAGAAACTTTCCCCCGCTTTCATGTGATACACAGTCAAGATCCGGAAAAGACAGGTAGAACTATCTCACCTTTCATCGTAGCTAAATGCCTTACCGACAAACTAGGTGCTGGCTACAAAGTGACGAAAATGAGCTGTGGCGACCTTCTTCTTGAGATCCGCAACACTCAACAGCATGGCAAACTCACTAATCTCCTAGCATTCTGTAATGTGGCAATCACCGTTACTCCCCACCGATCATTGAGCACGTGCAAAGGAGTCATCTCTGATAAAGATCTATTGGGCCTAAGCGAGGAAGAGCTCCTGGAGAGCTGGAAAGAACACAATGTTATCCAAGTTCAAAGAATATAGATCAAGCGAGACAACCAAGATATTCCTACTAAGCATCTCATCCTTACCTTTGCATCAAGCGTGCTACCAGAAACCCTAGAAACGGTATATACCAAAATTAGAGTCAGGCCTTACATCCCAAACCCCCGAAGATGCTTCAAGGGTCAGAGATGTGGCCATGGTTCGCAAAGCTGCCGTGGCCGACTAACCTGTGCAAAGTGTGGCGAACACGAACACGAATCAAACAACTGTAATGGCACACTCCGCTGTCCCAACTGTGATGGTGGACCCCCAGCATACTCTATAACTTTCCCTACATGGAAAAAAGAAAAAAGATATAATCACAATGAAAATCAAAGAAAACATCAAATTTCAAGAAGCCCGGAAACGTGTTTCCTTTTTCCATACCTCCGGGTATGCTGGTGTGGCGAGCAAAGGGGCAACGTCGCAGCAGACTCCGGCTTCGGCCCAGCCCACAACGAGTGTGGTTGCGGCCTTGCCACCAGCCCCCCTGGCGTCAGCAGCCAGCGCTGCTGCGCCGTCCCTGAAGGAGGGTCCATCGACTTCTGGGTTGGTGGCCTCCAAGGCCCTGCTTTTCGAGGCAAGGCCTACGCTGAAAACCCCCGCTCTTGTGAGCGGAAGTCCAGCGGCTGCCAAGAGTCGATGGACACAACCCCGAGCCAGAAGGCGCATCTAGCACCTCGGGAGCGGCGCGAGTCTCGCGACCGCTCCAAGAAAGACAAAACCCGTAACATAATCACGGGGCCTGGAAAGGCTCCGTAAGTCATTTCTCTAACTTGACTCCTCTTGACACACAGTATAAAAACACGAACAATATGGCTACACAAATAATACACTGGAACGTTAGAGGTCTTATCCACAACCTCGATGACATTAAAGAACTCTTACACAAACATAACCCAAAGGTGCTGTGTGTTCAGGAGACACATCCTAAATGCACACAAAAAAACTTTCTTTGTCAGTACACCATCTACCGTAAAGACCGCAATGAGGCGAATACCTCGTCTGGTGGTGTAGCAATAGTTGTAGGCAAGTCCGTAGCTTGTCACCATGTCGCCCTTCAGACGCCCCTTGAGGCAGTGTCAATTCGGGCAATTCTTTTTAATAAACTGACTACTGTATGTTGCTTATACATACCCCCTAATTTTCATCTGGAAAGAAGGGATTTTTATAACCTAATTGACCAGCTTCCGGACCCTTACATAATCGCAGGCGATTTTAATGCCCACCACACGATGTGCGGAGACTCGCGATGTGATGCGAGAGGTCGCTTCATTGAAAACTTTCTTGTGAACTCCGGTGCATGCCTCTTCAACAAGGAGGACCCAACTTATTATAATATTCATAATAATTCATATTAATCAGTAGACCTGTCTATTGGCTCGGCTTCAATTTTCCCGGACTTGAAATGGCATGTAAAAAAATTCATATGGAAGTGACCACTTCCCTGTAATGTTAAATTCAATGCCTCAACATGAATGCCCCCTACATACACCCCGGTGGAAACTAGCCTCCGCCGAATGGAATGATTTTAAGGAAGCAACTTACTTATCACGAGATCTTATCACTGATTTTAACATAGACAATGCAGCAGCATATTTTACTTATTTTATAATCGACGCAGCTGAAAAGTTCATTCCCCAAACACAAGGTCTCTCTTGTAAAAGACGGCTTCCCTGGTGGAATGAACAGTGCAGATTGGCCCGAAAGAAACAAAACAAAGCGTGGGGTTTGCTGCGTCACTCCCCGACTGCAGAAAACCTCATAGAATTTAAACCGGCAACGTCACAAGGAAGGCGCACACGGAGACAGGCAAGGAGGGCTAGCTGGGAGAGGTTTCTCTCGGGCATCACTTCCTACACCCAAGAGTTGAAAGTATGGAATGGCGAAAGAAAGATAAAGGGGCAACAAATTCACCCTCTGCCCGTAGTAGGCGACCAAGGGACTACCTTGGAGGACCAGGCGAACGCTCTGGGCGAACACTTCGAACATGTATCAAGCTCCACACATTACACCAAATCATTCTTCAAATATAAACACTCAGCTGAACTTAAGACATTATATCGTAAATGCCGTCCGGATGAACCATATAACCGTCCTTATAATATTGCCGACCTTAAAGCTGCATTGAGCACATGTAGAAGCTCTGCACCGGGAGCTGATAGAATCTTCTATGATTAAGAACTTACACGAAGACACACAAATGACACTTCTGGCACTTTTCAACTCTATCTGGGCTGCCGGATACCTCCCATCCTCATGGAAGGAAGCTATTGTTATTCCCGTCTTGAAGCTGGGTAAAGACCCTTCCTTGGCGGCAAGTTATCGCCCGATAGCTCTTACAAGTTGTCTTTGTAAGCTATTTGAAAAAATCATTAATCGTAGACTAATACATTTCCTTGAACTGAACAATATGCTTGATCCCTATCAGTGTGGCTTCAGAGAAGGGTTGTCCACAACTGATCATCTTGTACGCATTGAAGGAAAAATCCGCGATGCATTTGTACATAAACAGTGCTTCTTATCGATATTCCTCGATATGGAAAAGGCGTACGACACGACGTGGCGATACGGGATCTTGCGGGACTTGTCGGGGATGGGCATCCGTGGAAATATGCTAAACATAATAGAAAGCTATCTGTCCAAACTTACCTTCCGCGTGAAAATCGGCAATGTATTGTCGCGACCTTTTATACAAAAAAATAGTGTACCTCAAGGAGGTGTGCTTAGCCGCACGCTCTTTATCGTGAAAATGAACATCCTTCGTGCTTCATTACCGCCAGCCATTTTTTATTCTGTTTACGTAGATGATATACAAATAGGTTTCAAATCCTGCAACCTTGCAGTGTGTGCGGAACAGGGCTTGAACAAAGTATCTAAATGGGCAGACAAAAACGGATTTAAAGTGAACCCGAACAAAAGTTCTTGTGTGCTTTTCACAAGAAAGAGAGGGCTCGTTGCAGATCCCAATATCGAAATGTATGGCCAGCAAATCCCTGTGAACAAAGAGCACAAGTTCTTAGGTATTATACTTGACTCTAAACTAACATTTATTCCACACATAAAGTATCTCAAGGTGAAATGCTTAAAAACAATGAACTTACTGAAAATTTTATCCCATACAACATGCGGCAGCGGCATAAAATGTTTGATGAATCTTCACAAAAGCCTCATTCGATCACGATTGGACTACGGTGCCGTGATTTATCATTCTGCACCCCGAGCGCGCTAAAGATGCTAGATCCGGTTCACCATTTAGGAATCCGACTGGCCACTGGCGCTTTCAGAACAAGTCCCATTGAAAGTTTGTATGTAGAATCAAATGAGTGGTCACTCCATCTGCAGAGAACATACATCAGCCAAACATATTTCCTGAAAGTCCACTCTAATCCTCAACAACCGTGTTTTAATACCCTTAACGATATGACATATCATACACTCTTTCGTAATCGTTCCTCTGTAAGACAGCCCTTTTCACTTCGTGTGAGGGAGCTTAGTGTTGAAATGGATTTCCCAATCCTCAAACATCGCCTAATGCCTCCAGCTAAGCTGCTACCTCCTTGGGAGTGGCAGATGATACAATGCGATATATATTTCACGCAAGTTACAAAACACGCTCCAGAGATTGAAATCCAAATGCATTTCCGGAAACTCCAATACAAACACTCCGGCATGGAGTTCTACACAGACGCATCGAAGTCACGCGAGGGGGTGTCCTATCCGTCGGCCCATCCTTCTCGGAATCCGACGTACTGCACCCGGAAACAAGCATCTTTACGGCTGAGGCCTACGCACTATTGTCGGCTGTAAAGCACATAAGGAAAGCAAAACTCAAGAAATCTGTTATATATACGGACTCCCTAAGCGCTGTGAAAGTTTTGATGTCATTTTGTAAGCACAAAAGTCCAGTAATCAATGAGCTATACTCCGTCCTATGTAAAGCGTATATATGTAACCAGCATGTCATCATATGCTGGGTGCCGGGTCAGAGGGGCAGCGAAGGTAACGTTCTGGCGGACCAGATGGCCACATCAATTGCATCGTATTCTGTTCATCCTACCGCTGCAGTCCCTGTCACAGATCTGAGGCACTTCTTGCGCAGGAAACTGCGAAACTACTGGCAACGCTTGTGGGACAGGGAAACAAATAACCTACACGTATTAAAGCCACAAATAGGGTTCTGGCCTTCTGCAATAAAATCACGCCGGACAGATGTCCTATTCTGTCGTCTTAGAATAAGACACACATTTGGCACCCATAACTTTTTACTCACCGGAAATGACCCTCCAGCCTCTGGCAGATGCGGGGAGAGGCCGACTGTGCTCCACGTCCTCTTGGAGTGTCAGAAAGCCGAATCTGAGAGAAGGAGTCATTTTTCCTTAGCATACCGTCAACATATTCCTCTTCATCCTGTAATGTTTCTCGGTCCGGAACCGCTTTTTAATACACACACAGTCCCAGGTTTCCTCAGAGATGTTGTCCTACACGTTATTAGTCCCATGCATTCGTAGCGCTTCCTCTCTTGAGAGGATGCCGCTGGGATAGTCATATTGTATAGCACATGCCTCCAGGCCCTTGTGTTTGAAGGGCTCTGGCGAGGCAGTAGTGCTCCAGGTAATTTTACCATCTTACATATATCTTATAATGCATCATTCTGTCACGATGAATTTTATTGCTCATAGAACATGTCATTATCATCGACGTAATATTATAAGAGATAGATTTTACGCACTCTAGAGCGACTATTTTTAGCCACGTCACATCAACCTCATTTAACTCATAACTACACTGCGAATTCATCAACACTGGCTTGGCGCTCTTTGGCCACACCTGGCCCTTGCGCCAATAAAAACCACACATGCATTCATTCATTCATTCATTCATTCATTCATTCATTCATTCATTCATTCAATTCTGCCTGGTCTTTGTTTAAAGCTAAGCTATTGTCATCAGTTCAAATTCACGTCCCATCACGCATCGTATCTTCCCGACGGCAAACTGATAAGCTATGGATGAACCGCAACCTTCGATCAATTATTAACCGAAGGCACCGATTATATTGTCACGTGGTAGTGACGGTGAAGAAGGCAGCGGAACTGTGATTAACGAAACTAGCGTTTTATTGGGCGAACTTGTGCCCTCAAAAGCAGGCTACGCTCAAAGAACGATTGCAGCGAATACACTCGGCAATCGTCGAAAATCTGATCAGCGGGTAAGCGCGTCGGCTTTTATACATCAGTCGTCGAATGTTCCAGAGTAATCGCTGGGACCGCGTGCCTTCCACAAAGTTCTACATTATTCGCGTCGCGCACACATACAATCAGATTTCACAAGGTTCTGTCACAGACAGCGGAGGGAACCATCGATAATATTCCAGAAACTTCCGACACATGCAGACGCGTCCTGCGCTGTGCGATAACATTTGTTGGGCGGTAAAACGTGTCGCCCGATAACGACAAGCACACGTGTAAATATCGCAAATATTGCGCATGCCCAGATTCCAACACGTATCTTAAGAATCTTAAGATGAAAGACCTAAGCAAGACTATAAACAAAGAAATGAGGAAAGGTGAGGCTACATACCTGCGCACATTAGGTGACAAAATAAAATCTAATCCGAAAGATCTCTGGAAGTACGTCAAAAGTAAAAGTAACAATAAAGTAGCTGTGCCTCATACTATAGATGACGTAAATTATGGTGATGACGTAACCAGCAAGACTAAGCGCTTTAATCACTACTTCCAATCAATATTTTCCGGCACTGCTGCTATTGTGAAAGACTTACCAATTCCTACCGACTTCGAACAAATGGAAAACATAGAAATATCAGAACAGGGAGTTGCTTCACTGCTCAAGAACGTTAAAGTTAGTTCCGCATTTGATATTGATCACATTCCAAACTATGTCTTAAAGAACTGTGCTGCGTCCGTCACCCCATTTCTAGTAATTCTTTTTCAAGCATCCATCGAAAAGGGGTCCCTGCCTAAAGATTGGAAAAGTGGTAGCGTAGTACCTGTATTTAAAGGATGGCGACAAGACAATGACAAAGAATTTCAGACCTATTTCACTAATTAGCTACTCATGTAAGCTACTAGAGCATATAATTTATACCAACTTAATGAGTCACTTACAGAGCAACGGATTCTTTTGCCCCATGCAACATGGGTCTCGCCGGGGCTTCTCGTGTGACACTCAGCTAATCGAATTCACCCATGATGTCGCATCATGAATAAATAACGGACACCAGGTTGACTGCGTATTTCTAGATTTTCAGAAAGCTTTTGACCCTGTTGCGCATTACCTTCTACTGACAAAATTGTCTACCATCAAAATTCCAGCATCACTGATGAAATGGCTCGAGGCGTACCTGACTGGTAGCAAGCAGCGTGTTGCCCTATGCTGGACAAACGCAAAACCCGAACGATGCTCTAAGAAACATGCAGTGCAGTACGCGGCTTGCAAAAGTAATGTCTTATATGAGATACCCCTAAGTTGCCAACAGGTTTATATCGGTCAAACCGGACGGTGTACCGCCGGTAAGAGGGTACCGCTTGTTAAAAATTACTTTCTAAATACTGAACCATTGATCGAGTTAAGTAGTTACAAGTACTTAGGCGTTGTCTTTAAAAATAATCTTTCTTGGAATGACCATATAGAGAGCATGGCGTCTAAGGCTAGACGTATGTTA
The DNA here is from genome assembly GCF_050947875.1 of Dermacentor variabilis. Classification (NCBI taxonomy): domain Eukaryota; kingdom Metazoa; phylum Arthropoda; class Arachnida; order Ixodida; family Ixodidae; genus Dermacentor; species Dermacentor variabilis. Next base: position 203,299,243 of record NC_134572.1, on the reverse strand, counting down.
AGGTTTCTAAAATGTAATTTGTGGGGAGCCCCCCATAAGGTAAAGGAAACGCTTTATTTAACAAACTATCCTCCAATGTTAGAGTACGGCAGCTCTGCCTGGGACCCAGAGACAAACACAGCCATTAATCAACTGGAACAAATACAAGAACGCGCCGCCCGGTTCGTTACCGCCAACTATGATTTCACTCAGAGCTCATCACAAATACGTGTTAACTTGGGATGGCCACTTCTCAAGAACCAACGGAAATATTTGCGACTTAAACTTTTCTTCAATATTTACACAGGCAAGACTGTTTGTGCAGGGACACATACATGAAGAAACCAAGTTACATATCACCCCGAACAGATCATCCGCTAAAAGTACAAGAGTACAAATGCCCTATCAATTTATATAAGCATTTCTTCTTTCCAAAAACTGTACATGATTGGAATAAACTGCCGCCTGAAATTGTCACAGCAACGCCATCTGTGTTTGACAATTTTTTGTCCAAACATTTATATGTTTAGTTCAAAAATGTGTTTTGCTTCGGATAGAATAGGAGATTAACCTTTCCTGTCCGCGGCTTTCTGCCTTAATCGCTGTTTTTTGCCATTACATTATTAATATTATTATGATTACCATTGCGTTGCACTATGTACTAAATTGTATGAGTATTTTATTTCATAATAACCTTAGGTGTAATGTTCTTTAAGTACTGCATTTTTCAACATTAATATTGTGTTGCGTCATGTGTTAGATTCATCATTTGTAAATTCCGTCCCCCTACTCTAATGCCCAACATAGGGCGCTGTAGGTATGTAAATAAATAAATAAATAAATAATGGCAATAGCGCGAACCTTAAGGCGGGAGAATGAGGTATAGCAAGTCGCCTATTTATGGCACTCATGATAATGTTTACGTCTGCTGAATTTTATCGGTGCAGGCAATGGAGCCAACGTTCCTGCGATGTTCAAGGTTAACATATAAACACGAAATCAACAGACTCCACTGTTCACCTTGTAGAAGAGCCTCACTACACAGAAAGCAGCTGTAAACCACCAAGCGCAACCTGATCTGAATTACAATAAATTATGGGCATAAACATCTGCGTAGAAATTGCTACGCATCCGAATTAAGGGCCAAGATTCAGCGTAAGTCCACTATTGGGCTGGCTCACGGAGAGTCCGGAAATGCAGGGACTCCGAGATGGCATCATGTCTTTCTTGCTCTCGTCCTATGTATTCTTAGCGCCAGTTAGTATCTCTCAATTCCGGGTTGGGCTTTACACCTTGAAACCGTATCTGCAGCTGCGCGTGATGGTATGGCGTCGTTATGTTGGGATAGTATATGTCTACGCGCTGCTCATTGTCAATCGCCGTTGAAGGTATTAAGAATAGAGCACTTACTGCTCCCCTTCAATTACTCGCATGTTGGCATTATGTCCTTCTGCTTATGGCGGAAAAATGCAGAGATTTCATATCATTGTGCGCGTTCTACATACATGCATACAGCCATAAGAAGCTGTGGAAGGCCCACTGTTCTCGCCAGTACGAGTAGATTGGGAAAGCGCCAAGAAAGCGCATAGTTTCTTGGCAGAGAAGCGATAACATCTGAAAAAGCAATGCTGCAAGCTTGTGCTACCTTGCAGAATCACAACCCAATTTTCAGCGAAGCTGTTTCTTTCAAGCAGTGGTTGTAGCCTATCAGTGTACTTCAATTTAATCACATAGCTTAATATGCTGCGCCTATATAACTTATGACTTGTATGTTTCAAGCCATTGGCCGTATATAATGCTCTCCAACCTTTAAGGAATTTTTCACAACGGACGGTTTACGTTCCGAAAACAATGGCCCTAGGGTCAAACTCCCTCTCGCCACCCCCATTGTCGCTAAATTTGACCTCGGTTGGTTTTGCATTTTTCCTAGGCAGCGGAATAAATCCAGCTTTTTTTCGAGAAACACAAATACAACGCTCGGCATCGCTTCCATAACGACTTACAGCAATGGCCACATTAGGCGACACATTTTGAACACACCTTTAACTTAGCTGCTTAATATTTCCAAGAAATGTAAAGAAGCTCTATAAGAAGATTTATAGGAGACTTATAATACTATTTTTTTCCCATGGACACTGGAGAAATTTACTACGCATTTGCACAGGCATAAAGAAATACGATAAATGCACGAGGGTTCTGTAATTACTTGCCAAATTTCTACTCAGGAACGCTAAACTATTACCACACAATGCACTTAATATGGTCCTCATTCCCACAAATTATAAACTTGGTTAACGTATTTTAAGGCATCGGCATACATACCTCAAAACAGTTCTGCGACACTTTTGAACAATGGATTAGACTTTTTTTCTAACCACTGTAATTATTCCACGCGCATTTTACGTCAGATAAATGCCGTAGCGTTTCTGCAGTTCTCGCTCAGCTTGATTCTGGTGGCATTTGTGCTATTGCCAAATTAACGAGGCCATCGCGCGCCGCTCGTAAGGAACACTCACGGCGCTCCAGAGCGCATGCTTTCGTAATTTCATTTGATTTATTTGGGCAACACAAATACAAGGTTCGGCCGCAAGGTAAGGTAAAAGGAGGGCGTAATCCTCCTCACTAAGGCCTTTACCTCGCTGGAGCAGCAGAAGTAGCAGTCTACTGATAAAACAAAGTACAACTTATAAGACACAAGACTTCAAAACCATTTACCGCAAAATTTTAAGCACATTGAAGAGTATCAACCGTTTGCCAAATAGCAAGTAACTAAATAAATACAGCACAGCAAAAAATAAGAACATTCTGGTATTAACAAAAGTTATATGTTAAGAATATAACATTAATAACATTACTATTGACATTAAACAAAGAAACTCTATTAACATTCGTTAAACACACTGTGATCAGAAAAGATTATGTTTTGTATTGCATGTTTAAATTTGTGAATTGTTCTACAACTTATAGCTTCGTCAGCAATGTTAGGGTACGTGTTACAAAAACACATGGTTTCATATTCAAAGTTTGCGTGCCATATTTTGTCCTTGGTTTCTTTATTACTATTGGTGTGTGACGTACGTTGTATCCTGTGTCTATACTCAGGTAACGAGTTGAAAATAGTTCACTGCTGCTGGAGATCTCTTTAAACAGCCGTATGCAGATCTTTGTTTTGTAAGAGTCTCTAATATTAGGAATGTTGTAGCGCATCAATAGTATAGAAGATCCTATGTATTGTTTTGAGAAGTTCAGTAACCGAACAGCTCGCCGTTTCAGTACTGCCAATTTTTCTTTATCTGTTTTATTACCGTTTCCCCATACTAAGAGGCAGTAGCTAAGATACTAGTACAAAAACGAAAAGTACAATTGTATGAGAAGCCTGATAGGCACGAAGCATCGGATCCGTTGTAGCAAGCCAACAGATCGTGCAACCTTAGTGCGTACCTTATTCATGTGCTCTGTCTAGCTTAGGTTGCAAGGTAATTTAATTAGGTCATTGCAATTAATTGCAATGACCACCAATAACCTACCTGCTTTGAAATTTACCTCCACATGTCCTATCATCAAGTCCTTGCATACACCAAATATAAACAGGATGCCTCGTTTAATTCACAGAGGAAACTGGAAGAAGGTCATATAATTACCGCATGGAAAAACAAGAAAACTAGGGTTAAAGAATTGTTTGTAATCCTCCTAACTAAACAATAAACTCAAAAATGTCTCGACACATTCAGCTTCAGATGGCGCCCATTCTACTGAATCTAAAGGTTCTGTATTACTCACCTATCTCGGTACATTGCGAAACCTAGGTAAAAACGTCGACATGACACTGTCAAACACTTGTTCAGGAATACTTTTTCAACGGGTGTAATTGACCCACACCTATTTAAGATCGCACACATAGCAGACATCCTCAATTGGCTAAGTTTGATTTCTGTGGTTTTCATAGTTACGTCAAGGCAGCGTGCTCAGTTTCGCGCCACATATAAAATACACTCACACTGTTGCAGACGTAATTTATTCCGAAGGCCCCAATTGCTCTAGACACTTTGAAGCTGGAGTTCGTTTTTCTCATTATGCCAAATATGAGCAAGGCGTCTAGTACACTTCACCAAGGCCACCGGAGAAACCTTTGTATTGTAACATTCCCCTTGCATTCTCCAGCTTTGACCTTGGTGGCGTGTGTAGTTAGGCCAAGGCAGCAGACTAAATTTAGCGCCACACATAAAATACGTTCGTGATGCCTCCTAGCACTTGCAAGCGTAATTTAGTACAAAGGCTGCATTTACCCTAAACACTTCTAACTTTCTCTACACATTGTTCTTAACAACACGCTTATTTTCGCTAAATGTAAAAAGAGGTCTTGCCTTGTTCAGCAGGAACAGCGGAAAACCAGCTTGGAGCATCTTATGAAACATGAAAACGGGGAAAAACGAGAGTCCACAACTTATTTGCTGCGGTTTTACTTTAACCAGGAACGTGAAAATTTCGCCACACATTACAATTAGAATGCGACCCTCACTGAATGTAGAATGGCGGCTTGAAGAGTTGCTGTAGGACTGTGAGCAGCATTCGGAAAAAAAAGTAGTATGACACACTGGAAGGCATTAATAAGTAACTTTCTACAACGGTTGTGACTGAACTACGCACATTAAACAAATATCTTTCGTTACTCAAAACATGCTTCCTCCTTCAACACAATATTAACACCGCGCCTCTCATAGTTCACTGAGGAGACCGGGGAAAAGAAAATACATGCCACGTACCAGGCATAAAATTTAAGAGAACTGCATAATAAACCTACATACCTGAAACTTTTAGTACGCATCACCCGTATAATTGGCCTTCCTTTGTAAAATACATAATCTGTGCTACCTTTAGTCGTGTCACTAAAATGGCACAACTTTTAAAGTGCTCATGTACCACTTTGAAACGGGCCGAAAACAACGGTTGAGCAAGTTTAATCTAACCGCTAATTGTTACACAGGTTTTGCTTACATATTTCCTCTAACAGTATCCCATTTTCTTAGAATATAAAGTTTGTGAGTTATGTTCTTTTCAGAAAGCTGTGCAGACACACATATAAAATTTTTTGAGCGCTTCTAGTTGCAAAAATATATTCGCCGTACTACGTTGCTGGTCAATAACGCGTAGAGCTTTCGTCTGCTCGGTTGGTAGAACAGCCGCACCAGAATGGCACTAGCGCGTAGTTGGATCCCTGGGTTCAAACGAATTCTTTAACTACCGATCTACCTTCGTGTGATAATTGCGCATGCTTTTTGTCACTCTCGGGTTATTTACGCGTGGATACCCTTTCCCTTTTCATGAAACGTCTTTCAACTTTAATTATTTCGTTACATTTGCCTTGCTTATCATGCTGCTTGCAGGAAACCCGCTTCGGTGTGACTGCCACCTAAGATTCCTCCTGGAGTTCGAGGAGAGCTGGACGTACTCGGAGTGCGCCCTGCCTGAAAACCTCAGGGGTCGCTACGTTGGAACTCTCAGCGCAGAGCAAATGACGTGCGACTAGAGTTTTTCTGGACAGGCCTGCACCCACGAGATTGGCAGTGTGGCAATTTCGTCCCTCACTTTATGGAAAAATTGTTTTTTTTTTTCAAGTAAAGACCTATCAAGTGGTAACTTGGACAAGTTGCTGTGACATAGTTGGAGTTTTATAACAGCGAAACAAGACGGAACATCTGACCAACACAGACACAGACGTGTGCCCCTCCCTGTCATGCCGCAAGCGTTATGTTGACCAAACAGACCTTCGCCGATGTTTAATCAGCGGCTAAGGGAACAAGTATATAACTGATGCATCTTCAGCTCTTCAGAAGAAACAAAAGAAATCTGAGGGTTAAAATGAACAGGACAGGCAGGAAGGTATGGTGTCCTGAAGCATGTCTATAGTGTTCCTTCGACGCCATCTGGTCACTTCGGCTAAGTTGCCATGACTGCGAATGCGTGCTTGAGTTTCAACGATGTGAATTTCCGAAACGCTTGTGAAGCGTTTCGAAAAATGTGAATTTCCGAAACAAGGCCGTGGAAATGTCCAGGTTAGGGAATACGTGCGTGTTCGCGATTGCTCTATCAAACCAAGAAATTAATTTTTGTCCCTTGTCCACGGCATTACCCCGTCCCACATTTGAGCTTATTAAGGCAAAAGCCTTCAGTGGCTCATGGGTCCAAAAATTCGATGTCCGGCGTTGTCGAAAAATTTGCCATGCCGCGTTATGGCGCGAAAATTCAATTGTACCAAAATTGATGGGCGTCGAAGCCAACACATTTGGTTGGATTGAGGGCCACGATCTTTGGTGTTAATTAGGGCGAAGGTTATTAAGGCACAGTTAAATAGGATAGAGTTAAGGCACTCGAACCCTCGACCTTTGGTGAGACCAAAATTAATGGTGCCACCAATGACGGTACTACCCACGTCCACTCTGGAGCCGAATCCACGACTTTTGACGTGAATGAAGCGAAATTAATCAAGGTGCAGCTTGTAGCGGCACGAGCATCTCGCCTACAAGGCAGGCCAAAACGGGCGCACGTGCGTGAGAATAGAAGCGCGCTCAACCTGAGCGACCGCTCCCGAGATCCCGCTGCTGCACCACGGCTGGCCGGCTACCTCTTCACGCCGCCTCAGACAAATTGGTGACGCGGACGCCGCAAGTCGCGCCGCTACAAGTTATATTAAGATAGTTAAGGCACTTCAAGACCTTTGGTGGGAGCCGAAGCCACGATCTTTGGTGTTAATTAGGGCGAAGCTAATGACGACACTCCAAAATGACTTCTTCTTGGGCAAGTTGGTGCTTAGATTTCGTAGATATACTTGTTGTTGTCAAAATAAAATACGCTATAATGATGGGCGACTTCAATGCCAGGGTAGGCAAGAAGCAGGCTGGAGACAGGTCAGTGGGGGAATATGGCATAGGCTCTAGGAATAGCAAGGGAGAGTTATTAGTAGAGTTTGCAGAACAGAATAATATGCGGATAATGAATACCTTCTTCCGCAAGCGGGATAGCCTAATGTGGAAGTGGAGGCGCCCGAATGGCGAGACTAGAAGTGAAATAGACTTTATACTCTGCGCTAACCATGGCATCATACAAAATGCGGACGTGCTCTGGAAAGTGCGCTGCAGTGATCATAGAATGATAAGAACTCGAATTAGACTAGACTTGAGGAGGGAACGGAAGCAACTGGTACATAAGAAGCCGATCACTGAGTTAGTGGTAAGAGGGAAAATATAGGAATTCCGGATCAAGCTACAGAACAGTTATTCGGCTTTAACACAGGAAGGGGACCTTCGTGTTGAAGATATCGTCACGTGGTGGTGACGTTGAAGAACATAGTAGCAATAGTGTGAAAACCAAAACTAACTTTTATTGTGCGAACCTGTGCCCACAAAATCAGGCTACACTTATAGCACAACGATAGCGGCGAACACGGTCGGCGATCGTTGAACATCGGATGAGCGGGTCAAGAGCGTCGGCTTTTATACATCAGTCCTCGAATGTTCCAGAGTAATCGCTGGGACCCGCGTGCCTTCCACAAAGTTCTACATTATTCGCGTCGCGCACACGTGCAATCAGTTTACACAAGGTTCGGTCGCAGACAGCGGATGGAACCATCAATAACATTCCAGAAACTTCCGATCCGAAACATGCACGCGCGTGCTGCGCTGTGCGATAACATTTGTTAGGCGGTGAAACGTGTCGCCCGACAAAGACAACTACACGTGTCAGTACCCCCCTCTTAAAGAGCATCGACCAGATGCTGCAAACAAACGAAAGTAATAAAGAACCACTCGTAGCAAAGAAAACAACAAAATAAAGAAAGTCCGTCAGCGTCCATAAAAGGTTTAAAACGCACCACGTGGACCACTTCAGATCGTGCGCGGCGCCGCTGTGAATGTGAAATGCCGTCTAGCACGACCTCATAGTCCAGTGCGCCAATACGTCGGATGACCATGTAGGGTCCAAAATAGCGTCGCATTAGTTTCTCACTCAGTCCTCGTCGGAGTATCGGGGTCCATACCCAAACACGGTCACCTGGCTGTTACTCGACGAGGCGTCGTCGGAGGTTGTAGTGTCGGCTGTCGGTACGCTGGTGGTTCTTGATCCGTAGGCGGGCGAGCTGTCCGGCTTCTTCCGCAAGCTGGATATAGGTAGCGACGTCAAGATTATACTCGACAGTGACGTGCGGCAGCATAGCGTTGAGCGTCGTCGTCGGGTTCCTGCCGTACACTAGCTTGAATGGCGTGATCTGTGTTGTTTCTTTCACCGCCTTGTTGTAAGCGAAGGTTACATACGGCAGGACCGCGTCCCACGTCTTGTGCTCGACGTCGACGTACATTGCTAGCATGTCGGCGAGGGTCTTGTTCAGGCGCTCTGTGAGATCATTCGTTTGTGGATGGTAGGCAGGTGTCCTCCTGTGGCTTGTCTGGCTGTATTGCAGAATGGCTTGGGTGAGCTCTGCTGTAAAAGAAGTTCCTCTGTAGGTGATGAGGACTTCTGGGGCACCATGTCGCAGCAGGATGTTCTCGACGAAAAATTTCGCCACTTCGGCTGCGCTGCCTTTTGGTAGAGCTTTAGTTTTCAGCAAAGCAGGTGAGATAGTCCATCGCCACGACGATTCACTTATTCCCAGATGTTGACGTCGGAAATGGCCCCAACAAATCTATCCCAATCTGCTGAAATGGTAGGCGAGGAGGTTCGATCGGCTCTAGTAATCCTGCTAGCGTTGTCGGTGGTGTCTTGCGTAGCTGGCAGTCTCGGCATGTCTTGACTTAACGGGCGACGTCGGCGGTCAGACGCGGCCAGTAATACCTTTCCTGTATCCCCGACAGCGTCCGGGAGAATCCGACCTGTCCAGCGGTTAGATCGTCGTGTAGGGCGTTTAGTACTTCTGGATGCAGTGCTGACGGTACAACAAGAAGGTAGCTGGCGCGGACTGCTGAGAAGTTCTTCACGAGCAGGTTGTTTTGTAGCGTGAACGAAGACGGCCCGCGCTTACATGCCCTAGGGACAACGACGGTGTTTCCTTCCAAATACTCTATGAGGCCTTTTAGCTCCGGGTATGCTCGTTGCTGTTTAGTGAAGTCTCCCACGCTTATTATTCCAAGAAAGGCGTCGTCGTCCTCGTCGTCTTACGGTGGCGAGTCAATGGGGGCGCGTGATAGGCAATCGGCATCAGTGCTTTCGTCCGGGCTTATAGATTACAGTGCGGCGTTTCCCACTTGAACTCGACATCACATTTGGTTAGATAGATTAGCGGCTCCGCGATGTGGGAAAAGTCCTTGACAAAGCGCCTATAATAGGCACACATGCCAAGGAATCTGCGGACTGCCTTCTTGTCGATTGGCTGCGACAACTTTGCGATGATAGCTGTCTTCTGCGCGGCGTGCTCCAGATTTGTTGATGACGTGGCCTAGAAATAGAAGCTCATCGTAAGCGAAGCGGCACTTTTCCGGCTTCAGAGTGAGCCCTGATGACTTGATGGCCTCTAATACTGTCGCAAGCCGCCTAAGGTGATCGTCGAAATTTCCGGCGAAGACAACGACGTCATCCGATAAACAAGACAAGTCTACCACTTCAGTCCTGCTAACACCGTGATCATGACGCGCTGAAACTTTGCAGGCGCTGAGCACAGTCCGAATGACATGACCCTGAACTCGCACAGGCCGTCTGGCGTGATGAAGGCGGTCTTTTCGCGATCTCTCTCGTCGACTTCTATTTGCCAGTAGCTAGACTTGAGGTCCATCGACGAGAAGTAGTTAGCGTTGCAGAGCCGATCCAATGCGTCGTCTATCCGTGGAAGGCGGTACACATCCCTCTTCGTGATCTTGTTCAGTCGACGATAATCGACGCAGAAGCGTATATAGGTTCCGTCCTTTTTCTTCACCAGGACTACAGGATATGCCCACGGGCTTTTCGACGGCTGGATCATGTCGTCGCGCAGCATTTCGTCGACTTGTTGCCTAATAGTTTCACGTTCTCGCGTCGAAACACGCTAAGGGGTCTGGCGGAGTGGTCGAGCGAACTCTTCGGTTATTATGCGATGCTTTGTAGCTGGTGTTTGTCGAATCTTCGACAAACACCAAACTTCTGATCGGTTGCTCCTTCTCATAAGAAGACTTGGATTTACGTCGAAGTCTGGTTCGGGGATTATGCTCATAAGGGTAGATGCGGCAGAATACGAGTGGACAAAGGCATTGCTGGTTTCCACAATTTCCTCGATGTACGCGATTGTCGTGCCCTTGTTGATGTGCTTGAACTCTTGGCTGAAGTTCGTTAGCATAACTTCCGCTTTCCCTCCGTGGAGTCGAGCAATCCCTCTTGCGGCGTAAATTTCACTATCGAGCAGCATGTGTTGGTGGCCCTCGATGACGCCTTCTACGTCAGCGGGTGTTTCGGTGCCGACGGAAATAACAATGCTGGAGCACGGCGGGATGCTCACTTGATCTTCGAGCATACTCAAGGCGTGATGACTACGAGAGCTCTCCGGCGGTATCGCTTGACCTTCCGACAGCGTTATCGATTTTGACTTCAGGTCTATGATTGCGCCGTGTTGGTTCAGGAAGTCCATACCTAAATTAACGTCTCGTGAACACTGTTGGAGGATAACGAATGTGCCAGGGTAATTCCGGTCATGAACGTTAATTCTTTCCGTGCGGATTCCAGTCGGCGTAGTGAAGTGTCCTCCAGCGGTTCGAATTTGAGGACCTTCCCATGCAGTTTTAACTTTCTTCAACTGGGCGGCGATGTGTCCTCTCATTACGGAGTAATCGATCGGCCCTTGTGTCCACTAAGGCGATAACTGCGTGGCCGTCGAGAAGCACGTCGAGGTCGGTGGTTCTTTGTCTGGCGTTGCAGTTAGGTCTTGGCGTCGGATCACGGCTGCGTCGTGTTGAACTGAAGCTGGAGCGTCGCGTCGTCAAGTCGTCTTTCGTCGGTGTAGTCTTGGTTTCCTGACTTCGTCGGGACGGCGGCGTGTCGTTATTATGTCGTCAAGATGGTCTCTTCGTCGTCTTCGTCGGCGGCGGAGGATCTTCGTCAGTTCGACGAACAGCAACCGCACCTCCATCGGTTGCCGCTTTTAGTTTTGCGGATATGGGCTCGCAGAGCAGCCCCGGGCTGGGCCGGTCGGCGCTGCGGCGACAGCTAGCGGCCTGGTGACGGCGAACGCGACGGTCGTCGAGGGCTCCACTGAGTAGCGGCGAGGCAGTCGGCGATGTCACGAGGGCGTTCGCGAATCTGTGGTTGCGGCGGGTTCACGGCGAAACCTCGGAGTCCCATCTCCGGGTATGGGCATCGACGGTAGATGTGCCCTATAGCAAAGCAGACGGTGGTCGGGGGCGCGCCAAACATCAGCCTTCCTTGGAATGCCGCGTGGCGCGATGGGTTGGTGTGCTGGCGGCGGGGGTGGTGGTGGACGACGGAACTGTGTCGTCGCTGGGCCCTGCCGTGGGCGCGGAGGGGGAACGTGACGGCGGGCTACAGCGGCGTGTGTCATCGCTTGCGGCAGAGGCTACGGCGATTCAAGGGCTACTCCGAGTTGTTGTTGGAGCTCCTCACGGACGGCGCCGGCAATTGAAGCCACTTGAGGCTGTGATGAAGGGAACAGCTTTTGTAGCTCCTCCCGCACGACCACTCGGATAGTCTCGCGCAGGTCGTCGGTGGCCAGTGACTGAACTCCGGCGTAGTTTGTCGAGTTAGTGTGGCGGTTGAATTGCCGTTTCCGCAATTCCAGTGTCTTCTCGATGCTGGAGGGCTCGCGAAAAAACTCTTCGATAGTCTTTGGTGGGTTCCTCCTTTACACCACGCATCAGTAGGCGGACTTTCTTCTCCTCGGACATTTCCTGGTCGGCGTGGCGGAATAGGCGGCTCAATTCTTCTGTAAAAATCGCGGTGGTCTCATCAGGCAGCTGCACTCAGGTTTCTAGTAGTGCTTGGGCTTGTTCTTGGCATACGACGCTTGTGAATGTCTGCTGGAAGCCGCTTCGGAAAAGGTCCTATGTGTTTAAGGTGGCTTCTCGGTTCTCGAACCACGTCCTGGCAGCGTCTTCCAATGCGAAGAAGACATGTCGCAGTTTGTCGTCGCTCTTCCAGCTGTTAAATGCAGCGATCCTCTCATACGTCTCAAGCCAGCATCTCATATTGACCGCACCCGCCGTGGTTGCTCAGTGGCTATGGTGTTGGGCTGCTGAGCACGAGGTCGCGGGATCGAATCCTGGCCACGGCGGCCGCATTTCGATGGGGGCGAAATGCGAAAACACCCGTGTGCTTAGATTTAGGTGCACGTTAAAGAACCCCAGCTGGTCAAAATTTCCGGAGTCCTCCACTACGGCGTGCCTCATAATCAGAAAGTGGTTGTGGCACGTAAAACCCCAAATATTATATTATTATCATATTGACCGCAAATAAAGACGGGGACAGCACACATAAACAGCACGGGCGGTAACTTTCAACTGTTTTATTCACGGCAACCCGTGGGCATATATAGGCATATAGAACATGCGCAGATCGCAGCAAAATGAATCAGGAACACCTTAGACTTCTGTGAACCAAAGGACCAGGCAGGATTCCGTAAAGGCTACTCAACAATAAACCATATTCACACTTTCAATCAGGTGAAGAGAGATTTGCGGAATATGACCAACCCCTATATATAGCTTTCATTGATTAGGAGACAGCGTCTGATGAAGTCGAAACCTCAGCAGTCATGGAGGCATTACGGAATCAGGGTGTAGACGAGCCGTATGTAAAAATACTGAAAGATATATATAGCGGCTCCACAGCCACCATAGTCCTCCATAAAGAAAGCAACAAAGTCCCAATAATGAAAGGCGTCAGGCAGGGAGATACGATCTCTCCAATGCTATTCACAACGTGTGCACAGGAGGTATTCAGAGACCTGGATTGGGAAGAATTGGGGATAAAAGTTAATGGAGAATACCTTAGTAACTTGCGATTCGCTGATGATATTGCCTTGCTTAGTAACTCGGGGGACCAATTGCAATGCATGCTCACTGACCTGGAGAGGCGAAGCAGAAGGCTAGGTCTAAAAATTAGTCTGTTGAAAACAAAAATAATGTTTAACAGTCTCGGAAGAGAACAGCAGTTTACGACAGGTAGCGAGGCACTGGAAGTTGTAAGGGAATACATCTACTTAGGACAGGTAGCGACCGCAGATCCAGATCATGAAGCTGAAATAAACTGAAGAATAAGAATGGGCTGCGGTGCGTTTGGCAGGCATTCTGAGATCATGAACAGCAGGTTGCCATTATCCCTCAAGAGAAAAGTGTATAATAGCTGTGGCTTACCAGTACTCACCTACGGGGCAGAAACCTGGAGGCTTACGAAAAGTGTTCTACTTAAATTGAGGACGACGCAACGAGCTATGGAAAGAAGAATGATGGGTGTAACGTTAAGGGATAAGAAAAGAGCAGATTGGATGAGGGAACAAACGCGAGCTAATGACATCTTAGTTGAAATCAAGAAAAAGAAATGGGCATAGGCAGGACATGTAATGAGGAGGGAAGATAACCGATGGTCATTAAGGGTTACGGACTGGATTCGAAGAGAGGGTAAGCGTAGCAGGGGGCGGCAGAAAGTTAGGTGGGCGGATGAGATCAAGAAGTTCGCAGGGACAACATGGCCGCAATTAGTACATGACCAGGGTAGTTGGAGAAGTATAGAAGGGGCATTTGCGCTGCAGTGGGCGTAACCAGGCTGATGACGATGATGATGATGACTTGTTGCACTGAATAAATTTTTATAGGTGTACTGTTGCGCAATGTTGCGATGAATACATTTCGCGCCACGATCAAGTTTAGCTAGAAAATTAAGGCAGTTAATTAAAGTTGAGGTAATTAAGACAGTCTAACCCACGACCTTGGTGGGCGAAAACTAGTCATAGGAATCATAATGCGAAAGAGGACAAGGTGTGCAGACACGAACACAGGAGAAGAGAAGGGGACAACACGAACGCCTCAGGGCTTCCTTCAGTTGAAAACGGCGTTCTTGTTGTTCACTTCTCCTATGTCCGTGTCTTCTTCTGTGCATGCCTTACCCGTTTTTGCATTATGAATCCTTACCAACTAGCTCAGCTTTCTGTCGTTCTAGTCATAGGAAGCAACAACGCATTCGAATAAACATGTCAAGTAATTTAATTTTTCTCTCGTGAGCGCGCCGGCGTTCGCCTGCATCGTCTTCAGTGCATGCTAAAGTGACTGACAGCTTTTATTCCACGCAAGATTTATTTTTTTGTTTCATTGCTTTGGTGCTGCACATGTTCCGTACAGCTCACTGTCTCACTCTGTCTTTCAGAGGACCAAAGCTGTCTCACACCGACGGGACTACAGTCCGTCTCACATTGTCTTTAGTCCTCTCCCCTTTCATTTCATCTTTGATTTTCGTTGTTACTTTCATGTGTCCGCCTTTTGTATACGGACATGGCGTTGTAGAGTCATAGGATACTTAGTTGTCTGTGTCTATTTTCGTCTGGTGCCCCGTCTTCTTGCGCTGTTTTACAATCCCGAGCCATTGCAGGGCTACCAACATATATTTCCCGGGGGCAAGTATTTCTGTGCTAGAAAAATTGAGAAGCGTCTTGTGAGCGAGAACTGCTTGGAAAAATGATACTGCACAAGACACATGCAATACCGAGAGGGTAGACATACGGACAAGAGCACGTCCGCGTCTCCAGCATCTCGTGCTTGCGTGTTGTTTACGCAGTGCCTTTTTTACGGTCATTAGAGACTTACTATAGCCCAACAATTTTTATGCATATTTCTATCTTCCGCAAAAAGAACAGCAAAATAAATGCTTTGCTACGATTCGTAAGAACTATTAGCGAGACGTTACGCCATATATGTCAAGTTAATAGCGAAATAGCCAGCAACCAAGTATGGTGGAACGGAATCTTGAGTAGTAAATGCTGCGTAATATTTATCACAGCTTGCATTCTTTTTATGGTCAACTTCGGCGCAGCAAAATATCGACACAGGATCTGCCTATTAAAAGATGACGTCTATGGGCATAGAGTATAACGTGCTTAATATATGCATTATGCGGAAGTTGGTTGGCCCCCAGCACTTATTCGCAAATTCCTTGCAGCAAGTGACACAGGACGAGCGCTTGATATCAAAAAAATATTTATTCAGAGAAACCTGCGAATATGAATACAGTAGACTTGGAATAAGAAAACATTTGTAGAGTTTCACTCAGGCGAAGCACAACAGACGCGATCAAAGGAAGGCCAGACTGTCTCGCGTTCCTTTCTTCCCGCCTGCTGCACTTCACCGTAGTCGAATATGCATCACCGATTGGCCCAAATTTATACTTTGGTAAACGTCGTAAGGTCTGGCGAATGAAAGCATCAGCCATGAATGAATGCTATTTATTATACAGATAGCATACCGATAACCTGCCTCATGCACTCTGTGAAAAAAAAGAAAGAGTAAATGGGGTGTCCAAGTTTTCCCTTTTGTAGATTAACTGACCTGTCAAACCATTTTCCTTGTGTGTTCTAGGTGCGCGGCGATGAATTGTTGCTCCCCATGTGGTTACTCCTTCAAGGAGTAGCAGCTGCTTCTTCCGATGCTTCTCAAGGGCGCAATGGTCATTGTCTTCGATGCTACTGAAACAAGCAATTAAATAAATTATGCATTTATATGCTACATTATGCATTATACATTATGCATTATAAGCGCGAAATTGTGACATCATGGTTCTCGAAAGCACCACGCACACATGCCACATTGGCACCTTCAGCCAAAAAGTGCTTCATGGGCGGGAAGAGTACGCGCTATTGAGGGCTGCTTCGACTTTCTTCGATGTGCTCGCGGTACAAATGTCGTTTTGCTGGGTTGAGTTGCTCACCTTGTGCGAAACGAACCCTGGGCCCGATAGGGTCGGCCAAATTCTTGAAGCTTTGAAGGAGTTAATTTACGCGAGATAATTTGACACGAGACAAAAGGAAATCACTGTCAGGTACATTCACCCGGTATTGCAGACCTCAAGAAAAGCCTTTCGAAACTGGAGACAGTACTTGACCATTTGGGATGCCATACTACTGTCAAACAAGAAGTCACGGAATCTGTGAAAAACCATCAAAAACGAACTTTCAGCTCTTTCGGGTAAGAATTAGCTTCGTCTCTTTCAAGCAAATTTGGTCCGCCTTGTTGAGAACATGAACAATAAGATGGGCCATAAGAAGTTCATATTCAAAGATCCGCGTGAGAAAGAAAGGGAAGGTCACGAGACAGTGCAATCTCTAATCATAGAATGCTGCAAGAAATGTCTGGGCCCTGGAATAACTGACGTAAAGCGGACCTATCGCGTTGGTCCTCGCCGAGAAAGGTACAACCATACTCTTATTGTCGGATCCTCTAGCTATAAAACAAAACACGAAGTAAAGGGTAATGCCTTCAGAATAATATATCCTACAATCAAACAAGGTCTCGAGCGAACAAGACTTTTCGCGGCGTATGCAGTTCAACCGGAAGAAACTTGGCGACTTCAGCGCGAAGAACGTGGACCAAACGAGAAAACGAGCTATTGCAATAGTCTTGTTCTAGAAAACACGCGGTATCGATATGACGATGTGAATGGCCGGGTTTGCGCGATAATTTCTTAAACAGAGGCACCTTGACAACATGACATTTCGCAATCAGCTGCGGAGGCACCTGACTCGTCGATAATCTATGCAAATTTCCACAGTACCAAGCACAAACAGGACCATCTAGATAAGTTTGTTCACACGCGTTCTTCTGGCATCGTTATCGGTAGTGAAACATGGCTAACTTCAGAAATTTATGAAAAAAGATGAAAAAGAAAAAAAGAAAACTTCTAAACTTCTAACATGTAATACGGTTTCTGGTTTCGGCAAAGGTAGACTAGGCGGGAATGGAGGTGGCGCTGAGGAAGAAAAATCTCAATGGAAAAATTTACCAAAGGTTGCGATACTGCCAAATGACGGGGGGGGGGGGGGGGGGGGGGGGGGGGGGACGGCAGCGATAAAGAGGAAAGGCAGGGAGGTTAACCAGGTATAAGTCTCCGGTTTGCTACCCTACATTGGGGATGGGAGATAGAGGTCAGAAAGATGACAGAGAGGAAAACGCTAAAATAACCATAAAAAATACACGCACACGCGGAGAGAGACACACACAAAAGGCGTTCCAGTTCACAAGGGCCGGTAGATAGCAAAAAGCGCAATAGCACTTGGACGGCCTCCTTCTGTGACGTTGAGTCCTCTCGATGGCGCAGAATTCTTTTTTTTTCCGATAGCGGCTGGTCGTCCAGCCGGTCAACTTCGTGGCGATCGAAGGCATTCCCGCTGTGGACTGTACGGCGGGCAGGCACACAAAATATGGTCAATCGATTCTTCATGGCCGCAGTGGTCACAGGTTGCGGTGTCAGTCATACCTATGCAGAACGCATAGGCTTTGGTAAAGGCAACGCCCAACCACAGTCGATGCAAAAGCTTGGCGTCTCCACGGCAAAGCTGTGATGGCGCTCGAAGACCTAATGTGGGGTCAAGGGAGTACAGTCGAGAATTTCTTAAAAGGGGATCATTCCATTGCGACATGGTGCACTGCTGAGCAAGCAGGCGGAGTTTCCGTGCTGCGTCAGTTCTAGAAAGTGGAATTGGTACGTGCTGCTCATCGGTAAATGAGGAGCAGCACGTACCATTTCGGAAATAAAATTGCCCAAATGACAAATTTCAGCGCAGCTGTATACATGCCTTCATTTCGTAATATATTGGCTGGCGCGGATGATCTGTCTCTTGCGGCACGTTGCGATGTGTGGCGCGACAGCCTCGCTTATCGTGAGAGGTGCTGCGTGCGCGAAGCGCGAGCACGGCTCACAGCAGCCGCTGCTCCATGCAGCGCTTTGTTTCCTCACAGACGACGCATGCTACTCTGGCGCCATATCGTAGTCATAGTCCCCGCAAAGGCCGTCTTGCGCGGCGTTATGTTCTTCTCACGTTTCCGCCATGCCCCCCTCCTTTGTTTTCCGCTGAACTCTCCTCCTCCACTTTCCTTCAGCGCTCTCTTCACTCTCGCAGTCTTTCATCTCCCGCTGCCCTCTGCATTCACTCTCATCCTTCGGTGCGTTCTTTCGCTCGATTACCAAGGACAGCGCCAACGCTCGCCGTAGGAATGAGTGCCTAAGAGCGGCGCGCACTCTAAAGGAAAACATGTTCAACCAATGCCTGTTTTTATTGATGACTGTCGTCAAACTGTATGGCTCGTGTGCTATATACAGCATATAGCGCTCGTAATAGGCGCTTGTTATAGCTCAACCAATTGTCGTGCAAATTTTCTCGGAGAATAACGGGATGTGATCTCTTATGTGCAAGGCGAATACATTAATGCGCAGGTTATATTCGCGTGTGATTACGATTACCGTGGTATCCACTTTTCCACCAACTAATACTAGCAAACCTCTGAAGTGCACTGATTTCATTAACTTGCTTAAAATCTTACACATGGCACAATTGATTTCGACGCCAACAAGTGATGATGCAACCCATGATTAGTCGCTTACAAGGCAACCCGGATATGCTAGTGCAAATGTTATGGGATGGATAAGTCACCGCGGAATGATCCAGTATCTGCTTATAGCCAAGGGCACGGCGAGGGTAAGGCGACGCCATCGCAGATGCAGCCATGAACCGCCTTATGTTTCTGTTCAGGTCACGCTGTCCACTTCAATCCTGTGCGTGCCATCGGCCAACTCATCTTGCAGTCGTGATGACGGAATTCTTCTTGTAGACCCCATGGCTGCCGATATCAACCGAGGCTTGGTCACGCAATCTGCTCATCAGTCACTAGCTTCAGCGCCACCGCTCACACTACAAACACCCGGAAAAATCGGGCGCACCTTCAGAGGACACGGCAAGACCATCGCAGATGCAGCCATGAACCGCCTTGTGTTCTTTGTACAGGTTCCTCCTCATTATTCCCGTCGCTTCTTTCATAGTGATGATAGGTGAATTATCATCCAGCCGTGCCTTGAAGAGTGCCTTTCTTTACTTGATGACGCATGGGGTGTGCTTTTGCTGTTACTTGCTGGTTATATTGAACAAAATCCCGGACCGTCTAGGGATGAGATTAAGCTTCTTCTTTGCGATATGTCCTCATTCTTACAAGCGTCTGTTGATAACGTAGCTACATCGCATTCCGATTTCGAAAAATCGATGAGCACCCATTTCAAATAATTAAATGATACGCTAAAAGTGCTCGCGCAGCATACCGAATCAATCAGCCAATTAAAAACTGAAGTTGCTTCTCTAAATAAAGTGATCAATGCGCAACAAAAGAAATTAGACGAATTCGAAGACAGAAGCCGGCGCCGCAATTTATTTGTTTTTGGCCTTCCTGAATCTGATCGCGAGAATCCGAGCAGTTTAAAGCAAGCAATTACTGCAGACTTAATCAGCGCATAGATGGGATTATTGGCCAATGCCGTAGAAAGGGTGAATAGAATAGGAACAGAACGGCCTGATAAACCTAGACCAGTCATAATGAACTTCTTTGATTACAGCGAGATATTGCACGTCCTACATAACTCATTCAAACTGAAAAGCTCAACTATTTCTGTCAGCCACGACCTTTGTGTGGTTACCTTAAAGAAACGTTCTAAACTATGGAAACATGGCAAATAGTTTAAATCTAAAGGCCGTAACGTTTCTCTTGACTAGGAGGGACTTCGGGTAGACGATACCGTTTACGTTTGGGATGAGGCCACCTCGCAGCCTGCTATGCTACCTCAGACTAATTTGCCTAGAGCTGGTCCTTGATTGCAAACAGAGACGCTTCGTCTTATCTTGCTTAGTGGAAGAAACCTTGCCCACAAGTCAAGCCTATTAGAAGATATGCTCATCCTCTATGACCCACCCATCTTGGCAGTCACAGAAACTTGGTTGACACCGGAGATAAATGACTCCGAAATAATTATTTTTCTTTATTGTTTTTCTTTCACGGATTCTCTCCGTCTAGGGGGCAGAGGTAAAGGCAAAATGCCTGACAGAGCCTCTGCGCCTCTACAGTTTAAGGCAACATGACATATCATTCACATACATATTTGCCAAACATATCTTTAACACACAGCACACAGCGACGAAAAATTCAATTATTCAGAACATATGTCTCCAAAGCATTACTTTTGCTTCAACGGGATAGATTTAGAAAAAAAGCAGAAGATACATATGCATTAAGCATTATATAACAATAATATTGGCTTACATCAGAAGTCAACAAAGAGAAGAAAACCATAGAATTACTGGCCGGAAAATAAATAGCATATACAGTAAATAGATCATTACATAGAAACATTTCAGAAAAGAACGAAGGTTTAGACTGATGCACAATGTAAATTCCGAAACAATGGCAAATATGATTTACAAGCACTGAGAAAAATCTGTAACATAAATGAGGTTACATTTGTTATCAGTGATGAGCACAAGTTACTCAAAATGAATATGCAATGTCACTGCCCACTAATAGGTTTCTACAGTCTTTTTTGAAGTTGTGCAAGGATTGTGTGTATTGTACGTTAAAGGAATCACTGTT
Source organism: Dermacentor variabilis (assembly GCF_050947875.1). NCBI lineage: Eukaryota > Metazoa > Arthropoda > Arachnida > Ixodida > Ixodidae > Dermacentor > Dermacentor variabilis. The sequence continues at coordinate 203,278,688 of NC_134572.1, read as the reverse complement.
TAATATATTAATCAATTGATAATTCAATGTTTGCCTTCCGTAGTTAGTTCTTGTAGCGTGCTTTAGATAGTGTGGTTTACGTATTGGGTATGAGGTGCAACTGTCAACAGGTATTGTGCAGCCTATCTTTATATATCCACTGGAGTAATTTGAAATAATAAACTTGATCTGCTTTAAGCATGTTATATTTGATGAAGAGCGGTTTTGTTCGGAGTCCTCGTTTGTCACCCACGTTGTTTTCACACATTCTCAATATTTTCTTTTGTACAATGATTAGTTTGTTGTAGTTTAAAGCTGTCGTAGTTCCCCAGGCTAAAATGCCGTAGCCGAGTTTTGAATGGAAAAGTGAGTAGTATAATGTTTGTTTCAACCAGGTGGGTAGTATATCTTGTATTTGATACATGCAGCCAGTAACTCGATATAGCTTACTTTTTAATTTGTTAACGTGAGTATTCCAAGTAAGGGACTCCTCTGTGAACCATACGCCCAAGAACTTTTGCTCTGTAACTTGTTCCAGTAACGTGTCCTCAAAGTGCAGATGACCACAGTAGGGGTCTCTTTCATTTGCTGGCTTAAATATTATATATTTCGTTTTGCACGTGTTTAAACTCAGCCGGTTGCTATTAAGCCACCTAGAGAGGTGTAAGAGGTAACTGTTAGCTGATGATTCTATGACCTCTTTTGTAGTGCCAGTAAAGAAGATATTAATGTCGTCAGCATACATTATTATTTCAGAGGAGTTTGGTATAGACGTTATATAATTTAGGTATACAAGAAATAAGAGGGGTCCTCAGATTGATCCTTGAGGGACGCCATATTCGACTTTCAATTTTTGTGATACCAGATTGTCGACGCATACATACTGATACCGGTTTGAGCGATATGATGTAATTAAATTCTGTGCTACTCCTCGAACACCATACGCAGCAAGCTTCTTAAGAAGGATATCGTGTTGCACAGTGTCAACTGCCTTTTTTAAATCCAAGAAAATTCCCAGAGTAAGCAGTTTGCTCTCAATATGTTCAATTATTTTGTCCTTTATGTTTATTAAAGGTAGTTCTGCAGACTTATCCTTTTGAAAGCCATACTGCGACTTCGTAACTATTTCGTGTTTATGAAAAAAAAGACGTAAGCCTATCATTAATTACACGCTCAAATATCTTGGAAAACACCGGCAAAACAGATATCGGCCTGTAGTTGGTAAGCTTTTTCTCATCGCCACCCTTGTAAACAGGGGTGAACTTAGCTATTTTTAATTCATCTGGGAACTCACGACGTGTAAGCATCTCATTTAATATATGGGTAAATACAGGAATAATAAGAGGAGTGACATACTTGACAGGTAAGGCCTATATGTCGTCTTCCCCGCCTGCAGCTTTGGCTTCTAGGGTCATGATAATTCCTTCAATTTCAGTAGGAGTCGCTGGTGTAAGCAAATGGAATAAACCTGCCCTGTAGTGATGAAACCATCCACTTCCAAGTCTTGTCCACTATATACCCCTGTGCTAACAAATTGTCGATTCATTTCATCAACAAGTTCTTTCCCAACTACACTGGCATTATCGATTACAATTTCATTCACGATATGCGTTTTTCGCCCTCGTCCAGTTAAATCATCCACAGTATTCCACAGTCTGCGTTGATCGTCTTGCATTTTGTAAATGTTTCTTTCGTAATAATCCTCCCTAACCTTTTTCAAATCGAAGTTTAATTTATTTCTGAATCGTTTAAGGTCAGTCAATGTGTCACAATTACGAGAGTTAATGAAACTGTGGTACAATTTGTTCTTTCTACGTATTCTTTTCTATAAGTCCACAGTTATCTATGGTCCTCTAACTTTTGTATTCCTTTTTTTCTGCTTTCGCAGGGGGAAGGCTATATTGACACGTGTACTTATCTTTATCGGGCAACCACGTTTCGCCGCCTAACAAATGTAATCGCACAGCGTGGGACGCGCCTGCATGTATCCGGAGTTTCTGGAAAGTTATCGATGCTTTTATCCACTGTCTGTTGTCGCCGAACCTTATGTTATCTGGTTTCATCACCTGACGCGAATGGTGTAGAACTTTGTGGAAGACACGCGGGTCCGAACGATTAGTCTGCAACATTCGACGACTGCTCTATAAAAGCCGACGCGCTTGACCTGCTGATCAGATTTCCGACGATCGCCGACCGTGTTCAACGCTATCGTTGGGCTGTAAGTTTAGCCTGTTTTTGTGGGCACAGGTTCGTCCAATAAAAGCTACTTTTGTATTCCACCGTATGGCTGCTTTCTTCACCGTCACTACCACGCGACATCTGGTGAAGGTGCTTGTGCGTTCATGCACCGAACGCCCCCCCAAAGTCGCGATCCAAGCCCGCAGCCCGAGGACAGAACCAACATTGGCCAAGACCAGCGTGCTAGCCGCAGACTGCAAGGACTGCCCCCAGAGCACGGACTTCTACCTGAAACGACAAAGAAGATCGTGGTCAAGAAAACCCCACTGGCTGCCCGAGCGTCCCCCGTTATCCTACAACAACCTCGGGACCCACAAACCTTCCATGGAGCAGCGACTGAAGACCCGGAATCACGGCTGGAGACCTACGAACGAATCGCGACATTCAACAACTGGGACTCCGACGACAAGCTGCCGCATGTGTACTTCTCCTTAGAAGGCGCCCCCAGAACTTGGTTTGAGAACAAGGAATCGACCTTGACAACGTGGGATCTGTTCCGTAGCGGCTTCCTGCGCACCTTTACAAGCGTCGTGCGCAAGGAAAGGGCTGAAGCTATGCTGAACGCCCGAGTGCAGCTACGAAACGAGAACGTTGCCATCTTTACGGAAGAAATGAGCCGTTTGTTCCGCAACACCGACCCGGATATGGCCGAGGAGAAGAAAGTCCGCCTACTGATGCGTGGTGTAAAGGAGGAACGTTTCGCCGGAATGGTAAGAATCCCACCGAAGACCGTCGAAGAATTTCTTCACGAGGCACTCGAGATCCGAAACCGGCTATTCGATCGCCGCACGAACTCTACAAGCAACGCCGGGGTTCAATCACTGGCTACGAACGATCTACGCGCGCAATTCCGTCGTCCACCGCCGCCGCCGCCAGCACACCCACCCGTCGCCCAGCGCAGCTACGCGAGGAAGACGGACATTTGGCGAGCCCCCGACCACCGCCCGCTGTGCTACCACTGCGGCGAAGCCGGCCAAGTGTACCGCCGATGCCCATACCGCGACCTGGGATAGAGAGGGTTCGCCGTCGATGCACCGCGCCCTCGGGAAGGTGGACGCCCTCGTGACATCGCCGACTGCCTCGCCGCTACTCAGTGGAGCCCTCGACGACCGTCCCGTTCGCCGTCACCAGGCCGCTACCTGTCGCCGCAGCGCCGACCATACACTGGCCCAGCCCGGGGCCGGTCAGCGAGCCCATATCCGGAAAACTAAAAGCAGCAACCGATGGAGGTGCGGTTGCTGTTCATCGAACTGACGAAGATCCTCCGCCGCCGACGAAGACGACGAAGAGACCACCTCGAAGACATAACAACGACACGCCGCCGTCCCGACGAAGTCAGGAAGCCAAGACAACACCGACGAAAGACGACTTGACGACGCGACGTTCCAGCTTCAGTTCAACACGACGCTGCCGTGATCCAACGCCAAGACCTAATTGCAATGCCAGACAAAGAACGATCGACCTCGACGTGCTTCTCGACGGCCACGCAGTCACCGCTTTAGTGGACACAGGAGCCGATTACTCCGTCATGAGTGGACCCATCGCCGCGCAGTTGAAGAAAGTTAAAACTGCATGGGAAGGCCCTCAAATTCGGACCGCTGGAGGACACCTCATCACGCCGACTGGAATCTGCACGGCAAGAATAACCATTCATGACCGGACTTACCCTGCCACCTTCGTTATTCTCCAACAGTGTTCACGAGACGTCAATGTCGGTATGGACTTCCTGGACCAACACAGCGCAATTATCAACCTGAAGTCGAAGTCAATAACGCTGTCGGAAGATAAAGCGATGCCGCCGGAGAGCCCTCGTAGTCACCACGCCTTGAGTGTGCTCGAAGATCAAGTGAGCATCCCGCCTCGCTCCAGCATTGTTATTTCGGTAGGCACCGAAACACCCGCTGATGTAGAAGGCGTCATTGAAGGCCACCAATGTCTACTGCTAGACCGTGAAATTTGCGTCGCAAGAGCGATCGCTCGACTGCATGGAGGAAAAACTGAAGTGTTGCTGACGAACTTCAGCCGTGAGTTGAAGCACATCAAGAAGGGCACGACGATCACGTACATCGAGGAAACTCTGGAAACCTGTAACGCGTTTGTCCTCTCGGATTCCGCCGCATCTACCCCGACGACCATGGTTCTCCAACCAGACTACGACATTAATCCAAGTATCCCCGTGAATAAGCAACAGCAGCTGAGAAGTCTGCTCCGACGATACAAAGGCTGCTTTTCGACGTCATTGAGGATTCCACAAACACCAGTCGCCAAGCATCGCATAATCACCGAGGCATGCACTCGACCACTCCGCCAGAGAGCCCTTACCGAGTTTCGCCGCGAGAATGTAAAGCTATAAGAGAACAAGTCGACGAAATGCTGCGCGACGACATCATCCAACCGTCGAAAAGTCCGTGGGCATCCCCTGTTGTCCTGGTGAAGAAAAAGGACGGAACCCTACGTTACTGCGTCGATTATCGTCGTCTGAACAAGATCACGAAGAAGGACGTATACGCCCTCCCACGGATAGGCGAGGCATTGGATCGGCTCTGCAGCGCTAAATACTTCTCGTCGATGGACCTGAAGTCTGGCTATTGCCAAATAGAAGTCGACGAAAGAGATCGCCAAAAGACCGCCTTCATCACCTCAGACGGCCTCTACGAGATCAAGGTTATGCCATTTGGACTGTGCTCGGCGCCTGCAACGTTCCAACGCCTGATAGACACGGTTTTAGCAGGATTGAAGTGGCAGACCTGTCTCGTTTACTTGGATGACGTCGTTGTCTTCACCCGAAATTTCGACTATCACCTTAGGCGGCTTGCAACAGTACTAGAGGCCATCAAGTCATCAGGGCTTACTCTGAAGCCAGGAAAGTGCCGCTTCGCTTAAGATGAGCTTCTATTTCTAGACCACGTCATCAGCAAGTCTGCAGTCCGCCCCGACCCGCAGAAGACAGCTGCCATTGCAAAGTTCCCGCAGCCCATCGACAAGAAGGCAGTGCGTAGATTTCTTGGCATGTGTGCCTACTACAGGCGATTTGTCAAGGACTTTTCACGCATCGCTGAGCCGCTGACAAACCTAACTAAATGTGACGTCGAGTTCAAGTGGGAAACGCCGCAGGCCGACGCATTTCAAGAACTCAAACGACGCATGCAGTCACCGCCCGTACTTGCGCACTTCGACGAGCACGCCGATACCGAAATACACACTGACGCCAATAGCCTAGGCCTCGGTGCCGTCCTAGTCCAGAGAAAAGATGGACATGAACACGCGATAGCTTACGCTAGCCGGTCGTTGTCAAAAGTGGAAGGCAATTATTCTACAACTGAAAAGGAATGTCTCGCCAGCGTTTGGGCTACAGCGAAATTTCCCTTACCTCTATTGCAGGCCATTCAAAGTGGTCTGCGACCATCACGCGTTGTGTTGGCTAGCTAACTTAAAGGATCCTTCAGGACGGCTGGCACGGTGGAGCCTCAGACTACAAGAATACGACATCACTGTAACATACAAGTCCGGACGAAAACACTCAGATGCCGATTGCCTATCACGCGCCCCCATTAACCCGCCGCCGCAAGATGACGAGGATGACGACGCCTTCCTTGGCATAATAAGCGCGGAAGACTTCGCCGAACAACAACGAAGGGACGCGGAGCTAAAAGCCCTAGGCGAGTATTGGGAAGGGCACACCACGTTGTCCCTGGGGCATTTAAGCGTGGATTATTTTCGTTCACGCTTCAAAACAACCTACTGGTGAAGAACTTCTCACCAGTCTGCGCCAACACCTTCTTGTTGTTCCGTCGGCGCTGCGTCCAGAAGTACTGCACGCCCTACATGAGGATCCGACCGCTGGGCACCTCGGTTTCTCCCGGACGCTATCTAGGATACAAGAAAGGTATTACTGGCCGCACCTAGCCGCCGATGTCGCCCGTTACGTCAAGACATGCCTAGACTGTCAGCGACGCAAGACACCACCGAAAAGGCCAGCGGGATTACTACAGCCGATCAAGTCTCCTTACCGACCTTTTCAGCAGATCGGGATGGACTTGCTAGGACCGTTTCCGACATCAACATCCGGAAATAAGTGGATCGTCGTGGCGATGGACTATCTCACCCGCTTCGCTGAAACTAAAGTTCTACCAAAAGGCAGCGCAGCCAAAGTGGCGAAATTTTTCGTCGAGAACATCCTGCTGCGACATGGTGCTCCAGAAGTCGTCATCACCCACAGAGAAACGGCTTTTACAGCGGAGCTCACGCAAGCCATTCTGCAATACAGCCAGACAAGTCACAGGAGTCACTGCCTACCATCCGCAGACGAATGGTCTCACAGAGCGCCTGAACAAGACCCTCGCCGACATGCTAGCAATGTACGTCGACGTCGAGCACAAGACGTGGGACGCGGTCCTGCCGTATGTAACCTTCGCTTACAACAAGGCGGTGAAAGAAACAACACAGATCACGCCATTCAAGCTAGTGTACGGCAGGAACCCGACGACGACGCTCAACGCTATGCTGCCGCACGTCACTGTAGAGTATAATCTTGACGTCGCTACCTATATCCAGCGCGCCGAAGAAGCCCGACAGCTCGCCCGCCTGCGAAAAAAGAACCAGCAGAGGACCGACAGCCGACACTACAACCTCCGACGACGCTTCGTCGAATACCAGCCCGCTGACTGTGTTTGAGTTTGGACCCCTATACGTCGACGAGGACTGAGCGAGAAGCTTTTGCGTCGCTATTTCGGACCGTACAAGATCATCCGACGTATTCTCGCACTGGACTATGAGGTCGTGCCAGACGGCATTTCGCTATCACAGCGGCGCCGTTCACGACCGGAAATAGCCCACGTTGTGCGACTCAAGCCGTACTACCAGCGTTAATGAACTTTGGGGCTTCGCGTAACTGACCTTTGGACTTTGTTTCTTTTCGCTGTTTTGTTACTTATGTTTAATAAGTGTCCTTTTGTGTTTCGTTCTCTCATATTTGTAGCATCAGGACGATGCTTTTTAAGAAGGGGGTATTGACACGTGTACTTATCTTTATCGGGCAGCCACGTTTCGCCGCCTAACAAATGTAATCGCACAGCGTGGGACGCGCCTGCATGTATCCGAAGTTCCTAAAAAGTTATCGATGCTTCTATCCGCTGTCTGCTGTCGCCGAACCTTATGTTATCTGATTTCATCACCTGACGCGAATGGTGTAGAACTTTGTGGAAGGCACGCGGGTCCGAACGATTAGCCTGGAGCATTCAACGACTGCTCTATAAAAGCCGACGCGCTTGACCCGCTGATCAGATTTCCGACGATCGCCGACCGTGTTCGCCGCTATCGTTGGGCTATAAGTGCAGCCTGTTCTTGTGGGCACAGGTTCGCCCAATAAAAGCTAGTTTTGTATTCCACTGTATTGCTGCTTTCTTCACCGTCACTACCACGCGACAATATTGTAGCACTCTGAATTTATCCAAGAAGATCTTGTACGCAGTTGCGGGGTTATGCTCATCATAGACGGCCTGCCAGCTTTTTTGGTTGATAAGGCAGCTGAACATGTTTAGCGTATTTCGTTTACCGTGCGGAGCAAGAGGTTTCCTTCATCATTATGTTGTTCCTTGTAGGATGCGTTTCTTAGGCAAAATACGGGCAGGTGATCGCTGATGTTATTCAAGATTACAGCAGCAGAAAGACCATCGCTATCTATGTTTGTGACGCAGATGTCAAGGGATGTGGCCGTGTCAACGGTCACTCTAGAGGGCAGTGCTATCACATTGTTGCACGCGTACTGGCGAACAATGTCTTGAAATGTGTTAGCATGTAAGTTACCGGATACTGTGTCAATGTTTATATCTCCAAGGATCATAAACTACGCATTCGCCGAGCTAAAAGAGCAAAGTGAATTTTCAAGGAATGACATGAATTCAGATGCGCAGCCAGAAGGTGGCCTGTACACGGTGCAGACAGTGGTGTTAAGCACTTTCACCGATAAGCTCTCGACATTTTCATCCATTCTGCACATGCTGTCTAATACCATATGCGGTAAATTATCTTTTAAGTAAATGGCTATCCCACCACCTCTTTTGTTTTTTCTACTTATGCTTTTCCATTTGTAACCTTGAAGGTTAGGGGGTTCGTTTTCATCTGACAGCCAAGTGCCCGTAAGTACTATAAGGGTAAATGTTAAGCTAAATGACTGCAGAAACATTTCAAGATCTTGAACCTTATCTTTAAGGCTTCTCATATTTGGATGAATTGCTGAAAACTTTCCTTCGCCTTTTTTGTATTTTTCATTGAAATGATCACACTCATAATAGTCGCATTCCTGTGGTATGTCTTCCATTAGAGCTGTTTGCACTCTACAACTTGTACAGTTTTTCTAATCAATTATCTGCACTATGTCAGTAGTGCTGCTAATTCTGTGGCTTGTGGTTCACTCGTCCTTGCGGGCAAAAATTTTCGCGCCAGTCACCCACACAAACTTCTATCCTGCTACTTTTTTCTGAGTGATCGCAGCACCCAGAATTATCTTGTTTGAGCTGGTCAGGTGCTCGCTCACATAGATGGGTGTGCCGTCTCCACCATAATCAAGATCTTTTAAGTCATCCTCTGCTTTCTCGCTTTTTTCGGAATTTTGTCCCGTTTTATGCGTTGTACAAAACGGACAACAATGTCTTTTTGGGTGAGTTTGATGTGCACACACGATGGCAGATATCAATGTCCGAATCGGCAATCGGCTCATTCAGAGTACTCGTGATCCTCCTCATAACATCGACGACGTCACCTTCCTCAAGCACTCGTTTTATTTCCAAGTTGTTCATACTTTGATACAGTTCTAATTGATGTATACTGGGCACGGTGGCACCGGCGGAAAGACGGTCACTAATCCGTTTGTTTTCATCGTGCAGCTCTCCATCGGTCTTTTCGTATCCCTGGATGGCATACGCATGCTACCGGCGGCATCGTCCAGGGAAGCAAGCTACACAAGCTTCGTCACGTTTCGCGGGGCGAAGATAACGTGTTCAGCACCTTGGAACTGTTCGCCCCCATCCGCGACTGGGCCCACGTGTGACGAACTACGTCACTAGCAGCCAGCGCCGCTTCACAGCGCGCCTATAAGTAGCCTGCCTCCTCGCATCGCGTCCACTGGGCACGGTGGCACCGGCGGAATGACTGTCACTAATCCGTTTGTTTTCAACGTACAGCTCTCCATCGGTCTTTTCGTATCCCTGGATGGCATACGCATGCTACCGGCGGCATCGTCCAGGGAAGCAAGCTACACAAGCTTCGTCACGTTTCGCGGGGCAAAGATAACGTGTTCAGCACCTTGGAACTGTTCGCCCCCATCCGCGACTAGGCCCACGTGTGACGAACTACGTCACTAGCAGCCAGCGCCGCTTCACAGCGCGCCTATAAGTAGCCTGCCTCCTCGCATCGCGTCCACTGGGCACGGTGGCACCGGCGGAAAGACGGTCACTAATCCGTTTGTTTTCACCGTACAGCTCTCCATCGGTCTTTTCGTATCCCTGGATGCCATACGCATGCTACCGGCGGCATCGTCCAGGGAAGCAAGCTACACAAGCTTCGTCACGTTTCGCGGGGCGAAGATAACGTGTTCAGCACCTTGGAACTGTTCGCCCCCATCCGCGACTAGGCCCACGTGTGACGAACTACGTCACTAGCAGCCAGCGCCGCTTCACAGCGCGCCTATAAGTAGCCTGCCTCCTCGCATCGCGTCCACTGGTCACGGTGGCACCGGCGGAATGACTGTCACTAATCCGTTTGTTTTCAACGTACAGCTCTCCATCGGTCTTTTCGTATCCCTGGATGCCATACGCATGCTACCGGCGGCATCGTCCAGGGAAGCAAGCTACACAAGCTTCGTCACGTTTCGCGGGGCAAAGATAACGTGTTCAGCACCTTGGAACTGTTCGCCCCCATCCGCGACTAGGCCCACGTGTGACGAACTACGTCACTAGCAGCCAGCGCCGCTTCACAGCGCGCCTATAAGTAGCCTGCCTCCTCGCATCGCGTCCACTGGGCACGGTGGCACCGGCGGAAAGACGGTCACTAATCCGTTTGTTTTCACCGTACAGCTCTCCATCGGTCTTTTCGTATCCCTGGATGCCATACGCATGCTACCGGCGGCATCGTCCAGGGAAGCAAGCTACACAAGCTTCGTCACGTTTCGCGGGGCGAAGATAACGTGTTCAGCACCTTGGAACTGTTCGCCCCCATCCGCGACTAGGCCCACGTGTGACGAACTACGTCACTAGCAGCCAGCGCCGCTTCACAGCGCGCCTATAAGTAGCCTGCCTCCTCGCATCGCGTCCACTGGGCACGGTGGCACCGGCGGAAAGACGGTCACTAATCCGTTTGTTTTCACCGTACAGCTCTCCATCGGTCTTTTCGTATCCCTGGATGCCATACGCATGCTACCGGCGGCATCGTCCAGGGAAGCAAGCTACACAAGCTTCGTCACGTTTCGCGGGGCGAAGATAACGTGTTCAGCACCTTGGAACTGTTCGCCCCCATCCGCGACTAGGCCCACGTGTGACGAACTACGTCACTAGCAGCCAGCGCCGCTTCACAGCGCGCCTATAAGTAGCCTGCCTCCTCGCATCGCGTCCACTGGTCACGGTGGCACCGGCGGAATGACTGTCACTAATCCGTTTGTTTTCAACGTACAGCTCTCCATCGGTCTTTTCGTATCCCTGGATGGCATACGCATGCTACCGGCGGCATCGTCCAGGGAAGCAAGCTACACAAGCTTCGTCACGTTTCGCGGGGCAAAGATAACGTGTTCAGCACCTTGGAACTGTTCGCCCCCATCCGCGACTAGGCCCACGTGTGACGAACTACGTCACTAGCAGCCAGCGCCGCTTCACAGCGCGCCTATAAGTAGCCTGCCTCCTCGCATCGCGTCCACTGGGCACGGTGGCACCGGCGGAAAGACGGTCACTAATCCGTTTGTTTTCACCGTACAGCTCTCCATCGGTCTTTTCGTATCCCTGGATGCCATACGCATGCTACCGGCGGCATCGTCCAGGGAAGCAAGCTACACAAGCTTCGTCACGTTTCGCGGGGCGAAGATAACGTGTTCAGCACCTTGGAACTGTTCGCCCCCATCCGCGACTAGGCCCACGTGTGACGAACTACGTCACTAGCAGCCAGCGCCGCTTCACAGCGCGCCTATAAGTAGCCTGCCTCCTCGCATCGCGTCCACTGGTCACGGTGGCACCGGCGGAATGACTGTCACTAATCCGTTTGTTTTCAACGTACAGCTCTCCATCGGTCTTTTCGTATCCCTGGATGCCATACGCATGCTACCGGCGGCATCGTCCAGGGAAGCAAGCTACACAAGCTTCGTCACGTTTCGCGGGGCAAAGATAACGTGTTCAGCACCTTGGAACTGTTCGCCCCCATCCGCGACTAGGCCCACGTGTGACGAACTACGTCACTAGCAGCCAGCGCCGCTTCACAGCGCGCCTATAAGTAGCCTGCCTCCTCGCATCGCGTCCACTGGGCACGGTGGCACCGGCGGAAAGACGGTCACTAATCCGTTTGTTTTCACCGTACAGGTAAGAAGACAACGCGACTACTGTATCCGTTCTAGTGACCCGTTCTTGCTGTTGCTGCCGTGCCCGCAGCTTTGTTGTATGCTTGTGAACGCAGTGACATGGTTAAAAGAGCTGCTTTTGCTAGCGGGAGACATTGAGAGCTATCCAGATCCTGATCTAGCGCAAATCGTAAAGCAGTTGAAGGAAGTTGCAGCCGATATCAAGGAAATCAAAGAAGGACGGCTTGCCAGTATAGATAAAAAAACTTGTTGCTCTGTCATGCCTGGAGTCGATGATAACCTCATGCGTAAGCCAAATACAAGACATTCATGAGAGTGCAAGGAAAATGGAAAAACGAATGGACGACTTGGAAAACCAGAGTAGACGGTCTAACCTAATAGTATACGGCCTGACGGAAGCAGAAGGCGAAAACAGTGAAAAGCTAGAACAAACTGTAAAGAAGACCATTATACAGGACACGCTTGGCTTGCAGCCTATTGCTATAGAGCGAATTCATCGTCTCGGTAAACCAGCGCATGACAAAACAAGACCAGTAATCTTTAGGCTTCTGGATTCTAGACAGAAATCTATAATATTAGGAAAAGGGCGCAAGCTAAAAAACACAGGTTTCTCTTTCGGGGAAGACTTCTGTAAAAGAACTCGAGAAATCAGGAAACTGCTGTGGAATAGCGCCAAGGAAAACCGAGAAAACCACGACAGGGTTTTTTTGTCATTAGACAAGCTTTACATTAATGACCAAGTTTTCGCTTGGGACGAGGAGAAGGGGGAGAGAGTTTTACTTAAAAAAAACGTAGGAGCAAAGCGTCCAATCACGCGAAGCCAAGCGCAGTCAAAGAACTGACGTTATTGAACGTAAACGCGAGAAGCATTTTAAATAAGACTGACGCGCTTGAAAATCTACTATTTGAACATAATCCAGACATAGTAGCGATAACTGAAACGTGGCTTCACTCGGCTGTGTTAAATCACGAATTTGTGCCTCCCGATTACTCCGCCATTCGAAAAGACAGACAGACACGTGGTGGTGGCGTGGCACTGCTAATAAAGAAATCCCTCCCATACGAACCGTTGCCAAATTTGAGGGATGCTGAGGCCGTGTTCTGCAGAATTACCTGCAACAACACTGCCATAATTGTAGGCTGCGTTTACCGAAGTCCTGACTCGGACGAAAGCTTCATAAAGAACATGAGTTTCTGCAGTGCCACGCTCACGGCCTAAGAATTATCATCATGGGGGACTTTAACCTTCCAGAAATTAACTGGAAGAAAATGCAATACTCATCACGTACTTCAGAAGCACTAATTGATTTAATGCTCAACTTCAATCTACAACAAGTAGTTGATCAACCACCACGCTCACATGGTACTGCAAGCAATATACTCGATCTAATACTACTCTCTTATCACTTCTTTGTAAACAAAATACACACCAGTATTGTTGAAGGTATATCCGACCACGATATACCAATATGCCACCTACCTCTGTCGTTTAGGATACAAAAAAGGTCTTTAGAAAGCACCGTTATCGACTTTGCGAAGTCGGACGACGCCAATGTTTTGACGTACATGGCACATGAATACACGGATTTTGCGGAAATGGCTTGCAATCCTTCGGCAGACGCAAATTCCCTCTGTATTAAGTTTAAGACAGTAATACATGACTGCATTGAACAATTTATACCGTTAAAAACAAGAAAATTGCGCAAATACAACCCATGGGTGACGCGTGATGTAATTCATGCCAAACGAAAAGTGAAAAGGTTACGTCGGGCTTTGAAGAAGACTAAAAATCAATCATTTCAGACATCAAAATTGATTACCGCCAAGGCAGAACTTAAAGTCAAGCTGAGCCACTCCAGAAAAGAATATTTAATACTACCCGGCCTAACTTCGTAAAAAGTAATCCACACAGAATTTGGAATCACTTCCGTGCACGCAAAGTAATCACGCCAGAACGACCCCACGATGAAAAAGTTTCTCAAGCTAATGCATACAACAAGTACTTCCAATCGATATTTACTGCAGATAACGGGTTTGTCCCCCCAATAATTCCTACAGGTTTCACCATCGACTCACTAAACATAACTGACTCAGGAATCTTTAACCTCCTACTCGGATTAGACACGAAAAAATCTAGTGGCCCTGACGACGTCCTGAACGAATTCTTAAAGCGATACGCAGAATGGTGCAGCAGGTATCTTGGCATTATCTATCGCATATCACTTTCAACCGGACGTGTGCCAGATGACTGGAAAAAAGCAAAGATAATACAAATCCATAAATCAGGTGACACAAACTCTCCTTCCAGCTACAGACCGATATCACTAACTAGTACATCGTGCAAGATACTGGAGCATATAATTTTAAAACACCTAACAACATATCTTGAAGAGAATGGCATACTAACAGCCAATCAGCATGGATTTCTGCACGGGATGTCAACAGTAACACAATTGACTGAAGTTATATATGACCTAGCACAGACTATTGACAACCGCGGTCAAACTGATATCATATTTCTAGATTTTAGCAAAGGATTCGACTATGTGTGTCACAACAAGCTAATTGCAAAATTGGAGTCAATTATTGGAAATGGAACCATTACAGCCTGGACTAGGGATTTTTTATCAGAGCGTTCACAGTTCGTTTTCCATGATGAAGCATCGTCTGATACAGTTCCTGTCACATCTGGCGTTCCCCAGGGCTCGGTCTTGGAGCCCTTACTATATATGATTTACATCAATGATATCGTCAATAACATAGCATGCAGCATAAAGCTTTTTGCAGATGATTGCATTATATATAAAGAAATAAGAAGTTATGAAGATCACCTTACTTTGAATAGATGCCTTAACGAAATAAATGCCTGGTGTGAACAATGACAAATGTCTATCAACATCAAGAAATCAGTGACGATGGTAATAACAACAAAGAAGATTAAGTCAGGCTTCACCTACCTTCTCAATGGTACACCCCTAACTAATGTTCAGCAACACAAGTATCTAGGACTGACTCTAGCATCAGACTTGAAGTGGAACAAGCACATTGCCAACATCACTTCAGCAGCCACCCGTAAGCTTTTCTTCCTTAAAAGGTCCCAGAAATCTGCTCCCAGTCATATCAAACTGTTATGCTATAAAACCTTTGTGCGTCCAGTACTAGAATACGCCAACACGGTCTGGTTCCCTCACACAAAGACAAACATAGCCGAAGTGGAAAAAGTTCAAAGGAAAGCAATACGGTTTAATCACAACAAGTACAAAACCACTGACTCGCCCACAGAACTCCTGGCTTCAACCGGAATGGACACACTGGTAAACAGAGCACAGCAAGCTCGGCTAAAATTCATACACAACCTGTTGCACAACCGCTTTGACATAAATTCTTCAAAATACATTACTTTCTCTACGTCCCGTATTTCACGCCATAAGCATAATAAAATGTTAGTTGAGTACCCTTGTAAAACGGACACATTTAGATACTCTTTTTCCCTACTGCTGTTAGGGAGTGGAACCACCTCGACTAAGCAATAGCTGATATAGACTCGCCTTCAATTTTTAGTAACATGATAGAAAAGAATAAGGAATAACTGCTAGAAATATTTTAGTCTTATGCAAATTTGTTTTTTACATTGTTTATATTTATCTCTTATGTTATGTTAGATTGTATTAAGTTATGCACTGTTAGGTTGTAAATGGTTGTGTTGGATTTATATTCCACGAGATTGTATTGAATGACAATTTATTGTATTTGTAACATCTGTTTTATTGTTATAGCTGACTTCACTAACTATATGCATGAAACGATGTCTTTCTTTTTTTTGCATTTTGTATTTTTCCAAACTGTACTGTGTAGCTACATGTAGCCTATCTAGTTTATTGTACTTTGTATTAACATGTTCTATGAATAATGTTGTATCAACGCTTACATTGTAATATGCCCACCTGCTGTGGTCTCGATAAAGAGACTGGCAGTATCGAAAATAAATAAATAAATAAATAAATAAATAAATAAATAAATAAATAAATCCTTTCACTCAATCTGCAGTTTTCAGCTTGCAGTTCTTTGTTTTTCTTTGAAAGACTTTGGACTTCCTTTCTAAGTTCCTTCATTTCAGTTATGATTTCATTGACACCATCACAGGTATCGTTGCAGTTTTTCACACTTTCTTTCAATGATCTGAGATCTGTCTTTAGTTCTCGCCTCAGGTCCTCAAGCGCCTTGGCAATATCTTTCACGTCCTTACTCATTTACGTTTAAGTATCGTAAGTGCCTTACAGAAGTACCCAACAAAAGCAATGGCGGAAGCGTTTCTTGTCTTTAGATGCTATGTGATTAGCGATGATGCAGTTGCGCATGCTCTGCTGGCCTTGCTGGGACTACACCGATTCTAATAAACCTCAGTTGATCGTCCAGTCGTTGTGGTGTGAACCTCTCCTCTTGTCCTTTGTGTTTTGGACTGGTTTTTTCGTTCAAGTATGTACCAACTGGCCCAGATTTCAACCCTTCTGCAATGTTTGCTGTGTGGTTTTTTCGTTCAAGTATGTACCAACTGGCCCAGATTTCAACCCTTCTGCAATGTTTGCTGTGTTCGGCAGCAGTGCACAGTCAAGATTTCGGGCTTTATACAATAGAAAAGAATATTGCTCACCTGCAGAAGATACAGAAGTTAGTCGTTGCTCTGTGGTGCACCGCTGCCGAACTGAAGACTCAGCTGAGGCGTTGTTCCCAATATAGGCAGATTCGTCCACCGGGGGCGTCCTTGTGAATGCGCTGTTCCACCACTCGAAGCTTGTAATGCTTGCAGTTATCCGCTGACGGCCGCTGATAGCACCGGACCAGCGACGAAGCAATGCCTTGCACGGTAGATGGGCACGTGCCGAAAGCTGCAGAAGATACAGAAATTACTCGTTGCTGTGTGGTACACCGCTGCCGAACTCCATCCCACAATATATACGCGACCGCCCTGGGTGAGAAGGGGGCCGTTGCCTTGATCTCAAAAAGGGAGATGAATTGTGTCCAGCTTCGAAACACACCACAGCACGAAAGCATTTGTTGTGAAGTTAAATATCGAGATTTTTTCTATTTTATACGGTGTCGTGTACAGGCCTCCCAAAAGCCCAGTGTCATTCGTGAAATCTCTTGCCGTCTACCTAGAGCGCATGCTCCGACCTAATCATAAATTACTGATGGCCAGTGACTTCAATCTACCTAGCTTTGATTAGGAACAGCTATCAATCTCTGGCTCTCATGATGCTGACAGTGCAAACGTCCTTCCTGATTCTAAGTTATTTCATGATCTTAAAGAGGTTCTATTACATCCTACACGTGTCACATACCTGACCCAATTGGTTCTTGATCTTGTATTTATCGAAGGGTTGTCGGAAAATCCGAATGTTGTCTTAACTGAAGGTATAGCTGATCACAAACTTGTACATGTGGACTTAGGAATACAAAAATGCGTCCAAGTTACACCTGTCACGCAGTCCTTTCCAGATTTTTCATCGGCTGATGACGAATCCGTCTTGGAATGCTCAAGCCTTTCCCGTGATGAATTTAAACGCGATGACGACGACGTCACGCTGCTCTTGAACAAGTTTAACTCTGCTGTTAAGTATTATATTGATATATTCGCACCGACGCGTAGAAAGAAAACTAAATGTTATAATCCATGGATCACTCGTGAAATCATTAATCTCAAACGTAGAATAAAGCGCAACCGCACGTATAAGCTAGCTCAGTATATCGAATTCTGCTCTTTAAGGGATGCTTTATTCATCAAACTACGTAACTCTCGGGACAAATTTCACAATCAGACTATGATTACATTCTGAAAAAACTCCCCAGACAAGTTTTGGTGTTTCCAGTCCGACTCTAATCGAAATGTTCAGCAGCTAAGAATAATCAACAGCGTAAATTCTAATCTTAATGATATGGTCAATGAATTAAATTATACATTTTGTAAAGCATTCATACGACCTTCAGTTCTCAGCGCCCATGATAAATCATACACACCATATGCATCTCAATCAATACCTGACGTTTCAATTAGTCGCGAATAAATTCTTCTATGTTGATTGATATTGGCGTAAAAAAATCGCCTGGAGCCGACAGTTTGCCTAACAACTTTCTTCGACGCTACTCCGAACTAACTTCTGAATTCCTACACATTATTTTTAATGCATCCTTTGAATAGAGCTCAGTACCAGAAGGCTGGCTAACGACCAACGTAATACCGGTGTTTAAATCAGGTAATAAACTTATTCCTCACAATTACAGACCTATTTCCTTCATAAGCACATGTTGTAACCTCTTGGTTAGTAATATTATTGCTAATCACATGTCCATGCACTTGGAAGCGAATAATTTTTCTGTTGAAGTTCAGCATGGCTTTCGTAGAAAATTTTCAACCTCAACTCAACTATGATCTATTGTACATGACTTTACCAGTGCCATAGATGACCGCCTGCAGATTGACGCGATATTTCTAGACTTGTCAAATGCGAGAAGAAAGGGGGTTAACCGAGGGGCCCGACTTGTTTACTCACATCATAAGAACCCAACAAACACTGATGAAATAAAGAAACGATAATATAATGGAAATGAAATTGGATGAGAAAACAGCTTGCCGCAGGTAGGAAACGATCCGACAACCTTCGTATTTCGCGTGCCATGCTCTACCAATTGAGCTACCGCGGCGCCGTTGCCCCATCCACTTTCTTGGGTATTTATGTTTCCTAGTAGAACCCTGAGAAAAGACGGGGAATGCGGAATAGGAAATTCAAGAGGATGAGCAAAACGTAAACAAGGTGAATGCAGGAGCCATCGTTTCGATAAGTGGACTTGTCTTCTTCAAGGCGACGTATGCTTTCCTCGCCACAGTATATATAGGTGGGGTTCTTCTAAAGGGGAGAGGGTGTGACGCGGCAGGCCGCAGAAACGTGGGAAAATGTGTTAGCGTGTCGAATTGAGAGTAAAGCAACGCTGTGTACAAGGTCAAAGTCAAGGCACCCCCCTCCCCACCCCGGTCTGTCAACACACGCAATTTACGCGATTTAGCAGGCGTGTTAAGGGCGTCTGACACGCCGGCTGAAAAAAAAATGTGGGGGGGGGGGGGGGAATGGAAAAGAAAAAAAGAAAAAAAGGGGGGGAGATACGCCAAGAAATCAAACTAAGTGTTGTTGCCTATAGCTTGAAGTTTAGTATAGCGAATAGATTCTAAAGCTTCCTTTGAAACGTTTATGCCTATTGGTTGCAATGTCTTGAACTTATGGATAAGGTATGATTCTCTGTATTTTCTTTCTCGTTCAGAACGGAAATTTCACTGTAAGATGTAGAGTTTACGTTCATCAAAGTTATGGCCTGGTTGGTTGAAATGCTCGGCGACGGCTTTGCGAAGCTTTTTAGCTGTGTCCGCTCGATGTCCGTTTAATCTGACGTTCATTGATTGTCCTGTTTCACCGATATATTGTTTCTTACAGAAGAAACATTCAAGCATACAAATCACATCCGAACTTGTGCAAGTGAAGCTAGATTTGACTTCATGTGTATAACTATTTGCGGTGCTTTTAATTTTAATGTCACTTTGAAGGTGCCTGCAGGTTTTGCAGCGAGGGCGACAACATGCTTTTATTACGGGGGAATGCTGCTGGCTGACTTTTACGTGCACTAACATGTCTTTAAGGTTCTTGTTTCGGCGGTAGGTAACCCTGGGTACAGTCGGGAACGCTTTTCGCAGACGCTCGTTACTTGATAATATTGGGTGGTATTTTCTTAGGATGTTGTTTATGTTTGGTAGTGCATTAGAATATTTTGTTATAAAGGCCGGCGGTCTGTCAGATTCTAATGTGGGCTGTCTGTTCGCTAATTCGGACAGTCTCTCCAATCTTGACGCGGCATCATAAGCTCTATCGAGAGCAACTTGGGGATAGTTCCTCTCTGCTAGCGTTGATTTAAGGTCATTTAGGTGGTGGATATAATCGTGGTCTTCGCTGCAGATTCTTCTTACACGTTTCACTTGTCCGACGAAAATTCCTTGCTTGCAATGTCGCGGGTGATGACTGTTGTAGTCTAAATATTGCTGGCTATCTGTAGGCTTCCGATAAAGTGTCGTTCTCAATTTTCCGCTTTCTTTGTAGACCATCGTGTCCAAGAAGTTGATCTGACTAAGAGAGTGGTGAGCAGTAAATTTATTACTCGGGTGAAAGCGATTGAAATGGCTAATTAAGTCGGTTAAGGCGCTTGTGCCGTGTTCCCATATTATAAATATGTCGTCAATGTAACGAAGATAGGTGTGGGGTTTTAGACGGTAGGATTTCGGCGGGCCTCCTTCGAACTATCCCATGAAAATGTTCGCATACGTGGGAGCGAATCGCGTACCCATGCTAGTGCCGAAAATTTGCAGGTAGTGTATAGAATCGAATTCGAAATAGTTGAGCGTGAGAACTAACCTGAGGAGCGATAAGTAAACTTCAGGAACGTGCGCTTGGGGATTGATTGCGAGGGATCTAGAAACGGCTTCAATTCCTTCACTCATGGGAATGTTGGTGTGAAGGGCAGAAACATCCAAAGTGACTAGAATAGCGCTGTCGGAAAGGATATGGTTGGCGTTGATGCCGTCGATAATTCGAAGGAAGTGCGGCGTGTCTTGAACGAAAGATGGGAGGGTGATGGGTATGTTTGACAGGTGGTGATCTAAGAATTTAGATAGTGACTCAGTAGGTGTGTTGTTATTAGACACAATAGGCCGGCCTCGGATTTCTGCTGTAAATATTTCGTCTTCGACCGGAACTTTATGTATTTTAGGAAGAAGATAAAAGCGGCCTGCTGTTTTGTTCTTGGGCATCATGAAGCGATATTCAGATTGCGTGATTAGTTCCCTGGACAGGAGCTCCGCTATTGTGCTTAACACAATATTGCTGTAATCTGAAGTTGGGTTAGAGTGAAGTTTTCTGTAATAGGTGTGGTTGCTCAGTTCTTTAGAGGCCTCATTCTTGTACTTTTCTATAGGCCAGATTACGATACTGCCGCCTTTGTCTGCTGGTTTTATTGCAATATCATTCCTTTTCGCAAGTTCTTTAAGGGTTTGGTGTTGAGCGGGGGTCAAATTTTTGCGTTTCCGGTAATGCCGCGTTGACTCTAGAATTTCCTTTGATATCAGTTTTAAGTATAAATCGAGGTCTGGGCACTGTTCGGTTTCCGGTGTCCACGTGCTAGGTGGTCTAAGAGAGTCTCTATCTTCTTTTCCTATATCTGGTCTACCGAAAAAGAACTCCTTGATGCGCATGCGTCGTGAAAACTCTGTTATATCTTTGTGGAGTTCGTATTCGTTTACTGCGTTGTTCGTCGGACAAAACGTTAGACCGCGTTTCAGGAGATCAACTTCTTCGGGGCTTAGACTCTGGGATATATCTACCACATTGCTGCAGTGCTCTGTATGCTCGCCTGTAGGACTGTCGGTGGAGCTATGTGCTGCAGTGGTTACATTAGTTTCTTTGGGTGGATCTGCAGCTCTAATATCTTTGCGCTGGTATTCATCTAGTAATTTTTCTTCCTTAGTTTGGACGAATTGTTTAAGTTCTCTTCTTTCCGTTTCAGTTAGCTTTATGCTGTCGAGTTGATCAGAGATTATCATAAGCTGTTCTTTGCAGTGTTCTTCGAGAATGTAGATAAGGGAGAGCGATGCATTTTCTAGGACAGCATTCCACTTTAATAATAGCCTGGAGGGTAAAGAACCAAGGACGCATCTAACCTTAATTCTGAGACCTTTTGGGATTTTCCTCTGTTTAATGCAGCTAGTGTAAGTTTTTAGGCGAAATCTGTAATTTGTTTGTTTGGCGACGAGTTTGCGGGATTGGAGGAAAGGGCGAGATTTGTTGTTGCGTGTGCTATCCCTAGTGCGTGATAGTCATTTCTGTTTGGTTCGGGCAGACCTCCGGGGCAAAAAATCTTCAGGTGGTGCATTTTTACGCTTGATTTTCTTGTCGAGACCTGCACCGATGTCTGTCTGCGTATCAGTTTGCTTGTTAGTGTATATAGCTGTTTGTGTGAAGGCTTCGTGGGTGGTTGTGGGCTTCCGTACGCGCGGATGTTGTAAAGGTGGTGTTGGTTCCGCATCCACCGTATGTGTAGATGCTTCTTGGGTTCTAGCTTCAGTGGAACGTGCGTGCTAGCTGGTGTTGAAAATTTCAGGCGTGAGTTCGTCTGTTGAAGCTAACTGGGACGCAGGATTTATTTGTGTTGTAAGTTGCGTCGATTTAGAAGAGTTCCTGAGCGTGTACTTGATGTTGTTAGCCATTACCTTGACGCAAAAAAAATTGGGGTGAAGTCCGTCCCGGGCGAGCAGAATGTCGAGGTCCTGGTGCATTTCAGCGTGGTGGATGACATCGACGTTTTCGTGTTGGTTTCCAATGTTAAGAAGAAAATCATTGAGCTTACGTGTCCCTAGTGCGTGAGCTAGGAGTGTCGCTGATTGTTTAATAAGTGGCCTGTGTTTGTTTGCGATCCTAGGAAGTACTGTTGTCAAGGTGATTTCTGCGTTTGGTCTGTTGGTGTGCAAATCGTTTATAAGCGTTTTCATGGCCTCAACTGTGTTGTCACCGGTGTCGTGGTTAAGGTCATTAGTCCCGCAGTGAATGAAGAAATGTGTGATGTGCTGTGGTGCCGTAGCAATAAGGTCTCGGATGGTGTATGTTGTGGCGCCGCTCTTAGAGCTAATGTATGGTGAGTGTTGGCCTGGTGGGAAGTGTTCGTGCAACGTACTTGTAGTGACTGTTTCCAATTAGTGCTGCGTGTGAAAAGGAAAGCAGAGGGCGCTCACCTTGTTCCTTCATCTTACGTCGGTAGAAATCCAGAGAAAAGACGGGGAATGCGGGAGATGGAAATTCAAGACGATGAGCAAAACGTGAACAACGTGAAGGCAGAAGCCAACGTTTCGACAAGTGGACTTGTCTTCTTCAAGGCGACATATGCTTTCCTCGCCACAGTATATATAGGTGGGGTTCTTCTATAGGGGAGAGAGTGTCAGGCGGGAGGACGCGGAAACGAGGGAAAATGTGTTAGCGTGTCGAATTGAGAGTAAAGGAACACTGTGTACAAGGTCAAAGTCAGGGCACCCCCCTCCCCACCCCGGTCTGCCATTACGCGATTTAGCAGGCATGTTAAGGGCGTCTGACACGCCGGCTGAAAAAAATGTGGGAGGGGGGGGGGAGGAATGAAAAAGAAAAAAGAAAAGGGGGGGGGGGGAGATACGCCAAGAAATCCAACTAAGTGTTGTTGCCTATAGATTGAAGTTTAGCATAGCGAATAGATTCTAAAGCTTCCTTTGAAACGTTTATGCCTATTGGTTGCAATGTCTTGAACTTATGGATAAGGTATGATTCTCTGTATTTTCTTTCTCGTTCAGAACGGAAATTTGACTGTAAGATGTAGAGTTTACGTTCATCAAAGTTATGACCTGGTTGGTTGAAATGCTCGGCGACGGCTTTGCGAAGCTCTTTAGCTGTGTCCGCTCGATGTCCGTTTAATCTGACGTTCATTGATTGTCCTGTTTCACCGATATATTGTTTCTTACAGAAGAAAGATTCAAGCATATAAATCACATCCGAACTTGTGCAAGTGAAGCTAGATTTGACTTCATGTGTATAACTATTTGGGGTGCTTTTAATTTTAAATGTCACTTTCAAGGATTCTTGGACACGACTGTCTACAGAGAAAGCGGAAAACTGAGAACGACACTTTACCGGAAGCCTACAGATAGCCAGCAATATTTAGACTACAACAGTCATCACCCGCGACATTGCAAGCAAGGAATTTCCGTCGGACAAGCGAAACGTATAAGAAGAATCTGCAGCGAAGACCACGAATATATCCATCACCTAAATGACCTTAAATCAACGCTAGCAGAGAGGAACTATCCCCAAGTTGCTCTCGATAGAGCTTATGATGCCGCGTCAAGATTAGAGAGACAGTCCGAATTGGCGAAGAGACAGCCCACATTAGAATCTGACAAACCGCCGGCCTTTATAACAAAATATTCTAATGTACTCCCAAACATAAACAACATCTTAAGATAATACCACCCAATATTATCAAGTAACGAGCGTCTGCGAAAAGCGTTCCCGGCTGTACCCAGGGTTACCTACCGCCGAAACAAGAACTTTAATGACGTGTTAGTGCACGCAAAAGTCAGCCAGCAGCATTCCCCCATAATAAAAGCATGTTGTTGCCCTAGGTGCAAAACCTGCCGGCACCTTCCAAGTGACATTAAAATTAATAGCACCGCAAATAGTTATACACATGAAGTCAAATCTAGCTTCACTTCGGATGGATGGATGACTTCACTTCACTTCGGATCGGATGTGATTTATATACTTGAATGTTCCTTCTGTAAGAAACAATAAATCGGTGAAACAGGACAATCAATGAACGTCAGATTAAACGTACATCGCGCGGACAAAGCTTCGCAAAGCCGTCGCCGAGCTTTTCAACCAACCAGGTCATAACTTTGATGAACTTAAACTCTACATCTTACTGTCAAATTTCCGTTCTGAACGAGCAAGAAAATACACAGAATCATACCTTATCCATAAGTTCAATACATTGCAACCATTAGGCATAAACGTTTCAAAGGAAGCTTTAGAATATATTCGCTATGCTAAACTTCAAGCTATAGGCAACAACACTTAGTTGGATTTCTTGGCGCTCTACCCCCCCCCTTTTTTTTCTTTTTTCTTTTCAGTTCCTCCCCCCCCCCCACTTTTTTTTTTCAGCCGGCGTGTCAGTCGCCCTTAACCCGCCTGCTAAATCGCGTGTGTTGACAGACCGGGGTGGGGATGGGGGTGCCCTGACTTTGACCTTGTACACAGCGTTCCTTTACTCTCAATTCGACACTCTAACACATCTTCCCTCGTTTCCGCGCCCTCTCGCCTCACGCCCTCAACCCTTTAGAAGAACCCCACTTATATATACTGTGGCGAGGAAAGCATATGTCGCCTTGAAGAAGACAAGCCACTTGTCGAAACGTTGGCTCCTGCATTCACCTTGTTCACGTTTTGCTCATCGTCTAGTAGAACACTGGAAGAGTTAGCCAGCGCCACCACTAATAGACCTTCACGGCGGGCGTGGAACATCCTAGACTAGTCAAAGGCATTCAATCGTTTGCCATATGCAAATCTAATCGAAATTCTTAGATCACCTGGACTACCAGAAAATATAGTGCATTGGATTCAAGCTTATTTAGCGAATCGTGTTCAGTTCGTGGAAATCGATGGGGTGAAATCTAATAGCCTGCTTGTCTTATCCGGTGTACCACAGGTGTCAGTGTTGGGACCCCTGCTGTTTCTTATCTGTGTAAATGACATTGCTAAAAATTTGGATCCTAATGCCAAGGTGAAATTGTTTGCTGAAGATTGTTCATTTATTATGCTGTCGGGAGTTCTTCATGCCAGAGTACACTTAACAATAGTCTTTGTAAACTCGCGGACTGGTGCGACGACAGAGGAATGCAAATAAACTTTTCCAAAACGATGTCAATGACAATGACACTGAAACGAAAACCACTACTTTCTACTTACCTCATTGGCAATAGTAACCTTGAATCGATTACCTCTGTGAAATACTTAGGCATAACAATTAATAGTAACCTCAAATGGGACACCCATATTAACAACATATGCAACAAAGCCTTCAAAAAGCTTTGCTTTCTACGCAGAAAGCTAAGTCACCGTCATCTGTCAAGCCGCAAGCTTATCGTTCCCTCGTACGCCCAGTCCTAGAGTATGTTTCCATAGTGTGGGACCCGTTCATTAATAAGGAAATTGATAAACTTGAACTTATTCAGCGCCTGGCTGCACGGTTTATTCGCTCCGATTGCAAAACATTACCATCAGTTTCTGGCATGTTAGGCCAAGTTGGACTGAATCCGCTACACGTGCGCCATAAAATCACCAGGCTAAACTTTTTTTTACTCATTGTTTCATAATCAAACAGGTTTAGCAAATGCCACATATATTACCAGTGCTCCACAAAGGTCGTCACGTATTTTTCATTCTAAAGTAGTCCAGTCATACTTTGCCCGCACTAAAATCTTTCAGAAATCATTTTTCCCACTTACGAGCGAAGAATGGAATCATTATTTATTTCGATCCCGCGACCTCGTGCTCAGCAGCCCAACACCATAGCCACTGAGCAACCACGGCGGGTTACACTTATTTAAGATAATCGTCAAATAACATGCATCAAATAGCACAAATGACAAAGAATAATGGACAGAATAGAAATAGAACAAAGAAAACTTCACTTACACCTCACTTTCACTTTTATTTCCTTAAAGAACCCTCAATGGGGGTATTACATATGGGGTGGGGTTTACAAATATTCATTCTAATTAGTGGCCACATGAGTTCAATGAAGAATATTAGTATTAAGCTTATCAGCAAACGTCGATGAACAGGTGATTTCGGATATGTGACGGGCCAGGCCGTTCCAGTCGGTTGATGATCGGCAAAAGAAGGATGCAGAGAAGATTGTAGTACGGCTGCGTGGACGGGTTACTTGCAAGGGCTGCCCTGTACGCAGGGAATGGCGAGGGGTTGGAGCCAACACATATGGCGCATGATGGAGCGAACTGTAATAAAACTTATGAAAGAGGATTAACGAATCAATGCGATGCGGGATGATAGCGTGTCGATCACGAACCCCCCCCCCCCCCGGGTGTAGTCGAGGAAGGCGAGGATATCGACAATTTTCTGGTGTCTTCAGACGTATATGACACCCCACCCTACTGGCACCGTGCACCCGGGGCCCACGGCCCCCCGGCCCTCCCTGTTGCTACGCCACTGACTGACGCTGCTGAATGGTTTGCGAGGCCGTCAGTCGAGTACGGGCAAGCTGGCGTGCATGGTCCGCGAAGAATTGTACGCAAATGTGACGTGAGGAAGGGCAATGTCCCAGTCGTGGTGGTCCTTGGAAACGTACTTGGACAGCATATCGGAAAGAGTATGGTTTAACAGCTCTGTCAGGCCATTGGTTTGAGGATGGTATGAGGTAGTCAGCTTGTGTTGAATCGAGCAGGAACGCACAATGTCGGCGATAACTTTCGAGATGAAGTTACGACCATGGTCAGTAAGCAGCTGTCGCGGGGCGCCATGAAGCAAGATAATGTCACGCAAGAGAAAGTCCGCGACGTCAGTGGCGCAACTGGTAGGGTGAGCCCGCGTGATAGCGTATCGGGTGGCGTAATCAGTTGCGATGGCTACCCATTTGTTCCCAGAGGATGACGTGGGAAAGGGACCGAGGAGGTCTAATCCAATACGAAAGAACGGTTCCACAGGGAGGGTGATCGGCTGGAGATGACCGGAAGGTAGTACCTGAGGTGTTTTCCGACGCTGGCAGGGATCACAGGCAGCAACATAGCGTCGGACGGAGCGAGCGAGACCAGGCCAATGGAAGCGGCGGCGGACGCGGTCATATGTGCGGAATACCCCAAGATGTCCTGCAGTGGGTGCGTCATGCATCTCAAAGAGCAGTCTGTCGTAGATGCTTTGGCAAGTCAAGAGGAGATCAGGGCCGTCAGGGAGGAAGTTCCTTCGGTACAGAATGCCGCCCTGGAAGACATATCGGCGAACGGATGCGTCGGTAGGTGTAGAGCGCAGACGCTCGATGAATACTCGCAGCGATAGCTCTCGGTACTGCTCGTCTGCGATGTTAGCAAAGTGAGACACAGAGAAAATGCCGTTGGCGGTACTACTGTCGGCGTCATCAGGCTCGTCTGCCGGGTAGCGAGACAGGCAGTCAGCGTACTTGTGTAGTCGGCCAGATTTGTAAGTGACAGAGTACAAATATTCTTGGAGGCGTAAGGCTTGCGACCAAGTCTTCCTGTAGGATCTTTCAGTGAGCATAACCAGCAAAGCACGTGATGGTGTGTGACAACGGAAAAGGGTCGGCCATATAAGTATGGGCGAAACATCGCAACCGCCCAGACTAGGTCCAGACACTCACGCTCAGTGATGTAATAGTCACGCTCCGCGGGCGAGAGGTGCATGCTGGCGTAAGTGATAACACGGTCGTGGCCGCGCTGGTGTAGTGCCAGTACAGCGCCAATTCCTTGACCGCTGGCATCAGTACGGACTTCGGTAGGCGCAGAAGGATCGAAATGGGCCAGAACGGGAGGCATTGTGAGAAGGTCGATTAGAAGCGAGAATGCAGAGGCCTCGTTCTCGCCCCACTGGAAAGGGGCGTCTTTTTTCAAAAGCTCGGTTAGTGGTCGTGCTATGGCCGCGAAATTTTTCACGAAACGGCGGAAGTACGAGCAAAGGGCGATGAAGCTGCGCACATCCTTGACACACTTTGGAACAGGGAAGTGCGTAACAGCATTGATCTTGCCTGGGTCCGGTTGCACTCCAATCGCGTCAACGAGATGTGCAAGGACGGTAATCTGGCGACGGCCGAATTGGCACTTCGATGCGTTGAGTTGCAGACCGGCTCGCCGAAAAACGTCCAGGACTGCTGAGAGGCGCTCGAGGTGCGTAGCGAATGTTGGGGAGAATACTATAACGTCGTCCAAGTAGCACAGGCACGTGGACCATTTGAAAACATGAAGAGAGTCCATCATGCGTTCAAAAGTGGCAGGAGCGTTACATAGACCGAACGGCATCAGTTTGAATTGATAAAGACCGTCGCGTGTTACAAAGGCAGTCTTCTCGCGGTCGAGATCGTCCACGGCAATCTGCCAGTAGCCGGAGCGAAGGTCAATAGAGGAGAAATAGCGAGCACCGTGGAGGCACTCAAGGGCGTCATCAATACAAAGTAGGGGATACACGTCCTTTTTGGTAACCCTGTTAATGTGCCGATAACCAACGCAAAAGCGCTATGATCCATCCTTCTTTTTTACCAGTACAACAGGTGACGCCCATGGACTACATGACGGTTCAGTAATGTTCTTGGCAAGCATTTTGCGAACTTCGGCGTGAATAACTTGACGCTCAGCCGGTGATACTCGATACGGGCGGCGATGAATAGGAGGGGCATCGCCGGTATTAATGCGATGTTTAACAGCTGTAGTTTGGGCAACAGGACGATCGTTAAAGTAAAAAATATCGTAGTAGGAAAACAGAACGTGGTAGAGCTCACGAGCGTGCTCGGACGTCATGTCGGGCACAATCATTTTCTGTAAGTCGGCGATGGTACAAGTTGCCGACTGTGATGGTAGACGAGGATCAGCTGAATTATCGTCTGCTGCAATAGATGCTACTAAGTGATCATCCTCGAATGAGCAAAGCTGGGCCAGAGACATCCCGCGTGGCAGCACTTGTGTCGTCAAGCCAAAATTGACCACTGGCAGGCAGACGCAATTCGCCGTAATAGATAAAACTGTATGAGGTACTGTGATCCCGTGTGTAAGGAGGACGTCTTGCGTACGAGCTGCGATGTAGTGACCATCGGGGACTGGTGGGGATGACACGAAGTCAACGTAAGTCAGTGCCGAAGGTGGCAAGCGAACGAAGTCGACGGAACTGAGGCGACTGGGTTGTGGTTCAGCGGGATCCAGAACAGGCAGGTCAAGGCGGAGAGTACTGGCGGAACAATCGATGAGAGCAGAATGTGCGGAGAGGAAGTCTAAGCCGAGGATGATGTCGTGGGGACAGTGGGCGATGACTGTGAACGGCACGATAGTGGAGCGATCGGCGAAAGGGAAGCGGGTGGCACACATACGAATTACAGGGGCTGTTCTGCCATCGGCGATACGGACAACAGACGTCGTGGCGGGCGTGATTATATTCCTCAGCCGGTTACGAAGGTCTGCGCTCATTACCGACAAATGCGCCCTACTGTCTATGAGAGCAGATGCAGAAACACCGTCGATTTGTACGTCAAGAAGGTTCAGGTGAGTGGGCAACGTCAGTAGAGGATTTGGCGGCGTAGGGAGCAATGCAGCGTCACCTCGAGGCACTGCATCGTATAGTTTTCCGGCTGGGAGCGGCGTCCAAAGGGAGTCGGCGAATTGGACCGACGGGGCTGGAAAACGCGAGATTGTCGTCGTTGGGGCGAAGGCGAACGAGAATAGGGACGGTTCGGCGCAGGAGAATCTGTGGCAGCATTATCGGAGCGGGCAGCATAGGGATGACAAGGGCAACCTGGGGGGCGAGAGTAGGCAGTATATGTAGGCCGGTTCGGGGAACTCCAGCGACTGCGACAGTGCCGAGAAATGTTCCTGATTCGATGGCAGTGAAAACAAATGGGCTTGTCGTCTGCAGTGCGCCATTCAGACGGGTTGCGGAAAAGGGGTGGGTAAGAAGATGCGGGACGGCGCGGAATAGAAGAAGCCGAGTGGGTATCAGGGCGATGGGCCGAGCAGATGGTGTGAAGACCCATGTTTGTGAACTCCTGGCGGACAACTGTCTGGATCAGGGAAACCGTGACTGCAGGTGCATTGGAGGGGCTGGCGCCGAAGGCAGCCGGATAGGCGGCTTCGATCTCACGCCGGACGATCTTGGTAACATCGCCAGTGTTGTTGGGACGAGGAGCGTCGGCACAGGAAGATGTCGCTGCAGTGTTGGGCAGACGGGCAAACTGCTGGTCGATACGTCGGCTTTTAGTGAGTTCCAGGCGGCGGCACTGTTTTATAACTGCATCCACCGTCGAGACGTTGGTGTATGTTGTATAAAAACGAGTAAGTTGAAGGCGTCATCGGCAATGCCTTTGAGGATGTGGGAGACCTTGTCGGACTCAGTCATGTGTGCGTCAACTTTGCGGCACAGAGCCAAGACGTCCTGAATGTACGTGACGTAGGGCTCTATTGACGTCTGCACACGGCCGGAAAGCGCCTTCTGCGCGGCAAGTTGGTGACCGTAGGGGTTGCCGAACAACTCTCGGAGCTTTTGTTTAAGCGAATACCAACTGGTGAGCTCATCTTCGTGCGTCCGAAACCAAACACGAGGTGTGCCGCCGAGGTGTGCCGCTGAGGTAAAAGACTACGTTGGCGAGCATGATAGTAGGGTCCCACCGGTTATTGCAGCTGACGTGTTCGTACAGGCTGATACAGTCATCGACGTCTTCCCCATCTTTGCCCGAGAATACGCCCGGATCAGGGGGACCGAGGAGAGTGATGTAGGTCGTCGAAGTGGCAGCAGATGTCGGAGCCGGCGGAGTCGAGCTATCGTCGCCGGGAGCCATGAAGGAAGGCTCGACGTACCGTCCACTGCTAAGCTCGGTGACGAGGTGCAGGGAACGTCCATCTCCACCAGATATGTTACGTAGGAAGCCGCCGACGAAAAGCTATGTAAAAGTATATTTACAAGGCAATACGCCGCACTTGACCAAGAGGTAACAGCCCGCGCTAGCCTCTGATCGTCGTCGTCGTCGTCGTCTTCACCCTGCTCGCCTCTTTGTCATCGCGAATACTGTTCCGTAGCAATATTATCCGGTGAATATAAGAGCCTGATGGCGGCGAGTGAAGCACATTACTTTACATTTATTGGGGTTAAGGGTCATTAACCAGTGGTTGCACCAGTCTTACACTTTGTTAAGGTCATTTTGTAAAATACTGTGGTCAGAGTCGTTAGTAATTATGTGGTAGATGACACAATCGTCAGTGAACATACGGATTTGAGAGGAAACATTAAGAGGAAGGTTGTTAATATAAATAAGGAAAAGTAGGAGGCCTAGAACGCTGCCTTGTGGGATGCCAGATGTTACAGGGAGGGGCGCGGAGGTGCGATTATTGAAATGCACTGACTGTGATCGGTTAGTGTAAATTCAATAACCGAATTTAAGATGTCAGGGTGCAGGTTCAGCTGGGAGAGCTTGAGTATTAGGCGTTGGTGAGGTAACATGGGCATGGGCAGGACATGTAATGAGGAGGGAATATAACGATGGTCATTAAGGGTTACGGACTGGATTCCAAGGGAAGGGAAGCGTAGCAGGGGGCGGCAGAAAGTTAGGTGGGCGGATGAGATTAAGAAGTTTGCAGGGACGACATGGCCACAATTAGTACATGACCGGGGTTGTTGGAGAAGTATGGGAGAGGCCTTTGCCCTGCAGTGGGCGTAACCAGGCTGCTGCTGCTGCTGCTGCTGATGATGACGATGATGTAACTTATCAAACGCTTCAGCATAATCCAGAAAAATGGCATCGATTTGGGTGTTAGCATAGAGATTACTTGTAAGTCATGGACGAGGATAGCAAGTTGCGTTTCGCACGAGAGCCTTACGAAAACCATGTCGGGATGGGTGAAAGAAGTTGTTAGTGTCAAGGAAGTGCATAATTTGGGTGAAAATGACGTGCTCCAATATCTTGCAGGGTACGCTGGTTACGGAAATCGGTCTGTAGTTAAGAGGCGAGTTTTCATTACCTGATTTGTAGATTGGAACGACCTGCCCTTTCTGCCAGGTGATGGGTTTGCTATAGGAGGATAAAGACTGTGAGAAGATTAATCTAAAGTGCGATGCGCCGATGAGTTTAGTATTTTTTAACAGTTTAGAGTTGATGCCATGCGCCCCTGATGACGATGAGAGTTTTAGCTTTTCAATTATTGCCGTTATGCCATGTTCAGTGAATTCGATGGGTGACATAACACATTGCACAGGTGAAGGTGGTATAGGTAACAGATCATCAGGTTCAGTGGTGAATACTGATGAAAACGCGTGGGTAAATGCATCGGCACACTCTTCTTCGGGGATTACTATATCGTTATAGTCGGTGATAGTGATAACATCCGGTGGCTCTGGGTTTAGAAATCGCCACAATTTCTAGGGGTTTGTGCTTAGAACACGAGGCAACGTGTCGTAGAAAAAAAAAGTGTTTTTCGTGGCGTATAGCTGGGACCAAGTCAGAAGGAACCAAGTCAGAAGGAAGAGTACGTCAGTTCCATCATCTTCCTCGACCGCGCCGACCGAGCTCGTCCTCAACCAGCCGCGAATCCCCACGTCCCTCCATGGGGACACCTTCGAGGATGTAGAGGACTGGCTCGATCACTTTGAGCGTGTCGCAGAATACAACGGCTGGACTCCAGAGCGCAAGCTGCGCAACGCCTACTTTGCCCTCGAGGACTATGCGCGGACATGGTTCGAGAACCGTGAGGCGGCCCTATCGACATGGAACGAATTCCGACGGCAGCTAATCGGCACATACGCCAGCCTCGATCGCAAGGAGCGAGCTGAATCTGCAATTCAGGCGAGAGTACAGCGGCCGAACGAAAGGGTCGCAATGTTTGTTGAAGATATGTACCGACTTTTCCGACTCCATGCCGGAAGAAAAGAAGCTCAGGAACTTGATGCGCGGTGCCAAGCAAGAGTTATTCGGTGGCCTAATACGCAATCCACCAAAGACCGTTGCAGAGTTTCTTGCGGAAGCCATATCAGTGCAAAAGGCACTGCAGCAGCGAACACGGTAGTACAACCGCGGCGTGTCGACCCTATCGCGTGACCCTCAGCTATGCCCTTGAACAATACCGATGCCTTGCGGGAGCTCATTAGGCTTGTTCGAGAAGAGCTCCAAAAGCTTAGGTGGCTCCAGCATCGGTACAGCGACTCGCTCTGGGTAAGGTCGTCCGGAAAGAAATCAGGCAGGCAGTACAAATCCCGGAGCGCAGCGAGACACCACAGTACGAGGTACGGCAGCCACAGCCTCGTATGTCGTATGCGGAAGCTGCGCGAAGTTCGTTGTCTCCGACTTTTCACGATGCGCGCGACGTCCCGGACTATCATGGTGTGCGCGCCGTTGAACAAGCAACTGGCGACTTCAGGCCCCGCCGCACGCCATTCATTGCCGAAACACGACCACCCCGCAAGAGCGACGTATGGCGCACCGCAGACCGGAGGCCCTTGTGTTTTTATTGCGGTGAAGCCGATCACCTCTACAGGGCGTGTCCTTACCGCCGTGCTGGGCTCCGTGGATTTTCACTGAATGCGCCGTGCCCGCGCAATGGTGAACGTCCCTTGGAGATTGAAGCATACCTCGCGGACACCAGGACCTCGTTTGCCCCACGATTCCGTGCACCCCGGTCACCGTCACCCGCCCGAAACAGGTCTTCCAGCCCCCTCTTCACGTCGAGAGCAACGAGGCGTCGCTCACCTAGACCTGCCTCCCGGGAAAACTGAGTCCAGTGACCTGCGGAGGTGAGGTCGCTGACGTTGCGAACGTTGAAGATCCTCCACTACGACGACCATGATTTGACGTAATTGAGACGCAGAGAAAGCAGTGCAGTTCCGTATCAGTATCCTGCGACGTACCAGTTACCATAGATGTGCACGAAGTCACGGTGTAGATCGACACGGGTGTGGACACGTCTGTTATGAGCCAGAATTTCGCGCGCATACTGAACAAAGTTTCGACGCAATGGACCGGAACTCAGATTCGTACTGCAGGAGGGCATCTCATCACTCCAATGGGCCGGTGCACGGCGCGAGTCAACATTCGGGGCTTCACGTACATCGGCGACTTCGTCATTCTTCCTGAATGTTCAAAGGACCTTATACTCGGCATGGATTTCTTTCAGGCGAACGGTGCCATCATCGACCTGCAAGAGTCTAGAGTAAGCTTCGCTACTATGCAAGCTATAGCGAACAGTAATGACGACCATGACGTCGCGCTATGCGTAGCTGACGATCACGTCACGTTGCCACCCAAGAGCAGCGTGCTTACCCTTGTCAGATGCGACATGGAGGACGGCGCCGAAGGAATTCCTGAGGCGAACATGCCCCTGCTTCTTGAGCGCCACATTTGTATAGCCAGAGGGCTTCTTCAGGTGCGAAACAAATGTTCACTCGTTTTGCTAACAAACTTTGGCAACGAATATCGGCATGTACCGCGAGGAACGACAATCGCATTCCTTCGCGAAATCACTTATGTAACTGACATTGCTACATTTGAAACCGCATCGTGTCAGCATACTGGGTTACCCAGCCTAAAGGACGGATTCACGCTAACGCCGCTCTGCAGACCATCAGAAAGACCGTCTACTGAGTCTCGTGAATTAATTTGCGGACTGTTTTTCAACGTCATCCAAAGTGCGGCGCACGTCCATCACAAAGCACCGCATCATTACGGACGAGTTCGCACGTCCTCTCCGTCAGCATCCCTACAGAGTGTCTCCAGTGGAAAGGGAAGCGATCAAGCATCAGGTGAAAGAGATGCTCCAAGACGACGTGATCCAGCCGTCCACCAGCCCGTGGGCCTCCCCTGTAGTGTTAGTCTGAAAGAAAGACAACACACTACGCTTCTGTGTAGATTACAGAAAGTTGAACCGTGTCACCAAGTGCGATGTTTATCCATTATTACGCATCGACGACGCACTGGATCATCTACAACATGCCATGTTTTTTTTCATCGTTGGATCTTAAATCAGGGTATTGGCAAATCGAAGTTAATGAACAGGATCGTGAAAAAACAGCGTTTGTGACATCTGACGGGCTTTATGAGTTCAAAGTTCTCCCCTTCGGTCTCCGTTCCGCACCTGCCACCTTTCAGCGGATAATGGATACCGTGCTTGCTGAACTCAAATGGCAAACCTGCCTCGTATACTTGGACGACATCGTCGTGTTCTCTAGCACGTTTGACGAACATCTCGCACGACTCGAGAGTGTCCTCGCTGCGATCCATACTGTCGGCCTCACCATCCAGCCTGAAAAATGCTACTTCGGGTTCCAAGAGCTCAAATTTCTTGGCCATGTCGTTGGTCCTGAAGGCGTCCGACCAGACCCCGACAAGTTAGCCGCCGTAGCCGAGTTTTCACCACCCACAGACAAGAAGGCTGTCCAACGTATATATATTAAGATATATATTATATATATATATTATATATATATTAAACATATATTAAGTTTCTTAGAAGAGCACAAGGTACTTACAGATGTCCAACATGGTTTCAGGCATAGGTTTTCTACATGTACTCAATTAGTTGAGACTGTTCACGATCTCGCACAGGCAATTAATGAAGGGAAGCAAACAGATATTGTATTCATGGATTTTCGTAAAGCATTTGACAAGGTATCACATAACAAATTAATCCATAAATTAGAGTATTATATAAAAAATGTACAGATACTTACATGGATCAGAGCCTATCTTACTAACAGACACCAATTTGTCACCTTAAACAATACTTCTTCTAACAATACAGAGGTTGCGTCTGGAGTCCCCCAGGGATCAGTTTTGGGACCACTTTTATTTCTGTTATTTATAAATGACATAGTCGCAGAACTTTCAGTTTCCGTGAAACTTTACGCAGATGACTGTATTTTGTATGAAAAGATATCTTCTGTTGATGATCAGGTGCGTCTAAATAATGAACTGGCAAAGGTGACTGCTTGGTGCGAACAATGGCAAATGTCTATTAATTTTGAAAAAACTGTTTTTATGAGAATCACTCTTCAATTTGCATATAATGTTGACAACGTATCTCTATCAGAGGTAAGAGAGTACAAATATTTGGGCCTATGGATAACCAATGAGCTTTCCTGGACGAAGCACATAGATACTGTTGTTGCGAATTCTTTGCGTAAACTGTTTTTCTTGAGGCGCTCACTGAAATCATGTACGTCTGGTGTTCGTTTACTGGCGTACAATTCCTACATTCGTCCGTTGTTGGAATATGCCGTAATTATTTGGGACCCATTCACTTTAACCAATATTAAAAAACTGGAACGTGTACAGCATAAGGTAGTTAGGTTTGTTTTTAGTTCATACGGCCGCGCGTCTGTTGGTGAGCTCGTAAGGCGCAGTGGATTACCTCCGGTGACTGTGCGCAACCGTATCTGTCGATTAAAGTTCCTCTTTCAACTTGTAAACGGCCATTATAAGGTTAACACTTCCAAGTTCTTTACTTACTCATCAGGTTATAACACGAGACGAAGGCATGCTTTATCCATAACCCCCATCAACGCACGGAATAACTGTTTCAAATATTCCTTTTTTCCTAGGACAATAACAGACTGGAATAATCTTAATTCTCATACTGTTACCCAGAATTCCTTATCAATGTTTGAAAAATGCTTGCAAATGTTATGAATTCGTCTGTGTTATCTGCTAGTGTGTTTTTTTTTTCTTGTATGTTATGTATTCTTCACCAATGTCTGAAAATGCCTGCATATGTGATGGATTTGTATGTGTTTACATGCTTGTATATTTCTATGTATACCCACCCTGCTATGATCTGATTTCAGATCGCAGTATTTATAAATAAAAATAAATAAATAAATAAATAAATAAATAAAACGTTTCCTTGATTTGTGCGCATATTATAGGGGCTTCGTCGAGGGATTCTCGAGAATTGCTGAACCTCTGACACGGCTCACACGCGACGATGTGCCTTTCATTTGGGCGGATGAGCAGCAGCAGTCGTTCAATGAATTGCTCAAGCGTTTGCAAGAGGCCCCAATACTTGCTCATTTCGACGAAGACGCTGACACTGAAATTCATACTGACGCCAGCAACGCTGGTCTAGGCTCAGTTCTTGTGCAGTGGCAAGCTGGTGCTGAACGCACCATTGCTTATGCAAGCCGCAGTCTCACCAAGGCTGGGAAAAACTACTCAACCACTGAAAAAGAATGCTTAGCGGTTGTGTGGGCCATTAGTAAATTCCGACCCTACTTGTACGGTAGACCCTTTAAGGCAGTCAGTGACCATAACGCGCTGTGCTGGCGTGCCAACCTCAAGGATCCTTCAGGCAGTCTAGCACGTCGGAGCCTGCGCCTACAAGAGTACGACATTACAGTTGTCTACCGATCTGGAAGGAAGCACAGTGACGCTGACTGTTTGTCATGCGCAGCAGTCCCTACGACGTCATCGGACCCTGACCATGACTTGCCATTTCTCGGCGTTATCGACGCCATAAAAATGGCTGAGCACCAGCGCGCTGACCCTGAGCTGCTGCCGCTGATCGAGCACTTTCAAGGAGTTGAAGGTGTTTTACCCCGCTCGCTCGTGCGCGGCTTATCGTCATACTACTTGCACAACAACGTCCTTTACAGGAAAAACTGCGGAAGCGGTCCCAATACGGTACCTCCTTGTCGTGCCGTCGGCGCTGCGCCAAGACATCTTGCAAGCGTGCCATGGTGAGCCATGCGCGGGACACTTGGGATTCGCTAAGACATTATCAAGGATATGACAGAAGTATTACTGG
Organism: Dermacentor variabilis; assembly: GCF_050947875.1. Classification (NCBI taxonomy): domain Eukaryota; kingdom Metazoa; phylum Arthropoda; class Arachnida; order Ixodida; family Ixodidae; genus Dermacentor; species Dermacentor variabilis. The sequence continues at coordinate 203,240,796 of NC_134572.1, read as the reverse complement.
CCCCAGCTTTATTCTTCTGTACAACAGTATGTGAAGACCTGCGGTGATTGTCAGCGCCGCAAGAAAGCACCAGTCAAACCGGCCGGCTTTCTCCACCCTGTAGACCCTCCTCAAGCACCATTCCAAGGTCGGCGCCAGGTCGGCGCCATGAAAGACGAGGAAGTGCGTAAGCTGCACGCTCTTCTTCTGGCCCGCCATTAAAGAGAAACGTCTCTTTTGTAACACTCCGTCTCCAACCTACGTTACAATATTGAACAGCAACAGTTTAGTGGACTGTATTGTGGCCCAGCCGCCGAGCCCACAGGTTGGCGCGCGATGGTGGTGCTCTTTTATAGGTGATCTGCCGACGGATGTTGCTGACGTAGGCAGCTCCCTGGTGATAGGGCTGATCACGCTCGTCACAGGCGGCACTAGTAGAAGCGTGGGAGGGGGGGGGGGCGGGGCTAGCGTGACTTGGTGAGAGACAGCAGGGGCACGACCAAGGCACGGTTCCAGGCAGTTTGATGTTGCGTGTCGGACAGCCGAGATGGTAGCGAGCAGAGCTGCGCCGATCAGTGCGATGATGAGCACCTGAATATTGAACAGCAGCAGTTTAGTGGACTGTATCATGGCAGAGCCACCGAGCCTGACATTCCTATTTTAAGCTTAACTATACCTACACGGAGTGGGCACGGAGGCACGGCCAGGAGCAGTATGCTTCAATTTCCACGCTTCTACCTTTTACAGGCTTACCTGGCTCCTTTTCTGGTTCTGCAAGCGTCGTCGGTGCAAGCATCGCCATGTTCCACACGTGCATGGCCGTTCCCGTCCCGCAACTGCAGGTACCGACTGCCTGACTTTCAGCCGCAAACGAAATCAAGGCCAGATGCAAGCACTATCGTCCCATCGTTCTGCGCATGGTCTCCTTGCACGATGACATCACAGCCAGGAGCGGACATAAATGGACGGCGGTGCAGCGGTCTCTTCAGTGGGCACGGAGGCACGGCCAGGAGCAGTATGCTTCAATTTCCACGCTTCTGCCTTTTACAGGTCTGTAAGCCATATTCTCTGTACGCTAAGAAAAATGATAATTGTTGTTTGGTCCTGCTTCCGTGACCGGAACTGCTTGCTAACATTGCCTGTGATTGTTTTTCGATGCTTTTTTCTTACTTCGTTCTGGTGATGTGGAAGCAAATCCGGGCCCTGACAGGCGAACTAAAGCCCTGCTCGATATGGATTCATTGCCTGATGACCCTTCCGAAAAGATGACAGTCATATTTACTCTCATTAAAGACCTTCATACGCGCTCAACTCATTCCGTTAAAGTCCAGAACGAGTTGGCAACTGATGTTAAAGATATAAGGACGAGCCAAAAGAAAATCGAAGCTCAAGTTACATCAATCCAGAAGAGGCTTGATGAGTTTGAAACAAAAAACAAATCGATTGAGCTACTAGAGCGCGCTGTTGATCACGTAGAGGACTCAGTCAAGTCGGTTGACGCCCATCTTGGCCATTTAGAATCCCGCCTGAACGAGCAAGAGGACCGCTCCCGGCTCAACAACATAATTCTTCGAGGCATTCCAGATTCTCACGAATCGTGGGAGCAATCCGAGTCCAAGACAAGGTCCATCTTAGCAGGTGCGCTTGACGCCCTGTCGGGCAACGCGATCGAGCGCGCACATCGCTGAGGATCATATTCGCGAAACAAATGCCGCCCTATGATCATCAAATTTTCTGATTTCAAATGAAAAGAAAAAGTTCTTTCAGCAAGAGCAATACTGAAAGAGAAAAAATATAAGCGTTAGCGAAGACTTTTGTGCAGCCACACGTGAAGTGAGGCGCAAACTATTCCAGTTTGCTAAAGATCAACCTGGCGCACCCACCTACCAAGTGCGTTACAAAAAGTTAATAATAAATAAGAAACAATATGTCTACGACCCAATAAGTCAATGTGTCAAAGAAAACGAGTCGTCACGAACACGCAGAGCTGCAGACAATACAGAGCATGCGCCTGGGCAGTCGACGTCCCCTGCTCGTTCTGTGAGATAGGAACGCGACAGGGTCAACAAACGCAACCTATCGAATACTTCAGTTCTTTTTACTAACATCCGAAGCATTATCAACAAACGCATTGCACTGGAATCGGCCATCGACACGTGCGGGCCGGACATTATCGGCTTAACTGAAACATGGCTTCATCCACAAATCGGGCACCATGAATTATTCATCAACTCGTGCGATTTTTCTGTTTGCCGCTGTGACCGCGATACACGCCAAGGAGGCAGTGTACTGCTGGCGATAAATAAAAGGCTGCCTTCAAATTGCATTAAAATTGCATCCACTTTGGAGATTGTGTGGGCAGTCGTTAAACTAGCACATCAAAAAATAATTTTGGGTGTCTTCTATCGCCCCCCGAATTTCACTGCAACATTTGTGAGCGATTTGCACGATGCCATTCATAGTGTTTGCTCTCGTCACACCACAGTGCCAATTTTCTTGCTTGGTGACTTTAATATGCCAAATATTATGTGGTACAATGATCCCCCCACAGTGTATTCTAACTCCTCTACGGCGCAAGACTTCTTAGAATTGTGCAATACTTTTCGCTGACCCAAATCGTTAAGGAACCAACAAGAATAACCACGTCTGTTTCCAATACACTTGACCTTGTTTTTACTACCCGAGCCGATCTTATTTCCGACATAACATGCTTGCCAGGTTATGCTTGCCAGGTTGCGATCATTGCCTACTTTCATTTAAAGTTTGCCTCGAGTGACCTAAACCGATTAAGAAGATCAAGACATTACGAAATTATAACAAGGCTGACTTTCTTTCAATTAATAATGAACTCGCAGTGTTGCTTGATGAATACTTGCGTGAATTTGAATGCCGTAATGTTCAGTCAAACTGGAGTATCTTTGTTAATAAAGTGATTGAATTAACAGATAGGCACATCCCTATTTACACGATCACCTCTAATCTAAAGAAAGCATGGTATAATCATCAGCTAAAATGCTTGTCTAATAAAAAAGCGCCTGTTTAATCGGCTAAACTAAGCCGTGCCAATGTTCGTTTGTCAGCCTACAAACAGAGTGCCGATGAGTACGCGCAGGCCCTAAAAGGCGCCAAAGATAACTTCCTAAGCAGCACATTACCTTGTATGCTTAAAACTAACCCTAAACAATTTTGGCGCATGGTTAATTTTAAAGACAATAATATAATAGCGCTCAGTGACGTTAATGGTGGCGCTATACCAGCCAACCAGTGTCCCGGAGTACTAAATGGTGTTTTCGCAAAACATTTCTCGTTACCTAGCAATTCCACTCGGCCACACCTACGACCATATGACCATGATATAATGTTCCCTCTCATTATCAGCTATGATGGTGTCGCGAGCATCATTAGGTCACTAAAACCATCCTCTGCGCCGGGTAGTGATCACACTAATGTGAAATTCCTTCAAAGCACCGTTTGTTACACATATTATCTTAACTAAAATTTTCCAGCAATCATTGCACGATGGTTTTCTTCCATCCGAGTGGAAAGTCTGGAAGGTAATTCCAATTCATAAATCACGCAATAAGCATTCCCCTCTGAACTACAGACCGATTTCGCTCACAAGTATACCTTGTAAGATACTAGAGCATATCTTGGCTTCTCATCTTGCTACTTTTTTGGAGTCGAATTCATTTTTCACACCATCACAGCATGGATTTCGCAAATCATACTCGTGTGAAACCCAACTAACACTTTTTTGTACACAAACTAAACACCATTCTTGACAATAGGTCCTTGGATGACTGCATTTTCCTTGACTTTGCTAAAGCGTTTGACAAAGTGTGTCACAAACTGCTCGTCTATAAATTACGACTACTTAAGCTCGATCCCTGTATTTTAATCTGGATTGAAAGTTTTCTTGCTAAGCGTTCTCAGTTTGTTTCAGCTAACGGCGCGAATTCTGAAGAATGAACCGCAGGGCTCAGTCCTCTTCTTTTCCTCATCTATATTAACGATTTACCATCCTGCGTTTTCTCATCCGTTCACTTGTTTGCCGATGATTGCGTAATTTTCCGAGAAATAACAAGTTCAAATGACACCGCTCTCCTTCAAGCTAACATTAACGCAATCTTTGAGTGGTGTAATATATGGCTTATGGAACTAAACATTAAAAAATGCAAATTCATGCGAGTGTCTAAAAAGATTACTAGTTTACCCACTTATCACTTAAATAATTCACTACTCGACAGCGTATCTTCATATAAGTACCTCGGAGTGCACATCAGTAGCAATCTAACTTGGGATACTCACATCTCTCATGTTGTCTGCAACGCTAATCGCATGCTCGGATATCTTCGTCGTAACTTTGCAAAATCACCTTCGTATCTCAAACTAATGCTTTATAAAACACTCATTCGCCCTAAGTTAGAATATGCCGCTTCGGTTTGGGATCCGCATTATAATACTTTGGTGCATACGCTTGAAATGGTGCAAAATAATTCGGTCCGTTTTACACTCTCTAATTACAGTCGAAGCGCGAGCATCACGGTAATGAAAGTTAACCTTAATCTACCTACGCTTGCTTCTCGACGTGCGATGCTTCGCTTAAGCCTTTTTCACAAACTGTATCATCATCCCTACCTGCGTACTGATGCGTGCTGTTAGCACCAACCAGTTTTCGGGGTGACTGAAAGAGTAACTTTTCATTTTCTTGTACGTTTGATAGATGCCGAATGTGACTCATAATATTTCTTGCTTCTATTTTAAAACGAACGCTGAGCCGATGCTGATATAAATTAAAAATTTTGATTATGCAAGTTTCAAGAAAAAATCGTTTGGTGGTTGTTCCATAATTTGCATTAAAGACATTGAGAAGAAACTTTTTTTGCAAAATGTAAATTTTCTCTAGACAGGACGATGTTGCAGTGCCCCATACCAGCTCGCAATAGTTAATGTGAGAATAATGAATGAGTTGAAAAGAAGCAGTTTAATTGGCTTAGGAAGAATGTATCTAATGCAGCCGATTGCGCCAGTTATTCTAGCTAACTGCTTGATAATTTGGTCCACATGTGCTGTCCATGACATAGTTGAAGAAAATACTACATCGAGACATCTAAAATGATGAACTATTCCTATTTGCTTGGAGTTAAATAGGACACTTTTGTGTGGAGAATTGATCATGTAATGCCCATCTTGAAAACAGGTGGCAAGAATAAGACGAACAAATTATCGACCAATATCCTTAGCATCTGCCACTCGTACTCTGTTAGAACACGTTCTGTCATCTCAAAATATGCAATACATGACTAACGAAATTTTAGTTTTATTTGCTAAGCAACGTAGCATTCAGCAGAGGCGCTCTTGCTAGACACAGCTTTTTGAACTTACAACTGACATTCACACCAAGCTGCATGACCAATAGAAACTGATGCGGTTCTTATTGATTTCGAAAAGGCATTCTATCGCGTAGGTCACAAGCATTAGACTTGTAAAATAGGGTTTACTAAAATAGAAAATAGTCATCGATTGGGCACAAGAATACTTACTCGACAGGCATCAAGCGGTATTTGTTCATATTGTTCTTTCTAACATCTAGCCCGTCATGTCTAGCATGCCCAGGGCTCGGTACTGGAGCCAGCATCATATGTAATCAGGATAAACAACAATCACGTGGCTATAAATTAAAACATTCATATTTTTCCGACTACTTCGCTATTTATCGGTTTCTTATTGACCGTCCCAATTGCAGCCAAATAAAAAAGGACTTGCAGAAAATAAACGTGTGGTATTTTGATCGGCAGATGAATATTAATATCAAGGAAACAAAGCTAATGCGGCTTAATACCCAAAAAAGCTTGCCGCAAATTTATCGAATAAATAATGATGTAATTCAACCAGCCTGCATGCATTCGGCGTGCAGTCTGTCTGGCCGCGCCTGTAGGAAGCTTGCATTTGTATTTGATAGTATCCTTGTTTTTTGGGGGGGCTTTTACACGCAAGTAGTATCTGTCTGGCAGCGCTTCCGGTGGGAAACCTGCATTCGTATTTGATAGTATTCGTGATTTTTCTCAGGCTTTTCTCTTTTCTCAGGTATTCTTGTCTTTTCTCAGGCCGCCATTGGAATATGAACCTGGCAACGTTTAACGCTAGAACGTTATCTAGTGAGGCGAGTCTAGCAGTGCTATTGGAGGAATTAGAGGGCAGTAAATGGGATATAATAGGGCTCAGTGAAGTTAGGAGGACACATGAAGCATATTCAGTGCTAAAAAGCGGGCACGTCCTGTGCTACCGGGGCTTAGCGGAGAGACGAGAACTAGGAGTCGGGTTCCTGAATAATACGAATTTAGCTGTTAACACACAGGAATTATATATCAGTAACGAGAGGGTGGCAGGTCTTGTTGTGAAACTTAAGAGGTGCAAAATGAAGGTAGTACAGGTCTACGCCCCTACATCCAGTCATGGTGACCAGGAAGTCGAAAGCTTTTATGAAGACGTGGAATCGGCGATGGGTAGAGTGAAAACTAAATACACTATACTAATGGGTGACTTTAATGCCAAGGTAGGCAAGAAGCAGGCTGGAGAAAAGGCAGGGGTGGAATATGGCATAGGCACTACGAATAGCAGGGGAGAGTTATTAGTAGAGTTTGCGGTACAGAATAATATGCGGATAATGAATACTTTCTCCCGCAAGCGAGTTAGTCGAAAGTGGACGTGGAGGAGCCCGAACGGCGAGAATAGAAATGAAATAGGTTTCATACTCTGCGCTAACCCTGGCATCATACAAGATGTGGACATGCTCAGCAAGGTGCGCTGCAGCGACCATAGGATGGTAAGAACTCGAATTAGCCTAGACTGGAGGAGGAAACGGAATAAACTCGGACATAAGGAGCCGATCAATGAGTTAGCGGTAAGAGGGAAAATAGAGGAATTCTAGATCAAGCTACAGAACAGGTACTCCGCTTTAACTCAGGAAGAGGACCTTAGTTTTGAAGCAATGAACGACAATCTTGTGGGCATCATTAAGGAGTGTGCAGTAGAAGTCGATGGTAACTGCGTTAGACAGGATACCAGTAAGCTATCGCAGGAGGCGAAAGATCTGATCAAGAAACGCCAATGTATGAAAGCCTCTAATCCAACAGCTAGAATATAACTGGCAGAACTTTCGAAGTTAATCAACAAGCGTAAGACAGCTGACATAAGGAAGTATAATATGGATAGAATTGAACATGCTCTCAGGAACGGAGAAAGCCTAAAAGCAGTGAAGAAACTAGGAACTGGCAAGAATCAGATGTATGCGTTAAGAGACCAAAGCCGGCAATATCATTACTAATATGGATGAGATAGTTCAAGTGGCTGAGGAGTTCCATAGAGATTTATACAGTACCAGTGGCACCCACGACGATAATGGAAGAGAGAATAGTCTAGAGGAATTCGAAATCCCACAGGTAACGCCGGAAGACGTAATGAAAGCCTTGGGAGCTATGCAAAGGGGGAAGGCAGCTGGGAAGGATCAGGTAACAGCAGATTTGTTGAAGGATGGTGGGAACACTGTCCTAGAAAGATTGGCCGCCCTATATACACAATGCCTCATGACCTCGAGCGCACCGGAATCTTGGAAGAACGTTAACATAATCCTAATCCATAAAATAGGGGACGCCAAAGACTTGAAAAATTATAGACCGATCAGCTTACTTTTAGTTGCCTACAAACTATTTACTAAGGTAATCCCAAATAGAATAAGGAACACCTTAGGCTTCTATCAAGCAAAGGACCAGGCAGGATTCCGTAAATGCTACTCAACAATAGACCATATTCACACTATCAATCAGGTGATAGAGAAATGTGCGGAATATAACCAACCCTTATATATAGCTTTCATTGATTACGAGAAAGCGTTTGATTCTGTCGAAACTTCCGCAGTCATGGAGGCATTACGGAATCGGGGTGTAGAAGAGCCGTATGTAAAAATACTGAAAGATATCAATATTTATAGCGGCTCCACAGCCACCGTTGTCCTCCATAAAGAAAGCAACGAAATCCCAATAAAGAAAGGCGTCAGGCAGGGAGATGCGATCTCTCCAATGCTATTCACAGCGTGTTTACAGGAGGTATTCAGAGACCTGGATTGGGAAGAATTGGGGATAAAAGTTAACGGAGAATACCTTAGTAACTTGCGATTCACAGATGATATTGCCTTGCTTAGTAACTCAGGGGACCAATTGCAATGCATGCTCACTGACCTGGAGAGGCAAAGCAAAAGAGTGGTTCTAAAAATTAATCTGCTCACGCTGATGAGAGAGGCCTTAGCTATTCAATCTAGCACTGTCGAGCATATGGACGGTAACATCTCCCACCTAACACGTAGAGTTGGCATCCTCGAGTCTAAAATGAAAATGATAGACTCTAGCAAAATCAAAAGCATCTCCACTGGCACCACAGAAAAAGCTAAGAAAGTACAGCAGGATCCCGATAACACGAGTACCCTGCAGGTTCTGCTAGTTCAATAGAAATCAAAATGGCGGGACAAACCAGAAAGCTAATTATCTGGCAGTGGAATTGCGCCAGCTTCTTAAGGCGCAAGGCTGCTCTATTGCCGCTCATCAAAGCACAAGCGATAATGCCGCACGTCCTGCTCTTGCAAGAAACACTTAGTGAGAAGGTAAATTTATCGGACTACCGTTCGGTTAGCCAAAAAGGGGAAAATGGCAGAGGTATCGCGACATTCGTCAGGAAAGACACCTCTTTTCAGGAGCACGAAGTCAAAATTTGTAACTCGGATAAGAAATCAGGTCTCGAGGCACAGTTAATTGAAATCATCCCCCACGGAAAAATCCGACGAAACATTTTCATTCTCAACTTGTACAGCTCTCCTTCCGCTCATAAGCATAATCTCCGGTCACTACTAAATAGGGTAGCAACCGCTGCGAAATCGCAGCCCTTAATAGTCGCAGGAGATTTCAACGCTCCCCACCCGGCTTGGGGTTATGTAACACGAACAAAGAAAGGAGCCAACCTAGTTGCAGCGAGTACAGACCTAAACCTGACGCTGGTCTCGCACCCACGTTTCCCCACGAGGCTGGGAAACTCGGTCGCCAGAGACACGACCCCTGATCTTAGCTTCACTAGAAATGCTGTGGCCACATGGTCCAACTTACATGAGAACTTGGGGAGCGACCACTACATAATAGAACTCAGGATGGAAATAATAGCAGCTCCTCCCAAAACCTATAAATACACAGACTGGGACCTCTTTAGGAAAATAAGAGGTGAAGATGAGGCAGTATACGACACGTTCAGTGAACTGCTTGTACAGATACAAATGGATGTCGAGAAGGCCACCAAGGAAATAGTTACGGATGTTGATGCCCCAGGGATGGACGCAAGGTTAGCGCATCTCCTGGAAGCCAAGCGCTCTCTCCTCGAGAGATGGAAGACACAAAGACTCAATCGCAGGCTACGGAAAAAGATCGCGGAGCTCAATAAACTCATTGAGGAGCACTGCTCCGAACTTAATAAACAGCAATGGAGAGACGCCTGCTCGGCAGCAGATGAAAATGCGCAAAGGAGGCAAATGGACCCTCTTTAAACATCTCTTAGACGATGGACAATCCAAATGTAATCAGAGACTAGTCATAGACCGATTAATTAATAAGGAAAAAATTGAAGGCATCTCAGAAGCCTCCATATTTCGGAAACTAGCGAACAAATACCTTCCAATTGGCCAAAGCCCAGGTTCTCCCCTCCCTCAGTATGAGGGCGCGCCTGCCCCAGAGCTGGACGTCCCCTTCTCGGAAGCTGAGATCAGGGAAGTGCTGCACAATTTAAACGGAAGGTCTGCCCCAGGCCCCGACGGAGTTACAAACCGGCTCTTAAGAAATTTGGACGACAAAGCAATTCACGCTTTAGTGAAGGAGATAAATGAGGTATGGGAGGAGGGAGTTGTACCGGAGAGTTGGAAGAAGGCCACAGTGGTCTTAATCCCCAAGCCAGCTAAATCACCCAGCTTGGAGAACCTCCGTCCTATCTCCCTTACTTCTTGCATTAGCAAAGTAGCGGAACATGCAGTGCATAACAGGATATCGAGACATATTGAGCGCAACGAACTATTCCCGTACAATATGGTTGGTTTCAGGCCCTTCCTTTCAACGCAGGATGTCATGCTCCTGCTCAAAACACAGATAATCGACTCTCAAAGCAAAGATGTAAAAGGGGTCCTCGCACTGGATCTATCCAAGGCATTCGATACAATTGCACATGACTATATCCTTCAGGAGATATCGGCCTTGAACTTAGGAGTTAAATTCTTCTCCTTCGTTGCATCCTTCCTCGAGAGCAGGACGGCGGCTATAAATTTGAGGCAATCAGTCTCGGAATATTTCACACTCGGAAACAGGGGTACTCCCCAAGGGGCAGTTATCTCACCCCTTCTGTTTAATATAGCAATGCGCAAGTTGTCGGAAAGCCTTGCAGCAATTCCTTACGTAGGTCATGCATTATATGCTGACGATATTACAATCTGGTGTCCTGGAGGATCGGAGGCTACGGTCGAACAAGCTCTACAGGAGGCTCTGGATGTTAGAGTCTTTCTTGAAAGGTACGGGACTGGCACTCTCGCCTGGAAAGTCGGAACTCCTGCTGTACAGACAGGCTAGACGAGGTGCTAGGCGACTCACCCCACTCGATCAGGTGCCCATTAGCGTTCGTACCAGAGATGGACACACCATCCCGAGAGTAGACTCTATCAAAATACTAGGGCTTTCAATAAACTCAAAGGGATGCAACGCTAAGACTATAGCCCAACTCACCACGAAAACTGAAAACATTATTAGATTATTATGAGAGTGTCCAACAAGAAAGGTGGCACAGGCGAGGATATACTCCTTAGGGCTCACCATGCTTTCCTCATCAGCCATGTCATTTACATAGTCGCGGCCCTCAATTGGACGAAAACAGAAATGGATAAATTAGACACGCTTATGCGCAAAAGTATCAAAAGGGTGATCGGCGTGCCAATCACGGCTAGCACAGAGAAACTCATGACATTGGGAGTACACAACACAACTTCAGAATTAATAGAAGCACAAAGATCAGCACAAATTATTAGATTATCAAACTCCAAAGCAGGCAGAAGACTTCTGGATGCGGCAGGCCTCCGTCCTAGCTTCAATCAGGGAAATATCATGCAACTTAATATTCAGACAAGGAACTCCTTTATTGTAGACCCTTTTCCAAGAAATGTCCACCCCCAACACAATAAAGGTCGAAGGTTAGCGAGGGCTAGAAATTTCTTAAAGAACGTATCCGGAACGGAGGCCTTTGTTGACGCGGCGCGACACGCCAGTGCCAACCAGTTCTCCGTAGCCATAGTCAATGAAAGGGGAGAACTCCTCTCGGCAGCCTCGCTGAAAACCTCCTCGGTCGATGTGGCCGAACAGGCTGCTATAGCTCTCGGATTACAGGACTCAAAACGCACTACGGTGTACATGGACTCCCGAGCAGCCGTTAGAGCGTTCGCATCGGGCTTGATAGCCAAAGAAGCAGCCAGGATTCTAAACGGCAAACAGCCCTCTGACATTGTTCACCACATAATCTGGTTCCCAGCTCACATGGGACCAGACGTATTACCGGGTCACCTGAACCCCAATGAGATAGCCCACGACCGTGCGCGAGGTTTCGTATGCCGCGACCGGATGGTGTCTCGGGTGAGTTCGGGAGAGCTCGTCCACAGTGATCCACTGGTTACTTTTCATGAAATCACCTCTCATTACAGAGGGAATAGGCAGAGTTTTCCTTTCGCCCATCATAAGCTCAACAGGCCACAAGCTAGCACGCTTCGCATGCTCTAGACAGGGTCAGGGGCTTTTTGAACATCCTCCACTCGGACATCGATCCACTCTGCCCAGATTGTGGCACTGAATTTAGCTCATTAAATCACATGCTCTGGCAGTGCCCTGTGTTACAGGATTTTAATACAGAAGAAGACTGGACGCAGGCCATCACAGACCCGAGACAGGACGTCCAGCTCCTCGCTGTCCAGAGGGCCCGTGAACGAGCAGAGAGGCATGGCCTCTCTGTTCCGACATGGGACTAGCCAACGGCTGGGTAGGGACTTGCAGGCCCCCGCTTAGCTCCTCAGGACCCCAATAAAGTCGTTTGCTGCTGCTGCTGCCGAAAACTAAAGTAATGTTTAACGGTCTCTGAAGAGAACAGCAATTTACAATAGGTAGCGAGGCGCTGGAAGTGGTGAGGGAATACATCTACTTAGGGCAGGTTGTGACGGCGGATCCGGATCATGAGACGGAAATAATCAGAAGAATAAGAATGGGCTGGGCTGCGTTCGGCAGGCATTCTCAGATCATGAACAGCAGGTTGCCATTATCCCTCAAGAGACAAGTGTATAATAGCTGTGTCTTACCAGTACTCACCTACGGGGCAGAAACCTGGAGGCTTACGAAAAGGGTTCTACCTAAATTGAGGACGACGCAACGAGCTATGGAAAGAAGAATGATGGGTGTAACGTTAAGGGATAAGAGCAGATTGGGTGAGGGAACAAACGCGAGTTAATGATATTGTAAGGAATATGACGAACGTGCGCGCAATCAGCAGCATCGGCAGCATCAAGCGCGTAGCAGAGGCTCGAGCTCGGGGACTGTGCTCGGTGCATCGTAGAACCGGCGGTCGCTACGAACCCCAATAAACCTCCTTTATAAGTGGTGGAGTCGTGCGGGGTAACGTTCCACTCTACCATCCTGGAACTCCGTTCTCGGACGCTACCCTCTGCCATGCCGGACGCCGACCAGCAGACTCTTGCATCGCCACCCATCCCTTGCGCTGGCACCGTTCGCCAGCGGGAGCCTCCCATCTTCAGCGGAACCGACGACAACGACGTTGAAGAGTGGCTGTCGTCCTACCAACGGGTGAGCGTTCACAACAAATGGAATGACTCGGACAAGCTGGCTTACGTATCATTCTACCTCGCGGGCGTGGACAATCTCTGGTTCAAAAATCATGAAAGGGATATCCGAACGTGGTTGGCGCTCAAGACGTCGATTACAGAAGTATTTGACCGACCCGCCGTCAGGAAACTCCGAGCCGAGTAGCGTTTGCGTACACGCGCACAGGACACGGGTGAGACATTCACCAGCTATATAGAAGACGTTCTCTATTTGTGCAGGCGCGTCAACACTGCCATGACGGAAGCGGAAAAAACCAAGCACGTCCTGAAGGGAACGTGCCACACCGAATGCGGCATCACTCTGCAGCCTTACCACCGGCCCAGAACAAGCCTCCCTGATAACGCAAATCAAGCATTTCGTCCGCGAAGAAGTCGCACGACAGCTATCTCTGGTGTCCGTCACTCAGGAGTCTGCCAGCACTTTGCCGTCTCATATCCGTAATGTGATCGATGAAGAGGTCGCGGAAGCGCTGCCGGCTGTTCACCAGCAGGATGTCGTGACTACACCAGTCACTTATGCTACGGTTGCTGCAATGGCCCCTCGCAGTGTGCCCGTGCGTCGCTTCCAGTAGCCTGTGCACCACCCTCCCCCTCCCGTCCCTTGGGCCTCCACTGCCGTCACTAACCCGTGGCGTACGCCGGACAATCGCCCTATATGCTTCGCATGTAGGTATCCCGGTCATATCGCAAGGTTCTGCCGCCGCCGATCGCAGGCGTTCGATGACGATCGCCGAGCGCCCTATGTGCCGTCTGATGCAAATGCGCCTTACGAACCCTTCGATCCATCACCAGCTCGCTCCCAGACTGATCGCCGTCCTCGCTTCGAACGCCGCCGCTCACCCTCCCCACGTCGTCGATCGCTTTCCCCTATGCGTCGACGACCCGTCTCTAATGAAGAGGGAAACTAGACGACGCAGTTCCTGAGGCAAGAACTGCGCAAGTGTCGACATGCCGAAGTCCTTCTCCTTTACCTGCCAATGTCATTGATGTGTTTATCGAAGATGTCGCTACAGTCGCCTTAGTCGATACCGGTGCCGCTATTTCAGTTATGGATGCCATGTTTTGCCGTTCGCTTCGTAAAGTGACAACGTCTCTGTTTCGATTGTCGCTCCGAACGGCGAGTGCTCAACCCATTAGCCCTACCGCTGCTTGTACTGCCCGTGTGATCCTAGAGGACGTTTTCTACACGATTGATTTCATAGTTCTCTCATCGTGCTCCCACGCCGTTATTCTAGGATGGGATTTTCTCTCACGCCACAATGCCATCATCAATGCGCTCGGGCTGAGATTGAACTTTTCCACCTTGGTGACCTGGCCTCGGTCGATGCTCGTTCTGCCGCTAAAATTGTCGTGAAAGAAGGCACCTGTATCCCCCCTTGCTCTTCAGCATTCGTACCAGTCTTCTGTAGTACCATATCCGATGGGACGGTCTTCTTCATGCCCTCTCATCACTTTGTTACTCGAAAAGCGCTTCTTTTGCCCTTTGCAGCTCTTGACCTTGCCACCGGTGTGAGCACGATGCCCATTTACAATCATCTTTCATGGCCGCTATCACTGCTCCGCCGCGAATGCCTTGGTTACGTCGAGTCGGTCGATTCAACACGAATTGTCTCCGTCCTCGACGAAGTGTCTTCTACTGCCGCCCATGAACTGAGTGCCCTCTCCGTACCAGACTCAACATCGACTGGTGTGTTCAGCCCATTCATTGCCGAAGATCTGACGCCTTCGCAGCGATCTCAACTTGTCGCAATCCTTCAGCACTTCCGCCTTTATTTCGACGTTGCGCAAACCTCTCTTGGCCGTGCATCGACAGTCAAGTATTACATCGACACTGGCACTCACTCACCCCTGCGACAAAGACCATATCGCGTGTCCGCTACGGAACGTCGCGTCATTGCAGACCAGATCGATGACATGCTCCGTCGAGGCGTCATTCAACCTTCCCAAAGCCCATGGGCCTCTCCCGTAGTCCTCGTCACAAAGAAAGACGGTTCCATCCGCTTCTGTGTTGACTTTAGACGGTTGAACAAAGTCAAGCTGAAGGACGTCTACCCATTACCACGCATCGATGATGCTCTTCACTGTTTGCAGGGAGCCGAGTTTTTTTCTTCGCTGGATTTTCGGTCAGGCTACTGGCAGATTCCGATGGCAGAGGCCGATCGCCCGAAAACTGCCTTTGTTACACCAGACGGCTTGTATGAATTCACCGTCATGCCTTTCGGACTTTGCAACGCACCGGCTACGTTCGAAAGAATGATGGATAATGTTCTGCGTGGCCTCAAATGGAAAATATGTCTTTGCTATATTGACGACATTGTGGTGTTCGCCCCTGATTTCCCAACACACCTGCTCCGCCTCCAGCACGTACTCACTTGCTTGACCAACGCCGGGTTGCAACTTAACTTGAAGAAGTGTCGATTTGCTGTTCGTCAGCTAACAATTTTATGCCATGTCGTGTCAAAGAAGGGCATTCGCCCGGATCCCGAGAAGCTACGTGCTGTTACTGCGTTCCCAAAACCTACTACTATGAAAGAGCTACGCAGTTTTATCGGCCTCTGCTCTTACTTCCGGCAATTCGTTCGAAACTTTGCGTCAATTATATCGCCTATCACGCAGCTCCTTGGTGGCGCTAGAGATCTCTCATCATGGTCTGCAGAGTGTGACGACGCCTTCACAACCTTGCGCCGTCTTCTCACGACGCCACCCATTCTTCGCCAGTTTGACCCACAATCGCCAACCGAAATCCATACCGATGCAAGCGGTGTAGGCCTTGGCGCTCTGTTGGCACAGCGTCAACCTGGCCACCCAGAATACGTCGTCGCATACGCGAGTCGCACGTTAACCAAGGCGGAGACCAATTACAGCGTTACAGAAAAGGAGTGTTTGGCCATTGTGTGGGCGCTTGGCAAGTTTCGCCCATTATTATACGGCCGATCTTTTGACGTAGTGACCGACCACCACGCACTATGTTGGCTGTCGACGCTCTAAGATCCATCGGGCCGCCTTACCCGCTGGGCATTGCGAATCCAAGACTACGACATCCGCGTGGTGTACCGTTCCGGGCGAAAGCACTCCGACGCTGACGCGCTATCCCAATCACCGCTTCCCCCGAAGGCTAGTCACGACTCCCCCTGCGAGTGCACATTATCCTCTCTGGACGTTGACACTGTCGCTGCTGCATAGTGTAATGATCCCTGGACTGCATCTCTGCTCGACCTTCTCTCGGATACGGCGAAAGTTCCAGCGTCACGTACGCTTCGGCGCCAAGTTCCTCATTTTGCGATTCGCGACCAGCTACTATATCGACGCAACTATGCCCCAGAGGGACGCACCTGGTTACTCGTCATTCCGAGAACCTTGCGATCAGAGCTCTGCTCCTCGTTCCACGTCGACCCTCAGTGTGGCCATGCGGGAGTCTTCAAGACCTACTAAAGACTTCGACACCGCTATTACTGGCGGGGAATGTATAATTTCGTTCGAAAGTTCGTCCGCTCTTGTCATGAGCGCCAACGCCGGAAAGCGCCACCGCACAACTCCGCCGGTGAACTCCAGCCTTCACAATGCCCATCCCGACCCTTTGATCGCGTGGGCATAGATCTCTACTGGCCACTTCCGTTGACTCCTGCCGGCAACAGGTGGGTAATCGTTGCGGTAGACCACTTAACCCGTTATTCGGAGTCTGCTGCTCTACCGAATGCTACAGCGCAGGAGGTCGCCAATTTCCTACTTCGCCGTTTTCTCCTTCGTCATGGAGGTCCACGTGAACTTTTAAGCGATAGAGGCCGCGCCTTCTTATCTGAAGTTATCGAACAACTGCTTGCTGAATGCGCTATTGTTCATCGTAAATGCACTGCTTATCACCCACAGACTAACGGTACCACGGAACGCTTTAATCGAACTCCTGGTGACATGCTCGCCATGTATGTCTCACCTGATCACTCTAATTGGGACCTAGTTCTTCCGTTTGTCACCTACGCCTACAACACTGCGACTCAGGCCACTACCGGATTCTCACCCTTTTACCTTCTTTACGGCCGTCATCCTTCGCACACCATCGACACCATTCTACCCTACCGGCCGGACCCATCCGAATGCCTGCCGATCTCGAAAGCCGCCAGACAAGCAGAGAAATGTCGCCAGCTTGCCCGCCCATTCACCTCGGACGATCAGAACCGCCAAAAAGCCGTTCACGATGCCCAGAACTCGACTCCCACTTTTCTCCCGGGCGCTCTCGTCTGGTTGTTAGCGCCACACCGCACGCCTGGGCTCGCTTCAAAACTCCTTCCGAAGTACGACGGTCCATACCGCGTTCTCGAGAGAACATCACCCGTTAATTACCTGGTTGAGCCGCTAACGCCGCCGTCCGATATGCGACGTCGTAACCGCGAAGTCGTTCACTTTCAGCGTCTCAATCCGTATAATTCTACGGTCCTTCCAGAAAACTAAGTCGCCAGGATGGCTCCTTTATTTCCGCGGGGCCATTGTAAGGAAGAGGACGAACGTGCGCGCAGTCAGCAGCATCGGCAGCACCAAGCGCGCAGCAGAGGCTCGAGCTCGGGGACTGTGCTCAGTGCATCGTAGAACCGGCGGTCGCTACGAACCCCAATAAATCTCCTTTATAACATCTTAGTTGAAATCAAGAAAAAGAAATGGGCATGGGCAGGACATGTAATGAGGAGGGAACATAACCGATGGTCATTAAGGGTTACGGACTGGATTCCAAGGGAAGGGAAGCGTAGCAGGGGGCGGCAGAAAGTTAGGTGGGCGGATGAGATTAGGAAGTTTGCAGGGACTACATGGCCACAATTAGTACATGACCGGGGTTGTTGGAGAAGTATGGGAGAGGCCTTTGCCTTGCAGTGGACGTAACCAGGCTGATGATGATGCTCGGCATGCAGTCTGTTCGGCCACGTTGCCGGTGCAAAACTTGTATTTGATAGTATTTGTCTTTTCTCAAGCTTTTTCAAGCACCTGTTTAGCATGCGGTCTGTTCGTCCGCGTTGTTGGTGCGAAATTTACGTTCGTTTGATAGTATTCGTCTTTCTCGGGCTTTTGCACGCATGCGTTCCGCAGGCCGTCTCTCCGGCACGCGGTCGTTGCGAAACTTGCATTCGTATTTGATATGATTTGTTTTTTTCAGCCTATTGCACACACGTGTTCCGCATAGTCTATCCAGCCGCGTTACCGGTGCGAAAATTGCATTGTCATTTGTCAGTATTCGTTTTCTCTCAGAGTTTTGCACGCACGTGTGCCGCATGTAGGCTTGCATTCGTATGAGATAGTATTTGTTTCTTTTGTCAGGCGTTTGCACGGACATGTTCCACATTTTCTGTCCGGCCGTGCTGCCCGTGCAAAACATAATCGTATTTGCTAGTATTCGTGTTTTCTTGGGCTTTTGCACGCAAGTTTTCCGCATAGTCTGTCCGGCCACGCTGCCGGTGCGAAACTCGGATTCATATTTGATAGTATTCGAGCTTTTTCTCGAGCTCTTGCACGGAAGTGTTCCGCATGCAGCCTCTCCGACAGCACTGCCAGTGTAAAACACATCCGTATTTATGCTTTTTCTAAAGCTCTTGCATGCACATGTTCCACATACAGTCTCTCAGTCTGCCCTGCCGGTGCTAAGCTTGCATTCGTATTTGTTAGTATTCGTGTTTTTTGGCGGGCTCTTTCACGCAGGTGTTCCTCGCATTTGTATCACAGCGCAACAAGTTGGCAGGGACAAATAGAGTAGAGACAAAAAAAAAAAAGAACGCCAGGCCGAAGTGCTAGGCTAGTTGGTTTTGCATGTATTTTTGATCAAAGCGGTCAAGAAATTGACTGGAACCGGCAATGTAGACATGCGAAGACATGCAAAGTAGACTGCCACTTCGAAGCGCTGTGGAAGAACTGGTGGGCTAGTTGCTTATGCATGTCTATCTGATCACAAGACACAATAAATTGACAAGAACCTACGTAGTAGACATTACAAAGCGCTATGGACGAATTAGTGGGAGGGCTAGTTATGCTGTCTGATCACAGCACACTAAATTGACAGGGACGAACATAGTAGACGGCTTAACGCAGTGTAAGGCTGAAGTGGTGGGTTAGTTGATTGTGCATGTATTTTTTTATTAAGGCGCACAAGAATTTGACAGGAACCGAAAGAGTAGACACCAAAACGCGCGTTGGACGAAGTGGTGGACTAGTTGGTTATCAATGTCTGTTTAATCACAGCGCACTATGAATTGACAGTGACTGGCAGAGTAGACACCACAAAGCGCTGTGGACGAACTGGTGGGATAGTTGGTTATCCATGTCTATTTGAACACAGTGCTTAATAAATTGACAAGGAAGGACAGAGTAGGCGCTACAACGCGCTATGGAAGAAGTGGTGGGTTGGAATATTGTGAATGTCTGTTTGGTCAGAGTGCGAAAAAATGACAGAGATGGACAAGTAGACACAAAAGTGCTGTGGACAAATTAGTGGGCTAGTTGGTTATGCATGCCTATTTATTGACAGGACGCAATAAATTCATAGGAAACTGCAGAGTAGGCGCTGCAAAGCGCTATGGATGAAGTGGTGGGCTGGAATGTTATGCGTGTCTATTTGGTATGCACGTCCATTTTGTCTATTTGGTTGTATTTGCTGTTGCCGCATGGCGGCATAATCTTAAGTCATGCCCGCGATTTCACCCCTTACAGACTGAGGGTTCGCTGCATTGTTTTGCATTACAACCACCGCTCGATCCAGGTACATGATAAGGAATTCAACTTTATTGATAGTTACTTTTTATATTTTAACGTTGTCTTCGAAAGATTTAACCTGTGATCCTTGACACACATGCGCAACCCTCCTACTCTATTTTCTGTATGCGTATATTTGTTTCCCATCAATAAAATTATTCAGTTGTAAGTGCCTTGTCCTGTCTTCCCTCTTTGCGCTGGTCTTTGTGCGCTTTTATAGTTTCAAATGCAAGTAAATCAACTAGCCCAGTAGAGCATTCTGGTACACTCGGCAGCTCGTGCGACCTGCCGTCCGACGCCGTGGCTGGCGTCGCTTTCCAGCCACTAAGATGGTCACACGCTTTGCAAATACAAGCCCAACGCTGGCTCTCTTGTGCGAGACCCCAGGCGCATGTGAGGAGTCACTCTCTGGGTGCTTGTGGCACTGCGGCTCAAATCGACACAGCCACGTCCAAAAAAGCTCTGGAGGTCTGCCAGTACACTTATCAGGCATATCGGTGATTGTACTGTGACAGGAGACAGCGGGTGCAGGTATGCATAATTCGGGATTACGTACTGTGTGCCGTGACAATTGCCCCTTCCCACGCTTGTTAAGCTTCACCGCACTACTTTATGTATGTTTCACCGTGCAACACTTCTGTGCTGAGGCAAAGCTGCCAATCTGAAACCGGCATTATGCGAAGCATTGTGCTTTTTATTAGGCTTCGAAGCCAATCGCGAGGATTACAGAGGCGGAATCAGTGCCGTTGCTGGCAGGAGCGAATTCTTTCAATGAAAAACACGGCACCGAACGGCAACAAAGTCAATAGCGAACGTCGAAGCAGCTAGGCGTCGCGTTGCCGCGGTGGTGGCTACGGTTGCCAGCGGATCTGTGTGCTCTCGAGAGCGCCGGTTCAAGCCGGCGAGATGATCAATACGGCGGTATTGGCTTTAGTGCCTTCTTGGACCTGCGGTCGCGGCAAAAAAGGCAGGAAAGTCGGACGGCAAAGGGTACTTGCGCCGGAAATTTCAGACGTTCTTACATATTGACTCTACGGGGTACATTGTGGTGCCGGGAAGCCATTTTCATTGTTGGGCATGTCCCGAAAATCGGGCGGCCGGGAAATCGGTCGTTAACTGTGCAATGACAACTCCTCCAACCGACGACACGGCGTCAAAGACAATTAGTTACGATTCCTCTATTTTACTCGAGCCAGCGTTAGGGTAACTTTCGTTCCTTTTAATGAAATGGCAGCTTATTTTGCCTGATTGCACAAATTCCCTGAGTATTTCCAGGCTATTAAAAAAAACTGAGAATTTCCGGTTGGTAGGCACTCCGCTGCTGCCTGCCTGGACTGCCTGCTGCAGGCCTGGACTATATATGGCTGCCTGACTGCATCCTGCACGCCTTTGATATCACTGGCTTCCTGCCTGTACTGCCTGCTGCCCGCCTTGATCACGTCTGGCTGCCTGCCTGCTGGACTACCACTGGCTGCCTGCCTAGACTGCCTGATGCAAATAAAGACGGTGTCCCGAGCACGAGCGGCTGCTACGGTCGCTGTTCCCTCAGTTGCTGCCAGATGACGAACGAGTCAGACGTCCGGGTCTAAGTCCCGCCGTTGTCTACCACACTGTTCACCTAGACTGCCTGCTGCCCACCTGGAGTACCTGCTGCCCGCCTAGACTGCCTGCTGCATGCCTGGACTGCCTGCGGCCTGTCCGGACTACCTGTGCTGAACTGAAAGCGTGGACTGCCTGATGCCCACCTGAACCATCTGCTGCTTGCCTGAACCACCTGCTGCACGCCTGAACTGCCTGCTACGACAGTCTGCTGCCCGCCTGGACTGCCTGGTACCTGCCAGGAATGTCTGCTGCATGCTTCAACTACCTCCTGGCTATCTGAACACCTGCTAGCTGCCTGCTGCTCAGCTGCTACCTGCTGCCGGCCTGCTGGCTGCTTGGTACCCGCCTGGACTGCCTGCTGCCCATCTAGACTGCCTGTCTGAACTGCCTGATGCCGTCTTGGACTACCTGCTGCCCACCTGGACAGCCTGCTTAGACTGCCTGCTGCTCGCCTAGGTCACCTGCTTCCTGGACTGCATCCTGCCTTCGTGGACTTCCTGCTGGCTGCCTACCTGCCCGGACTAAAGACTTGACTTGCTCCTAAACAAAGCTGCTACATTTATAGTCGGAGATCATTTCAATTATCCAATCATATGCTACACCAACAGTTTCCTAGTGTACTTTGTTCTCTTACTGTTGAATGCCAGTAACTCCTGACTTGCCTTTTCTGCCAATCATGTATCACAACTAAGTCACTTACACAGCAGTATAAAAACCAGCTCAAAAGATATTTTGGCGAAAAAGATAAAATTGCTTGCCTGTAAATCACTTGGGCAGTCAGAACTGGAAAACGCATCGACCATCTGGAGCCCACATTGAACATATCAAAATTGACTTGAAGCTGTTCAGAATCGTGCTACTAGGTTCACTCAATATCCATATGAAGTCGGTATTTCTGTACTGAAAGCCAAATCCGGATGAACACATCTAATTGCCAACGCATTGCTAGTTTCGTGCTCTATCAAGTTTTCTCAGCACTCATCATGTGCCTTACATCATTCCCAGGAAAACACGGGGAAGGCGGGAGATGGAAATTCAAGACGATGAGCGAAACGAGAACAAGGTGAAAGCAGGAGCCTTTAAAGCCAATGTTTCGACAAGTGGACTTTTCTTCAAGGCGACATATGCTTTACTCGCCACAGTATATATAGGTGGGGTTCTTCTAAAGAGGAGAGGGCCTAAGACGGGTGGGTGCGGCAACGAGCGAAGGTGTGTTAGCGTGTCGAATTGAGAATAAAGGAGTGCTGTGCGCAAGGCCAGGGACACAGCCGTCTCTCAATACGTGTCAACGCCCGTGTGTCAGCCGGCGTGTCCACAGCGTGCACAGCAGCCCTCTATTACCTGTTTTACCGGTGCTCGTAAAAAAAGGAAAATACTGAAATGTTATACATAAATAAAGAAATAAATAAATAAATAAATTAAGGGAGGAAAAAGCAAAGAAAGGGGAAAACGGGAAAAAAAGAAAACGCTAAAAAAACAAACTGAGTGTTGTTGCCTACAGCTTGAAATTCAGCACAGCGAATACATTTTAAAGCTCTCTTTGCAATGTTTATGCCTATTGCTTGCAATGTCTTGAACTTATGGATAAGTTACGATTCTCTGTATTTTCTTTCTCATTCAGAGCGGAAATTGGAGTGTAAAATGCAGAGTTTAAATCCGTCAAGGTTATGACCTGGTTGGTTGAAACGCTTTGAGACAGCTTTGGGAAGCTTTTTAGTTGTCTCCGCGCGATGTCCGTTTAATCTGACGTTCATTGGTTGTCCTGTTTCGCCGATATATGGTTTCTTACAGAAGCAACATTCAAGCATATAAATCACATTCGAACTTGCACAAGAAAAACTTTATTTGACTTCGTGTGTACAACTATTTGCAGTGCTTTTAATTTGAATGTCACTTTGAAGGTGTCTGCAGGTTTTGCGCCTGGGTCAACAACATGCTTTTATTACGGGGGAATCCTTTTGGCTGACTTTTGCGTGCGCTATCGTGTCTTTAATGTTCCTGTTGCGGCGATAGGTAACCCTAAGTACATCCGGGGACGCTTTCCTCAGACGCTCGTTATTTAAAAACGCTTTTTGTTCGGCTTGTTGGTAGCTGTTTATTATAAAATATAAATACATCAAATAAACGGACATACAAGAGAAGACAACATGACAGGGCGCCACTCGCAACTGCTTGATTCACAGAACGCAGGAACATATTGTCACGAGAGGAAAAGCCAGCCAGTCAGTTCTAAGCGAACAGCCGTTTACAGTTCGTGTTTGCAGCAGCTACCACGCACACTTCTTCTTCCTCGACCTCTAGCGTAACTAGTGCGTGCCATTACCCCTCCCTCCAAAAAAAAGAAGAAATAAATAAATAAAGTTGGGGAGATGTTAAATGCCACAAGGAAAAATAAAAGAAAGGAGAAAGACAACGGACGAGACGACAGGGGCCGCATCACAAAGTTTGTGGATGAGAGTCAGCGCGAAAGGTAAGGCTTCATCCTGGTAACATGAACAATGTCAGAGGAACGTGGTCTACGGGAGTGGTGCGAAGTGTCGGCTGGAATAACTTCGTAGTTGACAGGACTTAGACGACGCAAAACTAGGTAGGGTCCAAAGTATCGGCGCAATAATTTTTCTGACCGGCCTCGTTGACGTATAGGGGTCCAAACCCATACAAGATCTCCCGGGTTGTATGTGACGTCTCGATGGCATATGTTGTATCGACGAGCATCTTGACTTTGTCGGGATAGAATTCGTTGCCGCGCAAGGTGCCGCGCC
The DNA here is from genome assembly GCF_050947875.1 of Dermacentor variabilis. Lineage (NCBI taxonomy): Eukaryota > Metazoa > Arthropoda > Arachnida > Ixodida > Ixodidae > Dermacentor > Dermacentor variabilis. The sequence continues at coordinate 203,216,775 of NC_134572.1, read as the reverse complement.
GCTTCGGCACGCTGAACAAAGGCGTCTGTATAGGTTGTGGTAGGTTGAGACGAAGTTGGGAGGAGCATCACGTCGAGCATAGTGGTGACGTCGCGTCCGTAGACCAGACGAAAAGGAGGAAACCCGGTGGTTTCTTGTAAGGCAGTGTTGTACGCGAATGTCACATACGGGAGCAGTTCGTCCCAATTTTTATGATCCATGGCAACATACATGGAAAGCATATCCGCAATCGTTTTGTTGAGACGCTCTGTTAAACCGTTAGTCTGCGGGTGATACGCAGTTGCCGTACGGTGCGTTGTTCCGCTCAGCTGCAGAATGTCTCTGACCAACTGGGCAGTGAAGGCCGTACCACGGTCTGGGATGACGACAGCGGGAGCACCATGTCGAAGGACGATATTTTTGATAAAGAAGTTAGCAACATCTGAAGCAGTAGCTCGCTGAACGGCTTGTGTTTCGCAGTATCGAGTGAGGTAATCGGTGGCGACGACGATCCAGCGGTTATCAGCCGAAGACTTGGGAAATGGGCCAAGTAAATCCATCCCGACTTGTTCAAAAGGTGAGCAAGGAGGTCGGACAGGCTGAAGCAGACCGGCTGGTTTTAGTGGTGGAACTTTGCGGCGCTGGCAATCTCGACAACTTCTGACGTACTGCTTCACGGTTTTTGTGAGTTTTCGCCAATAGTACTTCTGCTTGATCCTCGCGAGAGTACGCGTGAAACCAAGATGCCCGGACGTTGGTTCGTCATGGCATGCACGTAGAACGTCGTCGCGGAGAGTAGCGGGAACAACGAGCAGGAAAACGGCTGCCGTAGGGTGAAAGTTCCGCTTGTATAGGATGTCGCCACGTAGGCAGAAAGAGGACAAGTGGCGCGCGAACAGCCGTGGGGGTTGTGGGCGGCGTCCTTCAAGGTATTCAATCAAGGGCTGGAGCTCGGAATCTTGGCGTTGCTGTTGAGCAAGGTTTAAAGACGGAAGAGTGCAAAGAAAACCAGAATCGTCGTCAGTATCTAGTGGTGCGGGTTCGACGGGGGCGCGGGAGAGACAGTCGGCGTCAGTGTGTTTCTGGCCAGACTTATAGACGATGGTCACATCAAATTCCTGTAACCGAAGGCTCCATCTTGCGAGACGGCCTGAAGGATCTTTGAGATTCGCCAGCCAGCAGAGAGAGTGGTGGTCGCTGACGACACGGAAGGGGCGTCCGTACAGGTATGGGCGGAACTTCTGGATAGCCCATATGACTGCCAGACGTTCTTTTTCAGTTGCTGAGTAGTTTTTTTCAGCAGCGGACAAGGTTCGGCTGGCATACGCAATAACGCGCTCAACACCAGCTTGAAACTGAACGAGTGTCGCTCCGATACCAACGTTACTAGCATCAGTATGCACTTCTGTGTCAGCCTCGGTGTCAAAGTGACCAAGGATCGGTGGTGTCTGTAGACGTCGCTGAAGGTCGTGGAAGGCGTCGGATTGTGCTGGGCCCCAAACAAATGTGACGTCGTTCTTGATGAGTCGTTGCAAAGGTTCGGCAATTTCACAAAAATTGGGTACAAAACGGCGGTAATACGCGCAAAGCCCTAAAAATCGGCGGACATCGTGTTTTGTCTTCGGTATCGGGAACAGAGCAACTGCCAGGGCTTTGTCAGGGTCAAGGCGCACACCGGTGCTGCTGACAATATGACCTAGAAATTTGAGCTCCTCGTAGCCAAAGTGACATTTTTCGGGCTTCAGGGAGAGGCCGGCGGTGCGGATAGCTTGAAGAACCGCCTCAAGCCGCTGGATGTGTTGTTCAAACGTGGTGGAAAAAACAACTACATCGTCTAAGTAGACTAAACACGAGTTCCACTTGAGGTCAGATAAAACTGTGTCCATCATGCGTTGAAATGTGGCCGGAGCGGAACACAATCCAAAAGGGAGGACCTTAAATTGATAGAGACCGTCGGGTGTTATAAACGCCGTTTTTTCCTGGTCCCGTTCGTCAACTTCAATTTGCCAGTACCCACTACGTAGATCCATTGAAGAAAAGTAACGGGCATGTCGCAGGCGATCCAAGGAGTCGTCAATTCGAGGAACTGGGTAAACGTCTTTTTTCGTGGCCTTGTTCAGTTTGCGATAATCGACACAGAATCTTAGTGAACCGTCTTTCTTTTTAACTAATACAACAGGTGAAGCCCAAGGACTTGTCGATGGTTGGATGACATCATCGTCGAGCATTTGTTTCACTTGATGACGAATAGCATCCTGTTCTCTTTGCGACACGCGATAAGCGTGTTGGCGAACAGGTTGGACGGTCGGTTCAGTGATGATTCTGTGTTTGATTAAAGAAGTCTGTTTGACCTTCGACGTGGTGGCGAAACAGTCGCTAAATGACGATAGCAGAGTAAGGAGCCTCTCCTTCTCGTCTTGGTCGAGCTGTGGGTTGACGTTGATGTGACTGGTCAAGTCCACATCACTGGGTTCCGGAATCGAGATTGTCGTTACCGAAGCACAGGCGTTGGACTCGGCCACCGTTTCAAAGTAGGCCATGGTGGTATGCCTCGCAAAGTGTTTGTATTCGCCACTGAAGTTCGTAACTAGAATCGTGGTTTGCCTATGTTGGAGCTCTACGAGACCTCGTGCGACGCCGACTTCGCGATCCAGCAATATGGTGAGGTTACCTTCGGCGATGCCTATTCCTAGTTGTTCTTGAGGGCATTCAACGAGGACGAAGATGCTACTTCGAGGCGGTAACGTCACGCAGTCATCGACCACGCGTAAAGCCGCGCGGTGATGTTCATCCGCCACATTCGAATCCGAAGAAACATAGTTAGAAAAAGTCACGAACAAGTCACGAAGGTTAATGATCGCCCCATATTCCTGGAGAAAATCCATGCCCAGTATAACTAGCCGAGAACACTTGGGCAGCACAAGGAAAGACGCTACGAAAGTCGAAGTAGAAATTGCAAGTCTGGCGGTGCATCGTCCAATGGGTGACACGAGGTATCCTCCGGCCGTAATCAGATGTGGGCCGTCCCACGCTGTCAGCACCTTGCGTAGCCGAGTCGCCAGTGAGGCACTCATAACCGAGTAGTCAGCTCCCGTATCTACAAGTGCAGTTACTGGATAACCGTCGATTGAAGCAGTAATAGCAGCAGAAGTTTTTTTTTGCAGTTGCGAATGAAGGCGTCAGTGGTACGTCGCGAGGGGATGGCGTCGGCGGAGGATATTTGACGGTTCGCATGACAGCGGCCTCACCCCCGGAGGTCGCCGTTTTCAGTTTCCCCGGCGCGGGCTTCCACCGTTGACTCCAGCGGAATCAAAGGCGGGTCGAGCACGGTTCGGTGACGCGTACCGACGAGGTGAAGGCGACCGTGACTGTCTTCGCTGTTGGGCAGGAGGAAGCCGGTTACTTTCTAAGTATTTCTCGATTTCGTGCGGGCGTTCGCCATAGCGCGGGCAACGGGCGTCCGGATGGTATCCCCGCAGACCAATCCGTCGGTACTGGCAATCGCGATACATGTGACCAGCCTCCCCGCAGTGATAGCACAACGGACTGTTGTCGGGGGCGCGCCATACTGTAGATTTGCGCGGACCAGGATGAAAGGGTGCTGGCGGATTCGTGCGGTGGATTGGACTTTGGGAGCGTCGAGAAATCCCAGCAGGCGGCTGCGAAAAACGGCCCGTCGACGACGCGCAAGCCCGAAGAGCATCCGCGTACGAGAACGTGGGAGGTTCGGGTCGTGTTGGTGGCGAGGGATGAACCACTTTGCCGATGTCTTCTCGAATGACATCCGTAAGAACCGCGGCACTAGGAGGTGTCGAAGCCGATGCATAGGACTTGTGCAGTTCTTCTCGAACAATTTGTCGTATTAGCTCGGTAAGTGACTCCCTGTCATCATTTGCAGGTACGAGAGAGCATGCAGCAGTCATGGTGGTCTGGCGTTCATACTGCGAGAGCCGCTGCCGAAGCATACGTTCCATGACTGTTGCCTCACGAACGAACTGAGAGACTGTTGCAGGAGGATTACGCACGAGGCCCGCGAAAAGCTGTTCCTTTACGCCTCGCATTAACAGACGCACCTTCTTGTCTTCTGGCATTAGTGGGTCCGCCCGACGGAACAATCGCGTCATGTCTTCGACGAACATGGCGACGGTTTCGTTTGGCATTTGGAACCTCGAAGACAGTGCCTGTTCGGCTCTTTCTTTCCTTTCGGGAGTGCAGAAGGCTTCGCATAGCAGTCGGTAAAACTCCTGCCAGCTGGTAAATGAGGCTTCGTGGTTCTCGTACCATACTCTCGCCGCGTCTAAAAGGGAAAAGTAGACGTTCTTCAACTTACGGCGATCGTCCCAGTCGTTAAAGGCGGCGACCCGGTCGAAATGGTCCAACCAGTCTTCAACGTCCTCAAAGGCGTCGCCATGGAACGGGTTAGGCGTGCGAGGCGCGTTGAGAATGCATGGTACGGGAGCATTTGGGATCACCTCGGTTTGGCTTGCGGTAGTTGTTGACATCTTCCTCACGGAGCTTGCCAGGGGACTGTATTGCGGTGGAAGACCTTGGAGGCGACGGCTGCTTCGATAGATTTCTGCCGTCCCCGAGGTACTGGCGTCGGTAGCTTCTGGTTCAGGACCCGTAGGCATACGATGGATGCGTACCCAGCACCTCCACCAGTTTGTCACGAGAGGAAAAGCCAGCCAGTCAGTTTTAAGCGAACAGCCGTTTACAGTTCGTGTTTGCAGCAGCTACCACGCACACTTCTTCTTCCTCGACCTCTAGCGTAACTAGTGCGTGCCAATATACACCGTCAGTCAACGCATACGCAGAAACTTACAATCACGCATCTAATCGAACATTCTGGTTGAAGCCTATCACATAGGCAAGAAAGGCAGCTTCTGCGTTAGCGAAACTTCGTTATCATTATTTATCATTATATAAGGCCGAGAAGAGGTTTCTTGAGCGTTGCGTATCATGAATGTTTGATTAAATGCGTGCTTGTAAGTTTGCTCTGAGCGTATGCGTTGTCTGACGGTACACATGTGTCTGCGTTCTGTGAATAAAGCAGTTGCGAGTGGCACCCTGTCCCATTCTCTTCTCTTGTGTGTCCGTTTATTTGGCGTCTTTATATTTTATGATGAACAGCTCGTTACTTGACAATATTGAGTAGTACTTTCGTAGGATGTTGTTTATGTTTGGGAGTGCATTAGAATATTTTGTTATAAAGGCCGGCGGTCTGTCAGATTCTGGTGTAGGCTGTTTCGCCAATTCCGACTCTCTCCAATCTTGACGCCACATCATGAGCTCTATCGAGAGCAAGTTGGGGATAGTTCCTTTCTGCTGGAGTTGTTTTAAGGTCATACAGGTGGTGGATATAATCGCGGTCTTCGCTGCAGATTCTTATTCGTTTCGCTTGTTCAACAAAAATTCCTTGCTTGCCGTGTCGCGGGTGCTGACTGTTGTAGTCTAAATATTGCTGGCTATCCGTAGGCTTCCGGCAAAGTGTCGTTCTCTGTTTTCCGTATTCAATGTAGACCGTGCGTCCAGGAACTTGATCTGACTAGGAGAGTGGTGAGCAGTTAATTTAATGCTCGGGTGAAAGCGATTGAAATGTCTAATTAAGTCGGTTAACGCGCTTGTGCCGTGTTCCCATATTATAGGTATTTCGTCAATGTAACGAAGTTATGTGTGGAATTTTAGACGGTACGATTTCAACAGGTCTGCTTCAAGCTGTCCCATGAAAATGTTCGCATACGTGGGAGCGAGTGGTGTTCCCATGCTAATGCCGAAAGTTTGCAGGTAGCGAATAGAATCGAATTCGAAATAGTTGAGCGCGAGAACTAACCTAAGGATCGACAGGTAAACTTCTGGAGCGTGCGCTTGGGGATTGATTGCAAGGGATATAGAAACGGCTTCAATTCCTTCACTCATAGGTATGTTGGTGTAAAGGACAGAAACATCCAAAGTGACCAGAACAGCGCGGTCGGAAAGGATTTGGTTGCCGTTGATGCCGCCGATAATTTGAAGGAAGTGCAGCGGTCTTGAACAAAAGATGGGGGGGGGGGGAATGTTTGACAGGTGGTGATTTAAGAATTTAGATAGCGACTCAGTAGGTGTGTTGTTATTAGACACAATAGGCCGACCTGGGATTTCTACCGTAAATATTTCTTCGACCGGAACATTATGTATTTTAGGAAGAAGATAATAGCGGCCTGCTGTTTTGTTCTTGGGCATCATGAAGCGATATTCAGATTGCGTGATTAGTTCCCTGGACAGGAGCTCCGCTATTGTGCTTAACACAATATTGCTGTGATCTGAAGTTGGGTTAGAGTGAAGTTTTCTGTAATAGGTGTGGTTGCTCAGTTCTTTAGAGGCCTCATTCTTGTACTTTTCTATAGGCCAGATTACGATACTGCCGCCTTTGTCTGCTGGTTTTATTGCAATATCATTCCTTTTCGCAAGTTCTTTAAGGGTTTGGTGTTGAGCGGGGGTCAAATTTTTGCGTTTCCGGCAATGCCGCGTTGACTCTAGAATTTCCTTTGATATCAGTTTTAAGTATAAATCGAGGTCTGGGCACAGTTCGGTTTCCGGTGTCCACGTGCTAGGTGGTCTAAGAGAGTCTCTATCTTCTTTTCCTATATCTGGTCTACCGAAAAAGAACTCCTTGATGCGCATGCGTCGTGAAAACTCTGTTATATCTTTGTGGAGTTCGTATTCGTTTACTGCGTTATTCGTCGGACAGAACGTTAGACCACGTTTCAGGAGATCAACTACCTCGGGCTTAGACTTTCGGATATGTCTACTACATTGCTGCAGTGCTCTGGATGCTCGCCCGTAGGACTATCGGTGGAGCTACGTGCTGCAGGGGTCACATTAGTTCCTTTAGGTGGATCTGCAGCTCTGGTATCCTTGTGCTGGTATTTAGTAATTTTTCCTCCCTAGTTTGGACCAATTGTTCAAGTTCTCTTCGGTTCAGATAAATTTATGCTGTCGAGTTGATCAGCAATTATAAGTTGGTCCTTGCAGAATTCTGTCCTAGAAAATCCATCACTCTCTCTTATTGATATTCTCGAAGCATTGCATTTCAATAATAGCCAGGAGTATAAAGAACCGAGGGCACATCTAACCTTAATTCTGGGACCTTTTGGGATTTTCCTGTTTAATGGAGCTAGTGCAAGGTTTTAGGTGAAATCTGTAATTTGCTTGTTTGGCGGCGATTTTGAGGGATTGGAGGAAAGGGCGAAATTTGTTGTCGCCTGTGCTATCCCTAGTGCGTGGTAGTCGTTTCTGTTTGGTTCGGGCAGGCCTCCGACCTCCGGCATCTTCAGGTGGCGTCTTTTTACACTTTTCTTGTCCAGGCCTGCACCTATGTCTGTGTATCTGTCTGTGTATCGGTCTGCTTATTAGTGTAGCTGTTTGTGTGAAGGCTTCGCGGCTGGTTGTGGACTTCCGTATGAGCGGGTGTTGTAAGGGTGGTGTTGGCTCCGCGTCCACCGTCTGCGTAGGTGCTTCTTGGGTTCTAACTTTGGTGGAATGTGCGTGCGAGCTGGTGTTTAAAATCTCAGGCGTGTGTTTCTGTGTTGAAGCTAACAGGGACGCAGGATTTATTGGTGTTGTTGGTTGCGTCGATTTAAAAGAGTTCCTGAGTCTGTACTTGATGTTGTTAGCCATTGCCTTGAGGCAATGGCTAACATCAACAACAAAAATGGCTAATAGAATGTCCAGAAGAAAATCATTGAGCTTACATGTACCTAGTGCGTGGGCTAGGAGTGTCTCTGAAGTAGTAAGGGCAAGGCGCAGAAGACCAGGAATCAGGAAGAAGAACACAAACGACAGGACCGGCGCCACTCACAACGAAGTTTATTTTCGCAACAAGCCTGCCTTATATAGGTTATTCACGCCGAGTCACGCACAAAACTTTAGAAGTAAAAAATAGCAATCTATCGACCATTCAGGAATGTTATCTGGCACATATTATCGAATGAGCAAACAAGAACCACACGTGGATCAGCACAGCAGGCAATTGATATAGTATAGTCTTTTTCCAAGTCAACGGGGACAAAAAAAGAAAACCAGACATAAAAGTACCGTCTACACTACCAACCAATCTATCCACAACATAACACACTTCAAACGCCTAAGGCCCAGTCAGTGATAAAACCCGCACGACTATGGGAATAATGACTAACGAATAACACGCAAAAACATGAAAAATGCGCCTAAGTACAGTGTCAGCGTCAAAACTAAAATCTCTAATAGTCACTCACCTAAAAAAATTGATAAAACGTGGCCACGCGAAATAGGAACCACGTGACGAACAATGAAATGGACAGAAGTGATGAACGATAAGGTCTAAAGAACAGCGTCTGCGTCGAAAAAAAAAAGTGCAACGAAAGCTTAAGAGCCACTAGAAAATCGTCAACAAAATAAAAACTAGTTAAATAAAAGGAAGACAGACAGTAAAACCAAATGAAATCGCTCTAACATGAGGCCTAAATGAAGCCTAAAAAAGTCGTCTCTTCGTCACTAAATATAATGGACGGCCTGCTGACGCATGCGTTTCCCTCTTTTTTGATGAAATAAGCTTGCACAATTTCCCGCTCAAACCTGTCTTGTCCAAACTTCAAAAATTTAGTTTTGTCAAACTGAGGGCGGCAATTAGAGCAGTCTCTGCAATGCTCTGCAAGGAAACTCCCTTCCTTGTTGCGCAGATTACGAGAATATTCCGTTGGACGCTCATTGAAACATCGACCTGTTTGTCCGATGTAGCTGCGACCACAGCTTAGAGGGATTTGGTAGACTACACGCGTTCTGCAATCAGTGAACTTCTGATGCTGGATTGAACAAGCCGGGCGTTTCTCTCCGTTCATGGCACAAAGTTTAGACAGCTTGCAAGGCGCCCAGAAGACAACCTGAGCGTTATGCCTACTCGCCGCTTTCTTAATGTTGTGCGATACCTTATGAAGGTACGGAATTACCGCAACAAAACTCCGTGAAACTGGCTCCCTGATAAGAGGCGGGTGCTTTAGTTTTTGGAGCATCGTTTCGCAGACAGCTGAAATCAGACATGGCGGGAAGCCTGCCTGTTGTAGTCGTTGCACTTGAGCGCTAAAGCTACTTGACACCAAATGGATACAAGACTTAGTTAAAGCCGTTAGCAGAGAATTTGTAGCGATTGCACGCTTTACAATCTTGGAATGGGCGCTCTCAAACGGTAGCAGGCCTTTCAAAGAACAAGTTTTATATGCAGAAGAAAGGGATATGCATCGGTTCTTCTGTAGCTCCTGTCCTTTGCGATATCTTCCTATCTGTTGTAGGAGCTGATATCAGTAATAATCTTTGTGGTCCTCATGTAGTGTCCATTTACAGGTATGTTGATGATTTTTTGGTCATTTTGAAGGACGTCCCTGAGCACGAATTAGTTTCTACCGTTGAGAGAACCATGACTATCTTCTCGAACCACAGTCAGGGTCTCAGGTTTACCAAGGAAGTTCCGAGCTGTGGTTAACTCCAGTTCTTGGATATCAGGCTAGTGTTTCCAAAGGAAGGCATTTGTTGGATGTACAATCCGCGTTCTTTGAAAGCCCTGCTACCGTTTGAGAGCGCCCATTCCAAGATTGTAAAGCGTGCAATCGCTACAAATTCTCTGCTAACGGCTTTAACTAAGTCTTGTATCCATTTGGTGTCAAGTAGCTTTAGCGCTCAAGTGCAACGACTACAACAGGCAGGCTTCCCGCCATGTCTAATTTCAGCTGTCTGCGAAACGATGCTCCAAAAACTAAAGCACCCGCCTCTTATCAGGGAGCCAGTTTCACGGAGTTTTGTTGCGGTAATTCCGTACCTTCATAAGGTATCGCACAACATTAAGAAAGTGGCAAGTGGGCATAACGTTCAGGTTGTTTTCTCGGCGCCTTGCAAGCTGTCTAAGCTTTGTGCCATGAACGGAGAGAAACGCCCGGCTTGTTCAATCCAGCATCAGAAGTTCACTGAATGCAGGACACGTGAAGTCTACCAAATCCCTCTAAGCTGTGGTCGCAGCTATATCGGACAAACAGGTCGATGTTTCAATGAGCGTCCAACGGAACATTCTCGCAATCTGCGCAACAAGGAAGGGAGTTTCCTCGCAGAGCATTGCAGAGACTGCTCTAATTGCCGCCCTCAGTTTGACAAAACTCAACTTTTGAAGTTTGGAAAAGACAGGTTTGAGCGGGAAATTGTGGAAGCCTATTTCATCAAAAAAGAGGGAAACGCATGCGTCAGCAGGCCGTCCATTAGGCTTAGTGACAAGGAGACGACTTTTTTTAGGTTTTATTTAGGCCTCATGTTAGAGTGATTTCATTTGGTTTTACCGTCTGTCTTCCTTTTATTCAACTAGTTTTTATTTTGTTGACGATTTTCTAGTGGCTCTTAAGCTTTCGTTGCACTTTTTTTTTCGACGCAGACGCTGTTCTTTAGACCTTATCGTTCATCACTTCTGTCCATTTCATTGTTCGTCACGTGGTTCTTATTTCGCGTGGCCACGTTTTATCAATTTTTTTAGGTGAGTGACTATTAGAGATTTTAGTTTTGACGCTGACACTGTACTTAGGCGCATTTTTCATGTTTTTGCGTGTTATTCGTTAGTCATTATTCCCATAGTCGTGCGGGTTTTATCACTGACTGGGCCTTAGGCGTTTGAAGTGTGTTATGCTGTGGATAGATTGGTTGGTAGTGTAGACGGTACTTTTATGTCTGGTTTTCTTTTTTTGTCCCCGTTGACTTCGAAAAAGACTATACTATATCAATTGCCTGCTGTGCTGATCCACGTGTGGTTCTTGTTTGCTCATTCGATAATATGTGCCAGATAACATTCCTGAATGGTCGATAGATTGCTATTTTTTACTTCTAAAGTTTTGTGCGTGACTCGGCGTGAATAACCTATATAAGGCAGGTTTGTTGCGAAAATAAACTTAGTTGTGAGTGGCGCCGGTCCTGTCGTTTGTGTTCTTCCTGAGTCCTGGTCTTCTGCGCCTTGCCTTTACTACTTCAAGCATGAACCAACTAGCCCAAGCAAGAGTTTTACTTGAGTGTCTCTGATTGTTGAGTAAGTGGCCTGTGTTCGGTTACGATCCTGGTAAGTACTGTTGTCAGGGTGATTTCTGCGTTTAGTCTGTTGGTGTGCAAATCGTGTATGAGCGTTTTCATGACCTTAACTCTGTTGTCACCGGTGTAGGGGTTAAGGTAATTTGTCTCGCAGTGAATGACGAAATGTGTGATGTGCTGTGGTGCTGCGGCAATGAGGTCTCCGATGGTGTGTTGTGGAGCCGCTCTTAAAGCTAGTGTGGTGAGTGTTGGCCTGGTGGAAAGTGTTCGTGCATGTACTTGTAGTATGTGTCTAATTAGTGTTACGAGTTACAAGGAAAGCAGAGGGCGCTCACCTTGTTCATTCATCTTCCGTCGGTAGAAATCCAGGGAAAACACAGTGAAGGCGGGAGATGGAAATTCAAGACGATGAGCGAAACGAGAACAAGGTGAAAGCAGGAGCTCCTGCTTTCACCTTGTTCTCCTTTCGCTCATCGTCTTACATCATTCCCGCAGCACACATCGCTCAGACATGAGCAGCAAGACACATGGTCGCACAGCTAATCCCCGCCCCCTCATTCATTCATTCGACCTGCCAAATACTGGAATGGCCTCACTGCTGACACTGTTGCCATAACTTGTCCATCCTTGCTCGAACAGTGTTACTGATCCCTTTGGATATAGCTAATGATGTGGAACATATGTGAAACACGCCCCTTTTGTAATACCCCCTCCGAGGGCCTTTAACGGCAGTAAACTGAACTGAATAAAGTTGAAACATATCTTTCTTCCGTTGGTCATGTGCATTGTCACTGCGTTCCAAGTACGTACAATTAACCAACAGTATTTTGTTCAAGTCAATGAAAATGATTGTGCCAGAATGCTGATAATGTGTGCTAAACATTGGTGTGCTTACCATAAGTTAAATGCAGTGAACCAAGCTATCTTGTCCAATCATTACAACTTTTAATTTATGCTATCGATATTTCCCGTAGTACATTGTCGTCCATATAGCGGCCATTAGGGTAAATCAAAAGAAAAGAAAGCATAGAGGCATATTTATTGAACTTGGAGTCTCCACTACTCTAGCATTCTGATCACGAAGAAGATTGCTTCATCAGGTTCTTGCTAAACCATGCTGGCCGTGGGCGGTCCACTTTAACCCGACGTCCTCTCTGCTTCTCTTCTCCCTGGTAGGCAATGACCACTTCCTCTTCCACTGGCTCCAGCTTGAGCTCCTTGGCAATGGTATCACGCAGCTGCTCAGTCTCCTGCTTCACCTTGCCATAGCAGTGGCCTGAAACACACAGCAAACGTAACGTCACAGAGGGCCACCATTCCTGCTCAAAATTTGTTCTCAATGAACAAGAAAATCATAATGCACACCAAGTCATCGAAGGTCTAATCAGAGTAGCCTGACAGACCAATAGACACCACTTTGGCATAATAGTTCTGAGGAAACAGCAAGGTGGAGAGAAGGGATTAATGAAGGGAAAGTGAGATATCCACCCAATCGTAGCAACTGCTACAAAGGAAACCCATACGGGTACTTCGAAAGAAAAGCCTCTCAGTTGAAAAAAACATTCGTCCTGGTCCGGGACTCGAACCTGGGACCACCGCCTCTTCGGGGCAGCCACTCAACCATCTGAACTAACCAGACTCAGATGGCAGGGCGAAGTCAAATTCATCAACAACTCAAAGCAAAGGCAAGAAAGAGTTTGGCGCAATAGTTCTACGGAAACCCACAAGGTGGAGAGAAGTAATAAAGGGAAAATGACACATCCACCTAATCGTAGCAGTTGCTACAAAGGAAACCCGTACGGGTTCCTCGAAAGACAAGCCTCGCATATGAAGAAAGATGGTAGCACAGATGGTAGAGCGGCTGCCCCGGAAAGGCAGTGGTCCCGGGTTCGAGTCCCGGACCAGGACGGATTTTTCTTCAGCTGCGAGGCTTTTCTTTCGAGGAACCCGTATGGGTTTCCTCTGTAGCAAATGCCACAATTGGGTGGATGTCTCATTCTCCCTTTACTAAAAGACCACTTTGTTGCATATAGCTACAATATATAAAGTTACATTAGATGTGACATTACGTAACTAATGCTGACACGCCACTACTGCCAAGCCTGCCTTTGTTGAAGGCATCACTGCTATGAGCACAACAGTTCTCACTAGATCCAGTCCTGCTCAATATTTCAACCGGGCTCGGTAAAGATACTTTGCGATTGTATTGTCACGTGGTGGTGACGTTGAAGAATACAGTAGCAATACTGTGAACGACAAAACTAAGTTTTATTGGACGAACCTGTGCCCACAAAACAGGCTACAATTATAGCACAACGATAGTGGCGAACACGGTCGGCGATTGTCGAAAATCTGATCAGCGGGTCAAGCGCGTCGGCTTTTATGAGATCAGTCGTGGAATGTTCCAGATTAACCGCTGAGACCCGCGTGTCTTCACAAAGTTCTACACTATTCGCGTCGCGCATACATGCAATCAGATTACACAAGTTGCGGTGAAAGACAGTGGACGGAACCATCCATAACATTCCAGAAACTTCTTTTCCATGCAGGCGCGTCCTGCGCTGTGCGATAACATTTGTTGGGTGGCGAAACGTGATCGCCCGATAAGTACACGTGTCAGTATCATGATACGATTGTAACAAGATACTTCAGCAAGAAGTACTTGAGATACCAGATACTACTGCATTAATTGTATCTGATATGTTACTTTCCATTTGTATCTTAGAGTACTTCGATACATTTGGAAATTTCTTATTATAGGTGTATATATTGTAGCAGCAAATCCGCATGCACAAAAGTGTTTGCCTGGAAATTTCGTAACTACGACCAACCTTGTTTCACTTGAATGAAATGTCTGTTTTATTGGCGTTGCTCTAGCCGCTTAACATGAAAGTTACATATACGCAGTACTATCACTGGTTTTTTGCTGCTTTATTATTTGATGGGAGTCGATGCTGTTTGCCGACAAGCTGGCGGATCGCTTTACAAGAATGTCAATAAGAAGCCTCTGGACAGTGGCGCAAATACCGCTGTGGAGCTCTACCTTGTCTGTGAACGTAGTACCGTTTACGCAATACCGTATCACCAGAGAGGTGTAAAGCAGCAACAACACTGGTAGTGCCATCTTTTGTGACACATAATGCATACATAGATAACATAAGGCTAGAATGGCCTTTCAAATTATACGTATCAGATGGGGTAAAGCATTCATCAGCGAATTACTCATTTATTCAAGTGGCTTAGTCGCAGCAGTATTAGCTTGAGAAGCAGAATTCAGCCAACGTTTATAGTTTCACACAGTGATGTTGCGATAGCAGCACCTTATATCTTAAAATACACGATACATTATTTAATGTATAGGAAATACAGATACTGATACACCTCTTGCGAGACGTGTCATGATACAGATACAAGATACCCAGAGTATCTAAGTGTCCAAAATACATGCATCTTCGATACCGCCACAGTCCTTTCATGTTTTTTTGACACGAAACTCCATCGTTTTGAAGAGGTTCAAACGCTGCTCAAAGCTACCACGACGCGGTGCCACTGTGCCTCAGATGGTTTCATTCACGCACCGCAACGCTTGCGCGGTGCGAGACGAGCAGATTGATATGGTGCGTTCCGTTAAACATGTGTTGCATGCCGGGGTGCTGTTCCGGCTACAAGGAAACGACCGAAAAGGTGTCATTGTTTTTTTTTTTACCGAGTGACAAGGAGCAGCGCGAGAAATGGAAGCGGGAATACGGATTCCATCCCAAAGTGGTGGTTTTAACTTTCAATGAAAATATACGTATTTGTGAGTGAAATCCACGGGCAGCTGTAGCGGCACAAAAAAGGCGCATCTCTGACTGCTCGTGTACTTGCAGATCGCATTTCTTGGCCGGACTGTGATAAGCTGGGCTTTCCTGCTGCTTCCGTCACACCCAGCCGACCTGGACCTGCGCACATCGGCCGCAGCCGAAGTTCTTCGCCCCGCCCCTGCCGCTAAAGAAGAAGCAGCCTTCGACTTCCCCGGGCACATGGGCAGCTAAAGCGGCACAAAAAAGGCGCATCTCTGACTGCTCGTGTACTTGCAGATAGATCGCATTTCTTGGCCGGACTGTGATAAGCTGCGCTTTCCTGCTGCTTCCGTCACACCCAGCCGACCTAGACCTGCGCACATCGGCCGCAGCCGGAGTTCTGCGCCCCGCCCCTGCCGCTATAAAAGAAGCTGCCATCGACTTCCCCGGGCACATGGGCAGCTGTAGCGGCACAGAAAAGACGCATCTCTGACTGCTCGTGTACTTGCAGGTTTGTCACTGAACACTTGAACCTATCATGCATTCATTACCCTGTGCTGCTGCAGCACTGCCCTGTAGCTTGCAAAGATGGGTAGTGAGCAGGACGATAGATGCTTTGAGTGTGGCAAATCGTTGAACCTGATGACTGCATGGTGTGTAATGAGTGTTTTTGCTCGTATCATTTAGTTTCTTAAGGTATCTCATAAGGAACTTAGAAATCAAAGGGGGAATCTACTCCAAAACAGTGGCGTTGTCCAACCTGTCGAGGGGTTAAAATTGCTGTGATTGCAGAGCTTCAAGAAAAAGTAAAGTCGCTCTCTCAGACACTGTTGTTTTAATGGAAGAAAGTGTTCAGGTGATGTCTGAAAAGTTTGACAAAGCACTCGCTGAGCTTAGCCAACATGACAATAGCCTGGCTGATATGAAAAAAACGCATTGAACAGCTTGAGGCTAACCAAAGCAATGGACTGATTGAAGAGATCAAGAAAGAAATCAATGAACTAGAGAGACATAACAGGAAGCTAAACCTGGAAATTCACGGCATACAAAAAACAGATAATGAAGATCTTCTCGTCAAAACGATTATCGGTTCTCTGATCTGACTCAGCACTCATGTGCGCATGCTGTGACGTCATTGAGCAAAAGGGATAAAAAGCGGCTGTCTAATAAACACCGGGCTTTTTGGGTTCGTGGCTACATAGGAGTGGCGTCAGTCTTTTGCTTGCATCACCGCTCCGGCGGCGGACACGACATGGTGTCAGAAGAGGGATCAACCGCCCCCCCCCATCCTAGTTGCCTTTGCGGCGCTCACCCGGCGTTCGATCTGCGCGATGATGGCTCCGCCAGCGGCAGCCCCGCCACCGGCAGCCATCTCGCCACCGGCACCCTTCAACTTCGACCGGACATCCGAATGGCCAGAATGGATTATGTCATTCGATGACTACCGCTACGCGTCGGGGCTCAACGACAGAACGGAGGAGGCCCAGGTGCGAACGCTTTTGTACACCATGGGCAGACAGGCAAGAAAAATTCGGCCTTACCGGCCTTCCGAAGACATTCGGCCTTACCGAAGAGGAGTCTCGAAGCTACAAGACAGTGAAGAAAAAGTTTGACGCCCATTTTGTGGCCACGAAGAACATAGTCTATGAAAGCGCAAATTTCCATCGACGAAAGCAAGAACCCGGGGAAAGTGCGGACAACTTTGTGACAGCCCTGCACGAGCTTGCAGATCGCTGTGAATTTGCAGAATTCCGGGATCGAATGATCCGCGACAGATTTGTGGTCGGCCTCGAGGACGCGCAGCTGTCGGAAGCGCCCCAGATGGATGCCACCCTTACGCTAGCGACCGCTCTGGCGAGGGCCAGGCTCAAGGAAACAGTTCACCGACAGCAACTGGAACTCCGGGCCGTCAGCAACGAGGCGAATACAGGCGAACTTGACGTAGTCCGACGAACAACGAGGAAGCCGTCCAACAACTGGAAGCCTTGCGCCACAGCACAGCGGCGAACGCAGGCGTGCCAGTTCTGCGGACGGTCGAGCCACCCGAGAGCTCGGTGCCCTGCACGTTCAGCGCGGTGTGACCACTGTGGTATCAAGGGACATTTCGCCGTGGTGTGTCACAAGAGAACAGAAAACAACCGCGTCGGCGTGTCTATGCTAGAAGGCGATGGGCAAAACTTTTTTGTCGGGACACTCAACAGCTCAAATGCCAGATACGCGGAAGTGTCTATCAATGGTGTACGCGTAAGTGCAAAAATTGATTCAGGAGCCCAAGTCACTGTTGTTCCGGCCGATTTCCCCGGTGTACCGCCTCGTATAGACAGGTCACAAGCGGTGTTGAGAAGCGCTGCGAATCAGCGCCTCGAAGTGAATGGTTGTTTTTCAGCAGATATTGTTTGGAAAAGCAAAACAACGCGACAAACACTGTACGTTGTAGAGTCGCTGCAGTGTGTCTTCTTAGGGCTCCCAGCCATTGAAGCACTTGGTGTAGTCAAATTTCTTGATGTGGTTTAAGATAAACAGTACGAGCACATGTATCCGCAGCTCTTCTCTGGACTGGGCATGATTTCAGGCGAATACACCATTCGCATGAAAGAGGGCGCCGTCCCCTTTGCAATTTTCGTGCCGCGGCGGGTACCCATCCCGTTAAAGAACCCCATCAAACTAGAGTTGGCCAAAATGGTCAAAACCGATGTCATTCGTAAGGTAGATGGCCCAACTACATGGTGTGCAGGAATGGTTCCAGTAGTCAAACCAAGTGGAGAAGTTCGAATCTGTGTGGATCTGACCCAGCTGAACAAGAGCGTCCTACGTGAACGGTTTGTCTTGCCGACCGTAGACGACGCACTGGGGCAATTGGCGGGAGCCACATACTTTTCGAAATTAGATGCCAGTTCAGGATTTCACCAGGTTAAATTGGCGAAAGAAAGTCAAGAACTAACATTTATCACCCCCTTTGGTAGGTACTGCTTCCAGCGACTGCCGTTCGGTATCACCTCGGCCCCGGAATACTTTCAAAAGCGAATGGCGGAAATATTAGATGGCCTTCAAGTAGTAGTGAACCTGATGGACGACGTTCTGGTTTGCGGAGCTACTAAGCGTGAACATGATGAACGGCTGCACGCACTGCTCAAAAGGTTGGTTGCAGCGCGGGTAACACTCAATCGGGCAAAAAGTTCTTTTTGTGTCAGCAGAGTGGCGTTTTTAGGCTACTTGGTCGATACGGCGGGAATCACGCCGGATCCCAAGAAAGTTCGAGCCATAAACGAAATGGCTACGCCATCAAATGTTGCTGATGTCCGCAGGTTTTTGGGCATGATAAACTATCTGGCAAGGTTTGTGAACAACCTTGCCGACATGTCAACACCGCTCCGTAGTCTTCTCTTGAAAGGCCGTGAGTGCACTGGGGCCTGCCTCAGCAAAAATCCTTCGAGACTCTGAAAGAATTGATCACCTCGGCGCAATGCGTCGCAAAATTCGACCCTAAGCTGCGCACTATTGTGTCCGCCGACGCGTCGTCATTCGGTCTCGGCTGTGTGCTCATGCAAGTGCAATGAGATGGGGAAAGGCGGCCGGTTGCGTACCACTCTCGTTCATTAACGCAAACAGAACAACGGTACGCGCAGATAGAAAAGGAAGCACTTGCGCTGACGTGGGCGGCAGAAAGGCTGGAAGGGTTTTGGATAGGGCTGGAATTTCAATTTGAGACAGATCACAAACCGCTCGTACCGCTACTCGGTCAGTCACCCCTTGATGTGCTTCGCCCTAGAATACAAATATTATGATTGAGGCTCATGCGATATCGCTTTTCAGTCTCCTATGTCCCAGGAAAACAGATTGGCACCGCCGACGCCCTTTCTCGGGCACCTCGCACGGAAGCGGATGTAGAGATAGGGGAGCTTGATTGCGGTGAAGTATCGAGCCATGCACA
The DNA here is from genome assembly GCF_050947875.1 of Dermacentor variabilis. Lineage (NCBI taxonomy): Eukaryota > Metazoa > Arthropoda > Arachnida > Ixodida > Ixodidae > Dermacentor > Dermacentor variabilis. Next base: position 203,198,016 of record NC_134572.1, on the reverse strand, counting down.
AGGCTGCATCAGCGAACTGAAATTTTCAGCCCATTGGAACAAAATAAAGTTCGCGCAAGAAAAAGACTCAACCTGCCAACAACTTCGGTTGTATTGTAAGCAGGGCTGGCCACGTCTCGCTAAAGTAAGGAGTTGGCTAAGCCCTTACTGGTCGGAGAGAGCAAACCTTACAATATGTGACGGTGTGCTTCTGCATGGGTCTCGTCTTGCGGTGCCTCAGAACCCAAGAAGTAAATACTTTGTTCATTGCATGCTGGTCACCAGGGCATTGTGAAATGTCGAGCAAGGGCCCGCGGATCTGTGTGGTGGCCCGGTCTCAGAGCTGAGCTAGGAGCTCTGGTAAACAGTTGTCGAGAGTGCGCGAGACTGCGCGTTCAGAAAGCCGAGCCCATGATGCCATCAGAGTCCCCCAGCTTGCCTTGGCCGAAGGTAGGAGCTGACCTTTTCCATTTGCATGGTAGATCGTATCTCGTGGTCGTAGACTATTTTTCGCGCTATCCAGAGCTTGCCCCTTTTATCTTCCACGAGCTCGGCGGCGGTCATTGAGCGAATCAAGAGTATATTTGCTAGGCACGGGATTCCAGAACTTGTCGTAACAGACAACGGTCCTCAATTCGCTTCCGCAGAAATTGCATTGTTTGCGACTAGTTATGGCTTCCATCACGTCACGTCCAGCCCCAAGTACCCGCAGTCAAATGGAGCTGCCGAACGTACAGTGCAGACGGTAAAACAGATGTTGGAAAAAGCGGTTGACCCGTACCTGGCCCCCCTAGCTTATAGGGACTCCCCAGGTCCTTTGGGTACAAGCCCAGCCCAGCTATTGATGGGCCGACGGTTACGCTCTACGCATCCCGTGCACCCGAAAAAGCTAGTACCGTCAATGACAAGTGGTCTCAAGAGCCTCCGATACAAAGACAAGAAAGCGCGGATTAAGCAATAATTCGACTACGACCGTCGCCATGCGGTAACGCAGCTGCCGCTGCTCGCCCCGGGAAACCAGGTATGGATAAAAGATAGCAAAATTCCAGCAAAAGTGTTCAGTCGAGCAATGCGGCCTCGGCTTATCGGCTGCGGACAGACGACGGGGTTGAACTAGAGAGAAACAGACGCGCGTTGGTCTGGTACAGCGAGCGAACCGGCGTGCATGACCCATCCTGTGACTTTCCTGCGACTACGGACGCTGCAGGCCAATCCGAGGAAAACAAGGCCTCGGCAGAGCCTTCTGCGCTTAATTCAACGCCGGCTGCTGCCTCATATGAGGACGGGAGACCCGGTGGTTATATGACACGCTACGGTCGAGAAATAAGGCCGCCACAGCGATATGGCTACACTTGAGTGCTGTATACTCATCCTATTTGTATGTTTCATACTGTTTGGTTGTTTTGTGGTTCATTTGTTTTTTATGTGTTGTGTAAAAAAAAAGAAGGGAGATGTAGTGTTATCGGTTCTCTGATCTGACTCAGCACTCATGTGCGCAGGCTGTGACGTCATTGAGCAAAAGGGATAAAAAGCGGCTGTCTAATAAACACGGGGCTTTTTGGGTTCGTGGCTACATCGGAGTGGCGTCAGTCTTTTGCTTGCATCACCGCTCCGGCAGCGGACACGACAGTGAACGCCTGTGCGGCTTCCCTTGAGCTTCCGCGGCTTACGACTAATGAAGTGACAGCAAATTACCGGTTGCCATGTAAACCTGATAAGACGCCTGGAATAATTGCTCGCTTCGCTCGGCAGGCTGTTCGTGATGACTGGTTCAAAAACCGAAATAAACGGAAGGATGCATATGAAGATGAAAATGTGTACATCCAAGATAATCTGACTAAAACCCGAGCACTTCTCTGGGAGGCAAAGCAATGGGCACGTGACAAGAACTATCGCTTCGCTTGGCAGAGTGGCGGCAAAGTTCTCGTCAGACGGAAAGAAGGCGACAAAGCCATTGCTATCAAATCTAAATATCACTTGATGACGCTTGCTTAAGGGGTGTTCTACAAGTGTCGCGACCTGTTTATGCATATTACTCCTGACAAACTAAAGTCGCATCTTGGTAATAAGTGTCTCAGAGGTTTAAAGGTATTTCATTTGAATATTCAGTCTGCCAGAAATAAACATCAGTATTTAGATTTATTTTTTGATAGTACTGGCTCTTCTTTCGATGTCATGCTCTCAGAAACCTGGTATACTAGTGATGACAATGTTTTTTCAATACCCGGATATGATGTGTTCTACCTGAATCGCTCTTTACGCCGTGGTGGCGGTGTTGCCTTGTTAGCGAAAGAAAATCTCAGATGTGATCTCTTGCCTGATTTTACCTTTTCGAAATTCGAATGCGAAATGATGACAATAGCAATGTGTAACCATGTCTTTCTGTCGTGTACCGGCCCCCTAATGGTGATCATGCTACATTCTGTGCTTCCGTAGAAACTGTTTCACTACTGCATAACTAATAAGCTTAACTTAATTTGTGGCGGGGACTTTAACATTGACTTGATTTCTGATACTCGTGAGTAAAAAAAAAATTAGATGGTTATACGAGAGATATGGCCTAAATAAAGTTATTTCTTCTCCAACTAGAATTACTAGTACGTCTTCGACACTAATAGATTTCTTTCTCGTCAGCTTCTCCGTCAAAAATTTTGCATCCGAAGTCATAACTTTCGATTTTAATGATCATTTACCTGTATACGTAGTCATCCCACATCATGAAATAGAGCCTAACCTTCGGACCCTTCAAGAAATGTTTCATCCAGAAACTTCGAAAATTTTCGCCATAAAATGTCAGCTGTATCTTGGGAGAACGTGCTTTCTTCATCTGATGCAAACATGTCTTTTGATATCTTTTTTAACTTGTTGAGAACCACTAACGAAACAAGCTTTCCATTTCTGAATTCTTCCAAATCGAAAAAAATCACAAAACCATGGATTACTCGAGATTTACTTGGTAAAATAAAAACAAAGTATACAATCCACCTAGCATTTCTTAAGCAACGGGATCCGGAACTGCTTAAATCATTTAAGAAGTATGGTAATAAACTAAACAAGGACCTTAAGCATGCCAGAGATAGCTAGTTCAATAATATCTTTTTAGGATCATCCAAAAACGCGGCCCTGACATGGAAAAAACGAAACGCAATATTTCAAAACGTGCAGGCGCTAAAAGGAGTTAGTTAAGTGGTTGTGAATGGCACAATTTCAGGAACTGATCTAGCTAATGTTTTCAACCACTATCTAGTAAACTTCAAGTTTCCTGCACCATCAGGAGACTGTACCCAATACTTGATTGGCAGTTGTCTTGAGACAATTTATTTGAGTCCAGTTTCGGAAACGGAAGTTTTCTCTATTATCATGAAATTAAGAAAAACTAGCTCAAGTGATATCTTTGACATACAAGTCCGCCCGATTAAATTCATTGCTGACATTATTGCTGACCCACTTGCCCATATTTTCAATCTGTCTGTCAAGTGGAGTATTTCCAGCACCGCTACAGTGCGCAAAGGTTTGTGTTATACACAAAAAAGGTGACAAAAATAATTTAGCAAATTACAGACCCATTTATATATAACCAATTTTTTCTAAAGCACTTAAAAATGCCATCCATTCAGGTCTGGCTTTATTTACAGATAAACATGACATCCTGACTGACTGTCAATACGGTTCTAGAAAACATTGTTCCACCGAACTTCTCCTGCATCATCAAAAAGAGTTCATTCTAAAAAAACGAAGAAAAACGATGCGTACTGGTAGTTTTTATAGACTTTGCAAAGGCATTTGATTCTCTTAACAGAGGTATTTTGCTGACAAAATTAGAATTCTACGGAAATCGTGGTGTTGCCTTGATGTTATTGGAATCATACCTTAGTACTCGCATGCAGTCTGTTTCAGTAAACAGCACCTCCACATTTAAATCTACTTTGTTTGGTGTTCCTCAGGGCAGTATTTTGGGACCGTATTTATTTCATATTTAGATAAATGCATTGTTAACATTGATGATGATACGAAATTCCTGATCTACGCAGATGACACCAGCCTGTTTTTCGAGGGTGACGATTACGAAAAACTTGTTAATCGCGCACACAGCACTTTAAGTAAACTTCATGATTGGTGTTCCTGCAACGGCTTGGTTATTAACACCCAAAAAACTAAAGCAGTCGTTTTCCGAGCGAGAGGCAGAGACATTGTTCCGAATAATCTTCTTCAAATACAGTGTCAGCCGATAGAAATTGTGACAGAATTTAAAATTCTAGGCGTAATTTTTTCAGAGCACATGTTCTGGGACTCGCACACTAATCATGTTATCACGACCCTAGCTCGCACTATAGGATTAATCTACAGGCTTCGAGACCTATTTCCTGTAACCACAAGACTCAATGATAAATGAGCATTGTTTTTTATCGCGCATAAATTACTGCTTTTTAGTGTGGGGAAGACAACCTCAACAAACGTCAAGAAACTGACAGCAATGCGAAATAAAGTAATCCAGATTATTACAAATTCTCCACCAGACTATTCAGCAGACAGCTTGCTTAGAAAGTTTAGACTAATTAACATAGAGAACTTGTATAACTATCACCTTTGTGAAAAGTTAAGATGAAAAGAAACAAGGTATTAATCTCATAACTAATCTGGCAAACTTGCAAACGAATACCCATTATTATACAACTAGACATCCTGAGCACTGGGAAGTCCATCGTAACCGCACTAATTACGGTGAACAAATGTTACGACACACAGTACCAAGTGTATTAAATTATCTTTTTCGCAAAGAAATTGATATGATGAGCATTTCGAAAACAGAATTGAGAGATTTATTTCTTTAGTTGTTTAGAGATAGCGTTGAGAAAAAGTAATTCCTTCTTTTTTTTCTTCTTTTTTCTTTCTCAAATGCTACAAATGTACCTTTTATGGAAAGTTCTCAGGTTTGATCTGTATGCTCCGTGTACCTGTTAATTCTTCTGTTTGACTTTATATCTGCTGTTCTTTCAAATCTTTGAAGCATTTTCAATCATGTATACTTAGACTACGTTTCGTACTTGTATATATTTTACGGAAATTGTCTTTCACCATTTTTAGTGATGTATAAAATATCCATCAAAACGTGTGTGCGTGCGTGCGTGTGCGTGCGCGTGCATGCTGATCTGTATATGTATATTGTATGAGCTTCTGTTGCCTACGTAAACGGTGGGAGCTTGTCAAGCTGCTGTTCAACTTTTTCTTCCATCTTCCCATGTTTCAAACAAACGTGAAGTAAAACCGCATTCGTAAACACCTCAACGCCTTGGACATCATCACTGCCTACAATTTCGATATAAACTGCAACGCCGTCTGCCGGGAGCATGAAAAGGCGATGCCGAAGCCTAGCGCCTCCACAAGTATTTTTGAAGGCCTTCCCGCGGAAATCACGAAACTCAAACCTCAGTTGCGCGCAGCCGTGGAGTACAATTGAAGAGCGCCGATTTCTTTATTCTTGAAAGCTCGTCTGAGTAAGAAAAGACAGCGGTATTGGTGCTGAAGATACTTTTGTTCATGTAAGAGTTGATTTGCCCTGTGTTATTAAATGCTTATGCTTACTTGTCTACAGAAATGATCGATTATACATTCTGTATTTATTGCCATTCGCTTGCTGGTGTTTCCTGCGCCCCAATGCATATCTCATGTTTTGATCTGCTTTCTTTGGGCTTCTTATAACAGTACCATGCTTTTAACAAACTTCTTCGATTATGAATGTTGGAGCATTCGTGACCGTACGCCTCTGTGTTATTTGTATGACTTATTTTACCTTATAAACAAATTATCGTAGTTGTATGTTTTTGACGATGAGCAAAACGAGAACAAGGTGAAAGCCGGAGCCGGCTCCGGCTTTCACCTTGTTCTCGTTTTGCTCATTGTCTTGAATTTCCATCTCCCGCATTCCCCGTGTTTTCCTTGTATGTTCTTGCACACACGTTTTGTTTCTTTTTCTGATTGAACTATAAGACTTGTTTATTTTTCATTTTTCGACCATGACAAAAGTATCAGGACTGGCGATAATATTTTAACTTCTTGCAAATAGTTGCGCATTAAGTCTTATTTCTGCGTTGAAACCACTTGCAACGTGAATTAGTGCTGGGCTTACCGACACTTCTAAAGGTCTGCTTGCTAAGACAGTTCAGCACAATGCATTGGCGGGATAGTTGGTGCGAATCCATAATTACTTTGTTTAGTGCAAATCAACGGACACAAGAGAGACGACAGGACAAGGCGCTACTCTCAACCGACATCATTTTATTGCGTCACTCCTTTATAGAGAGCAGAATCTAGAAGAACATACGCAGTGAGCATCATTTGCTTGAAGCACCAACATCCGATCACCAGAGTGCACTCATGTGAATGAATCCAAAAAACCATATTCAATGCTGTACAAGGTTAAAGAAGGTACACTAATGCTCTGCGAACCCAACGACTGCATGAAAAAAAGCTTCCAATAATTCTCGAGCAGAGGTATCACGGCTCTTCTTCAAAATCGTAGTATCATGAAACATAGTTTTGCACTTGGGTATTTTGGGAACCAAGTGCAAAGCTATTTTGGGAACCAAGTGCATTTTGGGGATATTTTGTAAATGGGAACCTGTGCATGTCGGTACGGATCGCTCATGTTCTCTAAGGCGCTCGCTAACGCAGCGGCCTGACTGCCCTACATACACTATGCCACATGACAACAGAATCTTATATAGCACACCGATGCTGCAATCTACAACCTTTGTGTGGCAATCACGGCAGTAGCGGTGCTCGCATGAGAGGGCATGCAGTTATGCCTCTAGCTGCGGGCGCTGGCTCTGTATGAAACTGAGGCCGGTTGATGACCAGAAAAAAAAACATACAGGTCGATACCAACGACTGCGAAAAGAGCTTCAGGACATGGTAAAGGTTGTAGCAGTCCAGCCGTAGGTGAGGTCAGTCGTTTACGATGTTGGCAGCGGGAGCAGGAAGCCACGTAGTTCGCTACTACGGTCCAGGCTATGAGATGCGATTGCAGATGCGCTTATAGGTTTTATGGCAACCAAACTGACCGCCTGTGGGATCGTCGCTAAAGGCCTGCAGTATGTGGGCCCGAAGTGATTGGGGAACGACAGGAACCTAACGGTGTCTTTCGGGATGAAACGCGTATCTGTATACGATCGAATTTTCGATCTTGGTCTTCAAAAGCCGACAAAGCCGAGCGTGAGGCGGATGGGAGGGTCTGCGGAGACGTTCCATAATGGAGTGACAGTACGAGTCACTACGTTGGCAAGCTGCAAACGTATGAGGATGGTTGGATGCGAGTTGGTCGAGAGCTGCGAGCGAAGGAGCCACAGAAGACGCGTCCTGAAATTTATTCATGGAAAGAGGTAAGGAAGCTGCGTTTCAAAAAGGTGGTAGGGGAAAACGAGGGAGAGCATTGGCATCTTGGTTTCTTTTTTTTTCAGACTTGTAGGTGACGTCAAAGTCATACTCTCGTAAACGGAGTATCCAACGACAAGACGTCCGGATAAATTCTAAGCGTCGCCAACCAGCACAAGACGTGGTAATCAGTAACAAACGTAAAGTGGCGGCCGTGCATATAGGGCCGGACTTTTTGGATGGACCAAGGAATGGCAAGACACTCTTGTTAGGTAATCCTATAATTAGTTTCTGTAACTGTCAGCGTGCAACTTGCATAGACGACCACACGTTATTTAGAATTTTCCTGGCATTGCAGCAGAACAGCGCTGATACCATGAGCACTGGTGTCAGTATGTAGAGAAGTGGGTGCAGAGCATTGGAAATGACAAAGCACAGGATCGGACGTGAGTGCACGCTTGAGGTTGACAAAAGCAGTTTGGCATTCCTCCGACTATAAGTAGAGAGCTCCAGAAGAAAGGACTTGATGAAGCGCCGCCGCTATGATACCAAAGTTACATATAAAGTGCCGGAAGTAAAGCCACGCGAGTCTTTGGCTTGTTCAGGTCTGGGGAAGCGGAGAACTACGGTATTCTTACCGTGGTCAGGTCGAATGGCCTCCTTGCTGACAAGGTGTCCGAGTACTTTAATGGTTTTACCGGCAAAGTGGCATTTTTTTGTATTCAACTGAAGGCCAACAGCTTTGTCAGAACCTTGTCGAGGCTCCACAAGTGCTGATCGAAGGTCAACGAAAATATTGTCACGTGGTAGTGAAGGTGAAGAAATCAGCCAAACTGACAAAGACGAAACTAGCGTTTTATTGGGCGAACTTGCGTCCTCAAAAACAGGCTACACTCAAAGAACGGCGACAGCGGCGAACACAGTCTGCGCTCGCCGAAAGTCTGATCAGCAGTTCAAGCACGTCGGCATTTATACATCAGTCGAATGTTCCAGAGTAATCGTTCGGACCCGCGCGCCTATCACAAAGTTCTACATTGTTCGCGTCGCGCACACATGCGATCAGATTACACAAGGTTCGGTCGCAGACAGCGGATGGAAGCATCGATAACATTCCAGAAACTTCCGATACATGCAGGCGCGTCCTGCGCTGTGCGATAACATATGTTAGGCGGTGAAAACTGTTGCCCGATAAAGACAAACAAGTACACGTGTCAATATTACTATGTCGTCCAGGTAGCATAGGCAAGTATTGCACTTTAGGCTCCGTAGAACAGTGTCAATCATTCGCTCAAATGTTGAAAGAGCATTACATAGGCCTAAATGCATTACGTTACATTTGCAAAGTCCATCAGGTGTGCCAAAGGCGGTTTTGTTTTACTTGTCGGCATCGTGCATGGACATCTGCCAGTAACCGAAGCAATCAATGCTGGAGAAATACTTTGCGCTCTGTAATGAATCTAGTGCATCCTCGATTCGGGGCAATGAATATGCATCATTTCGTTGTTCAAGGCATGGTAGTTTGACGTAATAGTTCCGCGGAAACCCGCAAGGTTGAGAGAAGTACAGTAAAACCTCGTTGATTCGGCCCCCGTTAATTAGGAAATTCGGATGCGCCATCTGGTCCCGTTAAGCATGTACATAACCCTATGGCACGAAACTCCCGTTAATTCGGACATATTTGGTCGTACTTCGGTTAATTCAGATAGTTCGCGGAGCATATAGGATATATAGGCATATAGGATCGGGTGGCACTAGGGGGTGTTCAAATCACACCGCCAGCGATGACGTCTCCGATTAGCATGCCCCAGTCTCAAAGGCCATGCTTGCATGTGCTGGGAGTACCGAAAGGCCGGAAATACGCCAACGCCACCATGTTTATTTTATTGCTACATAATAGACAAATGCTTTGCAGAAGGGTTGAAATCCGGGCTAGTTGGTACATACTTGAAGGAAAAAACCAGTAAAAAACACAAAGGACAAGAGGAGATGTTCACACCACAACGACTGGACTATGAACTGAGCTTTATTAGAATCTGTGTAGTCCCAGCAAGGCCAGCAGAGCATGCGCAACCGCATCATCGCTAATCACAGAGCATGAAAAGACAAGATATCGCTTCTATCGTGACCGACCTAGAAATGAAATTCTTTTTCAAGTAAGCGCACCGAGGTTGTACTAATGCAGTCGTCACCTAATATTTATTTATTTGTAAAATACCTTACAAGGCCCCTTCTTGGGGATTGAGTAAGGGGGGCATACAATCAAGTACATACAATTAACAACAATAACAAATGAAAACAGCAGCCAAGTGCACAGCCTAAAAGTCATGAAACATATTAGCTACATAAAGCTGCATATGATTACAATAAAAAGGAACAATATAAGTTAGTAACAACGTATAACACTGCAAGAAAAAGGCAAAGAAATAATACAGAGCAGTGAGTGTGATATTAATGGTTAACATGGGTTAAGCGAGTTCAGTGAGCTCTTGAATTTATCACGGTCAGTTTCCAAAACTATGTTGTCGGGGAGGTTGTTCCAGAGCCGAATGGCACGTGGAATTGCAGACGAGTTAAATGCTTCTGTTTTACCATAGATGCGCGTGAAGCTATGATGATTGTATAATCTGTGCGACGTGTGCGATGGCGTTTCTAGGTGTAAGGAATGTTTGTTAGTGTGGTGGGCGTATTTATGAAATAATGACAAAAGGGCTATGTCGCGACGATTACTTAGTAGCTGAAGTGATAGGTGAATCTTTATTTGAGTTACGCTAGAACGGTAGTTATAATTTCGGGAAATTAAACGTGCGGCTCTATTTTGGATTGATTCCAGCATGGTAATTAGGTAATTTTGATGGGGAGACCAGATTGGAGCGGCGAACTCAAGTCGAGGGCGAACAAATGTTTGATATGCCAGTTTGCGGATAAGTGGAGGTGAGTTCCGAAGGTTACGTCGCAGGTAACCCAGTGATCGAGAAGCACTGGCACAGATGGTAGTAATGTGGGAAGTCCAGGAGAGGTTTGTTGAAAGATTAACGCCTAGATATTTAAATGATGAGGTCCGAGATAATGGGATATTTTAATACAGTAAGAATAGTCCAAGTTATTGCGTTTGCGGGTGAAGGACATCACTTTACATTTTGATGAGTTTAGAGTCATTAGCCAGGTGTCGCACCAATTAGTGATTTCGTTAAGATCATTTTGGAGGATCAGGTGGTCATCGGAGGTGTTAATAGAACGATAGATAATGCAGTCGTCAGCGAAAATGCGCATGCATGATGATAAGTTATTGGGTATGTCAGTAATGTATATCAGAAAGAGTAAGGGACCAAGAACGCTTCCTTGTGGTACACCGGATGAAACCTCTGAAAGGGGCGAGGAGAAGCTGTTAGC